>NC_142885.1:39362500-39987500 GCF_051225735.1 Oryctolagus cuniculus | reverse complement strand
ATCCATGCATGCTTTATTCATAATATACATTTCTCATCAATGCTTTGAAGGTTCCTCATATGCAAGAATTTCAATTTTTTTAGCATCAAAATAAACTTACCATTTAATTCTATTTTCTGTGAACTTGTATCCTTGTGTGTATTTCTTTATAAAAGCATGGTAAGACTCATTGCAGAAAATTCAAAAAATACAAAACCATTTGAAATTACCCATGATCCCATGACTCAAAGCAAACTGATATTAGTGTACAGATATATTTTCTTTTATGTTTCTACTTGAGTACTATTATGCATTTGAAATTACATTGTACATTCAGGGTGGCATCCTGTTTTTTTTTTTTTTTTCCCGTGAAGCTTGTTTCCATCTCTTCTAATTATAAACAGAATGCCGGGACTTGGCCCACGCTTTTGTCACTATTGTCTGCTCCCCCGTGCCGGGGCCTGTTCATGGCTGGAGGAGCAGAACTCTGGTGGCAGCTAGTGCTAGAGTACGCCTGCTGACTGATGGGCTGGGGGCTCCCACTTTACAGGGCTATCAAATGCTCACGTGGCCCTGGGGAGTGACTACTCACTTAGGACAAGGAGGGAGGGGTTTTTGAGGCACAGGAGGAATCACTAAGACTGGCCAAGTGCTGTTCTAGACCGGGTTGTGTTCTAAGCACTTGGATTCCATTACCTCATTGACCTGGCATGACAGCCCATCTTACAGATGGCTAAACTGACAGACACAGAAGTTTGGTGGCTCACTTAGGACATGCAGCCAGGGCTGGTAGGTGAGACCAGGTGCCCTGTCCTGAAGCAGGTGCTCTTAACCCTCATGGTGCCTGCCTCTCCAGGCAGGTGCTGGGTCTCAGTGCTGGGGGCTGTTACCTTCCATTGATTGATTGATTGGTAGAGAATGAGTCCCTTGGATATAGTGTCCTACTTGTCAGGGCATGGAAGGGTTTTGTGTATGTGTGTGTGTGGGGGCAGGGCACACAGGAACGCAACGCATGATTGGGGCTGTGGAGAAACCATTTTGCATAGTGCTCCAGGCCCAAGGCCACTTCCTTGCCGGCCCTGCCTTAGGCTCAGCTCTTAGCTGTGTGTTTCTGATTCTAGATTCCTTTCTCTGAAGTGGTGTCCCTGCTTAACGCGGGTCTGTTTCCCTCACAGCAGTACAATACAGAAAATGTTCATGGTGGGGAAACTTAGCTTCACTTGCCAGTGCCACAGGCCTTCATTTCGTCCGTAGGTCCCATGGCTCCCCAGGAGGGATGGTGGCCTGGCGGGGGCCTGTGGCCGAGCGTGACGCATTCTCCCTCCTCTTTGTGCTTCATGGCCTCTTCTGATTCAGGACTTTTGCTGGGACCTTTTTCTCTCTGACATCTTGAATGTTTCTCGTCTTTGTTTTTGAGCGTGTGCCAGAATTTCCAGCCAGTTTTGTGTCAGTCTCATTGTGCCTCTGCTCTGCCATCACCATCACCATCACTATTGTTGTTATCATTGCAGAGAAACTGTACGGCGACTTCCTGAGCTGGAAGCTGGAAGAAACCCTCACCCAGTTTCCCCTGCAGCCTGGGCAGGTGGTTACCTTCAAGGTCACCATGAAAGCGAGCCTGGACTTCTGCCATGAGTGTCTCCTGCAGGACATGAGTGATGGTAAGCAGCTCCCTCGTTTCTGAGAGCTCACCTGCTCCCAGGTGTGCATTGTAGTCAGCTCACTGAGGTGCCTGCCACTGGCCATGTGACTCACCCATCCGAGACCTCACCCCGGCACTTTGTTAGCAGTGTGGCTTACTGCAGGCACATTATAGAGACAATTTCTCAATTCCCACTCTTGACTGTCTTGTCCTGATTTGCTAGGTGGTCTGGTCGTCCTAAGGGAGTGGAATGCTGTGATTTTTACCCCCAAGTGTACCCGCTGTGTCGTTGGGATACACAGTGGTGATGATGGAGTTCTCCTATCTGGTGATGCCAGTAAGGAGATGGAGCCGGGGGCAATGGGAATTGTATCTTCTGCAGCAACAAGCCAGGCTGCGTGGGGACGTGAGTTCACGGGTTAGCTGTGTCAGGTTGTCACATGCTCTTCTGGAGGCCTTGGGGGTGTGTTAATCAGCTCAGGCTGCTGTAAAAAACCCTACACTGGCCTGGCCCAACCACAGGCACTGATTCTCTGACGGTTCTCAGTATTGCAACTCCGACCCAGGTGCTAGCATGGTTGGGTTCCTGGTGAGGGCGGCCATCTTCTTGCTGTGTTCTCATGGGGTGCATACAGATCAGCTCTCTGCTATTTCTTTCCCTGCCCTTTTTTGTGTTTTAAGATTTATTTATTTACTTGAAGGGCAGTTACGGGTGTAGGGTGAGGGAGACACACACGGGGACGCGTGCTTGCACACGCACACACACACAAAACACAGAGAAGGAGAGAAGAAAGATCTTCCATCTGCTGGTGCACTCCCCAAATAACCACAAGGGCTGGGACTGTGTGTGCAGAAGTCAGGAACCTGGAACACCATCTAGGTTTCCAGTGTGTGTGTCAGGGGCCCAAGCATGGGCCATCTCCTGCTCCTTTTCCATGCATGTTAGTAGAGAACTGGATCAGAATTGGAGTAGCCAATACTTGAACCGGTGTTCACATGGGGTGCTGGGGACACAGGCAGTGACTTAGCCCCTGTGCTGTAACACCAGTCCCAGTAAGAACATTTCAATTCTGTCTTTTAAGGACTTTGGAGTCCTCATATACAGTACGTGACTTTCGTCTCCTTGAACATGCTTTAAATGACAGACCCTCCTGTGGGTGTTTTGGGTCCGGGTATTCCTGGGTGTGCTGCAGCTGCCATTCCTTGTCCGTTCACCTGCCAAGGGGCATTCATGCGTTTCCATTGTCTTGGATGTGATGAGCAATTCTGTAGTGGACATGTGAGTGCAGACATGGCTGTGCCATATACATGTATGTATTCGTGTATATACCACATACACACATTACACTCACATGTACATATCGCATACATGTACACAAACACATCACACATATACATGTCACATACATATTTCACGCAATACATGCATGTAAATATACATATTACATGCACATGTATAGAAATCCGGACGTGAGCTGGTGGGGTCATGGGAGAGGTTGAGTTGTTTTTAGCTTTTTGGGACCCTCCATGATTGTTTTCAACATGCTGTACTGACTTACGTTCCCTTGAGAAGTGTGCTAGACCCCTCTTTCTGCACCTGTGGCTTGGGTCTTTTGGTAACAGCCAGTCTGGTGGAGTGACATGCCATCTTATATGGTTTTATTTTTGTGTATCTATTTTTTTGACAGGCAGAGTGGACAGTGAGAGAGAGAGAGAGAGACAGAGAGAAAGGTCTTCCTTTTGCCATTGGTTCACCTTCCAATGGTCGCCGCAACCAGCACGCTGCGGCCAGCGCACCACGCTGATCCAAAGGCAGGAGCCAGGTGCTTCTCCTGGTCTCCCATGCAGGTGCAGGGCCCAAGCACTTGGGCCATCCTCCACTGCACTCCCGGGCCATAGCAGAGAGATGGCCTGGAAGAGGGACAACTGGGACAGAATCTGGCACCCCTACTGGGACTAGAACCCGGTGTGCTGGCGCCGCAAGGCGGAGGATTAGCCTATTGAGCCACGGCGCCGGCCTTGTTTATCTATTTTGAAGATTTAAATGTTTATTTGAAAGTTGAAGTTGGAAGAGAGAGGGAGGGACAGAGATAGGGCTCTTTCATCTGCTGGTTTGCTCCTCCACTGCTTTTCCTAGGTCATTAGCATAAGCTGGATTGGAAGTGAAGCGAGTGGGACAAAAACCAGTGCCCATGTAGGATGTCAGTGGCTGTCAGTCTGCCTCTCTCAGAAGCATTTATCTGTGGAGCACATGTGGACCCCATTTGCTCCCTGGCAAGGACTCATACGGCTCACAGGCTTCTGGAATGAGGTGTTGCAGTTTGCAGCAGAGAACAGGCTGCTGCATGCCTCAGGGGCACGGGGGAGTCCATGGTGCCGTGTAGGAGGCTGTGCTGGGCTCTGTCTTCCTGTGATTCCTGTTGACTCTCCCAGCAACAAGTGTAGCAGAGAGCAGGCTGCTGGATGCTGCAGGGGCATGGGGGGAGTCCATGGTGTTGGGCGATGTAATGTGCCCTCTCCTACCAACAAGTACAGCAGAGAGCAGGCTGCTGGATGCTGTGGAGGCATGGGGGAGTCCATGGTGCTGGGCGTCGTTAGGTGCCCTCTCCCATCAACTCTGTAAGGTAGATACTGGTATTTCAATCCCTGCTTGGTAGAAAGAATTGGAAAGACTATATTGCTTAAAGATAGAAGAGAAAGAACAATCCAGTGCTACGCACTGTCCTTTTTTTAAAGATATATTTTATTTATTTGAAAGCCAGAGTTACAGAGAGAGCTAGAGACAGAGAGAGAGATCTTCCATCCACTGGTTCACTCATAGATGGCCGCAATGGTCGGAGATGTGTTGATCTGAAGCCAGGAGTTTCTTCCTGGTCTCCCAGGTAGGTACAGGGGCCCAAGGACTTGGGCCATCCTCCATTGCTTTCCTAGGCCATAGCAGAGAGCTAGATTGGAAGAGGAGCAGCCGGGACTACAACTGGCACCCATATGGGATGCCGGCACTTCAGGACAGGGCTTTAACCTGCTTTTCCACAGCGCTGTCCCACGCTGTCCTTAATCATATAAGTTCTTGGAAAAATAGAATGAAAACAAACTTATTTTGGTGCAGAAAAATGGAAATTCATGAATAGATGTTTTTCATAAAATTCATTTTCCATGAACTTCCTGAAGACTCCTTGTACTCTGGATTAACAGAAAAGGTTAAAGATATTTTAGGAACGATTGGAGAAATTTAATGTATGCTGTACTCGACCTGATGTTCCTGTATAATCACAACTATACTGAGTGTGATTATGGAAGTGAAATTATATCAGAATGTTTTGTTCTTAGGAAACACATGCAGGTTAGTTATGGGTAAAAGAGCATCATGTCTGCATTTGTTTGATATAGTTCAGGAGACAAAAAGACAGTGAATATGAAGTAAAGTGAATGTTGAATTATTCCAAAATAGTAATTGTAGATAAAGAGTTGATGGATGGCTATGTGTACTCTTTTCTATGCAATTTAGAAACTTTTTTTCGTTTTGTTTCAGGGGAGGAGGGAGATAGGGAGGGAAGGAGGGAGGGAGGGAGAGAGAGAGAGGAGAGAAGTCTTCCATCTGCTGGTCCATTACCCAATTGGCTGCCATGGGCGGAGCTGAGAGTGTCTGATGCCAGGAGCCAGGATCCTCGCTGGGATATCCTCCTGGGTGAGAGGTACAAGGACTTGGGGCGTCTTCTGCTGCCTTCGCAGACCACAGCAGAGAGCTGCGTCGGAAGTGGAGCAGCCGTACTCGAACCGGCGCCCATATGGGAAGCCGGCATTTCGGGCGGTGGCTTTACCTGCTACCTCAGAGTGCCGACCCTCCCGGAAGCCGTTCACCATGGGCTCCAGCTGTCTGCTAACCTGCCTGGGAAAGCAGAGGGAGACAGTCCAAGATTTAGGCCCCTGAACCCAGAATGGAGTGCTGGCTAAAGTCCCTGGCTTCTGCTTCAGCCCCTGGCTTCTGTCCAGTCCCGGCCTTTGTAGCCACCTCGGGGGTGAACCCCCAGATGGAAGACCACTCAAAGAGAGAGAGAGAGAGAGAGAGAGAGAGAGAGAGCTGGCGAAGTCCCCTGCACTGCTTCTCTCCCCAAGTGGCTGCAACGAGCGGCCAGCACTGGGCCAGGCAGAAGCCAGGAGGCAGGAGGCAGGAGGCAGGAGGCAGGAGGCAGGAGGCAGGAGGCAGGAGGCAGGAGGCAGGAGCTCCATTGAGGACTCCCACGAGGCAGGGAGGTGGGGTCCAGAGAACGTGGGCCATCAATATCTGCGTCCCTGGTTACAGCCTGGAGAGGCAGGACTGGAAGCGGCCTTGGGGCTTCGGACACTGGATGCCACAGTGTGCAGGTGCGTCCTGGGGTGCCATGGTGATGGCCGGTGGGGAGTGCGCCTGCGCTTGGCGCGGTGACCCGGAAGTGCATCCGCACGCACACTGGGCGCGACTGCCAGGCAGTGCTCTGCTGGGAGTCAGCGTCGCGTCCTCTCCTGCCCCAGAGTCTGTGCAAGCCGTGAGGGGAGGAGCCGTCCTCGACGCTGCTGGCCGAGCCTGAGGGAGACCCAGCGTCCCCAGGGTCAGGCTAGGATCAGAGGCTGCGTGTCTGAAACTGCCGCGCTGGTTCCCAGGCGCATTGCTCTTCATTGGCCCCTTCCGGAAGCAACGGCCTTCGCGGACCTCTGACCCGGAAGCAGCCCGGGCCGCCGTTGGAGGTGAGTGACGCGCGGCTGTGGCGGTTACCCGCTGGGCGTCTTGGCTGTCCGCGTGCCTGTTGCTCTTGCGTCCTGAAGGCACGGATGGAGTCGCGGTCGTGCTGTGCGGACGGTCTGGAAGGGTCCCCAGGGTGCGAGCAGCTGTGCGAGAGCAGAGGTGGCTCGGTCTCCTCCCGGAACGGCCCCGCGTTCCCGTCTGTTTGCTTTTTGAGGGCCCAGCCGCCCTGCTCTAGACGTCAGAGACTGTTGATGGGAGGAAGGAGACAGAAAGCGCGTGTCTGTTTCCTGGTCTAGGAGGCCGGTTTCGGGTTTCTCGCGTTGTTTGTGATGTTAGCGCTCTGTGGGCTTTTCATGAAAGAACCTTGTCAGGCTGAGGTGTAAGTTCCGTTCCTGATGTGATGATTTGTGTTTTAGTATCGCAGATGTCATGGACGTTTTTGTTAACTAGGTTTTCTGTGTATGTCAGGATACTTTGTGGGCTTTCCTCATGTGTATTCTGTTCTGGGATCATTGCTTTTGTAGGGTAGCCACCTTTGCATTTCCGGAGTAACTGTCAGTTGCGCACAGTGTGCTAAGCTTTGGTTGTGCTTCTGGATGTCGTCTGGTAATATTTTGTTGAGGCATGTGACACATTCGTGACGGGTATGTGTGTGCCATTTTCCTTATGATGTGCTTGTATTGGATGTTGGGATAAGGTTGGCCTGATGGAATGAAATGGAAGGCTTTTCCTCTTTATCACTTGGTGGAAGGGTTTGCGAATCACGGATTTTAATTATCTTTTCCATGGGCGTTCTCACCTGTGGATCCCTCTGGA
Source organism: Oryctolagus cuniculus (assembly GCF_051225735.1). Taxonomy (NCBI): domain Eukaryota; kingdom Metazoa; phylum Chordata; class Mammalia; order Lagomorpha; family Leporidae; genus Oryctolagus; species Oryctolagus cuniculus. The sequence goes on along the minus strand of NC_142885.1, from coordinate 39,980,340 downwards.
GGTGGACTTTTCTTCATGTCTGTTTGGTTTGTTTGATTTGGGTTCCCTGCTACTACAGTCTCTTTGCAAATCATAAATGTATTCAGAGTTTCTTGTTTCACTGTATTTAGTTTTAGTGGTTTTTGTCTTTCTGAGAATCAACTCACTCTATCTGGGTTGACCAAATCCTTGGGCCGTGGTTTTTCCCCTTGGGCCGTGGTTTTTCCATAGTGTTTTTGGATTATTTTTTTGGCAAGGTTGGTAGCGATGTCCTCTCTGTCATTTCTGTTGTCAAGTCTCTTGAGTCTGTTCTCCTTTTTTCCCCTGTTTCCTGTGGATAAATGTTTTGTCAGGTTGACTGAGTTTTCAAGCACTGTAGTTTGGTCTCTCTGAATGTCTGTTGTGATATTTTCTATGCCGTTGGGTGGATTTCCGCTTGAATCTTTTTCATCCTTACAGTTTCTTAAGATGTACTTTGCCGTTCGAGTGTTTTCAGGTAAAATTGGGTTTATGGATCCGATGTCTGTATTCTGTAATATATACCTGTATAGCAATAGAATTTCTCACGTGAGATTAGTCCTGTCAAGATGGAAAATGTATGGATGTGCCCACTACTGGGAACATATTGAAGGAAACAAAGTCATTGTGTAGACAGAGAGGTTTTCACAGGCGTGTGCTTATTGCAGTGGATGCACAGTAGGCAGGCTATGCAGTCGGTATATGCATGTATGGTGTCCATAGCCCATAATGTCTTTATTCAGTCTTCAGGTGATGGGCGTGTTGCTGATTGCATATCTTTGCTAGTGTGAAGTAAGCTGTAGTAAATAGGGGGGCAGAGATAACTCTTTTTTTTGTATGCTGATTTCATTTCCCTTGGGTATATGCCTTGTGTGGAATGGCTGTCTCATATAGTATGTCTGTATTCAAATTTCTTTTTTTTAACTTTTATTTAATGAATATAAATTTCCAAAGTACAGCTTATAGATTACAATGGCTTCCCCCCCATAATGTCCCTCCCACCCGCAACCCTCCCCTTTCCCACTCCCTCTCCCCTTCCATTCACATCATGATTCATTTTCGATTCTCTTTATATACAGTAGGTCAGTTTAGCATACATTAAGTAAAGATTTCAACAGTTTGGTCCCACACAGAAACATAAAGTGAAAAATACTGTTTGAGTACTAGTTATAGCATTAAATCTCAATGTACAGCACACTAAGGCCAAAGATCCTACATGAAGAGTAAGTGCACAGTGACTCCTGTTGTTGACTTAACAAATTGACAGTCTTTTTTATGGCATCAGTAATCACCCTAGGCTCTTGTCATGAGCTGCCAAGGCTATGGAAGCCCCTTGAGTTCACCGACTTTGATCATATTTAGACAAGGTCATGTTCAAAGTGGAGGTTCTCTCCTCCCTTCAGAGAAAGGTACCTCCTTCTTTGATGATCTGTTTCTGACTTATCTCCATACTGTCTTCCACAGTGGTGATACCAGTTTACATTCCGACCAGCAATGGATGAGGGTGCCTCTTCCCCCAAATCCTTAAGGCCGTTGTAGTATCAATTTGCATTTCCCTGATGGCTAGTGATCCTGAGCATTTCTGCATGTGTTTATTGGCCGTTGAGATTTCCTTTCTTGAAATATTTGGCATGTTTAAGTTCCTTGGCCAATTATTGTGTGGGTTGTTTGTTTTGCTGTTGTTGAGTTTCTTGAAAGTTTCTGGCAGTTGATTCTTTATCAGTTGCATGCTTTGCAACTGTTAGTTTGCCTCTTCACTTTGCTGAGTGTCTCTTTGGCAGTGCAGAAGCTGCTCAATTTGTTGTTGTTGTGTTTTGTGTGTGTGTGTGTGTGTGTGTGTCCTCTTCTATTTCATTCTTTAATCTTTTGTGATTCCCATATATTGAACATCCTTGTTTAAATCTATTCCAAGCTATTTTATTTTCTTTGTAGCTATGTGAATGGGATTGGTCTTTGAAGTCCTTTGTCAGCCATGACATTGTCTGTGTATACAAATAGGCTGCTGATGTTCTCTCCTGCCACTTTACCACACTCTGCTCTGAGTTTCGATAGTCTCTTAGTGGAGTCTTTTGTCCCCGCATGTACACATTCCTTCCAGGGAGATGAGCCATTACACTCCACAGCATTTCAGGACCAGGATTGTCTAATGATTTAACCCTTTACTTACAAATCACCGGCAACAAGTCATCCTTTGTAGGCTTGGGAAGATGTCACCTCTCACTCTTGCTTAAATAGTCCCAGATTCAGAAAAGTCTACTGTTTAAGCTTTCCAACAAATGTCCTGTCATCCAAGTGTGCGAGGGTGTGCACCCATGCAGACATGCAGACACATGCACATATGTAGCCACAGCTACACACACTCCTGGATGTCTTTTTTCTTCTACAAGAGTGCTTGCTGACTCCATGCCAGCGTAATTGAAGATTCATGCAGGTTTTGATTGGGCCGAGCTTCTTGGGCTGTATCTTTCCCACGGATGCTGGAGCTCAGCTCGAGTGCAGGGAGAAGCCGGCAAGCACAGGCAGAGCTGAGCGGTCCCTGCATCGTCTTCCAGTGCTACTCAGTGTTAAGATGCTGACACCACTTTTTTCAGGGGGAGAATGAGTGACGTGTGCCCCACAGTTGACTTCTGTTTCTTCTTTTTCCTCTGGCCGCACGTCCCTCTGTGGGATTTTGAGAAGGTGCTTTCCTCATTCTGTCTGGTAGCACAGAAACAAACAGGAAGGGCCTCTTGCGAGGCAGGGCCTGGTCTTGAATATGGTGCCCGAGCTGTGTAGCTTTCTGTGATACTGCAGCCACAGAGACTGCTCACTGGCCTGCCTTCTGTATGTCTATCTATCTATCTCTCTATATATCTATCTCTATCATCTATCTATCTTACAAAAATTGTATTTATTTACTTTAAAGGCCGAGTTACAAAGAGTGGGGGAAAGACAAAGAAAGAGATCTTCCATCTTCTGGTTCACTCCCCAAATGGTTGTAATGGCCGTGGCGTGGCCAGGTTGAAACCAGGAACCTGGAACTCCATCCAGTTTTCCCATGTGGTGCAGGGGCCCAAACAAGTAGGCCATACTCTCCTGCTTCCCAGGTGCATTAACAGGGAGCTGGATTGGCAGAGGAGCAGCCAGGACTTGAACTGGTAGCCATATGGGATGCCTGCACTGCAGGCACCAGCTTTACCCACTATGCCACAGGGCCGGCACCTTGAACTCTTTTTTTAAAAAAAAATATTTATTTTGTTTTATTTATTGGAAAGGCAGAGTAAGAGAGTGAGAGTGAAATATTTCATCTGCTGGTTCACTCTTCAGAGGGTCACGACGGCCAGAACTGAACCAAACTGAAGCCAGGAGCCAGCCGCTTCTTCTGGGTCTCCCACATGGGTGGCAGGGACCCAAGCACTTGCGCCATCCTTTGCTGCTTTGCCATGCAATCAGCAGGGAGCTGAATCAGAAGTGGAACAACTGGGACTCAAATGGGAGCCTATGTGAGATACTGACATTGCTGGTGGAGTCTTAGCCTGCCCTGCCAAAGTGCCTTCCCCTGTTCATGGCTGGAGCGGCAAAACTCTGGTGGCAGCTAGTGGCAGAGTGGGTCTGCTGACTGCTTAGCCGGGGTCCCACACTCTGCAGGGCTAGCTCATCCTCATGTGGTCCTGGGGAGGGACTACTCACTTAGGACAAAGAGAGAGGGGTTTTTGAGGCACGGGAGGAATCACTAAGACTGGCCAAGTGCTGTTCTATTCCCGTTGTGTTCTAAGCACTTGGCTTCCATTACCTCATTGACCTGGCATGACAGCCCATCTTACAGATGGATAATCTGACAGTCACAGGAGTTTGGTGGCTCACCTAGGACACGCAGGCAGGGCTGGCAGGTGAGCCTAGGTGCCCTGTCCTAAAGCAGTTGCTCCTAACCCTCATGGTGCCTGCCTCTCCAGGCAGGTGCTGGGTCTCAGTGCTGGGAGCTGGTGCCTTCCATTGATTGATTGATTGGTAGGAGAATAAGTCCCTTGGATATAGTGTCCTACTTGTCAGGGTGTGGAAGGGTTGTGTATATGTGTGTTGGGGGCGGGACAAGGCCCACAGGAATGCAGCCTGTGGAGGACAGGTGGGACCCTAATGTGCCTGCCACCAGCCATGTTACTCACCCATCCGAGACCTTTTCCCAGCACTTTGTTAGCAGCGTGGCTTACTGCAGGCACATTATAGAGACAATTTCTCAATTGCCACTCTTGACTGTCTTGTCCTGATTTGCTAAGTGGTTGTCCTAAGGGAGTGGAGTGCTGTGATTTTTCCCCAGAAGTGTACCTGCTGTGTTGGTGGGACACACGGTGGCAATGATGGAGTTCTCCCATCTGGTGATGCCAGTAAGGAGACGGAGCCGGGGCAATGCAGCACCAGGCCTGGCCGTGTGGGGACATGAGTTCATGGGTTAGTTGTGTCAGGTTGTCACATGCTCTTCTGGAAGCCTTGGGAGTGCGTTATACAGCTCAGGCTGCTGTAAAAAACCCCACACCTGGCCTGGCCCAACCACAGGCACTGCTTCTCTGACGGTTCTCAGTATTGCAAGTCCGACCCAGGTGCTAGCATGGTTGGGTTCCTGGTGAGGGCGGCCATCTTCTTGCTGTGTTCTCATGCGGTGCAGACAGATCAGCTCTCTGGTATTTCTTCCGTGCCCCCTTTTTTTTAGATTTATTTATTTATTTACTTGAAGGGCATTTATGGGTTTGGGGTGAGAAGACACACACAGGGATGTGTGTGCGCGCACACACACACACACACACAGGGAGAGAAGAAAGATCTTCCATCTGCTGGTGCACTCCCCAAATAGCCACAAGGGCTGGGACTGTGCGTGGCAGAAGTCAGGAACCTGAAACACCATCTAGGTTTCCAGTGTGTGTGTCAGGGCCCCAAGCATGGGCCATCTCCTGCTCCTTTTCCATGCATGTTAGTAGAGAACTGGATCAGAAGTGGAGCAGCCAATACTTGAACCGGTGTTCACATGGGGTGCTGGGGACACAGGCGGTAACTTAACCCCCTGTGCTGTAACACCAGCCCTAGTAAGAACATTTCAATCCTGTCTTTTAAGGACTTTGGAGTCCTCGTATACAGTGTGTGACTTTCGTCTCCATGAACATGCTTTAAATGACAGACCCTCCTGTGGGTGTTTTGGGTCCGGGTATTCCTGGGTGTGCTGCAGCTGCCATTCCTTGTCCATTCACCTGCCAAGGGGCATTCATGCGTTTCCATTGTCTTGAATGTGATGAGCATTTCTGTAGTGGACATGTGAGTGCAGACATGGCTGTGCCATATACATGTATGTATTCGTGTATATACCACATACACACATTACATTCACATGTAATGCTCTTTCGTCTGCTGGTTTGCTCCCCAGATGGCTGCAATGGTTAGAGCTGTGCCAGGCCAAAGCTAGGAACCGGGAGCTCCTGGATGCAGGGGCCCATACACATAGGCCGTCCTCCACTGCTTTTCCTAGGTCATTAGCAGAGAGCTGTTTTGGAAGTGAAGCGAGTGGGACAAAAACCAGTGCCCATGTGGGATGTCAGCCTCTCAGGTGGCAGCTTACCCACCATGTCACAACACTGGCCTCTCTGTTGTGATTTTAATATGCATTTTTCTGATAATTGGTGATGGTTACTTGTATGTCTTCTTTTGAGAAATGTCCATTCAGGGGCTGTTTGTTCTCTTGTTACTGATTCATTTGAGTTCTTTGTATTTAGGTAGTAGCCTCTCACCTGATAAATGATTTCAAATATTCTCTCTCAGTGTGTGGGTCAGTTCTGTTTGAGAGAACTGTAGCTTGTTTCCTTTGCTTGGAGAAGGATTTTCTTGTATGCAATCTCATATGTTTATTTGTGTTTTTGTTGCCCACACATTTGGGGTCACATCCAAGAAATTACTGCTCAGACCAATGCCATGGACCTTCCCCTCTGCTTTTCTCTAGTCATTTTAGAGTTTTGGGTGTTATGATTAAGAATTTATTTATTCATATACTTACTGGGATATGTGTGTATGTATGTGTGAATGTGTACCTATATAGATATCAAGTCTCTAGCACAAACCACTATCACAGGCATTTAATTTTAATTTATTTTCATCTTATTTGAAAGGCAAAGGAGGCTGAGAGAGAGAGAAAGAGAGAGGGAGAGAGAGAGAGGAGAGGGATCTCCCATTTTCTAGTTCACTCCCACAGTGCCCAAAATGGCCCAGGGGCTGAAACTAGCAATCAGGAACTCAATCCAGGTCTCTGACAATGGTGGCAAGAACCCAGTTATTTGAGCCATCACCACTGCTTATAAGGGTCTGCCCTGGCAGGAAGCTGGAGTCAGGAGCCCGAGCCCTGATGTGTGACATGGGTGTCCGAAGCACTAGGCCAGATGCCATCGTTTAGAAGGTGCGTGGCACAAAGACACCGTCTCCTTCTGTCCTGTGTTCCCAGTGTTTTGGCTGTGACAGGCAAAGGGTTTTGTGTCTTGTGGTATGGATCATGAACGGGGCCTCTTTCTCCTGCTCCTCCCCTGAGTGTGTGGGTTCTGAGTTGTGTTCCTGTTCTTTCCTGTTTTTTTTTTTTTTTTTTTTTTTGACAAGCAGAGTTAGTGAGAGAGAGAGACAGAGAGAAAGGTCCGCCCTTTGTTGGTTCTCCCCCATATGTTCGCCACAGCCGGCACGCTGCGCCGATCCGAAGCCAGAACTCAGACGCCTTCCCCGGTCTCCCATGTGGGTGCAGGGCCCAAGCACTTGGGCCATCCTCCACTGCCCTCCCGGGCCACAGTAGAGAGCTGGACTGGAAGAGGAGCAACCGGGACAGAATCCGGCGCCCCAACCGGGACCAGAACCCAGGGTAACAGTGCCGCAAGTGGAGGATCTGCCTAGCGAGCCATGGCGCCAGCCCATGTCCTTTCTTGAGAGCATGTCCCCCTCAGAATTCCCCCCAGGTTCTCTGGGGAGTTGTTGAAGTTCTCAGAGTTCTGATTGTGCCTCTGTGGCTCAGCTCCCTGCATGGCCGTTTCATCTGCTTTCCTGTAGCAGGGAGCTTGTTGGGGTCTCTCTTGCTACTCCATGTTGTGCAGCTGGGGCTGCTGGAACAGAGCACCACAGGACGTGTGGCTCAGGCAGCAGAAATTGCTTTCCCATGTTTGGAGACTGGGAAGGCCGAGAGCACGGTGTGGCAGAGTGGGTTTCCTGCTCGCTGTGTCCTCACTGGAGGAGGCCTAGGGGAACTCTGGTGTTTCTATCTCTTCTTATCATGGGAGACCCCACCCTCCTGAGCTTAGCCACCCTGGCCACCTCCCAAAGGCCTCGCCTCCTCACGCCCTTGCCTTGGGGTCCAGGGCCTCAGGACATGGGTTTTAGAGGGACAGACAGTTCAGTCCATGGCAGCGTGCATAGAATTTGCTGTCTCTGCAGTGTTTGACAAACCATCGGGAAGTTCCTTTGGCTCGTGCTGGTGCTTAAGAAAACATTCTCTTTATGTTGTTCACAAGCAGGCTTAGCACTGCGCGCATTAGCAACGGAGACAGTCAAGGGGACGTCTTACCAGGCTTCAAGCATCAGATGTGGTGGATATTCTCGGTTTGTGGGGTGTTCTGTGCCTCTGCACTGCGTGTTCCTCTCAGTGGGCAGTGGGTAAACAGATCCCGACTTCTCCCCCATAAGGGAGTTGGGCATAATGAGTGGTGCCCAGGGCCGGGGTCCTGGGCAGACTCGGCAGTCAGACTCCCAGTGGAGTTTGTTTATGAGCAGCAGGGGGCAGTACCACCCATGTAATGTCGTTCCCTAGGAACAGCATAGAAGCTTCCAGTGGACATCTGAGCTGTGTGGGTTCTGGTGGCACCTTCAGTGCTCGATGCTGACCTGCTTGGTGGTGTGGTTGCCTTGGCGTCTGTCATGGGAAAGGCTCAGGCATTCCCTCTGCCATCCTAAGTGAAGAACGAAGTGGCAGTTTGTGGCTCACATATGGGAACACCTTCCTCTGTCTTTTGAAATGAAAGCAAATCAGAAGTAGCATGCTGGATACCCTGTGGTTTGTGAATGCAATGAGGGAGCCACACACATACATGGGACAGGACATGTGTGTGTGTGATGCCCTCCTTGCTGACCATGGTTAACAGAAGTGCAATGCTGATTGTTTGCACAGAAAAAGGCAGAACAGGCCAGTGTCATGGGAGAGCAAGGTGGACAGCCAAGGCCCTTGGGGATTTTGGTCCAGGCTGTGAATTATCGCTTGCAGTTCCACCGGTGCAGTCAGGAGGCCACCGTGAAGCCCTCGTCTAGGAACAGCTTCAGGCTCGGGGGCAGAGTCTCATCTGTGGCCTCCTGCAAGCAGGAGTTGACCCTGCAATGGCTGTCAGTCTGCCCCTCTCAGAAGCATTTATCTGTGGAGCACATGTGGGCCCCATTTGCTCCCTGGCAAGGACTCACATGGCTCACAGGCTTCTGGAATGAGGTGTTGCTGTTTGCAGCAGAGAACAGGCTGCTGCATACCTCATGGGGGAGTCCATGGTGCGGTGCATGAGGCTGTGCTGGGCTCTTTCTTCCTGTGATTCCTGTTCACTCTCCCAACAACAAGTGCAGCAGAGAGCAGGCTGCTGGATGCTGTGGGGGCCCGGAGGGAGTCCATGGTACTGGGCATTGTTTTATGCACTCTCCCACCAACAAGTACAGCAGAGAGTAGGCTGCTGGATGCCGTGGAGGCATGGGGGAAGTCCATGGTATTAGGCATCATTAGGTGCCCTCTCCCATCAACTCTGTAAGGTAGATACTTGTATTTCAGTCCCCGCTCAGTAGAAAGAGTTGGAAAGACTGTTCTTGATTAAAGATAGAAGAGAGAGAAGAATCCAGTGCTATGCACTGTCCTTTTTTTTTTAAAGATTTATTTTATTTATTTGAAAGCCAGAGTTACAGATAGAGGTAGAGACAGAGAGAGATCGTCCATCCACTGCTTCATTTTCCAGATAGCCGCAGTGGCTGGAGATGCGCTGATCCGAAGCCAGGAGCTTCTTCCTGGTCTCCCAGGTAGGTACAGGGGCCCAAGGACTTGGGCCATCCTCCACTGCTTTCCCAGGCCATAGCAGAGAGCTAGATTGGAAGAGGAGCAGCCGGGACTACAACTGGCACCCATATGGGATGCCGGCACTTCAGGACAGGGCTTTAACCTGCTTTTCCACAGCGCTGTCCCACGCTGTCCTTAATCATATAAGTTCTTGGAAAAATAGAATGAAAATAAACTTATTTTGGTGCAAAAAAATGGAAATCCAAGAATAGATGTTTTTCATAAAATTCATTTTCCATGAACTTCCTGAAGACACTCTTTGTATTCTGAATTAAAAGAAAAGGTTAAAGATATTTTAGGAACGATTGGAGAAATTTAATGTATGCTGTACTCGACCTGATGTTGCTGTATAATCACATCTATACTGAGTGTGATTATGAAAGTGAAATCATATCAGAATGCTTTTGTTCTTAGGAAACATGCAGGTTAGTTATGGGTAAAAGAGCATCATGTCTGCATTTGTTTGATATAGTTCAGGAGACATAGAGACTGTGAAAGTGAAGTAAAGTGAATGTTGAATTGTTCCAAAATAGTAATTGTAGATAAAGAGTTGATGGATGGCTATTTGTACTCTTTTCTATGTAATTTAAAAACGTTTTTTGTTTTATTTCAGGGGAGGAAGAGAGATAGGGAGGGAAGGAGGGAGGGAGGGAGAGAGAGAGAGCAGAGAAGTCTTCCATCTGCTGGTCCATTACTCAATTGGCTGCAATGGGCATAGCTGAGAGTATTTGAAGCCAGGAGCCAGGAGCCTCGCTGAGATCTCCTCATGGGTGCAGAGGTACAAGGACTTGGGGCGTCTTCTGCTGCCTTTGCAGACCACAGCAGAGAGCTGCATCTGAAGTGAGTGAGCACCCATACTCGAACTGGCGCTCATATGGGAAGCCGGCACTTCGGGCGGTGGCTTTACTCACTACCTCAGAGTGCCGACTCTCCCAGAAGCCGTTCACTGTGGACTCCAGCTGTCTGCTAACCTGCTTGGGAATGCAAAGGGAGACGGCCCAAGGACTTAGGCCCCTGAACCCAGAATGGAGTGCCGGCTAAAGTCCCTGGCTTCTGCTTCAGCCCCTGGCTTCTGTCCAATCCCGGCCTTTGTAGCCACCTCGGGGGTGAACCCCCAGATGGACAATCCCTCAGAGAGAGAGAGAGAGAGAGAGAGAGAGAGCGAGCGAGCGCTGGCGATGTCCCCTGCACTGCTTCTCTCCCCAAGTGGCTGCAACGAACGGCCAGCTGTGGGCCAGGCAGAAGCCAGGAGGCAGGAGCTCCATTTAGGTCTCCCATGAGGCAGGGAGGTGGGGTCCAGAGAACCTGGGTCATCCGCGTCTGCGTCGCTGGTTACAGCCTGGAGAGGCAGGACTGGAAGAGGCCTTGGGGCTTCGGACACTGGATGCCGCAGTGTACAGGTGCGTCCTGGGGTGCCATGGTGATGGCCGGTGGGTAGTGTGCCTGCGCCTGGCGCCGGTGACCCGGAAGTGCACCTGCACGTTGGCGCCAACTGCCCCGTGGTGTTCATTTGGGAGTCAGCGCCGTGTCCTCTCCTGCTGGACAGCCTGCGCAAGCCGTGAGGAGAGGAGCCGTCCATGACACTGCTGGCCGAGCCTGAGGGAGACCCAGCGGCCCCAGGGTCAGGCCGGGATCAGGAGAGGCTGCGTGTCCTAGGCTGCCACGCCATTTCCCAGGCGCATTGCTCTTGTTTGGCTCCTTCCGGAAGCAACGGCCTTCGCGGACCTCTGACCCGGAAGCAGCCGGGGCCACCGTTGGAGGTGAGTGACGCGCGGCTGTGGCGGTTACCCGCTGGGCGTCTTGGCTGTCCGCGTGCCTGTTGCTCTTGCGTCCTGAAGGCGCAGATGGAGTCGCGGTCGTGCTGTGCGGACGGTCTGGAAGGGTCCCCAGGGTGCGAGCAGCTGGGCGAGAGCAGAGGTGACTCGGTCTCCTCCCGGAACGGCCCCGCGTTGCCGTCTGTTTGCTTTTTGAGGGCCCAGCCGCCCTGCTCTAGACGTCAGAGACTGTTGATGGGAGGAAGGAGAGCGAAAGCGCGTGTCTGTTTCCTGGTCTAGGAGGCCCGTTTCGGGTTCCTCGCATTGGTTGTGATATTAGTGGTCTGTGGGTTTTTCATGAAAGAGCCTTGTCAGGCTGAGGTGTACATTCCGTTCCTGATGTGATGATTTGTGTTTTAGTATCGCAGACGTCATGGAAGTTTTTGTGAACTAGGTTTTCTGTGTCTATCGGGATACTTTGTGGGCTTCCCCCATGTGTATTCTGTTCCGGGAATGATTGCTTTTGTAGGGTAGCCACCCTTGCATTTCCGGAGTAACTGTCAGCTGCGCACAGTGTGCTAAGCTTTGGTTGTGCTTCTGGATGTCGTCTGGTAATATTTTGTTGAGGCATGTGACACATTCGTGACGGGTATGTGTGTGCCATTTTCCTTATGATGTGCTTGTGTTGGATGTTGGGATAAGGCTGGCCTGATGGAATGAAATGGAAGGATTTTCCTCTTCATCTCCTTTTGGAAGGGTTTGCGAATCACGGATTTTAATTATCTTTTCCATGGGAGTTCTCACCGGTGGAGCCATCTGGTCCTGGACTTTTCTTCATGTCTGTTTGGTTTGTTTGATTTGGTTTCCCTGCTACTACAGTCTCTTTGCACATGGCTGGCTCGTTTAGGATGTCTATACCACTTTACATTCCCACCAGCAGTGGATGAGGGTGCCTTTTCCCCCACATCCTAAGGCTATTGTAGTATTGATTTGTATTTCCCTGACGGCTAGTGATCCTGATCAGTTTTGCCTGTGTGTGTTGGCCATTTATATTTCCTTTACTGAAATATTCCTGTTGAAGTCCTTTGCCCTTTTTTTTGAGTGGGTGGTTTGTTTTGCTGTTGTTGAGTTTCTTGAAAGTTTCTGGTAGTTGATCCTTTATCAGTTGCATGCTTTGCAGATAATTTCTCCCTTTCTGTTAGTTGCCTCTTCACATTGCTGAGTGTTTCTTTTGCAGTGCAGAAGCTTCTCTGTTTGTTGTTGTTTTCCTCTTCTATCCCTTTCTTTAATCATGTGTGATTCTCAGATATTGAACATCCTTGGTTAAATTTATTCCAAGCATTTTAGTTATTCTGTAATTATGTGGACAGGATTGGTCTCAGAAGTTCTTTCTCAGCCATGACCTTGTTTGTGTATAAAAAGGCTATTGATTTTCTGTCCTGCCATTTTACCAACCTCTAGTCTTTGTTTCAATAGTGGAATCTTTTGGATCTCATGTATATAGAATCATGTCATCTGCAAATAGGGATAGTTGGACTTCCTCCCTACCAATTTTTATCTAACACTGAGAAATGAGTGGGAAAGTACCAACATGATAACATGCTCATGGAAAAAGTCAGATGCTATCTTTCTGTATTCTCTCTTGCTTTGTGGAAGACATGATTTGTCCTGTTTCAAACATGATCCATACATTAAATGCAGGGCTAGACTGTGGAAGGTGGGTATTGGGAAGTAGACCTGTTCAGTGGAGAACTGTGTAGATCACAGGTGTTTCAACTCCTTGTGTGAGTGGGTACATAAGTGTTGAATAAATAAATTACAAAGATTTCCTGGTGTGTAAGTCAGAGGTAAACCACACAGAATGTTTTAAGGAAGAAGACAATGAATGGTTACCTGAATGTTTTCTAAGACGGAGTTAAATACTTTTTCAAATTCTGTGTTAATAGGGTATTTAATGCATACAGTTGCAAATTTGACATAGCTCTAGTAGATGGCCTTGATGTAGTATTTCATTTATAGCTATATCTCCCTTTTTAAAAATTTTTACTTCTTCTCAAATATCTTGTTATTTGAAATTCATAGTTATACACAGAGAGGATAAGATGCAGAGAGAGAAAGAGAAAGAGAGAGAGAGAGAGAGAGAGAGAGAGAGAGAGACAGATAGGTTTTCCATCTGCTTGTCCACTCCCTAGTTGGCTGCAATGGCCAGAGCAGAGCGAATCCAAAGCCGGGATCCAGGAGCCTCCCCGGGATCTCCTGCATGGTTGCAGGGGCCCAAGGACTTGGGCCATCTTGTACTGCTTTCCCAGACCACAGCAGAGATCTTCATCAGAGTGGAGCAGCCAGGACTCGAACCAGCGCCCATATGGGAAGCCAACACTGCAGGCAGTGGCTTTATCTGCTACCCCACCGTGCCAGGCCCTCCCAGAAGCCATTCCCCGTGTGATCCAGCTGGCTGCTAACATGACTCAGAAAGCAGACGGAGATGGTCCAAGGTCTTAGGCCCCTGAACCCAGAATTGAGCACTGGATAAAGTCCGTGGCTCCTCTTCCCAGACCTTGAGCACTGAGAGGAACTGGAATGTTGCTGTGTGACAGAGGCCTCCTGCAATTTCTGTGAGCTGTACTGAGTCCCCATGACTCTGCTTCATGTTTCTTTGGTACTACACTTTCAGAACTGTACTGGCAAATGACTTTGGGGACAGTCTGTTCTTGCTCTGTTGCTGCTCTGAGCCTTCAATCAAGGTCCACACAAGGCCAATGATAGAAATGTTGCATCCAGAACAGCCCCCTTATTACTAAGATGACCTCCAGGCCCCATAAATGGATCTTGGATCAGAGGTCAAGACTTTCTGTGCAACTTGAACATTTCCTGCCTTGGGAAGTTCACTGCCCCCACCCCCAGGACATGTTCTGAGCTGCTTGGTCCTAGGTGTAGAGGCTCTGGCCGCTGGGAATGTTGTACTGAGTTGACTTCTGAGTGTCCAGATGCCAGAAAACATGTAACAGAGTTCCGCAGATCTGTGCGACCACTTGGATATCCAACTGTGATGGGAGGCACACATGGTGGATTTGTGAGTGCTACTTCAGGGTGGAGCTGAGTGCTTCCTGTGGGGAATGTGGGATCTTGCTGGGATGCCAGGATGGCACAGCAACCCATGTTGCTCTGGTGGCTCTCGCTGAATCTGTGTGTAGCTTAGATGGTAAAACTGTGTCTTTTCACTAGTATGGAGCAGACCCTCAGAAGGGTGGGGAGATGGTCTTATGAGAACTTAATGCTGCCGGCGCCGCAGCTCAATAGGCTAATCCTCCACCTGCGGCGCCGGCACCCCAGGTTCTAGTCCCAGTCAGGGCGCCGGATTCTGTCCCGGTTGCCCCTCTTCGAGGCCAGCTGTCTGCTATGGCCCAGGAGTGTAGTGGAGGATGGCTCAAGTCCTTGGGCCCTGCACCCGCATGGGATACCAGGAGAAGCACCTGGCTCCTGGCTTTGGATCAGCGCAATGTGCCGTCCACAGCGCGGCAACCATTGGAGGGTGAACCAACGGCAAAAGGAAGACCTTTCTTTCTCTCTCTCTCTCCTCTCTCTCTCACTCTCACTCTTACTGTCCACTCTGCCTGTCAAAAAAAAAAAAAAAAAGAACTTAATGCTAGGGCTGGTGCTGTGACACAATGGATTAAAGATTTGGTCTGCAGTTCTGGCATCCCATGTGGGTGCTAGTTCGTGTCCCAGCTGCTCCACTTCCGATACAGCTCTCTGCTATGTCCTGGGAAAGCAGCAGAAGATGGCGCGAATCCTTGGGCCCCAGCATCCACATGGGAGACCCAGAAGAAGATTCTGGCTCCTGGCTTTGGATCAGCTCAGCACTGGCCATTGCAGTCATTTGGGGAGTGAACCAGCTGTTGGAAGACCTCTTTCTCTCTCTCTCTGACTTTACCTCTCTATGTAACTCTTTCAAATAAATAAAATAAATGCTTTTAATGAAAGAAGTCAATGATAATCTGTGCATTTGTTTTAACTTGGAAAGGAAATCTCATTCCTCTGCTTCAAGTCAGCTTGCAATTCAGGAACGGCAGCATTTTTGTGCATTTGGAGAATCTCTAGGCTTCTTGTTTCTTCTCTACTGGCTTCTCCCTTGAAATTATCATGTAGCATCATCCTTTGCTCTGTTAGGATCCATTTTTAAAACCATGTTTTTTCTCTTCTTCATGAGGATACTTCAGAAAGTTTATGGAAAATGGAATAAAAGATAACTTTGTTTTGGTATAAAATTTTTTTGAAACTCATGCATTTTTTTGTAATACATATTTTTCATATAATGTTTGAAGATCCCACGTGTATCCTAACAAGTCTTTACAAATCTTTATTTTTTTTTTGACAGGCAGAGTGGACAGTGAGAGAGAGAGACAGAGAGAAAGGTCTTCCTTTACCGTTGGTTTACCCTCCAATGCCGCTGAGGCCGGCGTGCTGTGGCCAGTGCACTGTGCCAATCTGAAGCCAGGAGCCAGATGTTTCTCTTGTTCTCCTGTGTGGGTACAGGACCCAAGGACTTGGGCCATCCTCCATTGTACCCCTAGGCCACAGCAGAGAGCTGGACTGGAAGAGGGGCAACCGGGACAGAATCTGGTGCCCCAACTGGAACTAGAACCCGGTATGCCAGTGCTGCAGGTGAAGGATTAGCCTATTGAGCCGCGGTGCCGGCCTACAAATCTTTGTGATTGTCTTGTTCCTTTAGTTATTAGGAATAAGTTATTTTGTTAGGTTGAAATTAGCTTATTTGAATTAGTGACGGATCTTATTTGCTGTGACATAAAGAATTCCTTTATGGATAATTAAAGCAATTTTAGTGGTGTGATCTAAAGGAGAAAACAATATTGCTCGAGCTATTAACACCAGGGGACTTCTTGCTGACCTCTTACAGTGCCCTGTAGACTGTACATTATTGCACTCTTGAGGATCCAGGGGCTGAAGTCTGACCTGAAGTTATTAAAGAGAATGCCCCATGTGCAAAAGTCATAAAAAAGCAGAGAAATAGAGAAATATAAGTAGCAATAAATGAGAATACAGAAAAGACTTCTAGAATTGAACTGACCACAAGGTTTGCTGGGATTTTTTGAGCAGTACAGCACTAGGTTGTCTGTATTGGGCACCAGGTACAATCACTACAGACTTGTGAAATTAAAAACTCTATGAAGTTCTGCAGAATTGTGTTTGAGACTCACTAATAGGACCCAACCTACAAGGAATGCAGATGAGACAGAGCATCTCTGACCTTAACAGTAGCGATGTGATTGGTCATTCTTTACTTTCCGTTTATATTGCTATAGCAACTTTAAAATGCCTTTTATTTAAAAACCTGAGGAAATGTATGTAAAAAGTCTTTTGGCAATCTTTTGTTATCAGTAAATTCACCATCTTAAGTTTATTATAACTTATTGAACCCGTGGTACTAGGAACTGGATAGAACTTTGCAGTATTAGAATACAATTTGCTGCTTGCTTGAACCTGAGGGAGTTGGAGCTTACCCAGCATAATTAGAAATGTAGCCTCTATTTGAAGCCTTGGCAAGAACAATAATTTAGGATTGTGGCTTTGTGGCACTGGTAGAACATGTTGTTCAGTCCTGAGTTTGGACACCTTGTTTGTATATGACAGAAAAACAGCTTTCAGAAACTTGCTGGCGGATAAAGTGTCCATTTCACAATCTGGTGGTTTCATTGCTTTTTTTCTAAAGGTTTCATTTTCCCTTCAAGTGCTGGCATGTTCATTTTATCAAAGCTGGCATTTTCTCATCTTTAAAAGTAAATCTTGAGTATGTGCTAGGGAATATACAAGCATGTTGTGTGAGCATAATTACAAGGATGAACTGCTTTGCTTTTGAGTAGTAATGGACCAACCCTTGATGTGATAAGAAACATAGTTTTTATTCTATCTTGTGGTTCAAAGCCTGCTTACTACTGCTCCTGATCATAATCTTAGTCCTTTTTGTCAAACGGGTTAAAGTCCAGCCCACCTTTTTATCCACCTTCTCTCTGAAAAGCAGTGGGAGATAGAGCAAATTTTTAAAAATTGATGTATTTATTTGTGAGGTAGAGTTACAGACAGAGGTCTTCCATCCACTGGTTTGCTGCCTACATGGTTACAGTGGCCAGAGCTGAACCGATTGAAAAGCTGGAGCCAGGAGCTTCTTTGAGGTCCCCTACATGGTTTCAGAGGCCCAAGAACTTAGGCTATCTACTGCTGCTTTCCCAGGCCATAAGCAGAAAGCTGGATTGGAAGAATAGCATCCGGGACACGAACCTGCACCCATAAGGGATGCTGGTGCTGCAGGTGACAGCTTTACCTAATTTACCACAGTGTTGGCGCACAGAGCAAATTTTTAAGTCAGAGCATTTGATTCTAATTCTGCATTCTGAGGACAAAACTTAATTTCTCCATGCCCTAGTTTCGTCTTCTGTGAAAGCCAAAGTACTTCTTAGAGAGTATTCGTGGGTGTAAGTTAAATGTAATGCTCCTGAGAAGCTTAAAGCATATACGTGATGACCTCTTTAGACTTAACAGTGATTTAAAAATGTTTCTCAAAGGACATCATGTTAAGTGAAAATAAGCCACTTGAGATTTAATAACGATTTAAACATGTTTCAAAAGGATATGATGTTAAGTGGAACAGGCCAGACAGATAAATACTTCCCATTATCCCTCAGAAGTGGAAGCTAAAAACCTCAGTTTGAACACAAACGATGTTTATTCGAAGATGGGCGGTGGGGATAGAGGGAGTTGGATAACACACACCAAATCAGAGTTTGATCAAAAACCCCATCCCTGGTGTTCAGGCATGGCTGGCTGACTGTATGTCACAGTAACTCATTATGGGTTACATGAACAAGCAGAATGGGGCTGTTTCAGGACTCCAGTATCCAAAAAGTGGTATCAGGCAAAGGAATGTTGGCTACCCTGATTTTAGCGGTAGATATTGTATATGCGTTTGGAAATGTCACACCGTAGCCCATGAAGATTTATGATTATTATTAACAATAAAGTATGTCAAAATTCAAGGGTTTTTAAAAATATTTTAAAATATTTATTTATTTATTTGAAAGTCAGAGTTACAAAGAGAGATGAGAGGCAGAAAGAGAGAGAGAGAGAGAGAGTGAGTGAGTTCTTCCTTCCGGTGGTTCACTCCCTAATTGTCTGCAATGGCTGGAGCTGCGCCGATCCGAAGCCAGGAGCCAGGAGCTTCCTTGGGGTCTCCCATGTGGGTGCAGGGGCCCAAGGACTTGGGTCATCTTCTACTGCTTTCCCAGGCCATAGCAGAGAGCTGGATCAGAAGTGGAGCAGCCGGGTCTTGATCTGGTGCCTATATAGGATGCCAGCACTTCAGGCCAGGGCGTTAACCCACTGCACCACAGCACCAGCCCCCAAAAGATATTTTTGAAAGGCATAATTACAGAGAGGGAGAGAGAGAGAGTCAGACAGACAGGAATTGAGGGAGGGAGAGAGGGAGAAGGGGTATCTTCGACCCTCTGGTTCACTCCTCAAATGGCTGTAGTGACTGGAGCTGGGTGCATCTGAAGCCAAGAGCCAGGAGCCAGGTTTCCCATTAGGGGTTGCTGGAGTCCAAGAGTTGGGCCATCCTCTGCTGCTCTCCCAGGCACATGAGCAGGGCGCTGGATTGGAATCGGAGTACCAAGAATCAAACTGCTGCCCATATGGTATTCTGGCACCACAGAAGTCACCACTACACCACAGCGCTCGCTCCTAAGTTTTTTGTTTGTTTTGTTTTCGCTTTTAATTCTTCCTATGGCTTTATCCATGAGCAGAGGATAGGGCAAGTGTTCCCAGCCTCATTGGGTCAGAAGTAAATAAAGTCTGAAATAATGGCTGCATTTGTTCATCTGGAACGTGATACCAGAGCCCAGAAATTTAGTTTTATAAATATTGAAAATGTTTGGCTCTAGGGTTTAAATGAAATTAGGATCTTTTTTTGTTATTCTGAATGTGTTTTACTTGTCCCTAAAGTGTGCACATTACAAAATTATGATTTAGAAAGTGGAAGTTGAAAAAAAGAAAATGGAAGTTACCCCTCAGTTCTATTTGGAGATGTCCAAGGCACTGTTGACAGTTTTGTGTGCCCCTTTACAGGTGCTTTCCCTGCATTAATAAAAGTGTGTGTTTGTGTTTGTGTGTGGAGGGGTATTTGTATGTGTACAGTGCTCACATGCACATAGAAATGACTTTGTGCAGAACTGTGCTCTTAATAGGATGGTTTTCCATCTTCCCTTTTATACTTGCCAGTATAGTAATTTTTGTATCATTATAAACATATAGATCTAATTCTCTTCAGTGGCTGTATAAGATTACATTGTATTCCAACATAAGTGGTTGCTATTTTAATGAGAATTCTGATTTTTCACCATTAAAATAATACTGCAGTGAGAAACCTGGAATATCCATACCTGAGCATCCCTGGAACTGCTGTTTTGATGACCTGTGTTATTTGAGAATCACTAGGTCAAGTACAGTCCTGTTTAACATGTTGCTAGGTCCTTCTAAATTATCCTCCAGGGATAATTGCATCCATCTACACTTCCACAAACAGTGAGGTAAATTTGTGCTTTCCATCAACACCAGGTTTTTGTAATTCACATTCCTTTCAGTGATGCATCTCTGCTTTGGCACAAGACATCTGGAAGGGGAGAGCTGCCCTTCCATCACTGCCTGTTGGCACACCAAGGGCAGGCAGTGTAGAGGAGTCTGTTAAAGCTAACAGGGAGGTGAGCATCTGCAAAGCTAGAAACAGAGGTGTTTGGCTTCCATTCCTGTTTATTAATTCAGATAATGTTTATTGAAAGCTGTTACTGGCCAGGGACCCTGGGAATAGCATGATAAACAAGACCACACTCTGCCTTCACAAGCTTGCATTCTAGAGTGGGTCAGCCTTGAACACATCCAGTAGGATATAATGTCAAATATGGTGGAGACTTCAGATGAAAAATAAAGCAGAGAAAAGGACAAGGGAGGAGGTGTGTGTAGGGAGACCAGGTGCAGGAGAGGATGCCACTCGGATGGTCTTGGAAGGTTCTCTGCTGATGGGACTCTTGAATACAGACCCACATGCAGTAAAGCCTGAGCCCCACTGATAACCTGTAGAAGCCCACTGATAACCTGTAGAAGGCCCCATCCAGCTGGGTCTGGCAATAGCAAGTACAGAAGGCCTGAGAAAAGAGCCAGTAAGGCAGGTTCCAGAAGAAGCCCAGGAACTGCACTGACTTTTGATTTGCTAGAGGGAGATAATTGAGCTACTTACTTTCTTTGTCAAATGCCGTGTTCAGGCGAATGAAACTGTGAACGGCATGTGTGTCTTTGAAAGAGTGAGGCTGTTCATGTACAGCAGCACTTGAACCACTAGAACGCAGCATCTTAACCACTAGACAGGAAGTCTCTGTCAGCATTCTGTAGAATGAAGTGGCGTTGCATGCCAGCTCTCTCTACCACAAGGCGGACTTTGTTGAAATTTACACAGGTGTTGAACAGACCTCCGCACCTTCAGTGTGGAAAAGACAAGAGCAGTGCACTCTTGTGCCTGACTTCCCTTCGTTCTACCTCTTTGTGTTGTACATTATTAAATGTGCTTTCAAAGCTCTGGTGCTCACAGCTGAAAATAAAGTAGTAGGTTGGAGGACAGTCACAGACAGCACTGTCCACTCAGCAGGTCAGGTAGTTTCTCCTTAACCATCATACCAAATGCTCTTCTCCACCCATTATTAACTCTCGTCCTTTCAGGGTTATTAGCTGTGTTATAAAATTTCTAGATTTCTGGGTGGTTTTGTAAATCTTAAAGTAAAAATTAAGAACATTGGTTGCTGGTGTTGTGGCTTAGGTGGTAAAGCCGCCGCCCGTGATGCCAGCATCCCATATAGACACTGATTCAAAGTCCCAGCTAAACTTCCAATCCAGCTCTCTGCTAATGCACTTGGGAGGGCAGCACAAGGTAGCCCAAGTGCTTGGGTTGCTGCATCCACATGGGAAAGCCAGAAGAGGCTCCTGGCTCTTGGCTTCGGTCTGGCACGGCCCTGGCCGTCGTGTCCATTTGGGGAGTGAACTAGTGTGTGGAAGACCTCTCTCTTTCTCTGTCTCTCCCTCTCTTTCTGTAAGTCTGCCTTTAAAATATATGAAATGTTTTAAAACAAGAACCTTTAACCATTCAAAGAAAGCCTCAAGTAGAAAGAAAAAGAATCTTGCTGAGCCACAGTACTCAGTGACCCAAAACCTTGACTGAAATTTTTGTTGAAGTTTGCTGATAAAGTGTTCACCAGAAATGACACATACTGACTTGTGTGAAGTGAGCTGGTAGATATTCTTGAAACTGTAAAAATCACTTCTGCTAGTTTTTACACGATGTACCTGTTATACTCTTGAGCTACGTGAGAGCTGTTGTGTAGAGATGTTATTACTGGCAAAGTGGTCACACGGCACAGCTCCCGTGGGCACCGTAACACTCTGTGACTGGCATTTCCAGGGCTGGTGCTGTGCACACCTGGGAAGTCTTACCCACAGGTGGTGTGGTATCTGCACAATGTCTGCATGATGGTTCTCTTTTCATTTAGATGGTTGACGGGGTTCTGTTGGTACACAGTCTCTCAACTTGTGACATTTCAATATTGCTCATTCACATGTTTTTGAGTCCCCTCGGGGGTTTGGGTACATTTATGGCCCTGAGGGGTTGCCCACTTTTCTAGAGACAAGCATAGGCCGAACCTTGCCTCCTGGAACTTTGTCTGAGTTAGAAACGTCTTAGAGTTATTGTACATCCTTGAAATTTTGTATTTAATGGTGTATCTTCAAGCAGAGGAATCTTATAAAGATAGTGCAGCAGTCATAGACTTTTTTTTAAAACTTTATTTTTTTTTATTTTTGACAGGCAGAGTGGACAGTGAGAGAGACAGAGAGAAAGGTCTTCCTTTTGCTGTTGGTTCACCCTCAAATGGCCACTACGGCCGGCATACCATGCATATCTGAAGCCAGGAGCCACGTGCTTCTCCTTGTCTCCCATGCGGGTGCAGGGCCCAAGCACTTGGGCCATCCTCCACTGCACTTCTGGGCCATAGCAGAGAGCTGGCCTGGAAGAGGGGCAACCAGGATAGAATCCGGCACCCCGACCGGGACTAGAACCCGGTGTGCTGGCGCTGCAAAGCGGAGGATTAGCCTATTGAGCCACGGTGCCAGCTTAACTTTTATTTAATGAATATAAATTTCCAAAGTATAGCTTATGGATTATAATCGCTTTTTCCCCTCCGTAACTTCCCTCCCAGCAGCAACCCTCCCCTCTCCCACACCCTCTCCCCTTCCAATCACATCAACATTCATGTAAAAGAAGTATTTATTTATTTATTTGTGTTTTTTTATTCTTTCTTTTTTTAAACATTTATTTAATGAATATAAATTTCCAAAGTACAGCTTATGGATACAATGGCTTCCCCCCCATAATGTCCCTCCCACCCGCAACCCTCCCCTTTCCCACTCCCTCTCCCCTTCCATTCACATCATGATTCATTTTCGATTCTCTTTATATACAGAAGGTCAGTTTAGCATATATTAAGTAAAGATTTCAACAGTTTGCTCCCACAGAGAAACATAAAGTGAAAAATACTGTTTGAGTACTAGTTATAGCATTAAATCTCAATGTACAGCACACTAAGGCCAAAGATCCTACATGAGGAGTAAGTGCACAGTGACTCCTATTGTTGACTTAACAAATTGACACTCTTTTTTATGGCATCAGTAATCACCCTAGGCTCTTGTCATGAGATGCCAAGGCTATGAAAGCCCCTTGAGTTCACCGACTCTGATCATATTTAGACAAGGCCATGGTCAAAGTGGAAGTTCTCTCCTCCCTTCAGAGAAAGGTACCTCCTTCTTTGATGATCCGTTCTTTCCACTGGGATCTCACTCGCGGAGATCTTTCATTTAGGTTTTTTTTTTTTCCCCCCAGAGTGTCTTGGCTTTCCATGCTTAAAATACTCTCATGGGCCTCTCAGCTGGATCCACATGCCTTAAGGGCTGATTCTGAGGCCAGAGTGCTGTTTAGGACATCTGCCATTCTATGGGTCTGCTGTGTATCTCACTTCCCATGTTGGATCATTCTCTCCCATTTTTATTCTATCAGCTAGTATTTGCAGACACTATTGTTTATGTGATCCCTTTGGTTCTTAGTCCTATCATTATGATCAATTGTGAACAGAAATTGATCACTGGGACTAGTGAGATGGCATTGGTACATGCCACCTTGATGGGATTGAATTGGAATCCCCTGGTATGTTTCTAACTCTACCGTTTGAGGTAAGTCAGCTTGAGCATGTCCCAAATTGCACATCTCTTCCCTCTCTTATTCCCACTCTTATATTTAACAGTGATCACTTTTCAGTTAAGTTTCAGCACTTAAGTATAATTGTGTATTGATTATAGTATTCAACCAAAAGTATTAAGTAGAACAAACAAACAAAAAATACTAAGAGGGATAACATATTAAGTTGCTCATCAACAGTCAGGGTGAGGGCTGATCATGTCACCGTTTCTCCTAGTGTTCATTTCACTTTAACAGGTTTCCTTTTTGGTGCTCAGTTAGTTGTCACCTATCAGGGAGAACAAGTGGTATTTGTCCCTTTGGGATTGGCTTATTTCACTCAGCATAATGTTTTCCAAATTCCTAACAGGGATCACCTTTCAGTTAAAATTTAAAAACCTAAGAATAATTGTGTGTTAATTACAGAGTACAACCAATGGTACTAGAATAAAAAAAAAATACTATAGTTGATAAAGTATTACACTCTACATCAACCGTCCTTTCACCTTACACAAAAATTCACTCAACATGGATTAAAGACTTAAATCTATGACCTGACACCATCAAATTATTAGAGAGCATTGGAAAAACCCTGCAAGATATAGGTACCGGCAATGACTTCTTGGAAAACACCTCAGAAGCACAGGCAGTCAAAACCAAAATCAACTATTGGGATTGCATCAAATTGAGAAGTTTCTGTACTGCAAAGGAAACAGGAAAGTGAAGAGGCAACCAACAGAATGGGAAAATATATTTGCAAACTATGCAACTGATAAAGGGTTGATAACCAGAATCTACAAAGAAATCAAGAAACTCCACAACATCAAAACAAACAACCCACTTAAGAGATGGGCCAGGGACCTCAATAGACAGTTTTCAAAAGAGGAAATCCAAATGGCCAACAGACACATGAAAAAATGTTCAAGATCACTAGCAATCATGGAAATGCAAACCAAAACCACAATGAGGTTTCACCTCACCCCAGTTAGAATGGCTCACATTCAGAAATCTACCAACAATAGATGCTGGAGAGGATGTGGGGAAAAAGGGACACTAACCCACTGTTGGTGGGAATGCAAATTGGTTAAGCCACTATGGAAGTCAGTCTGGAGATTCCTCAGAAACCTGAATATAACCCTACCATTCAACCCAGCCATCCCACTCCTTGGAATTTACCCAAAGGAAATGAAATTGGCAAACAAACAAGCTGTCTGCACATTAATGTTTATCGCAGCTCAATTCACAATAGCTAAGACCTGGAACCAACCCAAATGCCCATCAACAGTAGACTGGATAAAGAAATTATGGGACATATACTCTATCGAATACTATACAGCAGTCAAAAACAATGAAACCCGGTCATTTGCAACAAGATGGAGGAATTTGGAAAACATCATGCTGAGTGAATTAAGGCAGTCCCAAAGGGACAAATACCATATGTTCTCCCTGATCAGCAACAACTAACTGAGCAACAAAGGGGAAACTTGTTGAAGTGAAATGGACACTATGAGAAACAGTGACTTCAAGAAGTATTTATAAAGATGTCTCTGTTCTTTCCTCTTGGAAAGACAAGATCTGAAAGTTAAGAGTGGTGATAATTTGGTATATAAAATGTATGGCAAATTTCTATGATTAATGGTTGTCCCCATTCAGTTAGAATTTTTCTTAAATTTTATTTGAGGAATACGACTTCATGCATTTCATATATACAAATTTGGGAACATGGTGATTCTTCCCACCCTACATCCCACTCATACTTCCACCTTTCTCCTTCCTCACTCTACCATTCCCATTCTTATTTTTTTACAAATTAATCAGTTAATTTTATATACGTAAGATTAACAGTACACTAAGTAGAGAGTTCACCAAAATTGTGAAGAAAAAAGAAAAACAAACAAACGAAAAACATTGTTCTTCAACAGTCAAGACAAGGGCTATTCAAAACCATTACATCTTAAAGTGTCAGTTTCACTTAGTTACCACAGATTAGAGAGAACAGTATTTTTTTTGTGTGTGTGTGTGTGACTGGCTTATTTCACTAAATATAATGTTTTCAGCTGCATCCGTTTTTTTTTTTTTTTGCAAATGACAAGATTTCATTTTTTACTGCTATGTAGTATTTCACAGTGTATAGATACTATAGTTTTTTTATTTTTATTTATTTTTTTATTTAATAAACGTGAATTTACAAAGTGCAACTTTTGTATTGTTGTGCCCCCCCAACCTCCCTCCCTCCCACGGCCCTCCCCTCTTCCAATCCCTCTCCCATCCTGCCCTTCATTAAGTTTCATTTTCAATTACCTTCATATACAGAAGATCAACTTAGTATGCACTAAGCAAGGATTTCAACAGGCTGCACACATACAACTGCACAAGGTATAGGGCATTGTTCGACTAGTAGTGTTGTTTTTAAGTTTCATAGTAAAACACATTAAGGACAGAGATCCTACATGGGGAGCCTGTACTCAGTGACTCCGGTTGTTGATTTAACAATTGGCATTCTTATTTATGACATCAGCAATCACCCGAGACTCTTGCTATGAGCTGTCTAGGCTATGGAAGCCCCTAGAGTTCACCAACTCTGAACTTGTTTAGTCAAGGCCATATCACAGTGGAGGTTCCTTCCTCCCTTCAGAGAAAGGTACCTCCCTCATTGATGGCCTGTTCCTTCTGCTGGGGTCTTGTTCACCAGGATCTTTCATATAGATTGTTTTTTGCTACCGTGTTATGGCTTCCCATGCCTGTGAGACTCTCACGGACCTTTTAGCTAGATCCGAATGTCCCAAGGGTTGATTCTGAGGCAGGAGTGCTATTTTGGGCATTTGCCATTCTGTGAGTCTGCTGTGTGTATAGACTTATTTTTATTATTCTATTTTTATTAAAGAGGAGGGAGTAAAGTATTATTGGTCAGTGCCCATGGTGCTTAATGTGGAATCTGGAGGTGGAGATGGTGTTTTCTTACTTATATATAGTTTATGATTTCCAATTATCGCCAAGAAGTAAACACTAGAATTAGGTCTAGGCTGTGGATCTGGCTGGTATGCCTCTGTTTTAAATTTCATCTCACATCTGTTTAGCATCAAGATTTCCAGTTTTCCAAGGCTGGCCACAAACTTAAACCAATTGTTAGAAGAAAAGATACAGTAGTGGTAACGATGATGCTAAATGAATCATTTGTGTGATATCTGACACCTCATCATCTAGTTGAAATAGCTTTTGTTTTCTTGTTTACTGGAATGAAAATAATTCTGACTTACCGAAACTATACATTTGCATTCCTTCCACATATGAGACATTCTATTTCTGAATCACTGGGCTTCTAAAATTCTGTGGGTAGGGGCTAGTGTAGTGGTGCAGGGGGTTAAGCCACCACCTGCAATGCCAGCATCCCATACTTGTTTTCTTTCTGTAATGCAGTAGTTAAAAACAACCACCACTCCCAATGCATGAGTCGTGTGAAAGCAATTTCACTTTATTTAACACTCTCAGGAGAAAAAGCAGATGAGTATATATGGTACCTAAAGAGAAAAACTCTGTCAAATTTTAAATGGAATGGTGGAATAAATTCCATGACAAAAGTGAAACAAACAATCGACCTGTGGTCCCCCTGCACTGGAGCACTGGAGCCTGGCCTCGCTTCCTACTTGGGACTGACAGCAAGAGCTCAGGAGAAGCCTGGAGCCATATGCCCTGTGCAGGCCCGTGCAGGCTTGGTCTTTGTTTTCTGATTGGACAATCAGAACTAATGCATGCCATTGAATTCTGAGTTTATGAAAAGGGTGCTCAGTGCTGCTGTTTCGCTTTTCTTGGTGTCCAGCATTATGGAGTTCTTCATTGGAATGTGTGCTAAGCCGTGGCACTAAGAATAAGGAGGTGAGCAGCCAAGAACAACACTGCAGGAAGGGCCGGACTGCTGGTGTTGGGGAGTGGCAGTGGATTCAACAGGACCCTCAGGTTTGACCATCCTCACCTGGTGAGTCTTCTTGAAATGTTTGTGCGTATCATATGCCGGTCCTGGACACAGGCAGGGGACACATGGGGCTTCAGAAGCCAGGGGGAAGGAAGAAAAATTGTGTATTATATTGTACGTTATAAATTAAATACTATATTTTATATTATAAATTTTTATTATGTAAGTTTCATATCATATGTTCTAAATAGATTTTAAATTGTGTTTTGTAAAACGTACATGTGCTCGGAGGTATCATGTACAGTTCCAGGAGGTGTGAGCCTACCTGGCTGAATTCTGATGCCAGGATGGGCGAACCAGCAGGTGAGTCATCTTTTGGGTGGGCAATTAAGATGCCCAGTGACTGTGTTAATTTCCAGGTCTCTTGTTTTATTTTCTGGGTTTATAGTTCTACTTAGTGTATAGGAGCTGAGAAAATGGATCTGGTCATCCAGA
The DNA here is from genome assembly GCF_051225735.1 of Oryctolagus cuniculus. Taxonomy (NCBI): domain Eukaryota; kingdom Metazoa; phylum Chordata; class Mammalia; order Lagomorpha; family Leporidae; genus Oryctolagus; species Oryctolagus cuniculus. The sequence continues at coordinate 39,952,777 of NC_142885.1, read as the reverse complement.
AAGGAAGTTCCTGCTCGCAGGATTTGCTTCCTGTTTTTCCTAATTTGCTAAGATAATTTATCTCAATTTGCATTGAAGGTTCTGCCACACAGCAGTGATAGCATTGAGTGGTAAACCCAAAAAGATGGTTGTATATTGTTATTGTTGCCCCACTGAAATCTGATTCTGCCTCTGTGCTATCCAGTGTTTCCCTAATTTTTTGAAAAAGTTCCTGAGGATTACATTGTTATATTGTGTTAATGAATGTGGTTATGTGGGGAGACATATCATGTAAAATTTACATGTCCCAGTCATATTATTGCATTGACTAGGAGTATGGGGACTCTGTTTATCATCAGAAGCACCTAGATCAGAGGATGGCACCAAAATTTTTAGAAGTCAGCATTACTTCCTAAGTATATTTGTTGCAGTTATAAAACTATAAGGTTCTGAATAACTCAGTACAGGTTCTTTTACTTCTAAATTAGATTTTGAAATATGAAGTATTGAAATCATTTGGATTATGATATGTCGCTCCCCATCTTCGTGGAGGAACGACACAGGACCCTGCGTTGTTCTTTCGTCTGCTCAGCCCTCCCTGGGTTTGCTGCTGGTTCTTCCCGGGTTGGCTACCGTCCCTTCCACCTCCATGGAAGGGCGGTTCCCCCTGCCACTTTCCCCACTTCCGCGGGGGAGTGGCACACCGCCGGCCGGCTCTCTCGGGGGCTGCACAGGTGTTCCTTCAGATAGATGTTCCTCTTAGATGTTCCTGGTGCATGCCGTCTCTCTCCTCCTTTATAGTCCTCTTCCACCAATCCCAACTCCGCTACCCACACGCTGAGTACGCTGCTCTCCTCCAATCAGGAGCAGGTCCTACAGTTTATTGGTTGAACTGGAGGCAGCTATGTAGAAGCTGTTTCCTCCTCTCCCAGCGCCATATTGTGGGAGAGCAGATGCATAGAATAAGTCTTAATTCCAGTAACAGTCTAGTCTGAGTTGCTCCCCACAATGATATGTTTAGAGAATTTTTAGGTCTGAGAAGGCAGGGGCATTGTTTCAGTACAGTATCCACAATGGTTGCCACGTAATTGGTTCTAAAATTTCAGTTGATGAAATGAAATCCCTATTTGTCCCTGTGTTTTAAACAACACAAAATTTAAAAATCCATAGGTATTGTGTTTTGTGGTTTGGTTCTTACAGTATGTGGTGAATTATGTCTCCCTTCCTTCTGGTTAGCAGTTACTAGTGTTGGCACCCAAGGGTCATTCCTTGAACCTCATCTTATGAGATGCTGACCAGTGACTACTCAGAAACCACCCCTTGGTGCAAGTCCTCATGGATGTTCCAGTTTCCTCATTATCCACTCTTGGTGTTCCTTTTAGTCCTGATTGTTCAAATCTAGAAGTTGAAATGACTCCATATTAAGTCTAACTGTTGTTCACACTGTTCTCATCCTAGATAGCCTTATCTCTATACCGTGTTTCAGGAAGGCCTTGGCTTTTTCTCCCATCATTAGCTAGACCTGTTTATATTGCCTATGGTTTTCTCCTTTTGGCTATTTTCAAACTTGATTCCTTGATTCCATAATTCCTTTCCCTCACACACAACACACCAAGAAAAATCTGTTCTTTTGTTTTCTCATGCTCCCAATCCACAGATGTTCTCTGATAACAATCACCAGGCATCTCAAAGGCTGGCTGGTCCCTACACCCTTCTCAAAGCCACAGGAATGTGTGATTCTTTTGCTTTTTGCTTTTATGTCTCAATTCCGTCACCTTTTCCACACCTCTGCTCCTGTGACCACCATTAAACTTTAGCATCTCCCACAAAAATCCTAGGCTAGCAATTTCTAGTGTACTACTAAGAAGTTGTTAAAATATAGAAGCTTTCTGGGGAAATTCCAAAATTAGAGTGGTTTATGCCAAACATCTTAAGATGCTTTTCCTCTGTTTAACGAAAGTCACATATGTGGGGGAAAACTAGATGGAGAGTTTGCTACAAACAATGCCTTTGTTTCACCTTTATACAATTTTGTTTGTGAGTTATGTAGGCCTCAGTGATTATGAATGGGAAAACTAAAACTGACTTGCAGTTCAACATTGGAAATATTTTGAAGCTTTCTACTGAAGTGCTGTAGTGTGAGAACAGGCATGGAGTCCAGGAGATCCTTCAATGGATTGGTATATGTGTAGTTTTCAGAATGCTGCTTTCAAAGACATTTAAACTTTGTAAGCATTATCTTACATATGATGTTAAATTTCAAATTGCTGCTTCAGCAAACATTGAGCTTTATGTGATTGGTAACCTCTCCTACACTAATGAATCTCCTTGCTTGATTTCCTCCCTGATTACTGTGGAAGATTGTCGCGTCCCTCAACCAGCAAAGAAGACACAACCCGAACTCTTCTTCAAGCAGTTTATTCAGGAACCTTGAACAAGCTTCTTCTTCCGCCTCCTTCCCTCTCCCATCCCTCTTATAGCCATCAGCACACCAATCAAAAGCAGCCAAGTGGCAAGGATTGATAGGTACAGCAATGTGGAAGCCAGAAGGGAGCTCAACCATCTTATTAGGAGTTGTTTGTTTCTCGCCAGTCCTTCCAGGAGAAAGGAGCCGGCGCCATCTTTAGGGCACAGTGCAATGGCTCCCCACAGTTCCCCCTTTTTGTTTTAGAACCAGGCATCTAAGGATTACAGGAGAAGGTAGGGGTTTGTCCCCCACTGCCAGGCATCCACCTGGAACAGCATCCTTTTCACGGGGGTGGGATCTGGGATGCCAACCCACATGCAGACAGACTTGCCTTCCAGAGAACGTAATGGCTCGTTCTCTCTGCAGTGCTTTGCCTCGCACCCTGCACCCATGCCTAGCATTCAAGGAAGGCCAGCCATGCTTGAGGCGATTGTCCAGCCTCAAGGGCATAAAAGGCTTGAGCTATCATGGCCAATTCCCGCCGATGAGCTGTCCTCATCCTGCACAAACACCACAGGCAAAATAACACAACAAGTAACAGCAACCCCGTCAAAGCTCCAAGTCCCGCCCACTCCTTCAGGTTGGAGATGGCTGTGCGGATCCAGGATGACAATCCAGATGGGAAGGAGACATCCACACGTGTGGAGTTGATGGTGACCACAGCAAGGCGCAGTTGCTTCAAGGTGTAGTCAAATTCTGCGGACCAATTCTGCAAGAGCATCTGAGACAACTGTTTAGAGTAATTTGCTTCCTGAGTCATGTTATCGTACTGAACAGAGGTCACACACAACCCTGAAAATTTCCACTCACATCCTAGCTGAGCAAGCTGCCAGAGTATCCACCTGCTCCTGTACCAAATCCACACGCTGATTAACAATCATCAAGCCTCCCTTTATTTGTGCATTTAAGGATGTCTGAGTATCCAAAGCAGCAGCCACAGAGGCCGTTAAATTATTCAGGGTATTAGCAGTTTGAATTGTCCCTGTGAGCGCTATAGCAGCTGTTATAGCGCCCACAGCTGCAATGGAAATGGCAGTTATAATGGCTGCAGTAATGATCCCAATCAGCAATGTTATCATAATGAAGATTGAGGGGCTGCTTTGTGACATTGTCTGTTTGCCGCACCAGTCGCTCAGGTAACCATCGAGAATATAGAAACATGTCCACGTCCCCATATTAAAACAGGGTCAGGTCCATACCATTGAGCAGTTAGAGGGTCTTTCCACTTCACATAGACTTGTTGTCTTTTGGTTTCAGGATGCCAGTGACGATCAGCTGCAGTTTTCCCTTGATTATCCAGTATTAGAGAATTTAAAATGAAAAGAGCATGTGATAGCCATTTTTGTGGGGAATATGCCATGGTCCCGTATTCCCCCTTTTTTATTTTTTGTAAATAATTTTTTAATGTGGCATGTGCTCGTTCCACAATACCTTGTCCCTGGGGATTATAAGGAATCCTGGTGATGAGAGATGTGGAAGTTAGTACAGAAGTGCTTAAAAGAGTTGGAAGTATATGCTGGGCCATTATTAGTTTTTATCTGTATAGGGGTTCCTAGAACAGCAAAGGCCTGAAGGCAATGAGAGATGTTTGGCAGCCTCGCCGCATTGCGGGGTGGCAAAAACAAAACCTGAACATGTATCTAAAGAAACATGTATGTATTTTAGTTTACCAAATTCAGAAAAATGGGTAACATCCATCTGCCAAAGCTGATTAGGCATAAAACCTCTAGGATTTACACCATAATAAGGGACCGGGAGAAATGTGACACAGGAAGGGCAGGATTTTACAATTTGCCTTGCCTGTTCCGGGTGATTCAGTATCTTACTGGTAAGGTTTGGACATTGAGGTGATGCAAATCATGACCATGGGATGCTTCTTAGACTTTGTCAGTCCCTCTTTAAAGGATCTGGCTTCTGAGCCAGAGACTGGAGCAGCTAGAAAGAAACTCGTTTATAACTGAAGTTTAGCATCATTTCACATCTTGGCACCACTTTTAATCTAAACAGCCCGATTGGTTATTATCTCTGCAAGATGAGAGATATATCTTTTGACATCTCCAGGGGCCCTCTGGAGATACCAAAAGTCCAGAGAATTTAGAACTTTGCTTTTCAGAAAGTCTGTTAAAGGTGCCAAGAGAACTTAGAGTATCTGGTCAAAATAGAATTCCTTAGCATTTAGTCAGGGCGATTTTAACACTTTTAGACCAGATCTGATCATAATAATATTCAGCATAACTTTTTAAGACTTAATACTTTTTATCAATCATAACTTAATAGACAGTAGTGTTAAAAAGAGACGTTACAGTTTTTGCAACAACAGATTTTAAGATTTACAATTGAGACCATTTCCAGATAATTACTAACATTAGTACACATTTTTTTTTAACTTTTATTTAATGAATATACGTTTCCAAAGTACGAATAATGGATTACTATGGCTTCCCCCCCATACCGTCCCTCCCACCCACAACCCTCCCCTTTCCCACTCCCTCTCCCCTTCCATTCACATCAAGATTCATTTTCGATTATCTTAATATACAGAAGATCAGCTTAGTATACATTAAGTAAGGATTTCAACAGTTTGCTCCCACACAGAAACATAAAGTGAAAAATAATAGATGATTTTTTTTAATGATGATGAAATCAGATCAGACCTATTGTCATGTTTAATCCCAGTGAGAGTCAAGTTGGGTGTTGATAGTTTCTTTTTTTTTTTTTTTTTTTACAGAGGATCAGTTTAGTATGCATTAAGTAAAGATTTCAACAGTTTGCACCCCCATAGAAACACAAAGTGAAATATATTATTTGAGTACTCGTTATAGCATTAAATCTCAATGCACAGCACATTAAGGACAGAGATCCTACATGAGGAGTAAGTGCACAGTGACTCCTGTTGTTGACTTTACCAATTGACACTCCTGTCTATGGCATCAGTAATCTCCCTATGCTCCAGTCATGAGTTTCCAAGGCTATGGAAGCCCCTTGAGTTCTCTGACTCTTATCTTGTTTAGACAAGGTCATAGTCAAAGTGGAGGTTCTCTCCTCCCTTCAGAGAAAGGTACCTCCTTCTTTGAAGACCTGTTCTTTCCACTGGGATCTCACTCACAGAGATCTTTTGCCAGAGTGTCTTGGCTTTCCATGCCTGAAATACTCTCATGGGCTTTTCAGCCAGATCTGAATGCCTTTAGGGCTGATTCTGAGGCCAGAGTGCTATTTAGGGCATCTGCCATTCTATGAGTCTGCTGAGTATCTCACTTCCCATGTTGGATCACTCTCCCCTTTATTTATTCTATCGGTTAGTGTTAGCAGGTACTAGACTTGCTTATGTGCTCCCTTTGACTCTTAGTCCTTTCATTATGATCAATTGCGAACTGAAATTGATCACTTGGACTAGTGAGATGGCATTGGTACATGCCACCTTGATGGGATTAAATTGGAGTCCCCTGGTATGTTTCTAACTCTACCATTTGGGGCAAGTCAGCTTGAGCATGTCCCAAATTATATATCTCTTCCCTCTCTTATTCCTACTCTTATGTTTAACAGGGATCACATTTCAGTTAAATTTCAACACTTAAGAATAACTGTGTGATAATTACAGAATTAAATCAGTCATATTAAGTAGAACAGACAAAAAAACTACTAAGAGGGATAATGTATTAAGTTGTTCATTAACAGTCAGGGCTGTTAAAAAAATTTTAAAAAATTTTAAAAAATCCCATTGTTATAACAGAAGATCAGACTTCAACTTTAGGTTAGTGTAATTTTGGCATTAACATTTAACTTATAGAAAATTCTGTAAACAATGTTTTAAAATCGTAAACTTTTTACAACTTTTCATGACTTGCTCACACCTTCTGAAACTTTATACCTGTAGTTACTTTTACAGTCTTGAATTATCATGTATGGACAACCTATGAGAATACATGCTGGCAAACTTAAAAGTCTCTCTTATCAAATTTAAGATGTTAAAAGTACACATAATACATTTTCCATATTTTACTTAGCACCGATGCCTGGATAACTTAAAACACTGAGCTATTAATGAATACCACACCATTATCTGAATTAAAAGTCAAAATTACATTTCCATGCTTTTAAGTAACATAAGGATAACACCACTTGGGCAGCAACAGTCACTAGTGCATATTTACAACTTTGAAAAGATCTTCATCCTTAAGAGAAACAAGTTTAAAGCATATCAAAGACATGTAAATGTAAAACTGAGCACGTGAACCAAAGGGCATTTGCATTAACCCAATTTTCTGAACCAATCTGTATTGGCTTACTTGAGTTAACAACATAAAGGCTTGTATACACAGAATTTACTCTCATTTTTATAAGACTACTCTAGCTGAAAAGCAAAAACATGAAGACAACATAGATTTGACATCATTTACTACATTTTAATATACTTTGTATAATTTGAATTGACTCAAACAGCTGTTACTTTAACAAATTTAGAGTCCCATCCTTTGAGAGTTCCAGGGATCCGTCTGGAAGCCCCAAAGTTGAAAGACTCGGTTTAGAATTTAAACTATCAGAGAGTCAAACCATTTTAGTCAAAAATTAGTACGTTTAACCAAGGCTGTGGACTAGATCTAATCAGAGTTAGGTAATCACTCAAACATTAAAGATATAATGTAAACAGCTTCATGGTGCAGTTTTTCCAATCAAGACTCATACTGGCAATAGAAAAATGCGAAACCTTCAAGACACATGAAAACTCTCATTAGATAAGTTAGCTACAGCAGCACAGAAAAGAATTGATTATCAGCGTATGAGCCCATTGCTTAAGTTTTTATTAACTGTAAAGAGAAAAACCCATCAAGTTGGAAAGGGTTATCGAATTAAGACTTTTCTCTAGGTCAAGATACCTGTGGAATTTTTCCTCTCTCTTTCTCCTGGCCTGTCACGTCCCCCTTTTTGTTTTAAAAGATATTCTTTCAGTGTGCGGTGTGCTCGCTCAATTATGCCCTGGCCCTGAGGATTGTACGGCAATCCATGGACAAGTTGAACCTCCATTTTTTGGCAAAAGGTGGTAAAGGTTTGAGATGTATAGGCCGGGCCATTATCAGTTTTTAGCACCTGGGGTCTCCCCCAGGCGGCCCATGCATCCAGACAATGAGCAATCACCTGACGTTAGGGATGCAATTGGGCTAGAAGGTTTAATCGGTCCTGCGGTTTCCAATATCTTTAATGCGTTCACCACATATAAGGAATCTGACAACAAGTTAAAGGCAAAAGAGCACTGCTTAAGGACTTTAATAACTATTTTTAATTCCACAACTTGAGGTGAGCCTGGCTGAAACTGATGAAATACTGGGTCATTACCCTCTACCATATAAACCCCACAGCCTGTTTTTGACCCATCCGTAAATATATTTGGAGCACCTGGTAATGGCTCAGCGGCTGTAATTTTTGGAAATCCTCATTTGCCGATTGAATTCCCGTACTTGCTTTATACCAGACACTTTGTTATCGCCACACTCTTCAGACTCACTGCTGCTTTCTGAGCTACTTTCTGCACTAGTACTACTTACTAAGGAGGGGCTGCGCAACTCGGAAAGATCAGGGTACAGTTTTTTCCTAGTTGTTTTCTGACTCTCCTTCAAAGTTTTCCCTTTTTCACTGGCAGCTCTCTCGGAGTGCTCTTCCTGAAGCTCCTCCAAGGCAGCTTGACCGCTCAGAATAGTTTCACTATACCGCTCATCCTCGAGGCATGCTCGCACTAACTTCCATATTGGTCTCACTCCCCTTTCGAGATTACCCTGTTCGAATGCAAAATCCAAATCCCTGCCTAGTTTGTCCCATGAAGGGATAGTAAGGCTTCCCGAAACCCCATACCAGGGTGCAATGGTATCGCAGTTACGTAAAAACCTATGCAATGTACTAGGCTTAAGTTTCAAACCGTTTTCTCAAAGCAGCGCATTCAGTGCCAGAAAAATTTGATGGGACTGTGAATTACCCATCGTCAAAAATTGTACTCTTTCCCTGGCCACGGGTCAGAGCTCCTTCTGCTTTTGTCGCAGAACTTCCTCTGCTTTAATCGCAGAGCTATCCTCCCACTATTGTCGCAGGACTACCCGCTCTTATCGCGGATCCCCACCTTATTTTCCTGGGGGACTTACCAGCGCTGCCCTGACTGCAGGAAGTTCTGAGTTCGCGTTTGAGATGGTTCCCCGTACGGGCCACCAGTTGTCGCGTCCCTCGACCAGCAAGGAAGACACAACCCGAACTCTTCTTCAAGCAGTTTATTCAGGAACTTTGAACAAGCTTCTTCTTCTGCCTCCTTCCCTCTCCCATCCCTCTTATAGCCATCAGCACACCAATCAAAAGCAGCCAAGTGGGAAGGATTGATAGGTACAGCAATGTGGAAGCCAGAAGGGAGCTCAGCCATCTCCTTATTAGGAGTTGTTTGTTTCTCGCCAGTCCTTCCGGGAGAAAGGAGCCGGCGCCGTCTTTAGGGCGCGGTGCAATGGCTCCCCACAGAAGATGGCATGTGAGTGTCAAATGGGGAAAGAAAGGTTGTTTGAAGATTAATTTATGTATTTGAAAGGCAGAGCTATACAGAGGTTGGGGCAGAGAGAGAGAAAGAGAGAAGTCTTCTATTTACTGGTTCACTCCCCATAGGGCTGCAATGGCCAGAGCTGAACTGATATGTAGCCAGGAGCCCGGAGCTTCTTCTGGGTCTCTCACGTGGGTGCAGGGGCCCAAGCACTTGGGCCATCTTCCTCTTTCCTAGGCCATATCACAGAGCTGGATTGGAAGTGGAGCAGTGGGGACTCAAACAAGCGCTCTTATGAGACGCTGGCACTGCAGGCAGAAGCTTTTCCTGCTCTGCCACAGTGCCTTCCCCAAGAAATATTCTTGTGATAGACTAATGTTCATGGTGTATAGCCCTCTGCTCTATGCAGGTGGAATTTGAGTAATTCTTGGCAGACCCCTACATTTTGAGGTACATAGAAATAACATGATAAATGTAATGAGATGCACAGTTTTCCAGCAGAATACCTCATGATATCTGCTGGGGTCCTGCCATTTATGAAAATGGGTTGTAAAGCAACCTGATCAGTGAAGACATTGCCACCTATTGATCCAGTGAAGCAAGTGCAGAGTGAGCACCTCTAACCCTGGCAGAGGCTCCACCCCTGGTGACTAAGATGCTGTAGACCTGTGCTGCTACTCATTCCACGGGGAAGGCCCTGCCATACTGCTGTGAGCATCCTGGTTTAATATTTTGATATTGTCATGTTTTGGTTTGTTCTTCAACTTAAATACAAGGAATCTCCATTTGGTTTGTATATTTCATCTTGCAGTTTTCACAGCTAAATTTTTTAAGTAATTTTTATTTATTTAAAGGTGAACAGATATCATGTATTTCATATACAGAGATTGAGGAGTGTAGTGATACTTCCCACCTTTTCTTCCTCCCCCCCAGCATCCTGCCCTCCTTCCTCCTTCCTTTCTTGTGATTATAAAATGAACTGAAAGAATGTCATTGTGAAAATTATAGGAAAGTGTAAATTCTAAACCTTGACCGAACTAACTCCATAATGTGTAGTCCCCAGTATGATCTCAAAATGCAGATTGTGTTGTTTAAAAATTGTCATGCATTTAAATATGGAAACCCTAGGAATTTAGGTTGAGTTTAGGTGAGAAACTACCATGGTGCCTCCCCAAACGTGTGTTCTCTAAACATAATGTGCCCACAACCAAGTATTGCTTTGAACCAAAGGCCACTGTGGTCACCAGTGATGGGAAATGGAAGGCTTTTTAGGGCAGTGAACCTGAGGGCTGTGACCAAGACCTGTCCCAGTGAGTCAGTGAGAGCTCAGACTGTGCACTTGCCCCATCTTCCTATCAGACTTCATTTACAAAGCACAAATTCAAGTTAAATCCAGTAGGAATTTGGACAGCAGGGAGTGTACTCTTTAGAGTTGGGTCCAGTTGCAGTGTCACTGGTCACATACTGATGAAGCGGGCCCTGCATTTTCAGTTCCATAGTGTAATTGGGCTAACTCTCAACCTGCCTGTAATATGTAACTGTGTTGTATGCACATAGGAATGTACACACCTTGGTGGGCGTATAGCATGTATTAATTTATAATTCTCATTTCACTTTTCACTTTCCTGGTTTCCTTCAGATTCACTTCCTTTCCTTTTCTATTTCTGAGTTTTCAGTTTGAGGGAGGTGAGATGGCAGTGTAATATGTTACTTGGATATTGTCTTAAATATTCTCTTGATAGACTTCCTGAATCTTTATTTTCAAGATATAAACCGCCTGAAATTTAGTTTAGTCAAGTTAATGAATTTTTTTTAAGATTTATTTATTTGAAAGAGTTATACAGAGAGAGAAGGAGAAGCAGAGAGAGAGGTCTTTCATCTGCTGGATCATTCCCCAGTTGGCCTCAATGGCCAGAACTGTGCTGATGTGAAACCAGGAGCCAGGAGGCAGGAGCTTCTTCCAGGTCTCCCACGTGGGTGCAAGGGCCCAAGGACATGTGCCATCCTTTACTGCTTTCCCAGGCCATAGCAGAGAGCTGGATAGGAAGTGGAGCAGCCGGAACTTTAACCAGTTCCCATATGGGATGCTGGCACTGCATTTGGTAGCTCACCTGCTATGGCACAGTGCCAGCCCCAGTCATGACTGTTTTAAAATCATTTCTGTCCCATGAAGCCCACCCAAACCCCACAATATTAACCTAAGTTCCTTAGTTTTATTTGCATCTTAAGAATAGGAACCTATCTTTGCATGTTTTATTTTTCCAGCCTTATTACAGTATAACTGAGAAACAAAAATTGTATATATTCAAGGCACGCAGTGTGTATTTTGATATGAGTCTGATCTTTAGAATGCATTTTCACACAAACTTTTTGACTCTCCTGGTACTTACAGTACCCCATGAGAGGATTAGTACAATGAAGCTAGTTAACAAATTTATCACTCTTACAGTGTTTTTTAAATTATTTTATTTATTTATTTATTTATTTATGTGTTTTTCCACAAAACCTTTATTTAAGGTTTAGATACTTCATGCATTCCTTCAGTACAGCTTTAGCAGCATAGTCATTCTTCCTACTATACCTGCCCTCTGATTTACACACCTATACTTTTTATAGTGTTTTTAAAAGAATATTGACCTAGGAAATTACAAGTACAGAATATAGTGGGAACTGGTTACCCGATGCATGTTTTAGATTTTTCAAAACCTTATCTCATAATTGTAAATTTGATTTTTTTAAGATTTATTTGAAAGGCAGGGGCCGGCACCATGGCTCACTTGGTTAATCCTCCACTGTGGTGTTGGCATCCCATGTGGGCGCCGGGTTCTAGTTCCAGTTCCTCCTCTTCCAGTCCAGTTCTCTGCTGTGACCTGGGATGGCAGTGGAGATTGGTCCAAGTGCTTGGGCCCCTGTACCCACTTGGGAGACCAGGAGGAAGCATCTGGCTCCTGACTTTGAATCAGCACAGTGCAAGCCGTAGGGACCATTTGGGGAGTGAACCAACAGAAGGGAGACCTTTCTCTCTGTCTCTCTCTCACTGTCAATAACTGTACCTGTCAAATCCAAAAAGAAATGCAGGAAACAGAGAAAGAGAGTAAGACAGAGAGAAAGTGAGTGAGAGGATGAGGGATATCTCATCTCATGCATAATTTCACTCCTCAAATGTCCTCAGTGGCAGGGCTGGGCCCCAGGTCTCCCACTTTGGCACAGGGGCCCAATTCATGGGGTCATCTTCTAGTGCTTTCCCAGGCACATTAGCAGGGAGGTGAATGGGAAGTGGAGCAGCTGGGACTCGGTCTGGTGCCCATAGGAGATGGTGGCAGTCCAGGTGGAGGCTCAAGCTTTTACACCCCAGCTCCAGCACCATAACCATATATTTGTATCTTTTGACTAACATCTCTTCATTTTCCTGCTCCCAGTTCATCAAAACACCATCCTGCTCTCTGTGTTAGTTTGACTTTTGTATATTCCACATGTAAGTGTGCTCATGTGGTGTTTCCTATTTCTGTGTCTTGTTTCATTCCTGTAATGTCCTATAGTTCCATGCTTTTGGATCCATCTTGTGACAAGTAGTAGTATTTCCTTTCTTTTTAAGGTTGGCGAGGATTCCATTGTGTGTGTATCCCATTTTTCCTTATGGGTCCATCAACAAACATTTGGGTTATTTCCTTATCGTAGAATTGTGAATGATGCTGAAGTGAATGTGGGGGTGCATACAGTTCTGTGAGATGATGATTTTCTTTTGGATTCATGGCATTTGGGTAGTGAACTACTAGATGGGTGGTATCGCTCTCTCTCCCTCTCTCCCTCTCTCTCCCTCTCTTCCTCTCTCTATTTCTCTCTCTCTCTTCCCCCCTACCCCTTATTGATTCTCTGTTTTGCTTTTGAAACCAATTGCAATATTAAAACTAGGTGGAAAAATGGATACAGATGAGTATCACAGTAGCAGTAGATTACTGAGTAATTTCCTAGAATCACACAGGTGGATGTGTGTAGCTCACAGTGATCCATTATATCTGTTGTTAGAAAATGAAATAAAGGAGCTCAAGGCTCTGTCCTTAAAATAATGTCAAAAGATTAATGTAGACTTGATTAGTACAAATTTTATATGAGTATTGAAATGTCACACCAGCCCATAAATATGTACAACTCTTGTTGATAAAATGTACATAAAAATACCAACATGTTACTTGGTGTATAAAGTTAAGGGGTTTAAATGATTAATGTCACAACTAATATTATGGTATTTGAAGATGGTTAATTAAGACAAGCAAAAACAGAACCTGTAAATAACTGAACTGTTCTTTCTTGTCATGTTCAGTCAAAAGGCTACTATGCTGTGTTTTAAGTTGGTGACAGATATTTATTTTAGATTGTTTCTTTTAATTAAGAAAAATGGTAGTATATTTTCATGTGTATGTGAAATTGAATAGCATCAGAGCAATACAATGAATACAAGATAAGCTTTTTTTCATATTTGGGATTTTACTGATTTTTGAGAATCACTACAGAGACATTTCAATTTGTGTACTGTTCTTAACAAACCAAAAATTTAAAAAGTGAGGGCTTCCAAATGATAGAGTTAGAAATGTGCCAGGGGATTCTAATTCAATCCCATGAAGGTGGCATGTACCAATGCCATCTAGCTTCAGTTCACAATTGGCCATAATGATAGGTCTAAGAGTCAAAGGGATCACACAAACAAGACTAGTGTCTGCTAATACTAATTGATAGAATAAAAAAAGGGAGAGAACAATCCAACATGGGAAGCGGGATACACAGCAGACTCACAGAATGGCTGATGTCCTAAATAGCACTCTGGCCTCAGAATCAGCCCTTAAGGCATTCGGATCTGGCTGAAGAGCCCAGGAGAGTATTTTAGACATGGATAGCCAAGACACTCTGGAAAAAAAAAAGAAGACCTAAATGAAAGATCTCTGTGAGTGAGATCCCAGTGGAAAGAACGGGGCTATCAAAGAAGGAGGTACCTTTCTCTGAAGGGAGGAGTGAACTTCCACTTTGATTATGGCCTTGTCTAAATCATATTGGAATTTGTGGACTCAAGGAGCTTCCATAGCCTTGGCAGCTCAAGACGAAGAGCATAGGGTGATCACTGATGTCAAATATAAGAGTGTCAGTTGTTAACAACAGGTGTCACTGTGCACTTGCTTCCCATGTAGGACCTCTGTCTTTAATGTGTTATACTATGAGAATTAACGGTAAAACTAGTCTTCAAACAGTACTTTAAACTTTGTGTTTAATGTGTGGGTGCAGTCTGTTGAAACCTTTACTTAGTATAGAACTGATCTTCTGTATATAAAGATAATTAAAAATGAATCTCAAGAATGGGAAGGAAGAGGGAGTAGGAGTTGGGATGGTTTGTGGGTGGGAGGGCGGGTATGGGGGGAAGAGAAGAACTGCTATAATCCAAAAGTTGTACTTGTGAGATCTATGTTTATGAAATCAAAGGTTTCTATAAAAATGTCTACTATACCCATACACAGTAAATTTTAAAATGATCATTCTTAAGAATTTGTTTGAAAAAGATATAAAAGAAAGTTTCACAAAACTATATTTGCAGCAATACTGATACACACAGGCATTAATTATTTTTCTGATTTTCTTTTGTTGTCGTCTGATTTTTTAAAAGAAAATTTTAGCTCCCATGTATAAAGGAGAACATCTAATATTTGTCTTTCTGTGTCAGGATAATTTCACTGACCATGAAGTCTTTTAGTTGCAGTGATTTTGATGCTAATAACAGGATTTCATTTTTTAGTACTGTAATATTCAATTCTACATATATACATCCAATTTTGCCAGAACCACTTGCTGACTAGATTATGATTTTTTTCCAGTGTATATTCTGGGCACTTTCATGAAAAATCAATTGGTTTTGCCTGTTTGTATTAATTAATTAATTTCCACTGTCATGCTGCTTTGATTGCTACAGCTTTGTAGTAAGCTTTGAAGTCAGGTACTCTGACGTCTCCAAGTTGATTTTTTTTATTTTGCTCAGGATCATTTTGGCAATTATTGATATTTTGTGATTTCTTAGGGAATTTAGGATTATTTTCTCATTCTGTAAAAAAATGTCATTGATGTTTGATAGGAATTTCATTTATTTTGTAGGTTCTTTTAAGTAATATAGGTATTTTAATTATACTAATTCTTCCAATCCGTGAGCAAGTTATATTTTTCCATTTTGAGAGTCCTTGATGATTTATTTCTTCAACGTTTTAGAATTTTCATTGTAGAAATGTGCCAGGGGATTCCAATACAATCCCATCAAGCTGGCATGTACCAATGCCAACTCACTAGTCCAAGTGATCAATTTCAGTTCACAACTGATCACACTGATAGGTCTAAGAGTCAAAGGGATCACACAAACAAGACTAGTGTCTGCTAATAATAACTGATAGAATAAAAAAAGGGAGAGAACAATCCAACATGGGAAGCGGGATACACAGCAGACTCATAGAATGGCCGATGTCCTAAACAGCACTCTGGCCTCAGATTCAGCCCTTAAGGCATTCGGATCTGGCTGAAGAGCCCAGGAGAGTATTTTAGACATGGATAGCCAAGACACTCTGGAAAAAAAAAAGAAGACCTAAATGAAAGATCTCTGTGAGTGAGATCCCAGTGGAAAGAACGGGGCCATCAAAGAAGGAGGTACCTTTCTCTGAAGTGAGGAGAGAACTTCCACTTTGACTATGACCCTGTCGGAATAAGATCAAAGTCAGAGAACTCAAAAGGCTTCCATAGCCTTGGCAACTCATGACTAGAGCCTAGTTAGATTACTGATGCCAAAAACAAGAGTGTCAAATTGTTAAGTCAACAACAGGAGTCACTGTGTACCTACTTCTCATGTGGGAACTGTCCTTAATGTGTTGCCCAATGTGAAGAAATGCTATAACTAGTACTGAAACAGTATTTTACACTTTGTGTTTCTGTGTGGGTGCAAACTGATGAAATCTTTACTTAATATATACTAAATTGATCTTCTGTATATAAAGATAATTGAAAAAGAATCTTGATGTGAATGGAATGGGAGAGGAAGCAGGAGATGGGTGGGGTGCGAGTGGGAGGGAATTTATAGGGGGTGAAGCCATTGTAATCCATAATCTGTACTTTGGAAATTTATATTTACTAAATAAAAGTTAAAAAAAAAGAATTTTCATTGTAGATATCTTTCACTTAATTGGTTGCATTTATTCCTAAATGTTTTATTTTTGTCCCTATCATTTATGGGATTAATTTTTAGATTTCATTTTTGCCAAGTTGGTTATTAGAATATAAAAAGCTACTGTTTTTGTATATTCATTTGTAACCTGTAACTTCACTGAATTGGTTTTTCATCCTGAACCATTTTTTGGTGGAGAGTTTAGATTTTTCCATGCACAGCATCGTGTATTCTACAGTGTTGTTGAATTCAGTTATTGTTAACAGTTGTGTTGAGGAATATTTAATGTCATAAATATAAGAGCATGTCAAAAAGGTTACCTTTGGAAAATTTCTCTGTCGTTTGCTATATGGGAATTAGAGTAGTACCTGGTAGACCTGTGGATTGCCATTGCTAATGGGTGCATGCACCCACCCAGCTTCCAGTGGGCTATTTGGTCCTCCAGTGCTCATGGTCTGTTAACAGGATCTGGCTGGCCTTCAGTTGTCACCTAGCATCCACCTGTGACACTATGTTGAGGACATCGTTTCAACTGAAAATCAAGAGGAGGAGGAAAAATGGGCCTCTAACATCAGCAACTGACTTCTTGACCAAGTGGGCGTGGACCTTAGTTCCATACGAGATGAGAGCTTGCAACCTCAATATTTTGGTTTATCACGGCTTTCCATGTCCCTCCAGAGACTCCCAGTGAGACAGTGAGGCTTCTTAAGGGAAGGCCTATACTCAAGGTTGTGTGCAGAGTGTTGCTGGCAGCAGCATCTAAGTAACATGGTCTCATGGGATCATTTCAGACATTTGTACCTCCACCTGGGTAATGCAGAGTCTGGATGCACCAGATGACCGCTGGCTGCCCCTCACATGCTGCTAAGTACCACCCAGGAAATGGTTAAAAAGTTGATGCCTTGTCTGCAACTGTCTCAGATGGTGAAGTGCCATATCTCAGACACCAAGGAAAGTCCACACAGATGTACACCCCTTGCTGTGGATGGAGACACAAAGCCTGCTCAAAGACTGGACAGGGACACGTAGAAAAGGGCAACCTTGCTGTGTTCCTGACAGGAAGTAGTCTATAAATCACTGGGCAACAGAGTTGGCAGCTGGCAGCTCTCTCTGAACTACATCAAGATCCTGTTCAACTTGTCTGGAAAGCACAAACAGATGGTGTCATGTTGGCACAGAGGGTGAACATAAACTGTCCCTTTTTCTACTGCAGTGGGTGTCCAGAGCATGTGAAACACCACACTACAGCAAGAGCATCTTTATTTCAATGGACGGTGTACAATTAAGAACAAAAGAGTGCTACTGAGGCTGTTAGGCATTCTTCAGCGAGTATGTGCAGCCACTACCCCTGAATGGCAAAGCTGCCCCTTGGACAGTCCCCAACAAGCTACCTTGGACCCAGTGGAATCATTTATCTGCTTACTTAAGCATTATTCATTATGTTTCATTGAAAGACAAGAAAACAGATTTCCCATTGGCTGGATCACTCCACTTGAGTGGCTGGGGCCCAAGTATCTGAGCCATCCTCTGTTGTTTCCCAGGGTATGCATAAGCAGGAACCTGGATTTGAATGCACGACAGGTATTGATCCTAGATACTGTGTAATGGGATGCTGGCACCAAAAATGATGTCTTTAATTGCCGTGCCAATACAGTGTATTCAAGCCTTTAATTTTTGATTATTGGAATGGTAGTGCGAGATAGAGAAAGATATTTCCATCTGTTGGCCTCATCACCAAAGCCTGCAAACATTATGGAAGGGCTAGGCCAAAGTCAGAAGCCAAGAACTCCATCCAGCTCTGTCACATTAGTGGAAGAGACCTAAGTAAGTGACCAATGCCTGCTCTCCATTAGAGTGTACATTAGCAGGAAATCTGACTGCAGGAAGATTATACTGAAATCCAGGCACTCTGATATGGGGCGTGGGTAAACCAAATGGCATCTTAACAACTCTGTCACAGTTCCTTGGCCACTGTTTTATTTCAGTGATTTTTATTTGGAAAAAATATTGAGGGAGAGACATAGAGATATCATCCAATCCACTACCTCACTCTCCAAATGGCTGCAACAGCTACAATTAGCCAAGGTGAAGCCAGGAGCAGGAACTCCATCTCCTCATACATGAGTTGCAGAGTCCTGAGATCTTCCAACATCACCCACTGTCTATCCATGCACCTTAGGAAAAAGCTGGACTGGAAGTATAGTAGCTGGGGCATGACAATATGAAATGGAAGCATTGTTATCTGAAGCCTTACCTGCTGTACCATAGCAGAGAGCTGGATGGGAAGTGGAGCAGGTGGATCTCGAACCAGCACCCATATGGGATGCTGGCACTTCAGGCCAGGGTGTTAATCCGCTGCACGATAGCACCAGCCCCACCATTTACTTTTTAATTTAAAGGCCAACAGTGCACCTTTATGAGACTTTCAGTGGGCTGCTTCTGTGGTCCTCCAGGGCTCATGGTCGGTTAACAGGATCGGGCTGGCCTTCAGTTGTCACCTAGCATCCACTTGTGACACTATGTTGAGGACATCGTTTCAACTGAAAATCAAGAGGAGGAGGAAAAATGGACCTCAAACATCAGCAGCTGACTTCTTGTCCAAGTGGCTATGGACCTTAGTTCCATACGAGATGAGATCTTGCAACCTCAAATTTTTGGTCTATATTTTGAAAAACGAATTCAGAAAAAATCCCCAACAAATCCACATATATCTCCTTTTCCTCAGTGATACAGTTGCAACCAAGGAAGCCCAGCACATTTTCACCTTCTGATAACACCAATTTCTTCACCTCTAGTGAACCCTAAGACCCACCTATCTCACCAGTCACCCACAAGGATGCACCTTGGTCAGGCATACTTCCAAAGAAAAAGCTAAGGACTACTCTATGGATAGTTTTTGGTTCTGAGGGTCACGTGGGTACAGGATTTCAAATTAACTCTGAGGTTTTAGTGACACTACTGTTTGACTCACAGAGTTTGGACTACCTCCGTCAGCATCATGAGCTGGGTCCTGGCCTCCAGCCCCTGAGAATCTCTTGTTAAATGGAAGTGGTATTTTCAGAGACCAGACACACCCACACCCTGAGGAGTCTATGTCCTTATTGAGGATGTCAGACACTGTCTTTTTGGAGACCCACCATCAGTCATCTCACATCAGATACCTCCTTCCAGATACAGGGGTAGTGTCATGTGTCTCAAGGGGCAGAACTTGTGATCATCCTACTTGTTGTTGAGCAGTCCACCCTCACTCAAGGCCATCTTGAAATTCACATGTCCACCAATTCTAGGGACATCACCAATTGCTAATGGCCTTTGTGTGGCTTGAAACTGGACCATGCATACCCTTACATTGGAGTACCTCCTTTGGTGGATCACTGTTGATATCTTTGCTACTGGCGTATCCTCACGGACCAACTCAGCTATTTTGATTGCCAAAATTCGACTGCCTTTTAATGTAGCAAAACTGCACTGTATGTTATCTGCATCCTTGCTTTCATAGTGGAGCCTCCCATGCTTGTGTGGTTTGGGACATCATAGGCCTATCAACTTGGATTTGAGCTTGTAGCTTATCTTTTGTATCCAAATCAGTTGTGGAAGTCTCCCAGGAATGCCCACAGTACAGACAAAACTGTCATTCCTCCTTCTCGCATGGTTGCATTTAGAGCGGTGATTATTCACATGCTACCTGGCAAGTGGATTTTATTGAACCTGTTGTAGCAAATGGCAGGTACTTACTGTTATGTAAGCCTACACCAGACTTCTCGTTGCTTCTTTGTTAATGGCTGAAATTGTCATCAGATTCTAAGTACTTCATCCCTGGTGCATTAAACATGGGACGAAAAGTATCTGAAATACTTAGTTCCTGTCCATTTGGTGTATGCACAGTGATGGAGTTTCTAGTTCATATAAAGATTTTTTTGAAAATTTTGAAAATAATAATTGTACATACTTAAGGGCTACTGTGTGCCATTTTGGTACATGTCTGCAGTGTGTCCTGATTAAAAATGGGATGATCAATATTTCCCTTTATTTGTCAGTACTTATGATTGAAGTCTTGGAATTTCTTCTATATGTTCATTCAACACATACTCAGTTATTGTGAGCTATCTTCTCCATTATTCTGTGTAACATTAGAAAGTTACTCCTTGATCTAACTCTGATTTGGTCCCCATCATCCAAACTCCTTGCATTTTTCCCTCCAATCTCTTACATCCCTTATTAATTATTATGTATTCAGATAGGTGTATTTTAAAGATCTATTTCCTTTTATTTGAAAAGCTGAGCTACAGAGAGAGGGAGAGATAGAGAGATGTTTTCCTTCTGCTCATTCATTACCCAAATGGCTGCAACAATTGCATCAGAGCAAATTCAAAGCCAGGAGCCAGGAGCTTTTTCTGGGTCTCCCAAAGTGGATGTAGGGGCCCAAGCACTAGGGCCATCTTCCATTGCTTTCTCAACCCATAACCAGTGTGCTGGTTCAGAAGAGGAGCAGCAAGGATATGAACTGGTGGGTGCCCATTTGGGATTCTGGCACCACAGGCAGAGCCTTAACCTACCATGCCACAGCACTGGCCCTCGATTGTTTTAGCTTGTGTTTGTGAGGGAGTGGGTACAGTATTTGTCTTTTTATGTCTGTATTGTTTTCACTTACTTCCAGTTCCATACAAATAGCTTCAAGTGTCAGGGCGTCATTCTTTTCAAATGGCTGGATAGTCTTCTGTTTCATATATATGCAACAAACTCTTGACCCCTTTGTCTGATGAACTCTCAACTCATTTTGTTTGCCAAAATACTATTCCCTTTTAGTGAGACAAAAATGCAGTCTAGTTTTTCTGCATCCCTGCCCTCATAGTGGAGACTGTGGTACCAAAATGAGTTTGAACTCTTGGGCATATCTGATTTGGGGACATTTTCCTATTGTGGTAACAGAATGAGTTTCTTGACCCAGGCATATCTGATTTGGAGACATCTTATGGCTGTCATTTTGGATTTCTGATTGTGGTTTTCCTATTCCATCCAACTCAGTTGGAAAGTCCCCCAGGAATGCCTGCTTTGCAGACAAAACTTCCATCATTCCTTTTTCTCCCGTGGTGGCATTTGGAGAGGTGATTACTCTCACATGCCACCTGGCGGGTGGATTTTATTGGTCTGCTGTTGCAAGAGGTAAGTGCTTATTATCCTTGATAACCACACCGGGCTGCTCCCTGTTTTTTCCTTCATGGCTGAAAATGTGCTTCAAACATGAGACTATAGATACATGAACTACCTAGTTCCTTTCTGTGGGACATGTACCCAGTGGTGGTGTTGCTGGTTCATGGTATGGTTCTGTTTTCTGAAAATTTTGACATTAATGATAATGTCACCTACCTAATGGCTACAGTGTTATGTCTCGGTGCATGTCTGCAATGTGTCCTGATGAAAAATGTGATAATCAGCATTTCCCTTCCTTTGTCAATATTTTATGATGGAAGACTTGGAATTTCTTCTGTATGTTCATATAATACATCCTAGGATATTGTGAGCTAGTCTCCTCACTGTGCTGTGTAACAATAGGAACTTTGATCTAACTGATTTTGTGCCCTTCATCAAAACTCCCTTCATCCCCCATAGTGCCTGCCATCCTTTATTAACCATTATGCATTCAGGGTTTTAGCTTGCTTATGTGAAGGTTTGCATGTGTTGTCTTTCTGTAGCTGGCTTTTTTCATTTAACGTGATATCCTCCAGTTGCATACATTTTGCTGCAAAGGACAGGATTTCATTTTTAAATGGCTGAATAGTATTCCATTTAGTATATACACAACAAATTCTTGATGTCTTCATCTGCTGATGGATACATTGGTTGATTCCATATCTTGGCTGTTGTTAGCAATGCTGCAGTAATCATGGTGGAGCAGGTATCTCTTAGATACAATGATTTCATGATTTTGGACGTATACTGAGTATTGAGATTGTTGAGTCATATGGCAGTTCTGTTCTTAGTTTTTAGAAATCTCCACGGTGTTTGCTGCAGTTGTTGTACTCATTTGGATTCCAATGCGAGTTCTCCTTTCTCCATATCCTTGGGTGTCACTCCCCCTCTTCCTGGAGGAACGACACAGGACCCTGCGCTGTTCTTTCATCTGCTCGGCCCTCCCCGGGTTTGCTGCTGGTTCTTCCCGGGTTGGCTACCGTCCCTTCCACCTCCGTGGAAGGGCGGTTCCCCCTGCCACTTTCCCCACTTCTGCGGGGGAGCAGCACACCGCCGGCCGGCTCTCTCGGGGGCTGCTCAGGTGTTCCTTCAGATGTTCCTCATAGATGTTCCTGGTGCATGTTGTCTCTCTCCTCCTTTATAGTCCTCTTCCACCAATCCCAACTCTGCTACCCACACGCTGAGTACGCTGCTCTCCTCCAATCAGGAGCAGGATCAGCTCCTGCAGGTCATCACTCAAGTTGGCGAGAGGCAGCTGCGTAGAAGTTGTTACTCCCTTCTCAGCGCCATATTGTGGGAGAGCAGATGCATAGAATAAGTCTTAATTCCAGTAACAGTCTAGTCCAAGTTGCTCCCAGTTGCTCCCGACACTTGGGAGAATTTTTTTACTTTTTCTTTATGATAGGCATTTTAGCATTATGAGGTGATATCTCTTTGGGGTTTTGATTTGCATTTTTTTTAAAGATTTTTTTATTTATTTGAGAGGCAGAGTTAACAGACACAGAGGGAGGCAGACAAAGGTCTTCCATACACTGGTTCACTCCCCAGATGGCCTCAATGGCGAGAGCTGAGCCCAACCAAACCAGGAGCCAGGAGCTTCTCAGGTCTCCCACGTGGTTGCAGGGACACAAGCAGTTCGGCCATCTTCCACTGCTTTCCAGGCCATATTCAGAGAGCAGGATCAGAAGAAGAGCATCCAGGACATGAACCAGTGCCCACATGGGATGCCGGCCCCGCAGGTAGAGGCTTCACCTACAGTGCCACAATGTGAGCCCCTATCTTTATTTCTCTGATGGGTAGTAATAGTTTTTTTCATATATTTGTTGGCTATTTGTATTTTTTCTTTTGAGGATTGTCTTTTTAGGTCCCTTGTGCCCATTCCTTGACTGCATTGGATGCTTGATTTTGAGTTTGTTGAGTTCCTGATATATTCTGAATATTAATCCTTTGTTGGATAAGTAGTTTGCAAGTATTTTATCCCTTTCCATTGGTTGTTTATTTGCTCTATTACTGTTTTCTTTGCTGTACAGAAGCTTCAGTGTTTGTTGTAGTCCCATTCATCTAGTTTTACTCTTGCTGCCTGAACTTCTGGGGTTTTAACCAAAAAGTCATTGCCTCTACCACTCTTAAGAGATGTCTCCCTATGTTTTATTCCAGCAATTTTGTATTTTCAGGTCTCAGATTTAGGTCTTTGATCCATCTGAGTTGATTTTTATGTGTGGTGAAACATAGACATTTAATTTCATTCTTCTACATATGTATATCCGGTATTGTCAGCACCACTTATTGAAAAGACTGTGGGATTCTCATCAAAAATCAGTTAGCTGTTACGTATGTATGTTTGTATTTATGTATTTTTTTTCTCTGTTTTCATTGATCTTTGTATTCATCTCATTCCAGTTTCATACTATTTTATTTACTAGACCTTTGTGAAATCAGGTATTGTTATGCCTCCAGGCCCCCAGCTTTGTATATTTTTTCTTGTGTAGGATCACTTTGGCTGCTCTGGGTCTTCTGTAGTTCCATATGAATGTTAGAATTTTCTTTTTCTGACTGTATAAAAATGTCATTAGTATTTTGATAGGACTTGCATTGAATATGTAAATTTCCTAAGGAATATGAACATTTTAATGTTAATCCTTCTAATTCATGAACAGAGGATGTCTTTCCATTTTCATGTGTCTTTGATGATTGTCAGCTTTTTTGCCACCAACGACTGGCCAGGACGCTGATGAAGGGTTCACAGAGGAGACTGAGAAGAATCAGGTTAAATGCTCTTTATTGTTTCACCAGCACCAGGAGGGAAGGCCACTCAGCTGGCTCCTGAAGGCACTAGGCTCTACAGACCAGGAGCTTCTCCCAGGGGGCACTAGGCTCTATGGACCGAGGAGGGAGGCTGAGTAGGGCTCTTATTTACAAGCGTCTGAGGGTCTTCTTATGTATACTTGTTTGGGGTCAGCCCTGCCTTTGTTCCCTCCCTTTGTTCCCCATAGTCATGGCAGCAATGGTTACGTAGTTATAACAACAATTTGCGCTTAGGCCATTTCCTCTTGCAAGCTTTGCTACAGCACAGTTTCTTTCCCTGATAAATGATGAGTTTCGTTTATTCGCAAATGGATCCCTAAAAGTCCTCCCTTTTCTTTTTCTTTAAATGTTCTCATAGCCCTGTAAAGCCCGTTGAGCCGTTGGGCCAAAGGGATGAGCATTCTTGAGCATATCCCGGATTGATTTCCAGATTCGAGGTCTTCTTTTTCTTCTATTTCTGGTGGGCTGGGTTCCTCTCGGAGGGCCAGATATCCCTTGGCAAAATTTTGTCCAATTGGGAAGAGGTGCTGTAAGATAGGCAAGCATACAAGGACTATACAAAATATTGCTCCTATTTTAAACCATTTCCAGGATGGGAGCCAAGAGGAAACTGTGTCAGTCAGAGTATTTATTGTCTGTCCCACTGTTTTGACTTGACCTACCTTACCTACCTTAAATGCAGCTATATTTTGAAGCTGTATTATATGTAGAGCTCTCTTAGCCTCAGATGAGCGGTTGCATTTACCCACTCTAGGCAGGTAGAATGATTGTGTTTGAACATATCAGCTAGTTGTGTTGCATTAGGAATGGATAGATTGATCCACGGAATGGTGGTAATGCAAACTCTTCCAGTAGTTTCACACTTGAGTTCTCTTTCCAAAGCTAATATGGTAATTATTTGTTCTATTTGTACCATGCATGCTTCGAGCATTTGGAGCCCCATAGCATGTGTCTTAAGCAGTGCTGACTGCTCACCTAGCTGAGCCCACTGCTCCTGAATTATCTTCAGGAGGGACTCCAAAGCATCTCCCTGTATTTGGGTAGTGCTTAGAGCCAGTACTCCAGTCACAATGCCAGCTACCGTGGCTGCTGACACTGCTGTAGTGACAATGGCTGCTGTTACTCCAAAGTCTTTTTTTTTGCACATCGGTTTTATTGCTATAGTCAAATCAGACATATTTACTGGTACATATGTGAATGGAGTTGCCTTTACCACCATATGTGGAGCCAAGAATGTTATCATTCTCTCTTCCCATTCCAGGTCCCTTATATAACAACCGATCTCCTTTTTATAATCTAATGGATGTGTGCATCTAGTATACAATACCTCCCCTTCGGTTCTGCATGTCCAATTTCCTGGGTCTTCCCTTACTGGAGTTTTTACAAAATGTTTGTGGAATATTTCATATCCTGCCTGCCAAAAACAATGTGTTGATTGATTATTACTTGGAGGTCTGCATCTAATATATCTATGCTTTGAGCCATTTTTACAAATAAAAGACACAGAAAACTCATCTCGAATTGTTGACCATTGTATTTTATATGTCTCGTTCATATACATGGTATATCCAAAGTCTGGAGTTGATAACTTATAGAGAATGTTTGATTCATTAAGGTAGTAACTCTCATTTTCATAATAGAAGGAACACTCTACATGACTAATTCTCTCTAGATCCTTTTCTTGTCCCTCCCCTAATTGGACTCCCCTGTTTTTTGAAGGTCATCCACACTAAAGAGTCCTTTACAGCTGCCCAGGAGCAATTGATATGCCCCTGAATCTTTGTTATAGTAAGACTGGGATCTATGTCATGGGCAAATGCAGTTTCCCATTCTGAGTAATCCATCCTCTCCTTAGTATTATTAACATATGGTTCTAAATATGAATGTTCTAATCCTAATAGGGTTAGATCTGGCCCTAAGAAAGGTATTTCTTCTGTGCACGTTGTTGCTACCCACGAAGTACAGTTAGGCTTTCCCCAGTAAAATTTGTCATCTCTGTTCAGGCTATATATGTCTTATATTCTAAGCA
Organism: Oryctolagus cuniculus; assembly: GCF_051225735.1. NCBI lineage: Eukaryota > Metazoa > Chordata > Mammalia > Lagomorpha > Leporidae > Oryctolagus > Oryctolagus cuniculus. The sequence goes on along the minus strand of NC_142885.1, from coordinate 39,926,619 downwards.
TTTAATTAAGGCAAATGGGGGTCTGACACACAGTCTACTTAATCCTGCTTCAAACATTGTTTGTTTTAACTCATCACACACTTCATAAATAGTTCCTTCCAGTGGGCATCCTCTCATTGTGCAAGTTAAGGGAGTATTTTTCTTAATCTCTGTGATGTCTATACATTCCATGGATCCTGCATCAGTCAAAAGGATATACTTTGTTTTGTTATTAGATTTAAGGGCCCTGTCAGTTTTGGTACTACACCACTGCATGTCCAATTTGTATAATTATTGTGTGCATGACAAGTATAATTACCACATTCTATTTTAGACCTTTTACAGTTGCTAGAGAAAAATTGCTCTATTAAATTTCTCTAAGATCCACCAATTCCTTAGCACGGGTTAACCAAGGAATAGTATAATTTTTTACTTTTGTCTTAATGAGAGATAGAGTCCCTGTGGGCTCACATCCTGACCTTGGTATGTTTGATTCACAGGTAAAGGGTACATTATCAAGGTATGTATAGGCTGGTGGGTTTTCGACTAAGCCTGACACTTGTTCTTCTGTTTTTACATTGGGCAATACAATTAAGATGATAATGGTCATTATCAATCTGTAAGCTCTGAGCATAGGTAGTTCAAATCTTTCCCACAATCTCATTAAGTTACCTAATACTTTAAATTGTTTAAGTGTTTGCTTGCCTTCAATTAACTTACCTTTATCTAGGTCCCATCTCTTTAATTCTTCTTTTACCTGTTGTAGATGTTCTTGTAGTCAGGCTACTAATTCATCTTGTTGGTCCTCAGACAATCCCTCAAAAGGATTTACAAGTGGTGTATTTTCTTCCTCACTTAATTGTTTAAATATATACTGTTCATAAAGGTCTTTTGCTTCTCTTCCTTTAATGTACATTTCTCCATTTGCTGCTGCTGTCGCCATCTCTGTAGTTCTTTAGTCCTAGCTCTGGAATATGAAATCCCTAATTCTTTCTGTAAAAAGCACAACTGACAGTGGTATCTACATTTCTTACAAACACATGAATTCTTTTGACAGGATAATTGCAATTGATATTCCATTAGTGCCTAATTGGAAATTCCCAAGTCTTGAGGTAAGATCAACACTTATATATGTCCTTATAGGCGAACTATCCAAAGGTTCCATTATGTGTGCATGCTTCAGAAGGAAAATTAGTGGTTGTTACAATGTTTATGTTGAGGCTGCCAATCTTTTCAGTGTTCCTTGAGGTGTTAAGCAGCACACCAAAAATGTTCTGCATATCACACCTTCTTCCAATTTTCCTGTTCTAATCACTTTTTTCCAATTTTTACTTTTCTTGCAATACCAGCAACTAGTTGCCCTCGAAGCAAGCCCATACATTCCAGGTACCCACCGTTGCTCTGCTAATGGTCTAACATCCCTGTCAAATTTCCCATATTCTCCATTTTCTGTTATTATAGTCCTAGGATCTTTGGTTGTTAGAATAGCACTAGTCCATGGCCAATGATCATACAATTTTTCACTAAATTTCCATGGGGGATTTCGTATGAATCTTCTAATTTATAAGCTAAACATATTTGGCTGTGATCTATTCTTTTTTTGTTGTTGTTTTTGACAGGCAGAGTGGACAGTGAGAGAGAGAGACAGAGAGAAAGGTCTTCCTTTGCCATTGGTTCACCCTCCAATGGCCACCGCGGCTGGCGTGCTGCGGCCGGCACACTGCACTGATCCGATGGCAGGAGCCAGGTACTTATCCTGGTCTCTCATGGGGTGCAGGGCCCAAGTACTTGGGCCATCCTCCACTGCACTCCCTGGCCACAGCAGAGATCTGGCCTGGAAGAGGAGCAACCGGGACAGAATCCGGTGCCCCGACCGGGACTAGAACTCGGTGTGCTGGCGCCGCAAGGCAGAGGATTAGCCTAGTGAGCCGTGGCGCCGGCAGGGCTGTGGTCTATTCTTGTCCAATCTCTAACTTGTGTCTTCTGGAGCTGGAACCATCCAAACATGTCTTTGGGGCAAGCTAATAATCCCCTTTTCAGGTGTGTTGATCACTACTGCTCCTTCTGCTCTCCAAAGGATGGCAGTGGGCCCTTTCCAGTCTTTACTGTTTGGTAATCTGTAAAAGCAAGAATATTTTTCTGCATGTAGTTTTTGTACTGGTAGCTTTTGATTAGAAGCAGTCCATTGTTGATAATAATATCTCTCCATTGGGGTGTATCCTCCTATTCCTCCCCTTCTTTTTTTGTTAAGAGCTATTAGTGCCAATTGTAATTGAGCCTCAGTAGTCTGTACCTCGTCCGTAAATTTGTCCATCATACTTTTCAATGTTTGATTGGCTCGCTCTATCATTCCCTGGGGTTGTGGGCAATATGGAGTACCAGTTGTATGGTTGATATTTAAATATTTACATAGTCCCTCAACAAAAACCAGAGAAACAGTCTGCCTTACTCACCTTTCCAATGTATCTGAGTCCATCCAAGTCATGGCACCAATGATGCTGCAAGAATTTCAAGTCTATTCTTTGTCTCACAGCAATAAATAATCCCAACATGGATGATGAGGGTGGGGGAGCAAAAGCAAAAGTAGGTTTTCTTGAGAAAATGATACTCCTGCTAGCCAGGAGGGGGACTAAGGGAGGGGTCCAATAAGGCCTGGGTACAAGTATAATTAGGGAGTTATATTAATGGATTCATTTTCTAAACAGAATCAAACACCACATTTCTGTATCTTCTCTCTTGGGAAATGGTCATAACCCCTAACCATGTAAAAATGTTACCTTATTGACCATCTGAAAAATGGGACAGTATATTCCCTCTCTGCCTGTAATTTCTTTTACTGCATCCTCACCTTCCCTCCTCCCAGACAGGATTCCATGAATAACCCTTCATTGTTTCACTTCTCATATAAGGGCCCCTTCTCTTGGGCATTTCACAAGAGGCTACTGAGAGGCCACTTTCTGGACTCAAGGGCTTTCCTCTGGGGCTGGCCAGATACAACACATCCAGGTGAAGAATTTGACAATACTCCTGCCAATCCCTGGGCGACCCTTGCTCTTTTTAGCCTGAGTGTCTGAGGTCCCTGCCTCCTCCCTCCACCTCCTCCTCCTCCTGCTGTTTGCCTGGGATGCTCTGTTTCTCTGATGCTGCCTGGGAGCAGCTCCTGACTTCTAAATCATCCTCACTGCTGTTGGTGCTTAGTGTGGTGGAGAGGGAGGTCAGAGGATCCTGGCTGAGGACTGCACAGGCAGTGGGGATTCTTGTCAACATGACCAGTTGGGAACTATCTGTCCTGCAGGACTCACTGCTACTCATACTGGGAGTCCCATGGCAAGGATTCTGCCCCGATTGGTCTTCTGCAAGTATTAGTGGTTGGGAGTTGAAAGCAGCACACTCATGGGCTCTGCTGTTGAGTGTCCCTGGAGGCAATGGAGAATGGGACAGCTTTGAACACCAGGGATGGCATGAGGCATGGGCTTCACTTTGTTGTGGCCTTTCTGAAGTCCTGGGGACAAGGCACTGGCTTGTAGCCTGGGTGGCAGGGAGCCTGCTTTATGGTCCAGCTGGAATCCCAGGTCCTCAAAAGACCTTAGAGCTTCAGGACACTGAGGAGATACTAAAGGCTCCACTTCACTATGCCCACGTATTTCTTGCATGCTGTAGCCCTGCTATTGGGATTTCACCCAGTGTGGCACAGAAGACAAGGGGTCATCCCATTTAAGGCATTTAAGGCACAGTTGAGCGCATAGGCCCCCTGGGAATTCCTGTATTTCCTGTTCCTGGGGGAAAAACAGAAACCCTTCACTTGTTTCAGGTACTTCATGTCCTACACTGAGCCACTGGTAGCCCATGGTGTCTGCCACTGTGGGCCTCACTTCCGGGTCATGGGTCAGTAACCTTTCCAACAGGTTACTAAGCTCTAGGTTTACATAGGTGGGAATTTGGTAGAGTCCGGACAGGATGTTTTCCTTCAGCTGCACAAAATCCTCCCCATCAAAAGGTAGTGACCATGTCACCATGGTGTACAGGACCACACCCAGACTCCAGACATCGGCCTTGTACCCACTGAACTCCTCCTCTAAGAATTCCTCAGGGGCACAATACTCAAATGTCCCACACAAATCTTTCAGGTTTTCTCCATCAGCCAATTTGCAGGTGAGCACAGAATCGGTCAACTTAATATTTAGATTGGCATCTAGAAGGAGATTTTCTAATTTTAGATCTCTGTGCATGATACACTGCTCATGGCAGTAATGCACAGCTAATAAAGTTTGGTTAAACAGCTGATGTATCTCTTCATCCTGTAGGCAGCCTTGCTCTATCATGTACCACCTAAGGCCCCCCCTGATAGCATACTCCATAAAAATGTAGTCTCTCTCTTTTGTGTGCCTTAGCTGCAACAGTTTTATAATGTGAGGGTGATGCAGCCCCTTCATTATTTCTGCTTCTGCCTGCTGCTCACTACGGGGCAGCAGGTCCAATGGAGCTCCTCAGGGCCAGCCTGGGGATCTCAGGGGCCAAGTGGGATGATGAATGTTGGCGGCAAAGGAACCACACCAGAGCCGGGAGATCAGTCAATGCCCAGGGCGCAGCTGGGTTCTCGACTTTATTGGGAGGGGGAAAAGCTTTTATAGACATAAAAAGGGGGCTGTCCAAGGCACAAGGGAACCGAGCCAACCAGCTGAAAGGTCAGGCAGGACGTGAGCCGGGCACACCCTCAAGGGCCTATCACAGCCGAGGACATAAACTGTTCACGAGTACGGAAGTCTCCTGTCAGGCTAGGTACCTCCCCCGGGGGCCATCTTGGGTTGTTGGAAATGCTGTCACTGGAATTCGGAAGTGCGGCAAACTCGAGCAAAGGCTTAGCGGCCTTGTTTCCTTTCAGTTGGAGCCCCCTGCATCTCCCCCTTTTCTTTTACTTTGAGGGTAACCGTGCCTGTCTTAGGTTGTCCCCCCCTCCAGTAACTAGAAGTTGCCCATCATTGGAGAAGCCAGGAGCAAGGGCCTGGCCATCCTGTCTTAGGTTGACCATTCCTGGGGGATCTTACCCATCATTGGCTACCAGCACCCTATTTAGGAAGTGAGAGGGTAAGCGGAGAGGTTTGGCTAGTAACCCAGGGGGTATCCTGTTGACTAACAAGGGCCTTGTACCTTAATTCCAGCTGGTTGACATGGATTGAACAAAGCTATTTTCTAACAAAGGAACCTAAGGCGTTAACCACGCAGGGGCCTATGAGCAGAAGTGCAATTATGGCAGTGATTGGACCAAACAACGGCAGGAAGTAGGGCAGCCACTCTCCCCACATCCCTCCCCAGCCATTATAAAAGTCCATTAGGCGACGCTGGCGACTTTCAAGGCTGTCTTGAAGTTGTTTAATTCGATCCTGGACGACTCCAGATTGGTTAACAAAAAAGCAGCACTCCTCCTTGAGGAAGACACAAAGGCCTCCCTCCTTTGCCGTTAGTAAATCCAATCCTCTTCTGTTTTGAAGGACTACTGAGGCCAGGGAGGAGATCTGTTCCTGTAAGACTCTAAGCAATTGGGTTATTTCTCGCAGGTCCCCAACAACCTGAGAATGTAATCGGTTGTTGAGATAAAAGGCGGAGATCCCAGCCACACTGGTACCCACCCCAACAGAAACACCCAACCCCACAAGCAAGGGGATAAGGGCTGGCATCTGGGCTATCTGGGCTTTTCCAGTGAGGGGAATTGGAAGGGGCTAGTAGCCAAGGCAATTTCAATCTGTGGAAGCAACAAAACAGGGGAGCAGGTTTGATCGCTTCTCATGGTACGGGTTAATAGATGCTGGCATAGGAACAAGCAGTTCCAGGTGTGCAGTAAGACCGATTAGGCAGTAGAGTTGTATTACCTATTTTTGAGACGTTGGTTGACACACCCCCTGCTCAAAGGACAGGGGATTTGTCAGGGGGCATGGGACAAGAGAGCTAGCATTTAACTCCATGCCAACAAGCATAATAGGGGGTCTCCTTTGGTGAGGTATGCATAGCCAGCAGCTTTGCTGAACAAGTAACGCGACAATCATTCTTCCCGGTGGCGGGTGTTGACACGATGTGATTTCTGCCCAGTGCTCTGAATGTCGAAGTAAAGAAATTCAATGAAGCGTGGAGAAGCCAGCGGGAGCCCTGGGAGGCCGGCGGTGGCCCTTAAAAATCTGGGGAAGAGGGTGGAAATCTCACGGCGGGCCATACCCATATCCTCAGCAGGTCTCCAAGGTGAACAGGCTCTGGCATGTTGGAACAGTGTAAATGTTAAAAAGGACAATTACAATTGGGTTAATTTCTATAAAGGAAAAACTCCATGTCTATTGCCAGGCTCTGTTGGCTGGTCTCAAAGTGGCAGCGCACAAGATTGTGCAAAATTCGAATTTGGACTTACACTCCCATGGACTGGGTAACTCTCCTCCCCCTTGCCTTATCTCAGAATTTGAACTTTACCTTAGAACCAGGTCTGGTCCAAAGTCTACTCTCCCTGTCTTATCAATGAAACAAATCGGGTATCCCACCCTTCTGATGGCTCTTCTGTTTTATCTCGTGCAAGCCAGAAGATATTGCTTTGTAACTTGCTGAACTTATTTTGCAATTTGTTTTAACAAATTTCTGGGTGGTCAGTACTCAATGAAACAGTAATAGGTAATTAAAACTTGTTTTAGATAAATACAATTTTAATTTTAATTAAATTCAGATACAGATATATAATATCAGCATCTTAAGTCATTTAGGTGTAACTGCTAATTTAAATTGGGTGAAGACAAAATGACATAAGTGTCTAAATGTAAACTTTGGTACTTTCAACATTTTATGTCTATAAAAAAACTACTTGAATTTGCTAACATGTTTTCATGGATTGTCCATATAAAAATAGTTCAACATCACTTACAAGTAATTAATGCTGAAATTTGATGTGTTACCTTGTTCAAAAATGTTGTCTTGATTTAAATATTTTAATAGGTTATTTCAAAATGTAAAGCAAGAAAATTGACAGATGAAAAACATCACAAGTATAAAAATAAAATTTTCAAGTAAGTTAAAGAGGGTGTGTAAAAGTCACACAAAGTTATAAGAAAAAAATTTTTGGACATGAAAGCTATTACTGATTCTCTGTTAGAGCAATAAATTAATCTATTATGTTCTCTTGATGTGTCTGTTGAATTCTAATTGTTTAAAAACAACTGAGTTTTTATTAAGAGCTATGGGTTATTTAAATATGTGCTTATTTTCAAACCTTTAAATAATTACCTTGTAACAGTGATCAAATTTGGCCTGTATTATGTATGATATAAAATAGTATTGATACAAATGTCTGAAAATTATAAAGTCTGGTAATCTAGTGTTACTGAACATAATGGTCATCTTGGTGAAGGGGCCCCAGAGGCCTAGAAGAGTTAAGTGTGCCTTGTAAAATCCTACAGGTGCTTTCAAAAATGCTATGTAAAGTAAACAAGTGTCTCTTCTTGGTTAACAAGTTTGTAATTTTAAATATGACAACTTAAGGTCTTTTGTCATCACAGTTTTGTATATCAGATTTACTGCTCATAAAACTAAAGCATTGTTGGTTCTGTGTTTAACTGTCCTCCTATAGGTTGCAGTGAACTTTTTCCAGCTACATCTGTTGTATTCAGTACTTTGGGATGACTCTCTAAACTGATAAAGCCAATAATGTATTACAGGTACCAACTGGAAAAAAGTATATTTAACTGAGGTTACTAAGATCAGAAAGTAATTAAAATCAATTGGTGATTTATAAAAAAGGTTAAAGATTCTAACAATTATCACTGAAACTGCTTTATTGTTCTGATGTATGTGACCCTGTAGTTTGCTGTGAAACTAAATGCATCTATCTAATCAACTCCTCTGTAGCATTTATGTGTGTTTTTCTAATGTCTCTGCTGGTCTAAATGTTCTGTATACAAGAAAGTTATTTCAAGTGTTACATATTGCTGTAGAGCTTGATTATATTGTAATCTGTAACAGAATGTTTCCCGTAAATTTAAAAGGCTAAAGTTGATCGAAAATTTGTGTAACCTAAACCTCTGTAAACTTGTTAAAAGAAAAAAAAAACCTGAAAATATTTTATATACTTGTGCTTAAATTTGCTGGTTAAACAAGCTACACCATGTTGGTTATTTAAGAGATGTTTCCGAGTACATGTATTCTTAAAATTTGTGAAGGACATTGGACCTTTTGGTAGGTTATTTCCTAAGTTGTTGTCTAATAATTGAATCTCCTTGCTAAGTTTTCATTTGATATTATTCTTAAAATGTTTGTGTGTGAAAGAACTGCCCTGCCTTTTTGACCCTATTGCCATATATGATTATTCCTTGTGAGATTACTTAATTATTTGGATTAAAGACTAGCGTAGAAAATTAAAGCCACTGCCAGGCAACACCACACAGAGTAACATATCTGTTTTGCCTCTGGTGGTGCAAGGTTTTTTAAGCATGGCTGGTAACTGGTAAGATTTTGTAGTGACAATCTGGCAATATCCTTGCATAGCTATTTGGGTAAGGACATAAGTCAGTTCTGTTAAAGGTCAACCATGTTCAGAAATCAGAGTAACTCAGCCCAGCTAAATATTCATAAGAAACATGCCTATAACTCTGGACTTCTAGACAACAAAAAATAGAGATGGGACTTAGCACTCCCTTGACTTGCATTCTCTGGTCTACTTTAACAAGAACCAGGAGGAAAAGAAAACTGGACATCAGAAGCAATGTAAAGATGGGTGGCAGGCCTATTACAGGCAGCTCTGAACAGTGATCTGCCCTCAGGAAGACCCAACAGGCCAGGCCACTGCAGTGGCATTCGATGTGGTAAGCCTGGGCTTCAGCAGAAGTCAGCTTATAAAGAGCCTTGGCAGCTCTGCCAGCCATGAGTTGGATCACTGGAAATGGACCTGCCCTGGAGTTGGAGGACTTCAGGTCAGAGCCACAGATTTTATTGGCTCTAAGCTGAAAAGCCCTTCTCTTAGCCCAGCCTTCAAAGTGACCGCCACTGTTGAGAGAATGGCCAAGTAGGGTCAGTGACATTGCAGACAGAGCTTTAAATTTGCTGTTGGAGATGCCACCTACCTTTACCTGGCCAGCTCTCCTCCCAGGCCAGGTAAGTAATCAAAGTTAACAGAGTGCCTTCCCCAAGGAGGTTCACACCTCCCTTAAAATGTACCCTATGTAAAAAGATAGATAGGTCTAGGTCCCTTAATTTACAAGGCCTAAAGCCACCAGGTTATTATCAAGCCCCTTTTATCAGGTTCTCTTTGCCTCTCAATCGGAAAACTTATTTATAACTTGGACAACACCTTTCTTGACTCCTCTAATAGCAACTCTGTCCTTTGTTCTGGACCCTGTCTGGCCCACTCCTTGGCCTCATTCCTTTGTAATTTCGTTGCGTATTAAAGTCAGTGGTATACAGACATTCTGTACGTATCCTGTGGGGGCAGCAGTAGTATCTTTTAAACAGTATTACGGTAAGTAGTGTACTTCAAAATGTAAATTACCTTGTTCAAAACTGTGACTTTAACATCTGTGTAATTAGTGCATATGGTATCTACTCTCCATTATCAAGATAATTCATTATTAGGTAAATTTGGCTAGTTCTGTGAGCAGTGTTTCCTATTAAATATTAACTGCTGTCTCAGTTACACATAGCAACAGCAGCTCCGCTTCGTTCGGGAAAAGTAAATGCACAAAGTTAAAAAGTTAAAAGACATGCTGCAAATAACTGGTCATTATTCTGTGTATAAAAGTAGAGCAGAAATTAAACACTGAGGATTTCTGTGAATTCTTTGTTTTATGTAGTAGATTGGTATTTATACTCCCAACGTGTGTACTGATAATCCTCTCCCACACTAATGAGTGGCTTTTCTCCTGGTTTGGGCTGGAATCTGCTTTATTCTCATCCTGTCTCTATACTACAGTGTCTGTTTAAGTGTTTACAGCTGGTTATGGAGCGAACCAAGGCCTTCGGTAACCAGTTGGTCAACCAAATACTACTACAGGAATGTGCTCGGCTCCCCACCCAGGAGACAGTGGCTTAAGACATCACCCCATGGCAATGAAGAGTGCCTCTTTGCTCCACGTCAACAGGGGTGGCTCTGAAGATGGATTGTCATCCCTCTGCACCTCTTGGACTTCTGGGACTGATGTGGTGGGCTGTGCGCCACTCTGGAAAAGAATGCTGCTTTTACGCTGATTACTCGGGCCTAATTACAGATAACATGGCTGGGTAAAGTTAGGGAGGGGTTGGCAAAATGAAAAAGAGGCCTCTCGGGGTGGTTTGAGTCTATCAGGACTCATAGGGCCCCTTGTTCTCTGGATTTTAATTTTAACCTTTGGCCCTTGCATTGTTAACAAACTTGTACAGCTTATGAAACAAAGATTGGGCACCATTCAATTAATGGTTCAACAGTCCCAATATAAACCCTTAAATGTTTGTAAAACCTATAAAATGTCAGTCCAAAACCCATGATTGGTTTTTTCTAATATGTACAAAAACAAGGGGGGGAATGAAGAGCCAAAGTGACTCCATTTTAAAACAATAAAAAAAGCAGCCTCCGTTTCCCATAACAGACCAGAGTCTGTAAAAGCAGGCATTCAGGCATTCCGAAGATATCAAAGCTTACCAGGGACAGCTAGCTCGGTAGACCAAGGACAGCACAGTAAAGATTGCTAAACAAAGTAACTCCCTGTACCCAAAGCTCCTGTGCTGTAAGTCCCCGCTGTAATGTATATGTAATGTATAGCTTCCATGCTATATGTAACTCTTTTCCTGCTGATGTAGCCCTTTTTTCCTTTAAAAACTCTCCCAAACACCGGGGCCTCACTCCTTCCTTCGCTGCGCGGGTTGGTTGGATGGTGTCCCTGTTGCGGCTTTGTACTCCCGAATAAACCTTGCTTTTGCAGTTCAGTGTGATCAACTCTCTGGGGGACTCTGTGGGGATCTAACGATCTGGGCACAACACTCCCACCCCTGCAGTCTGACACTAGGAACACTTACTAGTCACCTGAGTTAACAACAAAAACTGTGAAACAAAAATCAAGAAGACACAGTATGCTAATATTTCTAACAGATAATGCTAATGATATGAACTACAGTATACTAATACTGTATACTAATACAGTATACTAATCACTAAAATCAGTTGTATCAAAATTAAGAATTAAAAGAAAACACACAGGATGTTAAAAATGGTAAAGTGAAACAACAACTATCTTAACTATGGCAACAATTCTAATCAGTAAGTCTTACAGTGATCTTATCTAAATCAAAGGATCAAAAATGAGAAAAAATCAAAAACATGGGGGAGACACAGCAAGAGTAATAAGTGAAAACAGCATAAAATACATTTAGCCAGAAACAATAAAAACAAAACAGAAAATAAAAAAAAATGAAAAAAAGTAAATACACAAGAATACAAAGTAGAAATAGGCAGCGGAGAGAAATTGACAAAATAGAAAAATAATAAAACAAATAGAAAAAAAAAAAGAACCAATGTAGTAAAAAGAACAAAGAGATCAGACAGACAAAACAACAATACAAACGACAAGACAAGGGAAAACCAGTAATGTCAACCAAGTTCTTCAGGCTGCCTCCACAGAACTTCCTGGGCCAACTGAACAAGAACTGAGGCCAAGCCAGGGAACTGTTAAGACAGTTGGAATGACATAACAATGGCTCCCCTGATGTCAGAGCAAGATACAGAACAATCACAGCTGGGGATACACCATGGTGGTTTTCTGAAGAAACTTTTACTTGGTTAAAGTGAAAGGACCCCCAAAATTTTTTGCTTAAGTTGGTGATAGTAATTGATATTTAGGTTTTGATAAATTGACACCTGAAGGCTGTTTCAATGGGCTTTTCATTTCTAGTATAAAATTTGTAAATAACTCTTGGCTTTGGTAGGACTCCTCAAGCCTACACTCAGAATATCTAACATGCTAGGTCTCAACACGTTGGTACCACTTCACTGGCATAATGACAACAAAATTTATGCTTGCCAAGTCACCATCAGGTGCATGGTTCATATCCATAGAGCTGAGAGGGAGGTTTCTTTCATCATTTACCCTGAAGTTCATCATCAGATTGCTCCTCAGTAACACTGGAAAGCTGCACAGTAGTGGGCTGATATAGTCCAGTGCAGACGTCAAAGTAAGAGCAAACTGTGAAATCTATAGCCTTCCAAAACTGTTCAAATCATAAGGAGGAAGAGAAGACATTCCAGGATATTCCAGTCCTTTGGGTTACCGTAAAAAGACCCTGACCTGGGTGACCAAAAAAGAACAGGAATTCATTTTTCACTGTTTTGGAAGTCGGGAAGTCTGGATCAAGGCCCAACAGATTTACGATCTGGCAAGGGTTCACTCTCTGCTTCTAAGATGGTACCTTCTTAAAGAAAAAAACAATGATAAGGAAATCAAAGGCTGGTGGCTTAGTGTGGGCAATTCAGCCCATGTGTAGGCGTTGAAATGTTGCACAATTTTGCCCAATACCCAGATACTACTTCCAGAAAAATACGGTGCCTTCTTAAGTTTCCTCATGAGGAATGGCCTTCTAAAGCTGTCTTCACCTTATAGAAAGTCCCCCATCCTGGGGCTGCTGTCATGGGTGGGGTAAGCCACCACATGTGATGCCAGCATCCCATATGGGTGCCAGTCCTAGTTGTAAGGGTGTTGGTGGTAGGGGGAAGACGACACAGAATTACTTACATAGCTGTTCCATAGGGGAAATACAAATCTCCATAGAGAGGCTCCTTTAAAGAGCTGAAATTCTATGAACAATTGTTCAATGAGGCTACAGCCGCCTAGAAAGAGCATGGGCTTCAGCATCAGATCTGGTCACACCCAGCTCTGTCATAGCTGCTTTAAACTAGGCAAGTTTCTGAATTTCTCTGAGCCATTCTTCTATAAAATAGAGACAACAGCACCCACCTTGTATGGGATTAAATAATCTAAATCGCACAATGGCAAATGTGGCACTCAAAAAAATTTAGCTATGGGGACCATTATTCAGAAAAATGTATCTGAATCCTCAATTCTGTAGTCAAAAAAAACTCTAAAAATATAAATTTAGCTTATTTAAGTTTTATATTTTAAGTCATTTAACAACCTATTTTTCTTCACACTTTCCCCCATATTATACTGTTCGAGTCATCTTCAGGCTTTTTTTATTGTTTCAATATACATATATAAGTACTGATCCTTTCATTTTCTATTTTCACCCTTATTTCCACTCCCCTTTTTCATTTCCTCTTGGTTCATGTCCATTAAACAACTCAGATGTATTATACACCTAACAAGTACAGTGTTCTAACCCTATTTTTTTTAATCTTTTATTTAATGAATATAAATTTCCAAAGTACGACTCATGTGTTACAATGGCTTCCCCCCCCATACCGTCCCTCCCACCCACAACCCTCCCCTTTCCCACTCCCTCTCCCCTTTCATTCACATCAAGATTCATTTTCGATTATCTTAATATACAGAAGATCAGCTTAGTATACCTTAAGTATTTCAACAGTTTGCTCCCACACAGAAACATAAAGTGAAAAATAATAGATGATTTTTTTTAAATGATGATGAAATCAGATCAGACCTATTGTCATGTTTAATCCCAGTGAGAGTCAAGTTGGGAATTGATAATTTCTTTTTTTTTTTTTTTTTTACAGAAGATCAGTTTAGTGTACATTAAGTAAAGATTTCAATCGTTTGCACCCCCATAGAAACACAAAGTGAAATATACTGTTTGGGTACTCGTTATAGCATTAAGCCTCAGTGTACAGCACGTTAAGGACAGAGATCCTACATGAGGAGTAAGTGCACAGTGACTCCTGTTGTTGACTTTACAAATTGACACTCCTGTTTATGGCATCAGTAATCTCCCCATGCACCAGTTATGAGTTTCCAAGGCTATGGAAGCCCCTTGAGTTCTCCGACTCTTATCTTGTTTAGACAAGGTCATAGTCAAAGTGGAGGTTCTCTCCGCCCTTCAGAGAAAGGCACCTCCCTCTTTGAAGACCTGTTCTTTCCACTGGGATCTCACTCACAGAGATCTTTTTGCCAGAGTGTCTTGGCTTTCCATGCCTGAAATACTCTCATGGGCTTTTCAGCCAGATCCGAGTGCCTTTAGGGCTGATTCTGAGGCCAGAGTGCTATTTAGGACATCCGCCATTCTATGAGTCTGCTGAGTGTCTCACTTCCCATGTTGGATCACTCTCCCCTTTATTTATTCTATCGGTTGGTGTTAGCAGATACTAGACTTGTTTATGTGCTCCCTTTGACTCTTAGTCCTTTCATTATGATCAATTGTGAACTGAAATTGATCACTTGGAATAGTGAGATGGCATTGGCACATGCCACCTTGATGGGATTGAATTGGAATCCCCTGGTATGTTTCCAACTCTACCAATTGGGGCAAGTCAGCCTGAGCATGTCCCAAATTATACATCTCTTCCCTCTCTTATTCCCACTCTTATGTTTAACAGGGATCACATTTCAGTTAATTTTCAACACTTAAGAATAACTGTGTGATAATTACAGAATTAAACCAGTCATATTAAGTAGAACAGACAAAAAAACTACTATGAGGGATAATGTATTAAGTTGTCCATTAGCAGTCAGGGCTATGCTGATCAAGTCACCATTTCTCATAGTGTCCGTTTCACTTCAGGTGGTTTCCTTTTTGGTGTTCAGTCAGTTGTCACCGATCAGGGAGAACGTATGGTACTTGTCCCTTTGGGACTGGCTTACTTCACTCAGCATGATGTGTTCCAGATTCCTCCATTTTGTTGCAAATGACTGGATTTCGTTGTTTCTTACTGCGGTATAGTACTCTAAAGAGTACATATCCCATAATTTCTTTATCCAGTCTACCGTTGATGGGCATTTAGGTTGGTTCCAGGTCTTGGCTATTGTGAATTGTGCTGCAATAAACATTAGGGTGCAGACCGCTTTTTTCTTTATCAATTTAAACTCCTTTGGGTAAATTCCAAGGAGTGGGATGGCTGGGTCAAACGGTAGGGTTATATTCAGGTTTCTGAGGAATCTCCAGACTGATTTCCATAGTGGCTTGACCAGTTTGCATTCCCACCAACAGTGGGTTAGTGTCCCTTTTTCCCCACATCCTCGCCAGCATCTGTTGTTGGTAGATTTGTGTATGTGAGCCATTCTAACTGGGGTGAGGTGAAACCTCATTGTGCTTTTGATTTGCATTTCCCTGATTGCTAGTGACCTTGAACATTTTTTCATGTGCCTGTTGGCCATTTGGATTTCCTCTTTTGAAAAATGTCTATTGAAGTCCTTGGCCCATCACTTAAGTGGGTTGTTGGTTTTGTTTTTGTGGAGTTTCTTGATCTCTTTGTAGATTCTGGTTATTAACCCTTTATCTGTTGCATAGTTTGCAAATATGTTTTCCCATTCTGTCGGTTGTCTCTTCACTCTCCTGACTGTTTCTTTTGCAGTACAGAAACTTCTCAATTTGATGCAATCCCAATAGTTGATTTTGGCTTTGACTGCCTGTGCCTCCCGGGTCTTTTCCAGAAATTCTTTGCCTGTGCCAATATCTTGAAGGGTTTCTCCAATGTTCTCTAGTAACTTGATGGTGTCAGGACGTAGATTTAGGTCTTTAATCCACGTTGAGTGGATTTTTGTGTAAGGTGTAAGGTAGGGGTCTTGCTTCATGCTTCTGCACGTGGAAATCCAGTTTTCCCAGCACCATTTATTGAATAGACTGTCCTTGCTCCAGGAATTAGTTTTAGATCCTTGATCAAATATAAGTTGGCTGTAGATGTTTGGATTGATTTCTGGTGTTTCAATTCTGTTCCATTGGTCTATCCATCTGTTTCTGTACCAGTACCATGCTGTTTTGATGACAACTGCCCTGTAGTATGTCCTGAAGTCTGGTATTGTGATGCCTCCGGCTTTGTTTTTGTTGTACAAGATTGCTTTAGCTATTCGAGGTCTCTTGTGCCTCCATATGAATTTCAGCATCATTTTTTCTAGATCTGCGAAGAATGTCTTTGGTATCTTGATTGGGATTGCATTGAATCTATAAATTGCTTTTGGGAGAATGGACATTTTGATGATGTTGATTCTTCCAATCCATGAGCATGGAAGATTTTTCCATTTCTTGGTATCCTCTTCTATTTCTTTCTTTAAGGTTTTGTAATTTTCATCGTAGAGATCTTTAACGTCCTTGGTTAAGTTTATTCCAAGGTATTTGATTGTTTTTGTAGCTATTGTGAATGGGATTGATCTTAGCAGTTCTTTCTCAGTCATGGCATTGCTTGTGTATACAAAGGCTGTTGATTTTTGTGCATTGATTTTATATCCTGCCACTATGCCAAACTCCTCTATGAGTTCCAATAGTCTCTTAGTAGAGTTCTTTGGATCCTCTAAGTACAGAATCATATCGTCTGCAAAGAGGGATAGTTTGACTTATTCCTTCTTGATTTGTATTCCTTTGATTTCTTTTTCTTGTCTGATGGCTCTGGCTAAAACTTCCAGAACTATGTTAAATAGCAGTGGTGAGAGTGGGCATCCCTGCCTGGTGCCAGATTTCAGTGGAAATGCTTCCAACTTTTCCCCATTCAATAGGATGCTGGCTGTGGGTTTTTTATAAATTGCTTTGATTATATTGAGGAATGTTCCTTCTATACCCAATTTGCTTAGAGTTTTCATCATGAAAGGGTGTTGAATTTTATCAAATGCTTTCTCTGCATCAATTGAGATAACCATATGGTTTTTCTTCTGCAGTCTGTTAATGTGGTGAATCACATTGATTGATTTGCGAATGTTGAACCATCCCTGCATACCAGGGATGAATCCCACTTGGTCTGGGTGGATGATTTTCCTGATGTGTTGTTGTATTCTGTTGGCCAGAATTTTATTGAGGATTTTTGCATCTATGTTCATCAGGGATATTGGTGTGTAATTTTCTTTCAGTGCTGCATCTTTCTCTGGCTTAGGGATTAAGGTGATGCTGGCTTCATAGAAAGAATTTGGGAGGATTCCCTCTTTTTCGATTGTTCTGAATAGTTTGAGAAGAAATGGGATTAGTTCTTCTTTAAATGTCTGGTAGAATTCAGCAGTGAATCCATCTGGTCCTGGGCTTTTCTTTGTTGGGAGGGCCTTTATTACTGTTTCAATTTCTGTTTCAGTTATGGGTCTATTTAGGTTTTCGATGTCTTCATGGTTCAATTTTGGTATATTGCATGTGTCCAGGAATCTATCCATTTCTGATAGGTTTTCCTGTTTGCTGGCATACAGGTCCTTGTAGTAATTTCTGATGATTCTTTTTATTTCTGTGGTGTCTGTTGTTACATTTCCTTTTTCATCTCTGATTTTATTGATTTGGGTCTTTTCTCTTCTTTTTTTAGTTAGTTGGGCCAATGGGGTGTCAATTTTGTTAATTTTTTCAAAAAACCAGCTTCTCGCTTGGCTGATTTTTTGTAATGTTTTTTTGGATTCAATCCTGTTAATTTCTTCTCTGGTTTTAATTATTTCTCTTCTTCTACTAGATTTGGGTTTGGTTTGCTGCAGTTTTTCTAGGTCCTTGAGGTGCGCTGAAAGCTCATTTATTTGATACCTTTCCAATTTCTTGGTATAGGCCCCTATTGCTATAAATTTGCCTCTCAATACTGCTTTTGCTGTATCCCATAAGTTTTGATATGTTGTGTTGTTGTCTTCATTTACTTCCAGAAAGTTTTTGATTTCTCTTTTGATTTCTTGAATGACCCAGTGTTCATTCAGGAGCATGTTGTTCAGTCTCCATGTGTTTGCATACTTTCTGGGGTTTCCTGAGTTGCTAATTTCCAGCTTCATCCCGCTGTGGTCTGAGAAGCTGCATGGTATGATTCTAATTCTTTTAAATTTGCTGAGACTTGCTTTATGGCCTAGTATGTGATCAATCCTAGAGAAGGTTCCATGCGCTGCTGAGAAGAATGTGAAGTCTGTAGATGTAGGGTTGAAAGTTCTGTAGATATCTGTTAGATCCATTTGGGCAATAGTGTCAATTAAATCTGCTGTTTCCTTGTTGATCTTCTGTCCGGATGATCTGTCTATTTCTGAGAGTGGAGTATTGAAGTCCCCCAGTACTATTGTATTGGGATCTAAATCTCCCTTTAAGTCCCTTAACATCTCTTTTAAATAGACCGGTGCCCTGTAATTAGGTGCATATACATTTATAATAGTTACATCTTCCTGTTGAATTGAACCCTTAATCATTATGTAGTGTCCCTCTTTGTCTCTCTTAACAGTTTTTGTATTAAAGTTTATTTTGTCTGATATTAATATGGCTACACCTGCTTTTTTTTGGTTTCTGTTGGCATGGAATATCTTTTTCCAACCTTTCACTTTCAGTCTGCATGCCTCTTTGTTAGAGAGATGTGTTTCTTGTAGGCAACAAATAGTTGTAACCCTATTTTTTAATTAACTCATTTGACACACTCTTCTCCATCAGGATGGTTCTACTTAAACCATCTAAGGTTTTTTATTTTCCCCAAATTTGAAAGCTCCATGTAACCATCCAATTTCCCCTTCCTGTAATGTTTCAAAAACTCTTCATTGTTAAGGGGCTAAATTTAGCATGACATCTAATAAATAAGGAAAATGAGGACCAAAAACTTTGACACAGAGAGGACCACAGGGAAGTAAATGTCTGAGAATCCTAATAGTACATGATCTTGACTTATGAGAGGGTTTGTTACTAGAGTAAGTATGAAAGAAACAGCCTTCTTCTAATTCATGAAAAGAGGATGTCTTTCCATTTCCATTTGTCTTTGATGATTTATTTCATCAGTGCTTTATACCTTTATTGTGATCTTTCACTTATTTGGTTAACTTTATTACTAAATATGTAATTTTTGTAGCTATTGTAAAATTAGGCTTCTTTTTGCCTGTTTCATACTGTTTTATTTTATTTATTTATTTGACAGGCAGAGTGGGCAGTGAGAGAGACAAAGAGAAAGGTCTTCTTTTTTCCGTTGGTTCACCCCCCAATGGCCGCTGTGGCTGGTGCACTGTGACTGGTGCTCCGTGCTGATATGAAGCCAGGAGCCAGGTGCTTCTCCTGCTCTCCCATGCGGGTGCAGGGCCCAAGGACTTGGGCCATCCTCCACAGCATTCCCAGGCCATAGCAGAGAGCTGAACAGGAAGAGGAGCAACCGGGACAGAATTTGGCTCCCCGACCAGGACTAGAATCTGGTGTGTCAGCGCCGCAGGCAGAGGATTAGCCTGTTGAGCCACGGCGCCGGCCACTTTTGATTTTATTTAAGATATACAAACTTCATATATTTCATATGTACAGATTCAGGAAGGTGATGATACTTTCCACTCTACTCTCCATCCCGCTCATATTCCCACCCTTCTTCCTTTTCTCTCTACTATTCCCATTCTTACTTTTTATAAAGATCTTAAACGTAACTTTACAGAGGATCATTATTAGTGTGTAATTGTACATTGATTTTGTATCCTGCAACTTATTGGTTTATCATTCCCAACATATTTTTACTGCAGTGTTTTAAGTTTTCCTGTCTAAAATCATGTCTTCTGAAAAAACAGATATTTTGACTTCCTCCTTCCCAATTTTCATCCTTTATTTCTTTAGTTTGCCTGAGTACTCTTGTGAGTACTTGAGATACTGTATTGACTAAGAATGGTTTATGTGGAGTTCTTTTCTTGTTCAACACTCAGGAGAAATGTTTTCAGGTTTTTCCCATTCAGTATGGTATTGGCTATTGTTTTATCATATAGCTTTGATAATTTTAAGCTATGTTTCCTCTGTACCTTGTTAGTTCCATTTTTTTCTTTATCATGAAGGGATGTTGAATCTTGTGACGGAAGCACCCACTGCATCTATTAAGATGTGCATTTGTTTTATGTTGTTCATTCTGCTGATGTGATTTCATTGATTTTTATAGATGTTGAACCACACGTGCATGCATGTGATAAAACCCACTTCATCATATTACATGATGTGTGTGTGTGTGTGTGTGTATATATATATATATATATATATATATATATGAAGATTTTTCTAAAGCCATGAGAACAAGCATCCTGACAAAAGGAACTAAAAATATATTCCAAAATTTTGCTGGAAAGGAATCATGCTTTCCTTGGTTGTTTCTACACAATAAGCAGTAGCTTTCTGCATGTTCTTATATATTCGAATCCTCTCTGATAGGACTGCTGGCCAGAATCAGTAAAGTGTCATTAGGTTTGCATATTTGATTTATTACATGCTGTCTTTCTGTGACCTTGGGAAATGTCTTCAACTTTCTGGGATTGAAAAAGCATAGGTAGTGAGTTCAAGCATTCCTATTTCAACCACTGTCTAGGCTGTGAGGCTCTGGAAATGTTACGAAGTCTTAGTTTGGTTGTACTGTTTGTGCAACTCAGATCTAAAATGATTTCTTCTAAAAAGTTTAGATGCAGAGATTTTTTTTTATGAGTCAACATACACATGAAGAACCCTCACGTCATCAGATTGTTTTGTGTGCTCATTTTTAATAAAATACCTATTTTCAACTTTATACAATTTAAGGGGTGGAGTGTTCTAAGTTTAGAGTCTGTTTATCATAAAAGTCATGACGTTTGGCCGGCACCGCGGCTCACTAGGCTAATCCTCTGCCTTGCGGCGCCGGCACACCAGGTTCTAGTCCTGGTTGGGACACTGGATTCTGTCCCAGTTGCCCCTCTTCCAGGCCAGCTCTCTGCTGTGGCCAGGGAGTGCAATGGAGGATGGCCCAAGTACTTGGGCCCTGCACCCACATGGGAGACCAGGATAAATACCTGGCTCCTGCCATTGGATCAGCGCGGTGCACCAGCCGCAGTGCACCGGCCACGGCAGCCATTGGAGGGTGAACCAACGGCAAAAGGAAGACCTTTCTCTCTGTCTCTCTCACTGTCCAAAAAAAAAAAAGTCATGACTTTTGTTCTTTCAAATGAGGGAAATCATCTTTGTAGCTAATCTCAGGTGATACCAAGTTGGCAGTATATTACTTGATAAATTCAGAGCTCCTTCAATTTCCTGATTAGTAGTGTATTTATAGTGAACGGCACACAGTTGAATGCTTCAGAAGATTTATCTACTTATCTGAAAGGTGGAGTTAGAGAGGGAGAAGCAGAAAGAGAAGCTTTCTATCAGCTGGTTCACTCCCCAAATGGCTGCAATGGCCAGGTATGGGCCAGGCTGAAGCCAGAAGCCAGGAGCTTCATGTGGGTGTCCCACATGGGTGCAGGGGCCCAAGAACTTGTGGTCATTTTCCATCGCCCTCCTAGATGCATTAGCAGTGAGCCAGATCAGAAGTGGAGCAGCCGGGACTCTAACCGTCACCCAGCTGGGATGCCGGCACTCCAGATGGTGGCTTAACTCACTACATCACAGCACCAGTGCCGCACAGTTGAATTTTTAATGTTATGCGTACCTGCTGACATCATGTCTTTCTTCAGATAAGGGAAATCCCTCTTTTCACAAGGACGATTACATAAAGAAGTTGGCAGGTGTATCTGTTGTCTTCTTTTCCTGAGTGTTTGGTTATCTTTGCAAGAACTCCTTTTCCTTCTCAGAAACAAACATCTGAGGTGTTACTGAGATGAACATTCCATTTCTTTATATGTTAATGGTTTATTGTCATTGGAGAAAGTCTTCATTGATTTTTCTCATCAGTACAATCCCAGACATTCACCTGAAAATCCACCCCAGCCGTTCTTTGTTCTTTATGGTGAGAGCTTTTGTGTTTAGATAACTAAAATTTGAGGGGTTCCAAGCTGTGGTGTAATGGGTAAAGCTGCTGCCTGTAGTGCTAGCATCTCATGTGAGTGCTGGTTCAAGTCCTGGCTGCTCCACTTCGATCCAGCTCCCTGCTATGGCCTGGGAAAGCAGTAGAAGATGGCCCAAGTCCTTGGGCTCCTGTACCCACGTGGAAGACCTGGAGCAGTCTCCTGGCTCCTGGCACAACAGCTGGAGCTTTTCAGAGCTGTTCAAAGCTTTGAATCGGTGCAGCATCAGCTGTTGTGGCCAACTGGGTAGTGGTCCAGCAGACGGAATACCCTCTCTCTCTGCCTCTGCTTCTCTCTCTGTGTAACTCCGACTTTAAATAAATTAATAAAGATTAAAAAATTAACATTTTGAGCTATGTTTTACTTTTGCCCAATAATTTTATTGAAAAGTGCTTTGAAAAAAAAAGTGTTTTGAGAAATCAAAAATAAAACTATCCATGAAAAACTTACTTATTCTTACTATATTACAGCTATTTTTACTGTATTTTGCAGCTAGATTTTAATATTTTAATAGTAAAACATGCATTAGAATTTTGCATAGTTTTCTTTCCTACAAGGTTAGTTACTTCAATCTAATTCACGCAGATGGTATTTATCCTATAGTAGAATGGAGAAAAAGTATATAGATAAAAATGCAAACGTGCAAATTTTCAACTTCAAATATGTAAATAATTTCTTTTTCAGGATTGGTGTTTATTTGAGAGGTAGAGGAAGAGACAGAGAGAAGAAAAGACAGAGAAAAAAGTCTTCCATCTTCTGGGTCGCTCCCCAAATGGCTGCTACAGTCAGAGCTGAGCTGATTGGAAACCAGGAGCCAAGAGCTTCCTTGGGGTCTCCCACATGGGTGCAGGGGCCTAAGCACTTGTGCCAACTTTCTTTGGTTTTCCTGGGCATAGCAGAGAGCTGGATTGGAAGAGATGCAGCCAGGTCGAACTGCTGCCCATATGGGACATGGGTGCTGCAGGTGGTGACTTAGCTCATTACACTACTGCACTGGCCCCAGTAATTCCTTTTGTAAGTTAAATGTATCATATTTGTTAGAGAGATGCTCTTTACACACACTCACTCACACTCAAAAGTTTGTAACCAAAAAGTCATGTTTGTATTTGATGTTTGGAAAATACAGCAAGTCTATCTGCAAAGACACTTACGCAGGTCAAGGGTACACAATAATGAGACATTTATTAGGATGACTTTATGGAGAAGGTGATCTATATGAATGAGAGCCATCAGAATAAAACCATCTTCTGTAATTTTGATCAAAGCTTTCTTATTCTTTTCTTGCTTAGTCTAATAAGGAATGAAATTGATAACAAATAGATGATCTGTTTCATAGTATTACATACATTTTACTAACACCATATGTGTTGAAAGTGATATTTGTAGGAGAAACAAGGTTGCGACTTCCAAACAAATTATGATAATTGTTGAAACTTAAAAGGTACTGATGATTTTGGAAGAGAATTTTAGAAGGAGTAGATAAGCACCAGTGATGATCTAGTTACACAGATTATTTCTCAGAAGTTGTGACGCTTTATAAAAACTACAGCATTAAGATTTGTAGTTCTAGTTAGTCCCATTTAAAAAGTTTTGCTTTTGTGGCCTGAGATTTTGGAGCTTTCCTCCTACATTGTCACCTAGGAGTTTTACCATTTCTGTTCTTACAGTTACTCATTTTGAGTTGTTTCATATGGTAGAATGATCCAGTTCCATTCTTTTGCCTATAGAAATCCAGTTTATCCATAACTATCATTTTAAAAGATTTATTTTATCCTTTTGAAAGGCAGAGTTAGAGAGAGGAAGATCCAGAGACCTTCCATCTGCTGGTTCACTCCCCAAATGGATGCAATGGCCAGGGCTGGGCCAGACCAAAGCCAGGAGCCAGGAGCTACTGCCAGGTCTCCCACGCGAGTGCTGGGGCACAAGTACTTGTTCCATCTTCAACTGATTTCTGGAAATGGAGCAGCTTGGACTCTAACCAGTGACCATATGGGATGTCATCATTCTAGGCAGCAGCTCAACTTGTTATGCCACAATTCCGGCCCCCATTTATTTATTTTTTCAGAAATTGAAAATTTTATTTTGCTGCAGATTTGTTGCTTCACTGTATGAAATACCATTAGCAAAGACAGCACATTGAAAAGTTAATATGGTATTGTTCTCTTATATTGTAAAACTAGCAAAATCCTTTCTCTGCTTCCAGCTATTTTCTTTTAAGGGAAAGAGTTTATTGGGGGAAACCCAACAGACTGGAGAGAAGGGACGAAGAAGGAAAAAGGCAGAAAGTGAACGCAAGAGAGAGACAGAGATCAGGAGATGGAGAGGAAGAGAGAGCTGTGCGCTCAGGATGAGCTCCCTTTAAAACATTGCCAGGGGGTGGGCAGGGAAGTAGAAGCTGCGAATCCATTAGGATGTGGATGGGGCTGACGTTGATGTTTGGACCATGTGGCCACCTGGCTTCCTGTCATGGCGGTGGGGGCTGGGGCATAGGATGGTGTCAGGGTGTAGATCACGCAGTAGATAAGACTGCATCATTTTACTAACATTCCCCCCATTTGTTTTTTTTTTTATTTATTTTTTGACAGGCAGAGTGGACAGTGAGAGACAGAGAGAAAGGTCTTCCTTTGCCGTTGGTTCACCCTCCAATGGCTGCCGCGGCCGGCACGCTGCAGCCGGCACACCACGCTGATCTGAAGCCAGGAGCCAGGTACTTATCCTGGTCTCCCATGTGGGTGCAGGGCCCAAGCACTTGGGCCATCCTCCACTGCACTCCCTGGCCACAGCAGAGAGCTGGCCTGGAAGAGGGGCAACCGGGACAGAATCTGGTGCCCCGACAGGGACTAGAACCCGGTGTGCCAGCGCCACAAGGTGGAGGATTAGCCTAGTGAGCCACGGCGCCGGCCTCCCCCATTTGTTTTTTATGAAGCAGTTTTATGGGATTACATTAGCCCCAAAAGTCCAGGAGGGGTAGAGGGATGATGATCTGTCTTAAGCTACTTCCTGCTGACATGGGGCGATGAGGTACTTTTCGCTGGCATGGGGCAATGTCTCAAGCCACTGTCTCCCAGATGGGGAGGCAAGTATATCCCTGTAACAGCATTTGGTTGACCAGCTGGTTGCTGAAGGCCTTGGTTCGTTCCATAATCAGTAAGTAAATATAGTAGTATAAAAGACAGGGTGAGACTAGCAACCAATGATCCTAAGAGTGGCTTTAACCCGGTAATGAGAGGATTTCATAGAGGAGAGGAAATGTTTTAGTTTCATGATCAGAAAATCGGATATATAAAACTGATGATAAGACTTTGAATAGGCGTGTTTAAAATTATAAGCTCATTAACCAACAGGAGACAATTACTTCACACAGTTTCAAAAGCAGCTGAAGGATTTTACAAAACACTTAACCCTTAAGGCCTCTGGGCCTTTCTCATTAAGATAACCATCACATCTAGTAACACGAGATCATTAGACTTTTTAGCTTTCAGACATTTGTATCAGTAGCATTTTATATTATAAAAACTTAAAATGTAACACCACTTCACATCTTAACAGTACTTCTAACGTTAATAATCCAAATAGCCTGATTAGTTGGTGTCTCTGTGTCTTTGACAGTTTCCAGGGACCCATCTGGAAATTGTCAAAGTCTAGATTTTTGAAATTTTGATTTTTTGAATGCCTGTCAAGGATGCCAAGAAGGCTCGAAAATCCAAAATATCTCATTTAAATAGGATGCCTTAACATCGTGACATAATATAGACCAAATTTGATGAGTTACAAGGTTATTATTCAAATGTTTTAGAATAAGCATATATTTAAATAACCCATAGCTCTTAATAAAAAACTCATCTGATTTGAAACGATTAGAATTTAACAGAGACATTAAGAGAACATAATAGACTAGCTTAACTGTTTTATCAGAGGATCAGATTCTATGTCATAGGAAAATAATTAATAGCTTTTGTGTCCAAAATTTCTTTCTTTCATAACATTCTGTGACTTCCACATACGCTCTTCAACTTACTGGAAATGTTACATCATTTCCATTCCAGTCTAGAGTAAACAAGGCATCAGGATGAAGTAATTCTTACAAACCATGTCCTTCCTTTATTCAAAAGAACTCTTTCCTTCTTAATCTTCCTTACCAATAACACTCTTTCCTTCTTAACCTTCCTTACCAAGTGCACATTTCCATACTTGTGATGTGTTCTGTCTGCCAATGTCCTTGATTTACATTTTGAAATCACCTGTTAAAAATCTCCAGATTAAGACAACATTATTAAATAAGGTAACACATCAAATTTCAGCCTGAATTACGTTAAGTAGTGTTGAACTATTTTTCTGGACAGTTTATGAAAACACATTTGTTAAACCAAATATTTTTTCTTTAGATATTACATGCTGAGTACCAAAGTTTACATTTAGATGGCTTTTATCTCATTTGACTTTACCCAGTTTAAATTAGCAGTTACACCTAAATGACTTAAGATGCTATTAAATCTCTGAATTCAATTAAAATTAAAATTCCATTTATCTAAAACAAGTACTAATTACCCAGTGCTGTTTCATTGAGAATTGGTTATCTGGAAACCTGTTAAAATACATTGGGGTCGTCACCCAAGCACACACTGGAGCCCAGGGCTTATGCTGTAGAAGGGAAACAGGAAGTTGAGTCGTCAACCCCATCCACTGTTGCCCGGACACGGTGTCTGTAGAGACTAAAAGCCTTTGGGAGTTGTGGCTGGTGCCCAGTACTAGGACTTCCAGATGAACGTAGAGAAGAGTAGAACCACAACTTGAAGTAAAAGTGATGGTGAGAATTTATGGTTCTTCACCTTAGCTCGGAATTTGGAAGGCTGGTGTTTGGATGGAGATCATGGAGGTTTTGGTGTTTTGGAAGGAGTTCTGGGGGTGTGTCTTGTCACTGGAAGAAATCCAGGACCCCAGAGCAGCTCAGAGATTCCCA
This sequence comes from Oryctolagus cuniculus, assembly GCF_051225735.1. Taxonomy (NCBI): domain Eukaryota; kingdom Metazoa; phylum Chordata; class Mammalia; order Lagomorpha; family Leporidae; genus Oryctolagus; species Oryctolagus cuniculus. The sequence goes on along the minus strand of NC_142885.1, from coordinate 39,899,889 downwards.
AAGGGAGAGCAAAGTCACTGGGGGAGCCTGGATCCGAGTCATGGCACCAGTGTAAGGCCACCACAAAACACAGCAAACTCCAGAGTAAGTGAAAGAGTTTATGGGGGGAACCCAGCAGACTGGAGGGAAGGGGCGAAGAAGGAAAAAAGTCAAAAGGAGAGCGGAAGAGAGAGACAGAAACAGAGCTCCAGTTATTTCCAATGCAAAAATTATTACATATTTTTACTTCAATCCAGAGATGGATGTCAGCAAGCTACAGTTTTATGTAAGGCTTAAGATAGCAATGTTATCCTTGAGTCATGTGATATGTATAAGTATTTTTACCACACATAATTCCATAAATTCTCAATACTAGAGCCTAGTGTAAAAAATCACAGAGCATTGTGAAAAAGATCCATTTATTGTTTAGTATGCATACTGTATGTATTTGCAATCATGACAGAGTTAGGTATAATTTCACGCAGTCACAGATTTGCAAGTAGTATCTCTTCCCATACAAACTCCTGAGAAGTGCTATTTTAAGTTTATCAACCTCTAATTTAAGAGAACTGCAGTGGATTAAATTATTCCATGCTATCTCATTGAGGGGTTGTGCTTTATTCTTCAGTATTTTTTATTTTCTACATTTCTCAGGCTTCTCTCCTCATTCATTCATCTAGCTCTGAAGGGTTATTCAGTTTCTTCTTGCTCAGCAACCATGTGCATAACAAGATATGTTGACAAATCCTTGCTTTTCTGCAAGGGCTTGTTTCATTTCTGTTAGTTCTGATGTAGGAGAATAGATATTGTACACAATCAAGTTTCACACTTTGCAAAGCACCAAACTCATCTTGTTTCTGTTTTGTCCCATCTACAGATAGACTGCAGTAAACAACATCTCCCAAAGCTTCCTGTGCAAAATTGCTGATTCCCACTGTCCCAGCACCATTTATCTGTTGCTCTCCATTGGCTTTATCTGTTGCTTTCTCATTGGATTATCATGTTACTGTAGCTACTGTAGGTGACTAGCTAGTGTTCCCAGTGTCCCAGTACACTAGGTACAAGAGATATCCTGACGACGAAAGGCGTCAGATCCTCCCACACTGAGAAGGAGGTGTTCCGTGGATATGAGGTCCTCGGGATCATTGGCAAGGGCAGCTTTGGCCAGATGAAGCTGGCCCTCCATCTGGAGAGCAGAACCAAGGGGGCTGTGGAGATCACTGCCAGAGGTGACAGGGATTCTTCCAAGTTCCCGCAAGCATGGGTAGAAGCAGAAATTATGCATTCTCTGCATCACCCTAACATTATAAAGCTGTTACAGGTAGACTACACAGCAGATAGAGCCTGTCTTTTCATTGGGTATTTTAGCGGGGTGGGGGTGGACCTTGAAAAGTATGTCGAGGTGTGCAGCCACCTTCATGAAGAAGCATGTTGGTACTTCATTCAGACATTAGCAGCAGTGAAGTACTACCACACGCAACACATTGTTCACAGAGACTTAAAATTGGAAAATCTTCTGGACTGATCTGTTAAGCTAATTGACTTTGGCTTTAGCCAAAAACTAACTGAAGGCCAACAACTAAAGTCGTTGTGGGGGACACTTGAATATTACACCCCAGAAGAATTCCTAGATAAGGAGTTTGATGGGTATAAAGCCGACATGTGGAGCCTGGGCCTGGTCCTGTTCACCATAGCAACAGGTGGCTGCCCTTTGAAGGGGAGAGCTTTGGGCACCTGAAGGAAGCGATCCTGGCTGGCTCGTAACCTAATCCCCTCCTATATAAGTGAGGAACTGGAGAGATGCTGGATTGGTTAATGACTTTTGACCCTGCTGAGAGGCCCACAGTGGCAGATGCTATGGGCCACAAGTGGCTCAGCATAGAGCAGAAAAAGGGCCCAAAGCAAGTGACATCACACTTTTCAGTCTCTGAGTTCTCCCAAGAACCAGGAAATTGATGAAGCTGTGGAGAACCTGGTGTCTCTGGAGGGCCTTAAAGAACTGGACTGCCCCATTCCCCCCCCCACCATGCAATGCTGGGGAAAATACCAGCCAAAGGCTTACAGCAGAGACGTAGAAAATCAAACTGACATGGGGATCCTGAAAGTGAGAAATACCTGCCAGGCCTTGTCTTCCAGCTGGGCTGTGAGGAGGAGGATGGCTGCTTGTCCCCTGCTCTGAGCTGTGGGAAATCCCAGCCGAAGACTTACAGCACACAAGGAGAACACGAAATTGACATGGGGTTCCTAGGTCCTTCCAAAATTGCTGAAGGTCAGCAATACCTGTCCTTGTCTTCCAGCTGGGCCCTGAGGAGGAGGATGGCTGCTTGTCCCTTGTGCTGGGCTGTGGGAAATCCCAGGAGGGCTTCAGTGGAGCAGCAAGAACTGAGCTCACTCAAGTGGAGCTTCTAGGATCTGCTCAGTACGCTGAGGCTCAAAACTACCTGTGGAGCTGGGCTTCCAGCTGATCCATAAAGCAGTGTCCCTAACGCCCAGTCTTCAGGCCAGTGCTGTGTCCCCAGTGCTGCCTGAAGGTCATAAGGCCTGAATGCCTGCCCTGGAGCCCACAGGATGGACAGTTCCCCACCTGGTCTGATGAGGATCCACACTTCCTGGCCAGTCCTGAGGTACAAGAGCCCCGTGACCTCTGTGTCCAGTCTCAACACCAGCAGCAGTGAGGCCTGCAGTTCAGATAGTCCTCAACCTGGCATAAGGAGGAGGACCTACACTCCCAGGCCTCAGGCACAACAGCCCTGTGTCCTCCATATCCACTCTCAGCACCAGCAGCAGTGAGGCTGACAGGACAGATGGTCCAAAACCTGCTGTGAGGAAGAAGACCTACATTCCCTGGCCAGTTCTCAGGTACAACAGCCCTGTGTCCTCAAAGTTGGAAATATTGCGACTTAAAAGGCAGATTTGAAACTGAGGACTGTTGGTGAACAACAATTGTGCGCTGGCACCCAGGATACTGATTGAACCTTCTGCTTGTCGACAGCAGGACACGAAGGCTCAGTGTCTGCAGAAGCAGTGTCCCTATCTCTTACTGGGGCTGTGGGGACAGCACGTCTTCATCTGAGGATGTCAGAAGAGAACCTTGAAAAGCTGACGAAGGACACGTGGATGCAGAGGACCTGAATTTGCCTACTACAAGTCAGAAAATGACTCCTGAATCAAAGGTTTTAGAAAATAAAATTTCCTCAGAACAATTAAAAGCCTCTCATCAGAATTGTGAATATCATTTTCAAGAGACTTCAGAAAGGTATAACTAAGATGCTTATGTAATGAGTTTTCTGCTTGTTCATATTCAGAACTGGCCTTGTGAATAAAGACAGTGGACGATGGCCCTCAAAAAAAAAAAAAAAGGACTCAGTTCTGGCCTAATGCTGACCAGGGTGAGCACTGTGATAGCAGCTGGGGACAAGTTCTCAAACAGGTAAACACCTGTGAGAATCTGAAAATGACCCCATTCCTGGGACAAAATGAGGACAGAAGATTCGTTGCAGGATCCACAGCCTCCCTGGGGCCAGCAAGCAGCTCACTCCTTCTGTTCCCCAGGCCCCTCCATGGTGACTCTGCAACCAAGGAGGGGGGTGCTGGTGAGAGGCCATGGACACTCAGGGACTGGTGGAACCAGGGCAGCCCTTTGGTGTTCTGTGTGCTGAGGAAGCCCATGACCCTGCAGCTATGGGGGCAGCACATGAAGCAGAATCCCAACTCGTAGATCTGCAGCCTCCAGTTCTGTAACTGCTCACACTCAGCATTGACGTGTGCTGCCTGCTGGGCCAGCAAGACCTCCAGGGCTCACAGCTCCTTGAAGCTGAAAGGCAAAAATCCCATCATGACACAACCCCAAAGAACCACAGGGAACTGATCCCCACAGCCCCTCTCCATCAGATCAGAGGGATCAGCCCCACAGGCAGTGCCTGATGCCCAGGTCCCTGAATGGTGAACTGTGCAGAGGGTAGGGACAATGAATAGCCCCACCCCACTTCCCTAGGAAGGTCACTCTTCATCCTCCTTGGCCATCCACCTGTCCTCCCATGACCATCACTGCACCTGTGCAGAAGGCTCCCTGGGAACCACATGCCTGGTGGGTTCACAGATGGGCTCACCCCACACCTGAATTCAGTGCTCACCATATTGCCTGCCCAGACATCCATGTCCTGACACAGGTTCACACTCAGGGCACACAGGCACCCACGCTCCAGGTTCACTCTGAGGAAGCAACGACATGACTATATCCATGGTCATCACTCAGTGGTCACCACTGAAGACTCAGCCAGCATCACCCTCAGCAGCAGCCCAGAGAGGCCAGGGCCACCCACCTGGAAGCAAATGTCCCCAAGTCAGCAGGACGCGCAGAGCTGGATCCACCCAGCTCTGCCAAACATGCCTCCTGTCTAGAAAATGATCCCCAGGTCAGGCAGTTACTGGACACAGTGGTCCTCTAACTGCCACAGAACACAGAAAGAGGGGGTTCTGGGTAATGGAAGCATTGTGGAGTTCTAGCAGCCCTGTCCCAGTGGTGCCCTCCCAGGTCAGGAGGGCCGAGTGTCAGCCTCCTCAACCTCAGAATAAACAAAATCCCCTACAGGGGGCTGCTGTGGTCTTTCCAAGGCTCAGAAAGAGGGAAGAACTGTGGCAAATGTGCCACGACCTAGCTCTGCCACCACCCTCTGTCACCTGCTTGATAAATCCCAACCTTCTTCAGGGCTCTACCTGTAACCTGTCCTCTTCCTCCAATACACCTCTATTTTGTAACAATGTGGTGTTGTTGTTGTTATTATTATTATTTGTTTTATTTGTAAATCAGAGCAACAGAGAAAAAGAGGGAGAGAGGTTTTTCTAACCTCTGGTTTACTCCTCAAAGGGCTGCGACAGCCAGGCATTCTGTATTCTTCCATGGGTGTCAGGGACTCGAGAACCTGGGTCATCCTCTGCTACCTTCCCAGTCACATTAGCTGGGAGCTGAATTGGAAGTGGAGCAGCCAGGATTCAAACCAGCCCTCCAGTATGGGATGCCTGTTTCCCAAGCAGTAGCTTAATCTGCTATGCCATTGCTACCCCTTGTAACAACTTTCAAAGCCTTAGCATTTTGAATTTCAGTTAATGCAAAGAGTTCCCCCCATACACCTCACTCAGCTCCCTGAGTTCAGTCTGTGCCCACCCCTGTAGTAAGCAGGATTCCCATGGCAACAAACTTCTGACAGAGGACAAGTCTCAGCCCTGCTGATCCATTCTGTGTCCTCCCACTCTGCTTCTGTCCTGTTCTCTGTAGTGCTGTCAGCATTGGTCACCAGAGAGTTTTCCCAGGATGACAGAGAAGGGAGCAGATGGCTGAGCATGGCCTTCTTTGTGTCCTGTGTCGGCTCCACCTAGTCTGTCTGGGAGGAACTGGGCCTCTACCCTGGGTGCAGATGAGGGGTTAAGAGACGAAACACTGTGATTTCAGCACAGGTACTTGATACACATGTAGGTAACACTGAAGCTGATACTGACAATTAATGGCCTGGCAAGCGTGGGGGAGGTCAGGAGCACCTGGGAGAGCTGGGTGCTGGGGAGACCACCAGGGAATGCTAGGGATCCCTGTCCCCAGGAGCAGCTTAGCCTCCCCTAATGCCGTGTTCCTCCAGATCTCCTCTGGCCCCTGCAGCAGTGTGGAGAACCTGGTGGGTTTGGTCCAGCTTTGTGGCTTGCTCCTGCTGCATTCCAGCGGCTTCTGCTCTTCCCAATGCAGCGGGGCCTGAACTGCACTCTTTGTGGAGTGAGCATGTGTGAATCTGTGTGTGCGTTTGTGTGTAAGTGTGTATGTCCTAGCTCTGTGGTTTCTGCTCCAACTGGGCCTGGCTGCTCCACACATGAGCATGCAAATCCTTGTCAGTCTCACCAGTGGCATGAGTCTGGCATCAGAGTTGCTTTGGATGCTCCCCAGTTTCCCCACCACACTTCCCTGGGACATTCTAGGTGTACAGATGAAGGTTGGCAGAGTTCTCAGCCCCATGATGAAGCTCAGCCTCAGACGGGTGGTGGGGGGGTGCAGGTAGTGTGTCAGGTGTTAGGTCTACCCAGCACGGCAGGAAGCCACACACATTCAAGAATTCAAGTCCTCCTCAGAACAGCCCTTACAGACAATGCTGAAATGAGATGCCCCAAGCTGGTGGGGGACCAGGGAATGAAAGCTCTGTTCTCACCCAAGGTCACGGGGCAGCTGCCTGACGTCGTCCTGCTGATGTAACCTAGGGTTAAGGCTGTTTAGGAGGAAGTTGGTCGGACTCACCTGAGGAAGGTCACTTCTGTTCTGTGGGACGTCAGCTTATACTTGTGGGGGGTCCAATCTGTCTTTCTCCACTGCTGCCATCTGCCCTGCAGAAGAAATAGAAGTGAGTCAGGGTAATGTTTCACTCCAGCCTTTGGCACCATAACCCCAGGCCACCCTTAACTGCTCTTCAAACCTGGCCCTGTCATTGATAACCCCAGACCCATTTGTGTCCTGGGATCAGGCACAGGGCCCCTCAGGGATGTGAGGTAGCACCTGATTCTCACTAGAAGGCCTGCTCCTTTGACTGACAGTTGTTCAGGCATCACCAAGGATGCAGTTAGATCTGGATCTCTCAGGTCTCCATTCCACACCCTCCTGCATGTCACCTCCTCTTGGCACAGCCTCTTTTTGCTCACCTGCTGTAACCATTAACCTTTCCCTGACACAGGGACCACAGTGTCCAGACACCCTATGGAATGAATGTTGTCCGTGCCACATTCTGTTTAGGATGCACCATCAGCTTCCTCATTCCACAGACACCCACCTGTGTCCATGAGCCTACCCATATGCCCCATTCACTCCCTTCTCTGGCCCATCTTGAGTTCCCAAGCAGCACTTGCTGCCCCTTCTAGAAAGTTCTCTTCAAGAGAGTGTGTGGTGAAGCATCCTGGGAACCCAGGGATATTACAGAGCCATCATATCCACCTGCAGCTACCACTCATTGTGTTTATCTCCGTACTTCTCTAAAGTCACAGGCAAGGGTGATGTCTTTCTGGTTTGCATCTTAGTGCCTGATGCATGGCTGAAGCCTAATAAGTAAAACAGATTGAAACATGTACGATTCACAAACACACTGGTGTCGAGTGGCATTGTAGGCAATAAAGATTCCTAGGTTTAAGTGCAAGCATTTCTCACAGCTCTTGCTCCAAAGCTGTCAGCAGTTGGGTCCAAGTGTGAGAAGAGTTGCTGAACTGTGCCTTCCACACCCAGACCATTGCTCACTGTCATTGTGTTTACTGTTAAATGTTCATGCTACCCAAAGTGATTTACAGATTCAGTATCATCCCTGTTAGTATATCAAGAGCATTTTCCAAAAGGTAGAAAAACACCCTACTTGAGTATGCAGAGCTGAAGTAATCTTGAGTGAAAAGTGGTAGGAACTCTCTGACTTTAAAATATTCTACAAAGCTCTGGTTATAAAAACAGCATGGTATTGTCATAAAAACACATACAACAAAGAACAGGGGTCAACATTGTGTTGCAGTGGGTTAAGCTGCTGCCTGTAAAGCCAGCATCCCGTATGGGTGCCAGTTCAAATCCCAGATGCTCCACTTCTGTTTCAGGTCCCTGCTAATGTGCCTAATCCTTGGGCTTCTGCACCCACCTAGGAGACCCAGATGGAGTCTCGTGGCTTTGGCCTGGCTCAGCCCTGGATGTTGTGGCCATTTGGGGAGTGAACCTGTGGATTAAAGATCCCTCCTCCCTTTTCCTCCCTCTCCCCTTCTCCATCCTTTTAAGTAAATCTTAAAAAAATCTAAAGGAATAGAGAGCCTAGAAATAAACCCACATATTTATAGCCATGTGACCTTTGCCAGGGCGCTTAGAATGTACTTTGGCAAATCAATCGTCTCTTCAGTGAAAATCATTTGGGAAAACTGGGTATCACATGCAGAAGAAACTAGATGCTATCTCTCAACATGTACATAAATAAACTAACATGGATCAAAGATCTAAATAAAAAACCTGAAGCTAATGAACCAGTAAAAACAAACACAGAGGAAATTCTTCACTACATTGGAATGGGCACCCATTATTTTCGTCAGACCCCAAAAGCATAGGAAAGTAAGCAAACATAGTCGAATGGGATTTTATCAAATTAAAAAACTTCTGTATTCCAAAGGAAGCAAAGACTAGGGTAAAGAGACAACCTACAGAGTAGAGGAAATATTTGCAGGGTATACTTTGAGAACGGATTGGTAATGCTATGTAAGAAAGAAATCAATAGCAAAAATAACATGATTCTATTATAATAGAATGCACAGATTAAGCAGAAGTTATTTCAAGGAAGACAGAAGTGACCATCAGGGATATGAAAAAGTGTTCAACATCACATCATCAGGGTGATGGAGATCAAATCCACAGTAAGATATCAATCACGACACTCCAGTTATCTCGGCTGTCATCAAAAAGACAAAAGATAAGGGTTCCATGGTATAGCTCTACACAGGAGATAGAAGTGGTGTTGTGTTTCACAGGAGGGTGACTACAGATAATGATAATGTACTGTGCATTAAAAATATTAGAAGATAGGATTGTGAATATTTTCAGCATGCAAAATGATACCTGTTTGAGGAGACAGATTTGTTTAACCTGATTTGAACCTGTGTAAAAACACTATCTGCATATCTCAAAATATAACATAGTACTCTATAAATATGTATAATTTTTGTCTGTTGGTTAAAATTTTAAAAGTATACAAATAATAAAAAGCCAAAGAAAAAGAGAAAAATTATCCCAAAGGAAGTAAGTTCAAATAACAATGATCATAGCAGACACCATACAATAGAAGAGTTAACAATTTGCAAAGTTACTTGAGATAAATCAACAAAATATTAACACTAGCAGTGGAAAAGCTACTATTTTATTTATTCATCATATATTAGAATTATATAAAAGAAATTAAGAAAAATTCAGTGTATAAAGGTAGGCCTCAGGATATGAAGTGAGCATACAAAATTCAGTGGTATTTCTATTAGAAAGAAAGAAATGAAAATGAAATAAAATAATTTACAAAAGAATTAAAAATAATAAAATACTTGGGAATTTTTTAAAAAGATTTATTTATTTATCTGAAAGGCAGAGTTACAGAGAGGCAGAGGAAGAAGCTCCACTGATCTGAAGCCAGGAGCCAAGAACTTCTTCCAGGTCTCCGGTGCAGGTGCTAGGGCCCAAGGACTTGGGCCATCTTCTACTGCTTTTCCAGCCATAGCAGAGAACTGGATGGGAAGTGGAGCAGTTGGGACTCTAAACAGCACGCAAATGGGATGCTTTACCTGCTATGTCACAGTGTCGGCCCTGGGAAAAAATAAAAGCCATATAATACCCCTGTGCTAAGAACAAAATAGTACCATGAGAATTTAAAGAAGATCCAGTTGAGTTGGAGAGACATATTTTTATGATTTTAAAAAAACTTTTTGTGATATACATTCTCCAAAATTGATTTTAAAATACATAGAAATGCCATCACATCCTTACAACTATTTGTGTAAATTCATGTGAAAATCCATCTGCTACTTGAAAATGTATTTGAAAATGCAGAATGCATGAAATAATCAAGCAGATTTTGAAAAAGAACAAATATTGTGATATTAAACTGCCGGTATCAAAACTTACAATAGAGCTGCACTAGTACAAATCTATGATCAAAAGAAGAGGTGAAGGAGTCAAGAAAGAGACACAAGCATGCAGGGCATGAGATTTCTGGTTATATGCTTAGGGGAACCTAGGCCTGGTGCCTGGGTACCTACTGAGCCCAAGTTTTAATGGGTTTCCATGTCCACAGGCCCAGAGTCTCTGAGAGCAGTGCTTTGTGTCAACCTTAGACCAGCTGGAAGAACCTTCTGGGAAATTCTTAGCTGTGAGGAGACGAAAATGCATTCTGTTATTTATTTGTTTACCAGACTGAGCCACAGTATTTCTTCATTTCTTTGAAAATTTTTTTTTCTTAGAACTAGACAGTTTGGGAATTAAAATGTGGTAACCATGGAAATTAGAGTCCTTGGCATCTCAAAATTATTTTAGGTAGTAGTTCATTTCTATAGTGAGCTTATCAATATAATTTTTAAAGTCTTTAATTCCTGTGACGTGTGGTTGCTGAACTTTTTGTAGCGTTATCTATGGTCATAGTGTTACTGATATTTTCTTAAACAGCAAACTGTTATAAAAACTCCTTTAAACACGGACATTTCTGGTGGATATGATGGTCACATTATGATAAAGAGTTTTCCCAGAGTTGATTCTGATCACAGTTTCTTACTTACTGGTTGCTCCAATGAAATGACATGTCCATGAGTCTTCCTAGATCAACATTCTATGTGGGATCTTCAGTTCATTTTATGAACTTAAGGGAAGATAATTCTTTACTGGTGGTCTGTGAAATAGAAAAGTTTTTCTCAGGAAAGTATAGGAAGTTTGTTACAGATTACATACGATTTTGTCATTAAAAACAATGCGTAATAGAAAACCAACAGGAAATTTTAACCAGGAGTATGTAAGTTGATAGAACTTATGAATTTTAAGCACATTAAATCTGCAATATAGAAAATGGAATACAGACAGTTAAGAGTATAGTATGTCAGATTCTAATAAGAGATACATTAATATAAGACTATTAAATGAATCAAGAGCATTGAAATGATTATTTTCCTGTGTTCCAGAAGAGAGATTGTTGTGTATCAACTGATATGGAGAAGTGGATGGAATTGAAATCAGATTTGGATGTAAACTCAATAAAACTATTAACTAACTGAGCACCTAGGTTTATTCAAATATGATGGATAAGTGTGAGTGTGTGTGTGTGTGTGTGTGTGTGTGGAGAGAGAGAGAGAGAGAGCGAGCGCTGAGAGGGAGAGGAAGAGGTATAGAGAGAGTTAGACACAGGCACCAAGAGCTGAAACAGGTAAGTTTGGTGCTTCCTATTAGACATACTTGAGCATGTCATGTAGGGGAGTGAATTTAGAAGACAAACTGAATATAAGTCATTTCAGCTCAGGGAAAGATAGATTTTATCAGCCTCCTAATGGTCTCTAAAGTTAGGAGACTGAGGGATATCCCCCAGGATGCAAGTGTTGATCGAGGAGGCTTGTCTTGCCCTTTCCTGCAACAGATCCAAGACACAAAAATCAGTTACTTCTTACAGCTTCCAGCGCACGTGTCACTCCTGAGGGTAAGTCTTCCCTGATTTTTGCCCAATCAGTGTTAACGTGTCCTTCTCTAAGTCCCCTGTAGACCACAATACATGTCTTTGTCGCTGCACTCATAATATTGATTGATTCATACAGAGATGTTTCCTTAGCAGTCTTCCCCACACCTCCATGGGCTTCCCAAGGGTGTTCATGCACTACTAGTTCCAGGAATTCTGGTGTGTGCTGTGTGCTAAGGCTCAGCTCAGTGTTGTATTTAGGGGGAAGAGAGGCCTGATCCATCCCTTTGAGCTACTGACTAATCTTGGAGACTCTCTGTAGAGAGACTGGGAGGTGATTACTGTGAGATCAAGAGGAGAATCCTGTAGGACCTTGCCATGTTGATTGACCTGTATCCTTGAGGACATATCCCCATGCCTTTTGCTCACAATGTGCACTGGATTATTTAACAGCACAGTCTGTTTTGGCAGCAATAGCCTTGGCTTGGGGACCTTGGGTGTCCATTAGTGGCAGGCATGGATCAGAGGAACCCAGACCTCCTGACCTCCAGTCTAACGTCCACACAACCAAGATGCCAAAATTGACATAGGTAAGTGAGTTCTTGGCTGAAGGACTCATTTCTAAATTCTCACTCATGGGCTTAGGAATTGAGTAAGCTGAGAAGATCCCTTTCTTGCCTTTCTTCATGGAGATTATGGATGAAGAAGATGTGAGCAGAAATGACATAATTAGAAAGCATGGCACTACAAATCCCAACAGTTGAGGTTAATACAGAGTTCAGGATGTGTTGGGCGCTGTCTGAGGAGTATTTGCATGTAGAAGTACTTTTACTCTCATAAGTTTTGTCAGTGAGTCCCTAAACTCCAGAATAAAGTCGGTAACTCCTCTGACCTAGTGTTCTAAGTGTAAGCTGAGTTCCCCACATCACTGTACTTGTCTGAGTACTGGCTTAAGGACATTTGGATACTTTGCATGGGAAAAGTATAGAGTTGACACCATTAGAAAAATGTGCTGCTGCCCTACCACTCTGGAGACTCGGCTACTGCCTCCTGAACCACAAACCAAGCCCTGCATGGCAACCTGTAGCCACGACCCCTGTGCAAGGCTGCACAGGCTTGCTCTTTGCTTTCTGATTGGTTGGCACCTGTGGGCGGTTATCCAGTCAGAGTTGATGTACTCTGTTGGCTACCGAGTTTATATAAAGGCTGCTCAGGGGCTCTGTTGCCCTTTTGCCTGCTTGGAATCCCATGCCGAGGGTTACTTTCTTCAGGTGGGTGCTGAGTGCTGCTGTGGATCCTCGGAACAAGGAGGTGAACGGCGAAGAACCACAACTGCAGTAAGAGCGGTCTTGCTGGTGGAGGAGGCGTGGCAGTAGGTTCACCAGAGTCCACAGGGTTATCCGTCCTGCCCAGGTAAGTCCTGTGGAAATCTGTGCATGTTCCCTGTGTGGGTCCTGGCCACAGGCCTGAGAACTTGTGCCTTCAGGAGCGGGAGGCAGGGAGAATAAATTTGGTATTAGATTGTATGCTATAAATGGTAGGTTTTAGTGTATATTAGCAATTGTATATTCTATTGTATATGATAACATATAAATTATGTTGGTGGGATCATGTACAGTTGCAGGAGGGATTTAGCCAGGTTGGGGAACTGCCAGGTGGGTAGTCTTCTGTTGAGTGGGGGTATTAAGATGCCCTGACACTGTGTTAATTTCTACCACTTTTCATAGTTTTTTGAGTTATTGATGCCATCCCTCCAACTGAACTCTGATTCTGCTGCTGTGATGTGCAGTGTTTCCCTAATTATGTGAAAAATTCCTGAGGAACATATCCTGCTATAATTGCCTGTTTTCTATTCACTTTACGAACGTGGTAATATGAAGAGAAACATCATCTAAAAGTCTCTATCTTCCTTGCATATTTTTACATTTACAGAGAATATGGGAACTCTGTTTATCATCAGAGGCAATTCTATTAGAGAACTCCTCCATAATTTTAGGAAATAATGGCTGCTGGCTGAGTACTCAGTTTAGGAAACTTTAGGAGGTAATGGTTACTTGCTTGTTGCAGTTGATTTCTCAACAATGTTGCAGTGGATTCATTTCTGAGAGGAGCAGCGTGGTGGGGGCAAGATTTGTGGAGTCACCACACAGACCCCGGGAGTCGGGTGAAAGCAGGCTTGAGGTGAGCCGCCCACAGACTCATTTATTACAGTTGGAACCAGATCTTATATAGCCAAGACCAGCCAATCTGGTCAAGGGGCGGTCTATGCCCCAAGCAATCACAGCCTGTTGCCAGGCAGGCTCCGTTGCCAGTTGGGTTTCAAAGCCTTTCCTGAGTAATTGACACTCCCTTGCCAGTGGCCACCTTGGCATGGCCTTCTCATTCCACCACATTTCCCCCTTTTTGTTTATTTTTGAGCAATGGGAGGCATGATTCTTGGCCATACCATTGTTGACCCTGTTTCCATGTGGTCTCCATACGCAGCTGTGCCTGTCTTAGGTTGTCCCCCAGGGGATCTTACCTGTCATTGACTAACCAGTGCTCAAATCGAGAGACCACAGGATTGCTTGCTCAGATAGGGGTAGGAATAAGGAATAATGGTTATCAGGAATGGCATGACCACACACAGGCTGTGGGCCGTTTGAGTGGCTGACCAGAGCTAGTGGGGTACAAAACAGTAACAGGCATGGCTATGGGCAGTTTCTCAGGATGACAGGGCAGGTGCATCTGCTAGCAAGGCAGAGTCTCGGTCTTGTTCAGCTGGTTCTGGTTGGCTGTTAGTTACAGGCTTGATGTTTCTGTCTGGTACCCAAATGGACTGTTCCGCATTCGCTGGAAAGACACAAGCATATCCTCGACCTTTGGTTAGCAGAGGGTGTGGTCCTTTCCATTCTCCTGTCAGGGGGTCTTTCCACCTAACCATAGGGGCTGGGGTCTGAGATGGAAAGGATCCCCAGTGTTTATAAGCTGGGCTTATCCCTTGGGAATCAAAAGTAAGAAAATTGATAGTGAAAAGGATCTCAGTCAAAGCAAGCTGTGGTCTGAGGGCATATGATTGTTTTTTTCTTTGTAAGAGATCTTTAATCATCCTATGAGTTCTTTCAATGATTGCCTTTCCCTGTGGGTTGTATGAGATACCTGTGACAGACTATGTTCCAAGATTTCAGGAAAGAATTAAATTCCTGTGATGTATATGCTGGCCCGTTATCAGTCTTTATGGTCCGGGGGACACCAAGGACCAGCATGGCTGATTTAACCGCCTTTATCACATTACTAGCCTTTTCTCTGGATTGGGCTGTTGCAAATACAGTCTTTGAGTAAGTATCTACCACCACATGGACAAACTTAAGTTTACCAAAGGAGTTAATGTGGGTGACGTCCACTTGCCATAGCTTATTAGGAGCAAGGCCTCGCGGGTTCACTCCTGCTTGTTGCAGTGGGCCTAACCTAAAGGGGTGCACAATTCTTGCAAGAGAGCACTAGGTGTTTGCATTGGCTCATTGTTAGCTCTGGGAAAAGCAATTTTATGCTGCTTGCTGACATGAAATTTTTGATGCAAAATACGGGCTTGTTCTAAGTGTCCAATGGAAGTGTGTTGCAGGAGATAAGACGATCAACTTTTCTGTTGCCTTGGAAAATAAAGCCAGGTAACCCAGTATGTGATCTTACGTGTGATATATACCATGGGTATTTTCTGTTTTCATTTAGCTATTTAAGTGTTGTGAACATCTGGTCAATTGGCTTATTGGTCGGGTTAAAGACTGCAAAAGGGATCGTCTTTGCTACCTGTACTGAGTATTTGCTGTCCGAAAATATATTTACCAGTCCATCTTGGCTAAGGAGTAGAACCTTGACTATTGCTCTTATTTCTCCTAACTGTACTGATCCCCCATGGGGTTCTACATGGATTTTATCTTTTTCCGTTAAAGATTTGATTACTATTCCAAAGAGTGACTGGATGGCATCCGTAAATGCACATGGTGCCATGGGTATAGGTTGATTAGCAGGGAAAGCATGTTTTGGATAGTCCATTTCTAAGGTTTGTATTGTCTGGAGTAGCCTGTCTGCTGGCAGGTGATTGTCAATCTGTCCTGGAAAATTTATCATTAAAGTTTGAAAGAGCGTGCTATTCTGCATCAATGTCGACAGTTCTAATTGTGATAGTGGTAGGACCACTATGTCTGGCTCTGTGTTAAATATCTTATTGGTATAATATCTTAATTTAAGTCCCATCATAAGGATGGCATCTACTTTGTTTACTGTTTTACGACAATTGCTCCAGGCTATGTGCACCCAAAAAAGTGGTCTGTGTTGTTGCCAAATAACTCCTAAGGGGGCCTTGAGGATAGCTATAGTTATGGCAAATAGAGGCACCTGAGGATCATATCTAAAGGTTTTTAAATTTGATAACTGGGTGTTAATCTTTTCTATAGTGGATTTGGCTGCAGGTGTCAATGTGATTTTTGAAGAAGGGCTGTTTCCCTTAGTCAGTAAATCGTATAGCGGTTTAAGTTCTGCAGGTGTTAGGGGAAGGAAGGGCTTCAGCCAAATGATTTGGCCACATAGTTGCTGAAGTTCATTAAGTGAGTATTTATGCTTGACTTTTAGGTTTGGGCCCATTGGAGATATATGGGAGGAGATTTGATAACCCAAGAATTGAAAGGGAGGAAAATGTTGTACCTTTTCTGTGGCAATAGATAAACCCAAGAATTGTAAATTTCTTACTATCTCACTTAGACAGGCATTCAGAATTGCTGCATTCTTGTGAGCAAGTAAGATATCATCCACATAATGTATGAACAAGCACTGGGTATGTTTGTTGCAGAAAGTTGTAAAATTGTAGACTCTGAATAACTCAAAATAGATTATTTTTTTCTTGTAAGCTAGATTTTGGAATATTGAAATAGTATCAATTATGGTATTTTTAGACCTGAGAGAAAAGGAGGGCAACCTTAGTGGGCTGGTCTCCCTCGTACCATGTACTGGTTCCATTACCACAGATGCTGTGGCTGGAGCTGAGTAGGAATCTGGTAGAAACTGGCAGGTGCCAGTTTGGCCTTTACCTGCCTGCTCATGGTCTGTGTTTGTTGCCTCAAGCCTGTCCTTTTGTGCTTTGCTGACCTGTTCTGTCTGGGTTACAGGGTCCAGCAGATGACACTGAGCAGCATGGCACGCTGGGGTTATCAGAACCCACATCTCAGCTGAGACAGACTTGGTATCCACATACCAAAAGTTGATGTTGTATTGTTATGTTATCCCATATACAAAAGTGGAGGTGATAGGCTGATGGGGGATAAGAGATCATATCACAGTCTGTGTGAGGAGTGTGGAATTAAGGTGGAGCAAGAGACTACAAAGTGATGGAGTGGACCCAGAGGACTATGGCCTCATTCCCTGGAAGCTGGAGATATTTCAGAATATTTCCAAAAGTTTGTGGAATGACATTTGGCATAGTGAGAAAGGCATTTGGCATAGTGAGGAAGACTGCTTGGGATACCAGAGGCAGTAGGTAATGGCTAAAGTAGTTTCATTCACACTACCAGATTGGAGACCAATATTGAATCCCTGCTCCCAGTTTCAGTCTGGCCCCGATCAGCTCTGCTTATTGTGGGCATATGGGGAATGAGCCAGTGGGAGGGGTGTCTCCCTCTTTCCCCCTCTCTCCTTCTTTCTTACACACATGCACACATATTCTCTCTCTGTTCTCTGTCTCTTTGCCTTTCAAACAAATTCAATTTTTAAAACTATATGGGAAAACATTTTGGATATTTGGTGCCAGTCAGAGCTACATCAAAGGAGTAAGTTCCTAGTGTCATATGGTATAATTGGGTGACTAGTTCACAGTAATCTGTTACATGTTTTATGAGAAAATAGGAGAAAGAAGCTCAAGGGCTTCAACCATAGAATAATGTCAAAGAAGAATAAATGCTGATTTGATCACCATACATTATATAAGGATACTGAAATGTTATACTATAGCCCGTAAATGTGTACAACTGTTGTTAATAAAAATTAAGCTAAAAATACCAACATCTTATTTGGTGCAAAGGGTTAAGGGGTTATAAAATGTTTAATGTCATGCTAATATTAAAGTATTTGGAAATATTTTAATTAATATTGACAGTGATAATAAAGAAATAAGTGAATTGATTTTTATTGTCATGCTGAGTGGAAAGACTGGAAGTGAATATTTATTTTTGATTGTTTCATTAACATAAGAAAAATGGTAGAGTGTTTTCACATATATTTGGAACTGAATTGCTTTAAAGCAATATAAAAATGAAATATGGAATGAAAAAAAGTCTTATTTTTTGTTTAAAATTTAGATTTTACTGGTGTTGAGAATCATTACACAGACATTTCTATTTGTCCATAATTTTTTTAAAAAAAGGTCTATTTATTTGAACAGCAGAGTTATAGAGGGAGAGACAGAGAGAGAGTGTGTCTTCTATTTGCTGGTTTACTCCCCAAATGACTGCAATGGCTAGCACTGCGCCAGGATGAAACCAGGAGCCAGGAGTTTCTTCTGGGTCTCTCATATGAGTGCATGGCCCAACCACTTGGGCCATCTTCCACTGCTTTAACAGGTGCATGAGCAGGGAGCTAGTGGAGCCACTGGAACTGGAACAGGTGCCAAAAGACATGTCCCTAGCTAGAGGAACATCCTCCAACACTGCGAAGCCTATGGGGTTGATGCAGGCCCAGGAGGAAAGCACCACTTCTTACAGCTTGTGGCCAGGTCCAGGGAGGCCCCTCGCTTGGATATCCATTCCTTTTGTCTCAGTGTTGCATTAGAGAGTTCCCTGCCCCCCATGCTTTGATTGAATCTCTATGACATAAGACCTCCTGACTGGAGTATAGCCTGGGAATCTCATTTGGAACCCTTAGAGTGCCATAGGCAGAATACACCAAAATCACAGGAAATGGGATTTGCCTCCTGGGAAAGAGAAAAGAGGGTTTGCCCGGTTTGCTGCTGAGGTCTAACAAGCTCTGAGAGCAACACTGAAGTCCTAATGTGACCATCTGCCAATAACCAGTGAGGCCTTTGGGGAACATAGACGTTTGTTGAGTTTTGGGGCAAAATCTACATATAATGCAGTGAAACTCAGATGTACAGTTGGGTGCATATTTTTTTGTCTACATGAGCAGTGTGTGGGAAGTACAGATGCAAGGGTTAAAACCCACATAGGTGTCTCCTAACCAGCAATGGTTTGAAGCCATGTGAGAGTGTCTCCTAAACACCAGTGGATTGAACCCACATGGGAGTGTCTGCTTACCACCAATGGTTTGAACCCTCCTGGGAGTGTCTGCTAACCACCAGTCCAACAGCTGAAGTAGCAGCTCCTTTGCCTGTAAGATCTCTGTGTGGCCCTTTGCAGTCAAACTCTTTGAACTCCACTGGCCTTGAACAACCATTCATTCGTGTGTTCTCCATCTCTGTTTGGCCTTTCCCCAGAATGTCCTATGAGTTGAATCATACCATGTAGCCTTTAGGGTATGGCTTCTTTCTCTTAGAAAAATGCACCTGACATTCACCTGGTCATCACATGACTCCACAGCTTGTTCCTCTTTCTCACTGAATCCTGTCCTCAGTATGGATCTGGTACTGCTTGCGTATCCATCCCTCATGAAGATCATCCAGTTGACAGTTTTTAGTGATTGTGAATAACACAGTGAACATGCAAGGGGTTTCTATGTGTGCTTGTTTTCCAAGTCAATTGAGTACATAGAGATACACTTTTGGAGTCTGATGCTGTATGTGTACTTTTGTAAGAAACTCAAATTATCTTACAGGTTCCTGTTCTGTTTTGAATTCCTTTCTTCAGTAAATGCATGTTCTCTTACTCCACATTTCTGTCAACATTTCCTACTAGCAGTTCTGTTGATTTTACTCAAATAGACTTGCAGTGGTATTTCTTCATACTGTTAACACTCAGTATAGTATTTTTGTGTGCTTTTTGGAGGTAGTGTCCTTTTATATACCGTGCCAGTTGTGGGGTGGAGGGGTCACCTTTTTCCTCATTAAAAATGTGTTAGGTTGTATTTATTTATTTGAGAGGTAGAGTTACAGACAGAGAAGGGGAGAGACAGTGAATCCACTGGTTCACTCCGGAAATGGCTGCAATGGCCAGAGCTAAGTTGATCCGAAACCAGGAGCCAGGAGCTTCTTCCGAGTCTCCCACACAGGTGCGGGGGCCCAAAGACTTGGGCCATCTTCTGTTGCTTTCCCAGGCCATAGCAGAGAGCTAGATTGAAAGAAGAGCAGCCAGGACACCAACTAGTGCCAACTGGGGATGCTGGCGCTTCAGGTAGAGGCTTTGCCTACTGAGCTACAGTGCCAGCCCTTCCACATTATATTTTAAGTGTTCAGTGTATAATCTGGATACAAGTCCTTCACTAGCTGTATGCCTTGTAAGTATTTTTTTCGAGGCTGGCACTGTGGAGTAGCGAGTAAAGCTGCTGCCTGAGGCTCTGGCATCCCATATGGGCCCTGGTTTGAGTCCAGGCTGCTTCTTTCCCAATCCAGCTCTCTGCTACAGCCTGGGAGAGCAGTAAAAGATGGCCCAAAGCCTTGGGCCCCTGCACCCATGTGGGGGACCTGGAGGAAGCTCCTGACTCCTGTCTAATTCTGCCTGTCAAAAAAAAAAAAGAAAATTTAAATTTTCCATGATATCAAATCTATCTCTATTTTCTTTTATAGTTTTCTCCTTTGCTTTTAGTATAGATCAAATAAATACTCTTCTGTGTTTTCCTTTACTTCTTTTCCACTTCATTGTTTTGCTTTAATACCTTTGTTATTTATTTGGATGTGTTATTTGAAATAGAGAATTTAACCATATTCTTTCAAATTCATCAATGGTCCAATGAGAATGCCAGCATACATGAAGGGCAGATTGATATATACAAGGGTGCTTCAAAAAGTTGGTGGAAATGGAATTAAAGAGAAGCTTATTGTGGTGCAAAAAAAGTTGAAATCCATATATATGAGGGATGTTCAACAACATCATTGAAAATGTGTATTATGGGAAATTTTTCAATTCCATTCTCTTGATGATTCTCAACCAAATGATTTTTCAATGCCAACACCCCATACATTCCGAATCAGGATGTGTAGGATCGGAATGTCCCAATTGTTTAAAAATCCCTCAGTGGACAGGTGGATAAATTGGTATATATATAGAGATATATAAGTATAAATATATGTATAGGTAAACAGGTGTAAATATAGAATTTGTAAATTTGGATATTGACGTAGATATAGGTATAGATAAATAAAAGCAGAAATACAGAATGGATGCATGGGTGGGTGGGTGGGTGGACAGATAGATAGCCATAAGTATAGATACAGATGTGTAAATATAGATATAGGACCCACAGGTAAAAAGAGATGTATGCACAATGTTCATTAGAAAATGCATAGCATGAGAAAACTAAACATAGGCTTTAATTTTTTGAACTAAAACAAATTTATCTTTTAACTCCATTTTTGACAGGCTCATTGAGGTACCTTCATATATTTAGCACCTGTAGATAAAGATATGGGTATTGATATAGACATACAAGACCTATAGAAATAGAGAAGAGAGTGAGAAAGAGAGAGTGAGAGATGCAAGTACATGGTACCTCTAAAGGGCTACAGAAAATGGAAGGAAAAGATGAGTTTATTTTGGCGCAAAAAAGTTTGAAATCCATGCATACAACGTGTCTTTAAGAAGTTCTTAAAAATAAGTATTATGAAAGGATTCCCAGGTTTTTTGGTACCAAATGAAGCTTATCTTTTAGTTCCATTGTCCACGAATCTTTGGAAGGCCCCACAAAGGAAACATCTAGGGATAGAGGGCAGTAGACTCAGGTTCTCTCATTCCTCCTTTGGAGAAGCTCTGCTGTGGGACAGGCTGCTGCTGGGGGCACTGTCCCTGTCCCTGTCCCTGAGCTGTGCTGGGCTTTAAACAAAGCTTGAGGACCACGACCCACCAGTCTCCATTTCATCTTTCATGTTCTGGTTCTGCTCAGGAATGTTGTGTCAAAGCAGCTCACCTGACAGTTGAGCTACTCTATTGTCTTCTCATGTTGCTAACAGTTTTCCTGTCTGCACTGGCTTGACGTGTCTTCTCTCATTTTCTCCCAGACCTTTTCTCTTAGGAGGCTTATTTGTTTTACTCATCTGACATCGGTCACCTCATTTTGGTCTGTGTCTTCCTTGCCCTTGTTTTGAGTTTGCTTTCTCACAGCCTCATTCATGTGTGGCCTGTCTCTAAATTTCCAAGTTTTCCTTGCTATCTTTGGACTTCGTTTTGTTAGTATTGCTAGCAATTACTGCTAAGTTATGGACTTCTTCCCCGAGAACAAGTTTTGACATTTCCAGCTCATGTGTTCCCTCATTAATAAGAGCTGTTTCACATGAACCATTCTTCCTGATTTTATTTATCCCTGCCAGTTCTTGAATTTCCTCCTGTCCCCTCTTCTCTTTCAGTAGGGTTGATGGCTGCAGTGCTCTCTGTCATCTTGCATGTATGGGATGTGTTCCTTGTGCTGTATCACATAAATGACAACTTGACTGCACACCAGGTTATGGGCCACACACTCCATTGGTCAATACCCCAGCAAATGTTCCGTTTTACTCCACTATTCAGTATTAAAATTGGGGTACAACCTGATGCACTGACCTTGCATGGGAGCTGTGCTTCTTTGTGCATGAGATTTCCTATGTTTTCTTCCTTTTCAGTCTTGAGACACACGCTTGGGTGTGTTATGATGGAGGGAGGCTCCCTTGCACTAACTGGATCTGGTACTTGGCACACTCCTTCATCTGAATCTCAAGACTTAGCAGAGGAAGCTCCTCTCTCAAGTTGTTTTTCTTCAGTTTTTCTGTCTTTGCTCTCTGGCATTTCTGATGTATTTGGATTTTTTTTCATTTGTCCTCCATGTCGCCCATAATTTCTCTGATAATTTTCATCTCTTCGTTCTTTCCCTGTGGTTTCTAGGAGAATGGCCCCCATATTCCTCTTCCTGTCACTGTTCAATTCCTGTGGACTCCAGCTGCCCGATGCCAGCATCTCACCTTATTGTGCCTTCACTGGCCACCAGTCCTGCCTCTGGCATGTCTCCTCCTGTCACCTCACCAATACAGTTCTTGGCTTAACCTTGCAACAACTGTGGCCAAGGATCTTCTAATATTTTTGCCTGTTCTTTGTTATACCTCCCATAAAAACATTTGCTTTGACTTCTCAGAGAAGTCTTCCCTCCCTTGAAGTCCAGAAATTTTCCCTTGAGTCCAGCGATTTTCCTCTGTGCTTTCCTGTGCATGTCCGGGACTGAAGCCACCGCGGGCTAACTGAGCAGTCCCTGGGACACTGACCCACTACTCTGAGGATGGAGGAGGGGAGGCTGGGAGGGCTGAACTCTGCTCTGCTGAGATCCTTCTCCAGGAGGAGCTGGGAATGGCGGTGATGATAAAAGCAGGTGGTATTAATAACTTGTTATTTTGAGTCGGGAGCCAGAGGTCAACTGGAGCAACAACTCCTGGCTGGGCCCAGTCGTCTGGGCCAATGCTAGTTTGCCATACAGCAGTGTCTCTGCTCCTCATGGCCAGTGGCTTCATGTGGTATCTGGAGGCACTGCTGGGCCTCCCATGGCTGCCCACTCAGCTGTAGCCTGGTTCCTGGTTATCTCTGCTTCCCTTCTCAAGGCAGGGTCAGCAGCCATTCTCAGAGGTCCTTGTGTATGCAGAGGGGCAGCATGATGACCAACAGCCCTGAGCTTCAGGGCTTCCCCCAGCTCTGTTGGGTGCTGTCTTTCTGCTCACACACACTCACCCACAGCAACAGCAGCCCCACCTCCACCTTGTGCTGCAGAGGCCCGCAGCCTTCATGGCTCCCCATGCCACTGCAGGTTTCCTCCCAAGCTGCATGTCACTGGTTGGGAGACAGCATGTCCTGGCTTGCATGGCACAGCTCCTGTGTCCACTTGGTTGCCCCAACATAGCTATTATGCCCTTTCACTCTCAATAGTGTCCTGATATAAACGTCCTTTGAGAAGCTTGTGGAAAATGCAGTTAAAGGATAAAAAGCATGTATATTGGTGTGAGAAATTTTGGACACCCACACATGGTGTCGCCTTTTTTTTTAAGATTCATTTATTTGTTTGAAAGAAAGAGTTTAAGAAAGGCAGAGGCAGAGAGAGAGACAAAGAGATTTTCCATCCACTGGTTCACTCCCCAAATGGCTGCAAGAGCTGGAGCTAGGCCTATCCGAAGCCAGAAGACAAGAGCTTCTTCCTACATGAGTGCAGTGGCCCAAGGACTTGAGCCATCTTCTACTGCTTTCCCAGGCCATAGCAGAGAACAGGATCGGAAGTGGAGCAGCTGGGACTTGAACCAGTGCACATATAGGATGCCAGCAGTGCAGGCATAAGTTTTACCCACTACATCACAGCACCAGCCCCACATAGTACCTTCTAACACACATTGTTCATGAATTTTGCGTGTATAGTAAAACCGTGAGGTCTTGTTTCCATAAGGCCTGGATGTGGGAGGAGCTGCTGTGTGGGGTGTGGCATCCCCTCCTTTGTGGCCAGGGTCATACCTGCTGGGCCCGATGCCTGCCCTCACTGTCCTCCTCTCTTCCTTGTCCCTTACCTCAGCAGGTGAGTCGCTGCCCTTGGCCACCTCCATTCAAGTGCTCATCAAGTTTGGTGCAAAAGGCCAAGTACCAGCCAGAGGCTTCTACTTTGTCTACCAAGGTTTGTGGCACGTGGGGGTCCCAAAGTGGTCACTGAGGGAATAGGTGCCTTTGACCCTAGGCTGAGCCTCTTCTTCTGTGTTTGGGGACAGTTGCTGGCTTATGAGGCACATTCCTGAAATTCAGTTGAATTTAGTCTGTTTGCTTACCCAATAGACATTTCTTAGACCAAACTCTGTGGGATGAGCAAGGAAACCAGACCCAGGGAACCAGTTTCTGCCCCCATGCCCACTCCTCCATGCTCCATTGGAGCCCCGATGGCACTAGAGTGAGCAGCCCTGGCCTCTTACCAGGACTGTCTCCCCCAGAAGCTTGGTTTGGTCTATGAGGTGCAGTAAAAGTGTAGGGCAAGGAAGGATTCCAGCATTGTATGGGTGTAGATTTGAACCCCAGCCCCACCACTTTCCAGCTAGGCCCTGCTGCTCCATGTCCTGGAGCCTCAGTTTGCCCAACTGTAAGATGGGAAGGGAGGAGTAATAGTACCACACTGACAGGATTGAGAGAGTGCACAGAGTACCTGGTAGCAAGCAGGTCATAGCCTGTGTTGCCTTCCATACTGGCCCAGAAAGGCGACGTCTTAGCGCTCCTAGCTTCTAGGTGTAGGCCGCAACCTCCAGGGGTCTGGAGGATGTCCACCTTCATGGAGCCCAGGTTCCAAGCATAGTCCTGTTCATTCTACCCTGCCCAAGATGGACTTCCCTGTGGGGTACCATCCCTGAGCCTGGGTGACAGGGTCCCCTCAGCCACTGCAGGGGTCACTGCAGGCATGGGAGATTCAGAGAGCAGAGTCCAGGGCATGGTGTTAAGACCCACAGGGAGGAGAGGCCAGAGGCAGGCTGGAGGTGCTGGGAGCCGAGAAGAAAGCCCATTCTCCTGTTAGGGAACCTGGTCCCATGATGGACCAGGTACATCACACTACCATGGCAACCACTCCATGGCTCCAGAAGCTGTACAGCCATGCTGTGCATCCAAGCTGAGTTCCAGTACAGTGGGCCCTATCCAAAGAGCCCCGCCCCCTGCCCTAAGGGAAGTGGCCAAAGCCTCCCAGGCTCCCTGCAGGCTGTCTGCTCCAGTCCCATCATCTGCATTCCTGGGCCAGCTTCTGGAGGGATGTGGCCCACCCCTCAGTGCCCTTGTCCCCTGCAGCCATGCTCTGGACCAGCGCCACACAGTGCAGCTCTGTGCAGGAACCCTGCTATGGCAAGAGGCTGGGCAGTGACTTCTCCATGGGTACCGTCATCTGCTTGGAATGCATTTCCGGTTATGCCCTGCAGGGGTCACAAGAAATCAAGAGCCTCCCTGTGCCAGGGGCCTTGGTGCAGTGGAATGTCTGAGCACCCACCAGGACAGCTGGGGCCAGGTGAGGGAAGGCGGCGAGTGGGGGCACTGACAGCCCCTTCTCCCTGGGGGAGGCAGCAGGCCCAGCAGATGCCTGCAGGCACATGGCAGCCCCTTGCCAGCTGTGTGGTATAGGGAGGCTGTCCCATAGTCCTGAGGCTTGGTGTGAGAAAAGCAAGGAGGAGGAGCTGGGGTATTGGGGCAGGCATGCCTGGGGTCCTGGTCCCTGAAGCCGGGTATAGTGGGACCAGTCCTTGGTAGAAGCCAAAGCCAGAACAAGAAGGTATTCCTGAGGACACAGAGAGAAATCAGCACAGAGGAGTCCCAGGCAGAGGCTGGGGGCCCTGAGGGAGAAGTCTGTGTAGGGAGCCCTGGAGTCCAGTGGGAGGAGCCTCTGACCAGAGCTGCATCCCCTCCCAGTGCCCTGCAGAGGCAACCTCACAGAGCACAGGGGCATCATCTTGTCCCCTGGCTTCCCAGAGCCCACCCTCAACAGCCTCAACTGCATGTGGAAGATCATGGTCCCTGAAGGTGCCAGCATCCAGGTAGGGGCACGTGGGCACCTCAGGCTGGCAGGTGCTGGTCACTGGCAAGCACTGAGCTAGTCTGGGCCCTGCCCCTGTAGCCTGCATACAGAAACACAGCAGCTATTCTTCTTGAAGCATGGAGAGGAACAGGGAGAATTAGACAGGAGGCCCATCAAGATATGGCCTTGCAAACACACTCTGATGATCTTCCAGTCCTTGGCCTTGGCCTTTGTGTCAGATGCTGAGATTTCAGGACATGGGCCCCAAAATGGACTGCATTTCCAGGCTTCCCATTCACATGCAGGTTGGGAACTGCCTGGGAAGGATGTGAGTGGGTTTTCTGGAGTGACTGCAATGCTCTGTAGTTTTGACAGGGGTTTGGGTGACACAGGTGCTAACTTGTGTCAACACTCAGAACACGTGCACACTTCCAATCATGACAGTGTGAACGCAATTTGTGTGTTTCATTGTATGTAAGTTCCCCTCTGAAGAAATAAAAAGCCAATGTAGTTATCAGAGCCTCCTGAATGGAAGACTGCCCATCTGCTGCACGGAAGAGGGGCTGCGGCTGAGGGCCGAGGCTCACGGGTCCTTCCTCGCTCCTTTACACAAGCACTGGGCTCCCTGCCGGTGCATGGTGCCCCAGTCAGCCTGCATCTCCCAAGGCAGCCACCAGGAGGGCAGAGTCTCCCCTGATCCAAACTCCCTGGGCCATCCGCAAATGCCTAGAGTCAGACCTAGCTACAGACCTTAGCTCCCTGTCCTTCTCTCCCATCTGCTGTCCTTGCTCTGGGTTGGGCAGGCAGAATACAGCCACGCCTTGAGCCCTGCAGCCCTTGCCAAGTCCACTCCAACACACAGAGATTTACTTGGTGCCTTTTAAGGGCTTGCAGCTGCAGATGCACTCCTTTTGGGCATGGGAGAAGCGCAGAGGCTGCCCGTCAGGAGATGCCATGCTGCTACCTGCTGCCTGGGAGTCAGCCAGCATGGGATTCAAAGCAGGGTGAGGACAATCTCAGGAGAGAAGGCGAGAGCCACAGGGGACAGGGGCGAGCATGAGCTCATGTGGCCTCAGCCCTTGTCCTCTTGTTGGGCAGAGCTGGGGTCAAATTGGGCATGGTCTGAATCTTGGCTCTGTGGCTTACGTAGGTCACATGTGGAACCTCCCTCAGTTGGGTCCTCTCCTGCGATACAGGGTGATGTGGCCCGTGGCAAGGGGAGGAGGGGACGTGTAGACCTGCAAGCCCCATCCTGCTCATGGAACCTGCTGGGCATGTGCTGCTTCCATGAGGAAGGCCTGAGCAGGAAGGAAGAGGAAGAGGAAGGCTGAGGTGGATGCTGAGGAAATCGCTTTGTGCAATGCCGGGTATATAAGGAGGGCAGGGTCAGCACTGGTTGGAGTAGAAAAGTCAAGGAGTGAGGAGCCCACGAAGGTGAGGCTGGAAGGGCCCCGGCCAAGCTTGTGAAGGCTCTGGATGAGAAGGGTGGACTCTGTGTGATGGCTGAGTGGTGGCCTAGGGAGTGCCCTGGTGCATGGGGACAGGCTAAGCAGGACTGGATGGCAGTGAGGATGAGGTGGCTGAAGCAGTCCGGGTGCCGGATATGGAATGAGAGGGGCAGTGCAGACCACAGGAGGCAGAGTGCAAGGAGCCACCGGCTGCTCCCTGACAGGAGCTGTCCTGACCTTGAACACAGTAGGAGAAATTCGGCAGACTGCCTCGGGACCACCTGCACCGGCCTGTGGGCTCAGCCTGAGCCCCTGAGCGTCGCAGAGGTGCATCTAGGAGAGAGGTGCCCTCCTACTGCATCTCCCTCTGTGTCTTGGCTCTTGGGATTTGTCCGCAGGGTGAGGGAGAAGGGCAGTGCTGAGGTGTTCGGCCTGGGGCTGGGGTTCCTCCTGACCCCGAGCTCAGCAGGTGGACCAGGCAGCCAGAGGACCCTGGAGGACGCCTTCCTGCCCCAGGAATCTGGAGTCTGCAGAGCCTCGGTGCTATCTGCGTGTGCATGTGCTGGTCCTTTTCTTCTTTACTATAATGAAGTTCCCCGGGGCAGGCTGCTCACAAAGAAAAAGGCATATGTCATTCACAGCGTGTGAGGTTCAAGGGCATGACGCTAGCATCAGCCCAGTTCCAGTAAGGGTCCTCCTGGCTGCATCATGTCAAGGTGACACCAAGGGTGGAAGTGAGTGGGGCAGGGCAGGCTCAGGCTTTTAGAACAGTGACAGGAGAAGCACCTTCATCTCTTTCCAGGGCATGCCCCCATGTGACCCAAGACCTCTCACTAGGCCTCGCCTCCCAGTGCCACCACCCTGGGGCCCATGGTCCCAAAACATGGACCACTGGGGGACAAACACAGCCAACCATAGCAGTGCCTCGCCATGGGAGCATCTTCCCACTGCCTCGGTCTGCAGGACGTTGCCATTCTCCCTTTGCTTTGTCTCCACCTTGTCTAGCCATGGGCCTGAGCAGCTGTCCAGAACCCGCTGTGCCCAGTAACGGGGTGAAGAGCAGCCAGCGCTACCTGGTGAATGATGTGGTCTCTTTCCAGTGAGCCGGGCTGTGCCCTCCAGGTACCTCCTCCTCCCAGACACCCCCGGGGCAGGAAGCAGGTGTTCCCTGGGATGCAAATACACCCGCAAATCCTCAAGGATCAGGGAACAGACCCCCCCTGGAGCTGTTCATGCAAAAGAGGTCTGGAGGAGTTGGCAGAAGCCCGCCTCAGAAGGGCTACTGCAGAGTTGGATTTGATTGGACCCTACGAAAATTTAATTTTCTTTGAAGATAATGAGGGAATTTCGTAATTAAAGAAATCTCACAAGGAAACCTTCAGTAATGAGAATTTCTTAGTGATGGTTGTGAGTGATTGTCCTGCCCAGCCCTCTCCCTCTGCTTCAGCTCCCATCCCACAGCGTGTCCGGGTGCCTTTGTGTCTCTTGTTCCTCAACACAAAGTCCTGGGCAAGCCCCTGGTCCAGGCTGTATGTGGGGTTGTGCTGATGGGCAGCTTAGCTCAGCCCTGTTCCTGAAACCCCCAGAGCCATGCGCACATCTCCTGCATACCGGGGACCATTCTGCGCTGGAACTACCCTCCTCTGCATTGGTAAGAGAGCCCAGACCCTCATCCACTCAAACCCACGCCCCCAGGGCTTTGAGCTCAGTAGCCTATCATGGAGTTCAAGTCCAAGTCGATTTGTGCCAAGTCAGTCCTTAAAGACCCCTGTTTTTGTTGTCACTCAAGGGTGTTGTGACTTGGAGACCTCTGCCCACCAGATGAAGACCCACAGGTATGCCCAATGGAAAATGTTCTAGTGACTGTTCTGGTTCCAGATAATGACCCAGGTCCCAAGTGGAGTTACCAGGGACTTGGGATTTTGACTTTTTGTGAGATTGAGAAGATGCAGTAGCAGCAGTGAAATGCTGAGGATTCTGGGTGAACTTGGTTTGGCTTTGTGTCCTAGCCTCTGCTGAGCAGTGATGAGATCAGCGGAAACAGGAGAAGACAGGGCGTCCACTCCAGAAGCTTCTGGTCAGGTCAGGGAAGGAGGAAGCGAGTGTTTATTGAGTATCTATTGTGTGCAAGGCTTGGTGCTCATACTTCCTCCCCGTGGCTCTTAGGAGGAGGAATCGGTATCCTCTAGTTATAGATAGGAGGTTGAAGGTGCTCGGGGGTGGAGAAGAAAGTGGCAGAGTCACAAAAGGAAACCCAGGTGCTCGGATGCCCAGCGGGTAGGAAAGAGCCCTCAGAGCAGGCCTGGCATGGGAAGTGAAGTCCTCTCCCTGGGGGCCAGGGCTCGGTCCTCTGCAGAGCAGGGCAGCAAGGTGACTGGGCTCCCCCAGGGTCCTGCCGAGGCCCTGCCAAGCCATCACATCTACAGTGGCTGCTGTCTGTTGAGGTTTGCTGGGTGTGGCCTCCCTGTCGCAAGTAACATGCAGTGCTTTCAGAGACACACACAGATTCCTCATCCGCTGGTTCACTCCCCAGAGGTTGGCAAAGGCCGGGACTAAAGCAAGCCAAAGCCAGGAACCTGGAACTCAGTCCAGGTCTCCTGCATGGGTAGCAGGGACTCAGCTACTTGAGCCGACACCTGCTGCCTCCCCGGTGCAGTAGCACACCAACGTGGGATGCGGCTGTCCCAGGCAGCAGCTTAACCAAAGCCTGTCCCACATGCAGTGTTTTCTGTTGGAACCTCGCAACAGCCCCCTGAAGTAGCTGCTACTCTTAGCTCCATTTGTACAGTCAGGGAAACTGAGGTTTGGAGGGGTTTAGACAGGAAGTAAAGTTGCAGTTGTGCCCCAGCAGGTCCAGGCCAGAGCCCACACCACACTGAGCTGCCCGGATCTAGAGGGCACTCACCTGGACCCTGTGTCTGGCAGCCCCTTACTGCTCACATGACCCTTTCCTAAAGGAGGTCGACTGACCAGGCCACAGTGGCACCCAGTCCTGCATCCCCAGGTGGCTCAGAAATCAGCATCCTCAGCCCCTGCCCCGACCCCTGCTTCTCAGACAGCCCAGCAGGGGCTCCCCTGGAATTCTGCCCAGTCACTGTCCTGAGCCTCACCTGCTGGCCAGCCTGGCCCCTGGCATGCAGTAGGCTCACAATGCCCGCCACCTCCTTGTTTCACTATTTGTCTCCATTTTAGAAGAGTGGTTCAGGCAGTGAGGTGAGGGAGACCTGAGGGACTGTGTATCAAGTGGTGGGACCTGGAGCAGCCCCACCCTGCTTTTCCTGCAGGTCCTGGGTGCAAGGACCCATGAGGGCTGTGATCAAGCCCAAGACCCCCCTCTCCCGGATCTGTGGACTCCTAGCAGTTTAGGGCTATGCACCTTTCCCTGAATGTACTCACTCAGTTTGGTCTGGGTGTGCAGTTTTGTAGGGTGACCCCTTTGGATTCTGAAAGAGCTTTGTGACTCAGGAAAGTCAAAACTCACTGCTGTAAGGGGGCTCTAGACCACCAGTGTGGCCCAATGCATGCCTCCATGCTGGCCTAACCCTTGGTCTCACCTCCTTGTCACAGCACAGTGTGGGGGAGCAGTGGAGGAGATGGAGGGGGTCATCCTGAGCCCTGGCTTCCTGGGCAACTACCCCAATAACATGGACTGCTCTTGGAAGATCACACTGCCCATGGGCTTTGGTGAGTCTTGGCCTGCTCTGGGAGATGAGTGCTCATGCCACGCCCCAGGCTTCAGCAGCTGTGTACTGCTGTCCCCACTGTAACCCCGTCGAGTCTGTAGAGATTCTGCCTGTTTCCTCTCCCATTACCCCCTGTGCCATCGTGAGGCTCCATGGAGAACGACAGAGATGAAAGTATGGGGGAGGGGAGAAATCGTAGGGATTTCTGTTATTATCCCTGGAGCAAGGAACTAAAATCCAGGAATGTGGAATGAGGAGTTGCTCAGGGATGCTTAAAAAATAAAAGAAACAATAATCTATATTACAGAGACCGAACCTCAAGTTTTGCTTTGAACTCCCCATCCGATTTATCTTCCTAATTAAATTGAGCCAAGGTCAATATGAAATTGAGTTTGCATTCTTCCTGCACACGTTCTAGCTGGCTGGAGATCAAGAGGTGGTTTTGGAGGGGGCAGGAAGGAAAGGGAGGAAGTGTTCCAGGCACAGGGGATGATCCTGTGGGGAGGGCACTGAGCTGGGTGCAAAATTTGATGGTTGGCGATGCGTGTATTGTTCCCCAGATATCTCTGGTTGGAGAAGTAAAGGCTTTGCACTGGCACGGATCAAAAGGGCTGCACTTGGAGACTACTCTGCCCACACCATGGAGTTTCTGCATCCCAGGAGGCTGAGGCATGAAGAGGGCCCCTTTTGTCCTTTCCTCTACAGTCTGGAGTGGGAGTATGTCTTCAGGTTCCGGAAGAGGGAAGCAGCCTAACTGGGCTTCTCTAAATCTGGTTGGAAGAGCAGAGGGATTGGTGACCCTCTGAAGGTTGGGGTCTTAATGACCAGGTCCCATCTGCCAAAAGACGCCAGGCACACAGTGATGACAGCTTTGGCAGTCTTGAGAGACTCCAGATTCTGAGACACCGAGGAAGGGGGTGTCTGGGAGACCCTGTAGTTCTGCCTGCAGGCTGAGGGCAGTGGAGCCTTAGATGATGGAGGGCGAGGAGAATCTCAAGGCAAGCGAGTTCAGATGGGAGGGCTGCTGTGGGTAAGCCATTGTGTTCAGCCACCAGCGCGCTTAAGCAAGCTCTGGGGAAGACACTACTGCAGGCTCCAGTCGCAGCTGCCAGAATCCTTTAACTACAAGTGAGTGTTGAACTACTCACCAGGCTTAGAATTGTGGTACCTGGTTTCCTTGTGTAAAGGGCCCCTGCATTTACAAGTTGCTGCCACTAGGTGGAGGTCATGGGCCAGTCCTTTTTGCACATTTCACAAATTCAACCTTCAGAAGCCTGTGGGATTCCTCAGGGCCCCAGGGATCATAGTGTGGGGATGGAAAGCACAGGCTCTGTGGGTGATAGGTTGCAAAGAGGCTCACTGCAAAATTACCTGCCATCTGTAACAGGGTCTGCTCACTAAGAGTGACTTATACTGTCAAACAGCTCACATGATGGAGTTAAAATGAATGAGTGCTAGTTTTTGTATGTTATTATAGTGCCATGCATGTACGTGTTTAAAACCCAGAAACCCCAGTACGTATTTCAGAATCTACACCCAGGAGCTGGAAGGATGCCTTCCAAACCCATGCAAAGGATAGCTTCTGTGGAGGGACACAGTAGGGTGGGACAGGGCAGGAGACAAAGGGTTTTCAGCCTTGTACATCAAGTACAGCAGAGACTGTTACATATTGCAGGTAATTTTGCAGTGATCTTCACACCTATCACGCATGGAGTCTGTGCTTTCCAGCCCCACACTCGGATCTGTATTTAATCAGACAAAAAAAAAAAAAAAAAAAAAAAAAAAAAAAAAACACACACACACACACTGGATTTTCAGCGACATACTAGTTCCCAGTGTTAGAGAGTCCTCCTATGGAGGTGGGGCCCTCCTGAAGCCTCACACAGCCCAAAGGCCTGGCAGGTGCCTGGGAGCTGCTGTGAGCAAGCGGGTGAAGATTTTTGACTAGGTTTTTACATAAACATCCTAATGGTATTTTGTATGTTATTTTGCAGCCAATTTTCTTTTTTTTTAAGATTTATTTATTTATTTGACAGCGTTACATAAAGAGAGCAGTGGCAGAGAGAGAGGGTCTTCCATCCCATGGTTCACTCCCCAATTGGCCGCAGTGGCCGGAGCTATGCTGATACGGATCTGAAACTGGGAGCCAGCAGCTTCCTCTGGGTCTCTCACATGGGTGCAGGGGCCCAAGGACTTGAGCTATCTTTTACTGCTTTCCCAGGCCATAGCAGAGAGCTGGATTGGAAGTGGAACTGTTGGGTCTCAAACCAGTGCCCATATAGGATGCTGGCGCTTCAGGCCAGGTTGTTAACCTGATGCACCACAGTATCGGCCCCTATGCAGCCAATTTTCACGGTAAATGTATCTCTTGAATAATGTGTTCCAGAGTAGTCTAATTTAGAAAAATCTCATCAGTAAACACATTTTAATACTCCCACCTCCAAGGAGTACATTCATTTGTACTTTAAGGGTCTAATTGGATTCACGTAAATTGTCAGGTTGTTAAATCTAGATTAACCCACTGAGACCCCAGGAGCACCTGCCTGGAACTTGGAAGGGAATGGTTGGGAAATGCATGAGCTGCTAAGCCTTATGCTTCTGGGTTGTCTTAAACAGCCTAGAAAGTATGACTGTTGGAGGTGTGTCTTCTGCCCCAGGGTGGATGTTATTTTTAAGTAAAAAGTTTATTGGATAAAACTGTCTTTCTACTGATAATAGATGAAGCGTGATCACAGCAAGTGTTTACCTGGGCTTTGTCCTCAATAAAACACAATGCACATGGGGTGGAGTCTCTGAAATGACCAGTGCCTTTCCTTTCGAATGAATAATGGACTTTCCAGTGGTGCCTGGAGACAGGATCCAGAGAGGGGAGTGAGGAGTGGGAACATGGGCTGTGGCGGGAGAGGACAGGCCAGGTGGTGGAGTGGGCTGGGTTGCTCTGGGCACTAGCTGTCTCTGTCTCACTCCCAGGAGCTCACATCCAGTTCCTGAACTTCTCCACTGAGCCCAACCATGACTTCATGGAACTCCACAATGGCCCATACAAGACCAGTCACACCATGTACTTCCACAGTGACCACTCCCGGCTGGGATTCAAGCTAGAGTACCAGAGTAAGGACAGACATACTCCAGGCACCTTCCTAGCCCACATTCGTGTGGGCAGGGGAGATGGCAGGGAGGGGGCGGCAGGCCCAATGGTGGCTTCACGCTCTTGGCCGCATGTGTTACCCGCAGCCTCTTCTAGAGGGGCAGCCTCCAGGGTTCCACCCCGTGGCCGGCAGCTGTCACCGGGCAAGTGGCCGGCTGTCCCTTCTCACTGCCATGCCATCAACCACTCCCCCCAGGTTCAGCAGTGGAATTCATCCTTCTGGGCCCTTCCCTGGCCACAGAGCTCCTCCTGTGGCAGTGTCAGGGGCTCTCTGAGAGTCCTAGGAGCACCCACTAAGCCTGCCCCAGACAGGGCTTTCCTGGGTGAGGCTCAGCCACCCTCACTGCGGCTCTGCCTTGCCTGAGGGAAAACCCTGACAGGCCCCTCTCCTCAAAGCACATATTCCCTGGAAGGACCTCCGTTCTCCACCTCAGGCTTTCCCTGAGCCATGGGCCATCTGACGCCTGCGGCTGTGGAGCCCTGTGCCCAGCCTGTGTAACCCTGTGGGGCGGCCCCGAGTAGGTCCTCTGTCTCCCTTGGATGCTTCCCTGGTGCTGCTAAGGAGCCCTCTGTTCTAAGCCCTTCCCAGATTGTTCCACTGCTTCTTTGTCTTGTTTGTAGACATCCTTTCTAATGCAAAACATGTCCTTCTTAAAAATGAAAGCATTGCAAATGGGTTCTGAGTGAATCCTGAGTTGCCTCAGGCTGTATTAGCAAACCCCCAGGAGCTGGGGATGCTGATAAATAGCACAACTGTGCTTCTTCCCGCTCTGGGTATTGGGAAACCTGAGGTCAGGCAGAGTCCTTGTGTGTGTTTGGGGGCAGCGCTTGGTTCACAGGTAGCCCCTGTCAGTGTGTCCTCACTGACAGGAGGAGTAGAGTAGTTCTCTCTGGACTTTTTATTATTATTATTAATTGAAAGAACGCAAGACAGAGGAGGCAAAGAGAGAACTCCTGTGCTTGGGTTCACTCCCTAAATGTCCCCAACAGCTGAGTCTGAGCCCTGCTGAAGCCAGGAGCTCCATGTGGGGCTCGCAAGTGGGTGGCAGGGAAACTGGGCTCAGAAGCAGAGCCTGAACTCAAACCCAGGCACCACAGGGTGGGAGGTGGGTGTCCCAAGTGATGGCCTAGCCACTTCCTCCAGCACCCACACCCAGGCCTCCTGTATAAGGAAGCCAGTGCCACCCACCCTTAAAGAGCCCCTCCTCCAGACACCTCCATGTGAAGGAGGAGGCCTCAGTTACAGATTCTGGTGGGACAGAAACATCAGGCCATAGCGACTTCACGGGAAGACAGAGCCCTTGCGGAGATGCTAAATTCCAACAATGAAATACCTATCTTTTTTTTTGGAATTATTTTAAAAGATTTATTTATGGGCCGGGGCCGTGGTGCACTAGGTTAATCCTCCGCCTGCGGCACTGGCATCCCATGTGGATGCTGCTTCTAGTCCCGGTTGCTCCTCTTCCAATCCAGCTCTCTGCTGTGGCCCGTGAGGGCAGTGGAGGATGGCCCAAGTGCTTGGGCTCCTACACCCACATGGGAGACCAGAAAGAAGCACCTGGCTCCTGGCTTCAGATCAGTGCAGCTCCGGCCATTGCAGCCATTTGGAGAGTGAACCACGGAAGGAAGACCTTTCTCTCTCCCTTCACTGTCTGTAACTCTGCTTTTCAAATAAAATAAAAAATTTTTTTAAGATTTTTATTTATTTATTTGACAGGTAGAGTTACAGAGAGGAGAGAGAAAGAGGTCTTCCATCTGCTGGTTCATTCTCCAACTGGCCGCAACAGCCAGAGCTGTGCTGATTTGAAGCCAGGAGCTAGGAGCTTCTTCTGGGTCTCCCACATGAGTGCAAGGGCCCAAGCACTTTGGCCATCTTCTGCTTTCCCAGGCCATGGCAGAGAGCTGGATAGGAAGTGGAGCGGTCGGGAATCGAACTGCCACCCATATGGGATGCCAGCACTGCAGGCAGCAACTTTACCTGCTACACCACAGTGCTGCGCCCCCCCCCCCCCCCCGTTTTAAAGTGTGCGCTGTGTTTGAAATTCTCTCCACACCCACTGCAGCGTCTCCCTTCAGTACAAACCCACCTCATCTCCTGCAGGAGTCTCTCTTTGGGAAAGCTAAGGAGCCGCTGTCCTCAGGGTCATTTCTGCCCCCAGAGGCCCTGCCTCTCCCTGGGAACCCAGGCACCACATTGCTGATGTCACTGACGCTGTCCCCTCTCTCTCAAAAGCCTGGCATGTCTGCAGGCCACATCTGGTGCTGGTATGGGTCTCGCCTGTGCTGCTGTGCACCACATGTTCCTCAGGGAGGCATTCTTAAAGGCCCAGGCTGTCCTGGTCCAGTGATTCCTAGGGCAACAGGCTCCCTGCTTCCACTGCGGTGCCCACCACCCTCAGCCCTAACCCCCTGACAGAGCTGTGGCTCCCCTTGGACCCACCCATACCCATCGAGGCTTCCCCGTTCTTTAACATGCCCTGCCAGCTGGGTGACTTCACAGTGACACCTGCCAGGTTCTTGCCATAGAGCCTGCCCTGGGTGACAGCAAACAGAAACAGCACAGTTGCCTAGAAATGTGATCGTTTCTTTTTGTGGTGTTATTTCATCTGATAAAGGCATCTCCTGCTAGATGCCGCCATTTAGTCTCAGCTACTTCCATGAAGAATCTTTACTGTAAGCATGTTCCAGCTCCTTCTGCTGGTGGTTTTCTGTGCTGGATGCCTGCCAGGAAAGCTGTTCCTTGTCCTGTGGGCCCCGCCCTACAGCTCCATTGGTGGCCTCCCCCATTGGGGTGGCCTCGGCGATTTAACATCTGGGCATGTCCTTTTGAGTCAGGGCTGCACATTCTCATGGAAACAGATTTCTGGTTTCTCAGAGGGGCTGGCTGGAATGCCAGCTACACACTCCTGGTGGCCCAGCCACCCCTCTGAAAACTGTCTCCTCATCCCAGGTTCACCTGCTTTCCTCCCTGAGAGGTTCTGAGTTCTCAGAGTCCAAAAGCCCTGTACACCCCACTGCTGCTTTTGTTTGTGGCCTTGGCCCTAATGAAGGTTAAATGCAGCGACCAACACGGAGGACCCGAGTCCACTGCCTGGCCCCAGGAGCTGCTCCAGAAATAGCAGTGGTCAGTGGCTTCCCCGAGCTTCCTTTCCCCATGGAAATGCCAATGATGGGGCACCTCTGCTGAGCTCTCACCATGAGCAGCTGTTGTGCCAACAGTTGTGCAAGTGTTGCCCTGTGTATCCTCACAATAACCATGTAATAATTAAAAAAAAAAAACAGGCACAGCAGTTAAATGACTCAGCCAGCGTCAACAGCTTTTAGTAAATGACCAAAGTCCTCCTGTGTCCAAGTCTCGGTGCTTCCCCACTGTGCCAGTCTCTGCAGCTCCTGCATTCTGGTCGCAAGAAGATACCTGGGGGAGGATAAAGCCACATTCTCTCCTATACTCTTCTAGCCTGTGAGCTTCAGGAGTTCCCAGACCCAGAGCCCTTCACCAGTGGCATCATAAGGGGAGCCGACTACAATGTGAGACAGTCTGTGACCTTCAAGTGCCTCCCAGGATATCAGCTAATGGGCCACACTATCCTCACATGTCAGCATGGCACCCACCAGAACTGGGACCACCCCCTGCCCAGGTGTGAAGGTATGTCCCTCGCTCACCCTTGGCGACTCTCCCTGGGTGGTCACACCATGCATCTGCCTGCTCCGGGGGTTCTCCAGTTGGTCCCATTCTCACGTGAGTGTGACCCAGTCTGGCCAGGGAGGGCGTCCTGGTGACAGAGCACTGGGCCAGCACCGTCAGAGACCTAGAGGGGTGTGATCCAGGGGCCCACCAACACAGCCCTTGGGAAGACCCGCCTGGACAGGCTAGATGTCCCCAGTTGAAAGGGAAGGCTCTACGTGAGAGTGAAGTAGGCGAGTGCTGGGCTGAGTCCTGGAGAGGTTGAGAGAATCCTGGCATCTTCCCAAGGGAAGAGGAGAATGTACCTTTTTCCTCACAGCTTTCTTGCTTCTCTGGTCACTGTCCTGTGTCCCATATGGGTCTGGAGCCAACAGGTGGATTCCAGGGAGCTGTTGGTGCTTTTTTGAGTCTTCTTCCTTAATCAGAACCTAGATGGAAGATGACACAGGGTCATGCTGCCTCTGCCCCGCCCTGCACACACCTCAACCCCGTAGGCCCAGCATTTTCCCAGAGGGGAAGCTGGGGGGGGCCCATACCCCAGAAAGAGGGCTCAACCCTGGAATCAGATTACTAGGCCTCCCCCTGCAGACCCCTGAAAGCCCTGAGCAACTGGGACCTCACTGATGGCTTCCTCACTCTGGGGAGCGCTCAGCAGGAACTCTCCGTGGGAAAGCAGCTCTGTGTGCAGCACTGGTTCTGGTGCTGGAGGTTAAACCTCCGCTAAATTTTCCAGACTTCCAGAACCACCCTGTGCTTGCGCAGTGGATCATTCCAGAGTTGCTAGCTGGTGGTGTGTCACTCCTTCCTTGCTCCTTGTGTGCTGTCTTCCAACACAGCTGGTGAGAGAAGGGAGCAGTCTGCTCTTCTCCTTCTAGAGGCTTCTTCCATTGGTTTCTTTGACACCAAAGTTGCTTTTCCAACCACTGTTCCACCTCTGCTGTCTTTTGTGGTCATCTCTTCCTTTGCCCTTTAAATGTTCTTTGGAGTTTCTTCCCTTCTCTTCTTTTCTCTCACCCACTTCCATGTCCCCCAAATGCCATCTTGATCTACAGTCCCTGGGCTGAGACTCCTGCCTGCATGAGGGGACTGGAGAAAGGTCACAGAAAATGGAATCAAAAGCCTAGCTTACTTTGGTGCCAGAGCATGTAAAAATGCGTGCAGTTAAGGATCTTCTAAACGTTCTCAGGAAATGCATCTCCTGAAAACACTGGGCGTGCCTCTCAGAATCTCTTTTCACCAAAGTCAGCTTACCTTTCAGTGCCATTTTCCATGAACTTTTCCAAGTGCCCTTGTCCGTGCAATGCTTCCTAAATACTTCCACTCCCTTCAGAGGCGTCTAGCGTGTCTGTATATTCAGAATGGACCTTCTCATCTCGGCCTCTGCTAAGCTGAAATGCCTGTCTAGTGATGAGGACTCTGGCCACTCGCCCCTTCATTTGAGTGCCCTCCCGTTTGCTCTCTCCCATATTCACCAAGTGCTGCTTTCTGCATCCCAAGTGTCTTTCAAGT
Source organism: Oryctolagus cuniculus (assembly GCF_051225735.1). Classification (NCBI taxonomy): domain Eukaryota; kingdom Metazoa; phylum Chordata; class Mammalia; order Lagomorpha; family Leporidae; genus Oryctolagus; species Oryctolagus cuniculus. The sequence goes on along the minus strand of NC_142885.1, from coordinate 39,860,656 downwards.
GTGTACGCTTCTTTCTCTCCACTGCCTGTACCTTATCCTAGGCCACCAACGGTCTGACTTATCTCTGCTGCTGGCTTCCTCGATGGGCCAGCTTCAGTCAACCCAGTCTTAGGTTCCTCAGTGCTGGCTTCTCAATGCAGGGAGAGCAAGCCTTCAAAACCACCAATGTGGACTCCATTCCCCCACTCAGAGGTCAGCCAAGGCAGCCCCTTACTGCTTGGAGTAAATTCTAGACCCTTGGGGCAGCACACTGTGTGTCTCAGGACCTGGTGCCTACCTACCTCTCGTGTCTGCTCTTACAGACCCTGTGCCCTACCTAAGCTGAGATGCCTTCCATTTCCCCAGTACACCAGGGCATCTTGCCTCTGGTTCTTGGCACCTGCTGCTCCTTCCTTTTATAAAAACCCACTCTGCTACCTTGCCCACTTAGGCCCTTGCCATCCTTGGGGCTGTGTCTAGATGTGAGCACTCCCGGGGACTCTTCCCTACCCTCACACACAGGAGAGCCCCCTCCAGAAGCCCTAGGACATTGCGCACCAATGACCTGGCTCACCTTGCATTGTACTGCTGCTGGGCGCATGGCTTGGTGGCAGTGAGCTGTGAGTGCCGTGAGAAAAACTAGAGCCTCCTGCTCCCCACTGTCTCTCCAAGCTGTGCCTGGCCCTGTGTGGACACTCAGCACATGTGTGTGTGTGTGTGTGTGTGTGTGTGATCGGGAAGCAGGTCCATGGCACCACACCTAGGAACCCTATTCTCTGCATTTTGCATGGAGGCAGCTGGGGTTCTTTCTGCTCCGTCCCATCTGCCCCACCCTGGGTGTCAGCCAAAGGCGCTCCTGACTCTGGACCAAGGAACTTGGAGATTTTCTTTCCCAGCATCCCTGCTTATCCTCTCCCTGGTGAGTGCGTCTCAACACCATGGGGCTTTCAAGGCCTCTGCATCCCCCTGCCTAAAGCTCCATCAGAGTGAGCCAAAAAGTGGGTGTTGCCTTAGAGGAGCAGGAAGATAAGGAGAGGCAGCCGTGTCTATGTGGCAACTGCAGGGCTGGGCATTCTGTGAACGTCCCTTACCTCATGGCCACCATGGTCCTCTTAGGCCCATTTTCCCAGCTAATCCTGGGCATGTGCGCAATGGGGAGACACTGAGAGAAGTACCCATGCCGGCTCCATCCACACACCCACTGCTGCCTTCCCTGGCCATTTTCTGTTTCCTCACCATTTTGCAGGTGAGGAAACAGAAACTGAGAGAGACTGAAGCACTTGTGGGCATCATCAGGTGAATAGGTGGCTCTGCTCTAATTTGGCCCTGTCACCTCTCCACAGAAACCCTCAGCTCAAAGTCAAATCCACCCCAGAAAGAGCAGATCAAAGAGAAATTTTTCTTTCCAAAATCTCTTCCTAGTACTGCAGCCTTGGCCCTGACATCTGCTGGTTCCCATCCTGGAAAGCAGAGGGGAAAGCTTGAGCCGGGTGCTTCCTTCTTAGGTCTCTTCCATGACAGGGAGAGAGGGAGGTGGAGGGAGGGGCAGGCCCACAGGGCACCTGACAGGTGAGGACTCCCCACCTCCCCAGCAGGTTGCTTTGTGCAGGCAGCTGGGATTCTGTGGGAAGGTCCAGCGCACTCTGGGCACTCAGTGCGTGCTGTGTTCCCTCTCCACAGTTCCCTGAGGCAGGAACGTCACCTCCTTCAGTGCTACTGTGTACTCCCCTGGAGACCCCCCCCCCAGCCATACGCCAGCTCCCAGGACTGTGTCTGGCTGATCCCCGTGCCCATCGGTCATGGCGTCCTCCTCAACCTCAGCCTGCTGCAGACAGCCTTCTGGAGACTTCATCACCATCTGGTAAGGCCAGGAGCTATGCGGCCAGCCCATGAGAAAGGAGCAAACAAATACTGGACTAATTTTTTTAAAGATGTATTTATTTATTTGAAAGGCAGAGGTACAGACAGAGAGAGGAAGAGATAGACAGAGAAATCTTCCATCTGATGGTTCACTCCGCAAGTTACCACAACTGCCCAGGGCTGGGACAGGCAGAAGCCAGGAGCCAGGAGCTTCCTCCAGATCTCCCATGTGGGTGCAGGGACCTTAGTACTTAAGCCATCCTCTGATGCTTTCCCTCTGGGATGCCAGTACTGCAGATGGCAACTTTAACAATCATGCCACAGCTCCAGCCCACTGGACAAACTTTTCAAGAATGTTGATCAGAAGGGATGTCAAGTTACAACTTCAGAGCCAGCATGTGATACAGCAGGCTAAGTCATCACTTGCAAATACCAGCATCCCATATCAGATTGCCAAGTTGAGTCCCAGCTGCTCTGTTTCCAATGCAGCTCCCTGCTAATGTACCTGAGAAAGCAGTGGAACATGGCCCAAGTATTTGAGCCCCTGCCACCCATGGGGGAGACCTGGATAGAGTTCCTTGCTCCAGGCTTCAGTCTGGTCCAACCCTAGCTATTGCAGCCATATGGGGAGTGAATCATTGGATTGAAGATCTCTGTGTGTGTGTGTCTCCCTCCCTCTCTCTTTCCCTGCCACCCTGCCTTCCAAATAAATAAATAAATAAATAAATCTTTAAAAAAATTATAATCTGCCCAAGATGCCCCTGTTCATAGTCCAGCTCTTCCCACGGGGCCCCCTGCTTGCAAGGCCAGCTCAAACTCAGAGGTCCATCTGAACAGGTGGAAAGAATCCTGCGTGGCTCCCAGGGCAGAGCCAGCAGATGACGCTGAGGGGAGCCTGGGAGGAGAGGGACCTCTTCTGCCTCAGAGACCAGGCCTTTCTGCAAAGCCACCTGGGTGCTCCTTTCTCTGATGCAGGCAGAGAAGGCCAGGGCTGCCCTCACAACTGGTGCCCCAGAGCCAGTGACCAGCCCTGTCACTAACAGCCCAAGAGGATTAATAGATGAGGGTGGTATTACTGCAGACTTCAGTTCCCTCATAGAGAAAAGGGAACCTTAAAGTGTCTCTCAGGGGGAACCCAGGGTGAATTCATGTAAAAGAGAAATACAATGGTACTTTCAAAAGTTTGTAGAAAATGTGATTAAAAGATAAGCTTATTTTGGTATAAAAATTGTGAAATACATGCATGGTTTTATGTGTGTGTGTGTGTGTATGTATATACACACATATAAAAATGCAATTTCCATGAACTTTTCAAAGACCTCTGAAATGCATGGATTTCAGAATTTGGGGCTCCAGAATAAGCTTACCATTGGGTTCCCTTTCCCACCTACTTTTTTTTTTTTTGACAGGCAGAGTGGACAGTGAGAGAGAGAGACAGAGAGAAAGGTCTTCCTTTTGCCGTTGGTTCACCCTCCAATGGCTGCCGCGGCCGGCGCGCTGCGGCCGGCGCACCGCGCTGATCCGATGGCAGGAGCCAGGAGCCAGGTGCTTTTCCTGGTCTCCCATGGGGTGCAGGGCCCAAGCACCTGGGCCATCCTCCACTGCACCCCCTGGCCACAGCAGAGGGCTGGCCTGGAAGAGGGGCAACCGGGACAGAATCCGGCGCCCCGACCGGGACTAGAACCCGGTGTGCCGGCGCCGCTAGGCGGAGGATTAGCCTATTGAGCCGCAGCGCCGGCCCTACTTTTGTTTTAAATATTTATTTGTTATTGGAAAGGCAGAGTGACATGGAGAGAGAGGGAAACACAGAGAGAAGACAAGATCTTCCATGCTCTGGTTCACTCTCCAAATGGCCTTGACAGCTAGGGCTGGGCCAGGTTCAAGTCAGGAGCCAGGAAATCCATCCAGATCCCCCACATGGATGGCAGAGGCCCAGGCACCTGGACCATCTTCTGCTGTCCACTTCTTTCCCAGATGAGTTAACAGGGAGCTGGATTGGAAGAACAGCCAGGTTTCAAACTGGCACTCCTATGGGATTCTGGCATCACAGGCAGCAGCTTAACCTGCTGCACCACAGTGCTAGCCCTTGGGTAGCAGCTCAGTGCATTTCACTAGGCTGGTTGCTAAAATCAGACCTGAAGGCTGCTGAGGATCTGCCCTCTCCTTGATGTCCAAAGACTGATATGTTTAGGAGTCATGGATCAGTTGTAGTTACAGGATGCCTGCTATGTAGAAAGAGGTTTGATGACATCGTGCACCAAGTAGTACTTAAAGAATCAGAACACAGTGGACTTGTGTAAGTAGCTATGCATCTAGCATGTTGACCAAGTGTACATTTTTTGAAGATTTTATTTATTTATTTGAGAGGCAGAGTTACAGACAGAGGGAGAGACAGAAAGTTTCTCTGTCTGCTGGTTCAGACAGCCCAGGGCTGCACCCATCTGAAGCCAGGTGCTTCTTCCTAGCCTCCCACATGGGTGCGACGGCCCAAGCACTTGGGCCATCTTCTACTGCTTTCCCAGGCCATAGCAGAGAGCTGGATTGGAAGAGGAGCAGCTGGGACTAGAACAGGCACCCATATGGGATGCTGGTGCCACAGGTGGAGGCTTAGCCTACTACGCCACAGTGCCAGCCCCCCACCAAGCATATCTTTTTTTTTTAATTTTTTTGACAGGCAGAATGGACAGTGAGAGAGAGAGACAGAGAGAAGGGTCTTCCTTTGCAGTTACTTCACCCTCCAATGGCCAATGGCTGCCGCAGCCAGCACACTGCAGCCGGCACACCGTGCTGATCTGATCGCAGGAGCCAGGTACTTATCCTGGTCTCCCATGGGGTGCAGGGCCCAAGTACTCGGGCCATCCTCCACTGCACTCCCAGGCCACAGCAGAGAGCTGGCCTGGAAGAGGGGCAACCAGGACAGAATCCGGTGCCCCGACTGGGACTAGAACCCAGTGTGCTGGTGCCACAAGGTGGAGGATTAGCCTAGTGAGCCGCGGCGCCGGCCCCCAGAAACCTGGTATTTCTTTTAAAACACTTTTTTTCTGCCACAAACAATTTATATAAAATGTTATACTCCTGTGCATTTGGTATATACATGCATGTGATAAAATATATGCCACATGTTCCCAAAACATTTTGAATATAATAGCTAAATGTACTCAAGAAGTTCAGAACATCCTTAAAATGTCCAAGAGAGTCAAAAGGAAAATTGAAGAATTTCCCAAGATCAAACATAAATCAACAGAGAGAGGAGAAATCAAACTAAGAGACACGTGCTACCCTAGGGACAGTGGCTGAACACTTAACTTTCCTTCTGGCCAACTGGATTAAGCAAGGAAATATGAAAACTGGAGCCTTTCCAAGGATCAAAGTATACCAAATATGAAAACCAAATTGGAAGTAATGGAGCATACACAGAAATAAGCCACAAGAAGGAAAGTTCACAGAAATTATATATCAGAATTATGTTTCATATATTTAAATAATTAAACAGAAAATGAAAATAATTGAACTAGTGTTGAGGATTAGAAATAGTAAAATGAAGGAACCGCAAATTTGATTAGCCAAATTTATAAAAGAACCAAATGAAATGTAAACATTTGAAAAAATGTAATAAAGTAAGCAAAATAAAGTAAACACAGAATTTAGACATTCAGCTGAGGTGATGAGAGTGATTAACTGGAAGATCAAGCTGCCAAATTATATCACAGGGTGATATTGCAGTAGAAAATATAAATTTGATTATATATAGGGTGAAACTAGAATGATAATGAATAAAACAAATTTATTTGTATCTTTAGATTTAGAAAATTGATACAATTATGAGACATATTAACCCAATAAAATAATTTATAAATGCCAAACATAGCAATCAGACATAAGACATTGATTTAGCATTTCATTGCCTTAAAATAGAGATAAATAAATAGAAGCATTCAAACAGAAATAAATGTTAAACTGCATAACCAGGTAGAAGCAAAATTGGATAATAGAAAAAAAGAAGCTAGTGTCGCAGCTCACTAGGCTAATCCTGCGCCTTGCGGCGCCAGCACACCGAGTTCTAGATGCGGTCGGGACACTGGATTCTGTCCTGGTTGCCCCTCTTCCAGGCCAGCTCTCTGCTATGGCCAGGGAGTGCAGTGGAGGATGGCCCAAGTGCTTGGGTCCTGCACCCCATGGAAGACCAGGAGAAGCAGCTGGCTCCTGCCATCGGATCAGCGTGGTGCACTGGCCGCAGTGCGCTGGCCGTGGCGGCCATTGGAGGGTGAACCAATGGCAAAAGGAAGACCTTTCTCTCTGTCTCTCTCTCACTATCCACGCTGCCTGTCAAAAAAAAAATACAACCTAAAAAAGTGACAGAACAATCAACACAGCCCTTGTATAATCCAAGAATGAGAGATACTAAAAATTATCATTGCAGACAAAAATGGATATCCAGGTTACATTTTAATACTTACCTATTTTTAATTAAAAAGTAAAATAAAAATATTTTTAGAAGTCATGAAAGATTTGATTGCCATCAGATAAGTCTAAAGCGTTCACTTTAAGAAGAAAGAAAAGTTTTCCTGTATGATTTTCTGAAGTCAAAATGAAAAAACAAGAAACTTGTAAATGTATGGAAATCTTAAATCATGCTAGATGTTGAATTAAAGAAATGTAAATTCTGGACAAAATATGAATCAAAGCATTTAGAAATAAGAAAAGTATAATTCTATGCAACTGAATTAATCAGATAGGAACCTGATGTAGCAGAATAATTTATATGTTCTCAGATGCAGCTATTGCAAGACATTGTTAAAATTATTTATTTTTATTTAATGTCAGAGAGAAGAGAGATGATAGATAGATAGATGGTAAATATATAGATAATCATAAGTTTGCTGGTTCATTGCTGATGTGCACAGCCAGGGTTAGTAGGCCAGGCCAAAACCAGGATCCTAGATCTCCAGATATCACTCTCATATGGGTGACAGGAACCCAAGTACTTGAGCAAGCATGTGCTACCACTCAGCGTGTGCACTAACAAAAAGCTGGATCAGAAACAGAGGCAGAATTTGAACCTGGGTACTCCAGTATGGGATGTGGGCATCCCAAGTGGTACCTTAACTGCTAAACAGCATGCCCAATGAAAGACAAACATTTTGTCATCAACTTGTTAAAACAAAAAGCTTTTCTAAGGTATATTGTGCAAAACGTTGAGTATCCTCTTATCAGAACTGATAAGCACCAATGGACTAACTGTGGCATAGACATGGACCACAACACTCTGGACACCCAAGATAACTGAGTCATATGTCCACAGTATCAGGGAGGAGAATGAGATGATGAAATCCACCCAGTACATGACCACAAAGTCACCAGCAGCAGGATGGTCTGGGTGGCCCTTTTCTTTGGGGAGGATCTTGGGGAGAGGCTGGTGCTGTGAAGGTGCTGGGACCTCCTCTGATGCCTGAGTAAGAGGATCACCATGTATGCACTTGAGAGCAGCATGACTCCTACCAGGAAGACGTTGCTGGATGTGGTCAGTGTGAACATCAAGGCCATGATGCCATGCTTTATGGGGTAAAATGAGCAGTATTTAGTGATAGCCATCAGATTGGTCTGGGTCACATTGGAAGATGCCACTGTGTGGAAGAGTGTGCTGGTATTGAAAGACAAACAGATTAACTATATGAAAAAGAATAAAGAGAAGATAAAATGTGTGCATTTATATTTAAATTATGCCAACCAGGAGGTGCCAAGACTGTTGGTGATGGCCTAGATGATGCTCATAAGGCAAGTGGCCCTTCATCACCCTGTTTACATTGAACAGAGTCTTATACTTGAAGTCAGTCCATATATTCAATGACTCAAACAGGTCAGGAGAGTGCAAAAACAGCATATTAATGAGCAAAGCAATGTGGACTAAGGCCAGGTGACAGCTGGTCAGGTCAGTAGGCTTAGGCCGCCTATCCAGCAGGATGATGGAGATGTGAGAGAGGAAGAGGAAGGTGTTGGTTGAGATTCCAATGCAAGCTTGATAAAGAATGCATTTATAAACAGCAATGTAAGCAGACATTGGGCTCATCTTAATGTCAGGGAAAAAACACATGCATGTCTGAAAAGCAAGCAAAACAAAAACAGTATATCTCATGTCATCAGATGGCTTTATAAAGCCACCAGAAATTTGCCTTCTAAATTCCTATCTTCACAATGGTCCTGGATCTCTCATAGTTTCAGTTTCCATTCCAGACATTTCTTTTGTGAATTCTCTTCTATTCAGAAGGATATTGTCAAAGTCCAGCTTTCAAGCCTCAAGAGGAAAACATCAAATTTCTTCACTTTTGTGATACACATGAGATCGCACAGCAGTCATCACATCGTGACATTTTCATTGCCAAATTACTTAAAGCAGGGACACTCTACTGAGCTTTGAGGAATTCTTAGATCCTCAGTAGTTAAAATGATTCCTTCAAGTCTTATTTAAAATAGATCCAATGTTAATTTTTTTTTCATTATTTAACTTGCTGTTGACTCAGATGTAGGCATAACTATCCTCTCTAATTTAATCTAGGGTGTCATTCTATTTCATGCTGCTATAATAGAATTTATAAATTTTTAAACATTTAGCCATTTATTTGAAAGATAAAGGTACAGAGGCACAGGGAGAGAGAGAGACAGAAAGAGAAAGAGAGAGAAAGAGAGAGAGAGAGAGAGAGAGAAAGGCTCACTCCCCAAAGGACTGCAAAAACCAGAGCTGGACCGATCCAAAGGCAGGAACCAGGAGCTTCTTCCAGGTCTCCCACATGGGTGCAGGGGCACAAGAACTTGGGTCATCTTCCACTGTTCTCCCAGGCCATAGCAGAGAGCTGGATCAGAAGTGGAGCAGCAGGGACTCAAACCAGCACACATAAGAGATGCCAGCACTGCAAGTGGTGACTTTATCAGCCCCAAATTTATAAACTTTTAAATACAGAAATTTTCCTCACTGTCCAAGATCCAGGAACAGCTATGTAATGAGTGCCTTCTTTATTCATTGTCCCACAGAAAAGCTGAAGGAGCAAGAGAGTAAAGAAGACTAATGTGCCTTTTTATAATGGCACTAATCACACCCACGAAGGTGGAGCTCTCATGCCTAATCACTTCCTAAAATTATAATTAAATTTCAACATGAATTTCAGAGAAAACATTTAACTTATAGCAAGGGATTGGAACACTTTAGCTGTGTATTGATGAGAAAAAAAACCAGAAAATTGCATCCTCTCCCTTTTTATGAGGGTGATGATTATTTGATTATGTTATCAAGGCTGCTTATGATAGGCCCATCAATATAAATATGTAAGTTAATACAGAAACATTGAGATCTTTTGTTCTTGGCTCACATTTAGGCATTTCCTTTGAGTTTAAAACATATACAATGATAATTAAAATGCATGTGTGGGCCGGCGCTGCAGCTCACTAGGCTAATCCTCTGCCTGCGGTGACAGCACCCCGGGTTCTAGTCCTGATTGGGGTGCCGGATTCTGTCCCGGTTGCTCCTCTTCCAGTCCAGCTCTCTGCTGTGGCCCAGGATTGCAGTGGAGGATGGCCCAGGTCCTTGGGCCCTGCACCCGCATGGGAGACCAGGAGAAGCACCTGGCTCCTGGCTTCAGATTGGTGCAGCACGCTGGCTGCAATGCACTGGCTGTAGCGGCCACTTGTGGGGTGAACCAATGGAAAAAAGAAGACCTTTCTCTCTCTCTCACTGTCTAATTCTGCCTGTGGAAAAAAAATGCATGTGTATAAAATGGAGAAACTGGGGCCAGTACAGTGACATGGTGGGTAAAGTCAGCATGTGCAGTGCCAGTATCCCATATGGCACCAGTTCATGTCTCAGCTGCTACACTTCTGATCCAGTTCTCTGTTATGGCCTGGGAAAGCAGTAAAGGATGGCCCAAATGCTTGGGCACCTGCACCCTCGTGGGAGGACCCAGAGGAAGCTCCTGGCTCCTGGCTTTGGATCAGCACAGCTCCGGCCATTGAAGCCATTTGGGGAGTGAAACAGTGGGTGGAAGAACTCTCTCTCTCTCCCCCTCTCCCCCTCTCTCCCTCTCTCCCTCTCTCCCTCTCTTCCTCTCTCCTTCTCTCCTTTTCCTCTCTCTGTGTAACTCTGACTTGAAAATAAATAAATAAATCTTTAAAAAAAAGAAATTTAATTATAATTTTAGGCAGTGATTAGGCATGAGAGTCCACCTTTGTAGATGGGATTAGTGCCATTATAAACAGGCACATTAGCCCCCTTACTCTCTTGCTCCTTCACCTTTTACTGTGGGATGATGAACAAAGAAGGCACCCATCACATAGCTGTTCTTCAATCTTGGACAGTGAGGAAAATTTCTGTCATTTAAAAATTTATAAATTCGTGCCTGGCACTGTGGCTTAGTGGGTACAGCCACACCTGCAGTGCTGTCATCTCTATCGGTCCCGGTTTGAGTTGTGGCTGCTCCACTTTCTATCCAGCTCTCAGCAATAGCCTGGGGAAGCAGTCAAAGATAGTCTAAGTTCTTAGGCCTCTGCACCCACGTGGGAAACCTGGAAGCTCCTGGCTTCAGATTGGTCCAGCTCCAGCTGTTGCAGCCCTTAGGGAAGTTAACCAGCAGATGGAAGGCCTCTCTCTCTCTCTCTGTGCCTCTGTCTTTCAAATAAATAAACCTCTAAAATGTATAAATCATATTTAGTCCATATGAAATGAACAGAGATACCCTAGATAAAATTAATTAGAGAAGATAGTTATGCCTGAATCTGAGGCAATAGTATGCAAAAAATGGAAAAAATTCACATTGGATCTATCTGAAATAAGAGTTGAAGTGAATTATTTAACTGCTGAGGATCTAAGCATTCTTCAAAGCCTGGGAAAGTGTCCCTGTTTCAAGTAAATTAGCAATGAAAGTGTCGCCATGTCATAATTGCTGTGCAGTCTCATGTGTTCTCACAAAAGTGAAGAAATTATGATGTTTTCCTCTTGAGGCTTGAAAGCAGGACGTTGACAATATACTCCTGAATATAAGAGAATTCACAAAAGAAATTTCTGGGATGGAAACTGAAACTGTGAGAGATCCAGGACCATTGTGAAGATAGGAATTTAAAAGGCAAATTTCTGGTAAGCAGAATAATGTCATCTGTTTTTGTTTGCTTGCTTTTCAGACATGCATGTGTTTTTTCCCTGACATTAAGATGAGCCCAATGTCTGCTTACATTGCTGTTTATAAATGCATTCTTTATCAAGCTTGCATTGGAATCTCAACCAACACCTTCCTCTTCCTCTCTCACATCTCCATCATCCTGCTGGATAGGCGGCCTAAGCCTACTGACCTGACCAGCTGTCACCTGGCCTTAGTCCACATTGCTTTGCTCATTAATATGCTGTTTTTGCACTCTCCTGACCTGTTTGAGTCATTGAATATATGGACTGAATTCAAGTGTAAGGCTTTGTTCGACGTAAACAGGGTGATGAGGGGCCTCTCCATCTGCACCACCTGCCTCATGAGCATCATCTAGGCCATCATCATCAGTCCTAGCACCTCCTGGTTGGCACAGTTTAAGTATAAATACATGCATTTCATATTCTATTTATTCTTCCTCATATGTCTGGTATGTTTGTTTTTCAGTACTAGCACACTCTTCCACACAATGGCATCTTCCAATGTGACCCAGATCAATCTGATGGCTATCACTAAATACTGGTCATGTACTGAGTGGACTTTATCATCCCATCCACCTCCCTCATAATGTGGACATGTGATTCAGTCATCGTGGGTGTCCAGAGTGTTGTGGTCCATGTCTATGCCACTACGAGTACAGAACACCTTGTTATTTAGACAAGGTCATAGTCAAAGTGGAAGTTCTCCCCTCCCTTCAGAGAAAGGCACCTCCTTTGATGGCCCGTTCTTTCCACTGGGATCTCACTCACAGAGAACTTTCATTTAGGTCCTTTTTTGCCACAGTGTCTTGGCTTTCCATGCCTAAAATACTCTCATGGGCTTTTCAGCCAGTTCTGAATACCTTAAGGGCTGATTCTGAGGCCAGAGTGCTGTTTAGGACATCTGCCATTCTATGAGTCTGCTGTGTATCCCACTTCCCGTGTTAGATCGTTCTATCCCTTTTTTATTCTATCAGTTAGTATTAGCAGACACTAGTCTTGTTTGTGTGATCCCTTTGACTCTTAGTCCTATCATTATGATCAATTGTGAACTGAAACTGATCACTTTGGCTAGTTAGATGGCATTGGTACATGCCACCTTGATGGGATTGAATTGGAATCCCCTGGCACATATCTAACTCTACCATTTGGGCCAAGTCCTATTGAGCATGTCCCAAATTGTATATCTCCTCCCTCTCTTATTACCTCTCTTATGTTTAACAGGGATTACTTTTCAGTTAAATTTAAACATGTAAGAATAATTGTGTGTTAATTAAAGAGTTCAACCAATAGTATTAAGTAGAACAAAAAATACTAAAAGGGATAAAGCATTAAGTTGTTCATCAACAGTCAGGACAAGGGCTGATCAAGTCATTGTTTCTCATAGTGTCCATTTCACTTCAACAAATTTCCTTTTTGGTTCTCGGTTAGTTGTCACTGATCAAGGAGCACATATGATATTTGCCCCTTTGGGACTGGCTTATTTCACTCAGCATGATGTGTTCCAGATTCCTCCATTTTGTTGCAAATGACCAGATTTCATTGTTTTTTACTGCTGTATGGAATTCGATAGAGTACATATCCCATAATTTCTTTATCCAGTCTACCGTTGATGGGCATTTAGGTTGATTCCAGGTCTTAGCTATTGTGAATTCAGCTGCAATAAACATTGAGGTGCATACAGTTCTTTTATTTGCCAATTTAATTTCCTTTGGGTAAATTCCAAGGAGTGGGATGGCTGAGTTGTATGGTAGGGTTATATTCAGGTTTCTGAGGAATCTCCAGACTGACTTCCATAATGGCTTTACCAGTTTACACTTCTTTTTCCCCTAAATCCTCACCAGAAAGCAATGATATTTTTTGTATCTCTCTTTTTTGAATTATTCAGGGGCTGTGTACATTATTTAGGTGTATTTCTTTTTCTCTATTCTCCAATTTTACTCTTGCTTGGTTATGCAGTTCAACATTTATTTCTGTTTGAATACTTCTATTTATTTATTTATCTCTTTTTAATACAATGAAATGTTAATATCAATACTTTGTCTCTTTGTGTTAGATATTTATGAATTATTTTACTGGGTTAATATATTTCATAATTGTATAATTTCTCTAAATCTAAAGATACAAATAAATGTGTCTTATTCATTCTCATTCTAGTTGTCATATAACCAAATTTATATTTTCTATTGCATTGTCACTCTGATATATTTGAAAGCTCAGTCTTCTACTGTGGTCATATGACTCAGTTATCTTTGGTGTTCAATGTGTTGTGGTCATTGTCTAAGCCACTGTCAGTTCATTGGTTCTTATCCATTCTGATAAGAGGATACTCAATATTTTGCACAATATACCATGCAGAAGCTTTTGATTTTAAAAGATTGATGATAAAAATGTTTGTCTTGTACCTTTGTTGATGATAAAAATGTTTGTCTAGACCTTTGTTACTATTAATATGAATACTTTAGAAATACACATAGCAAGGCCGGCGCCGCGGCTCACTAGGCTAATCCTCCGCCTAGCGGCGCCGGCACACGGGGTTCTAGTCCCGGTCAGGGCGCCGGATTCTGTCCCGGTTGCCCCTCTTCCAGGCCAGCCCTCTGCTGTGGCCAGGGAGTGCAGTGGAGGATGGCCCAGGTGCTTGGGCCCTGCACCCCATGGGAGACCAGGAAAAGCACCTGGCTCCTGGCTCCTGCCATCGGATCAGCGCGGTGCGCCGGCCGCAGTGCGCCAGCTGCGGCGGCCATTGGAGGGTGAACCAACGGCAAAAGGAAGACCTTTCTCTCTGTCTCTCTCTCTCACTGTCCACTCTGCCTGTCAAAAAAAAAAAAAAAAAAAAAAGAAATACACATAGCAAATCAAATCTTTTATGATTGTTATATTTGAAAATATTTTTATTCTTTTTAAAATAGGTAACTATTCAAGTGTAGCTTACATACTAATTTCTGTCAGCAATGTGAATATATTATTTCTCTCATTTGTGAAATGAAATCTAGTCATTTTAAACAAAATGGATGAAACTGGAAAACATTATACCTAGTGAAATAAGCCAGTCCCAAAGGGACATATAGTATATATTCTCCCTGATCTATGACAAATAACAGAGCACCTAAAAGGAAATCTGTAGAAGTGAAGTTGATATTATGAGAAGCAATGACTTGAACAGCCTTTGTCTTGACTGACAAATTACAGTTTATTATTTTATTTTATTATTATTTTTATTTTTTCTTCTTAATACCATTGGTGGAACTCTTTACTTAGCATAGAATTAATCATAGGTGTATGAAGTCAATTGAAAATAAGCCCCAGTAAAAATAAGAGTGGGAATAAGAGAGAGGGGAGCTGTACAGTTCTTCACATATTCCTAGGGACTTACCCCTAAGCGTAAACTAAAAACTTGTCATGGCACACCAAATCCCATTAAGCTGGGTAGTAATAATGCCATCTCACATATTGAAATGATCATATTAAGTGTGTAATTGATCATATAGGTGGGTCTAAGTGTCATAGGATCATATAAATAAGACCAAGAGTCTGGTAATAACAATAGATAGAATGAAAAAGGAGAGAATGATCCAACATGAGAAGTAGGCCATACCACAGCCTCATAGAAGGACAAATGAACTAAACAACACTCTGGCCTCAGAATCAGCTCTTGAGACATTCAGATCTGGCTGAAAAGCCCATGAGAGCATTTCAGGCATGGAAAACCTGAATTTAACTTAATGTTTAAACTCTGTATTGTATATTTGTTTATTACAATTTTCAAATGTTTATTTTTTCTTTTACAAATATGATCAATATTTCTGTTCCTTGTTCTTATTTCTCATGCTCATTATTATTTCAATTCTTTCATTTTCTGATATTTATTTAAATATTTGAAATGTAATTCCATTATCTAATCTGAAACTCAATTCTAGTAGTTTATTTTTTTGTGTGCTTCATTAGTTCCAATTTAGTGCATACATTGGCTATGCCTAACCTTTGGATAGTCACTAGTTGGCATATTTTCTTATTTATTCCAGTTCACCAGAGTGAAAGCTGGTTTACTCACAGGGGTTTGAAGCTCAAGTATTCAGCCACTGTCCTGGGGAAAAATAATCCTTCAGCTTGATTTGTTCTCTCAGTTTTTGTTTTGATTTATGTTGGGCTCTGGGAAATTCTCCAATGTTCCTTTTTATGATCTTGCACATTTTAATGATTTTTGTACTTGTAAGTAAGCATAATGGTTGTAATGTAAGAGCTTGAGGAACATGCAGTATATTTTTTATCATATGCTTGTACACAGAGTAGAATATTTCACAGGGATAGTTTGTGCAACACAACATGATCTCATAAGAAATACTTGATTTCTGGGGCCAGCACTGTGGTATGGCTGTGGGTAAAGCCACCACCTGTAGTGCTGGCATCCCATATGGGCGCCAGTTCGAGTCCTGGCTGCTCCACTTCCGATCCAGCTCTCTGCTATGGCCTGGGAAAGCACTAGAAGATGGCCCAAGTCTTTGGGCCCCTGCACCCACTTGGGTGACCTGGAGGAAGATCCTGGCTCCTGGCTTCAGATCGCCACAACTCTGGCCATTGTGGCCAATTGGGGAGTGAACCAGGGGATGGAAGACTCTCTTTCTCTCTGCCTCTCCTTCAATCTGTGTAACTCTGACTTTCAAGTTAATAAATATTTTTTAAATAAAAGAAATACTAGATTTCTTATCTTGGAACATCTAATGACCAAGTAATATACTTTACACTAATAATGATTTCACAGTGATGACATATTTAATGTTTTATAAATAATTTTATGCTTTATAGAAACCTATGTTTTATACAAACCTATAAATAATTTAACATTTCAGACAATTCTGGAATACGTCACATTTCACATTTAATATTTTTCTGTTTTATAAAGATAATTTTGTAAAAATTCTTAGCTGAGTTAGCTATCTGATTTCATGTTCTTACTGCAATAATCACAATCCCCACTTAATACTTTTCTGATTCCTGAAAAATAATTCTGGGGCAATGCAATGTAAGATAATCTTAAGTAAAATTTTCATGTGTCTAAATGACTTCTTGGTAACACTTTTATTGGTGATTTTTCTATTTCATAGATGATAGAGTACAGGATTTTTAGATTTATGCCTTTATGACATGACTGGACCCATAAACCTTGAAAGTTTCAAATGCCTTCCTATTTGGAAATAATGTCCTCTCTCTGTGTGAACTGGTTAAAATATTGTCTGTAAGTGTATTTTAACATCTTGTCAATTTAGTAAGGTTACTTATCATTTATATGTTCATATATATGTTTATAATATACTAACAATTAGTTTGTGATAGGTATAATATCACCTATTATAGTTTTAAATACATAAATTTATCCTTATTAAAGTGAATCATTATGCTTATTTTAAATATTTTGAATTTTTTTTGAATTTCCAAATCTTATTTATTTAATTGAAAGGTGAAGTAACACAGAAAGAAAATGACAGACAGAGAAGGAGAGTGTGAGAGAGAGGACTAAATGCCCAGAAGCTGGGATTGGGCCAAGCTTAAGTGAAAAGCCAGGAACTCCATCTGAGTATCCAATGTGAGTATCAGAGACCAAAGTACTTGAGTCCTCATCTTCCACTTAACAGGGTGTGCATTAGTAAGAAGCTGGGTAGGAAACAAAGTAGGACTTGGTCTAAAAGCACTCCACAAAGAATGCGAGGGGCCCAAGCAGTGGTTTAACCTATGCACCCTGATATTTTATCCATTTGAAATACTATATGCTTACATATAAATATATGTAAATGGGATGCTCTGTAATATATTAGATTTAAGCATTGGTTCATCAGATCAACATGTTTATGTTGTTCTTCATACAATGTTATGTTTTTTCTTATTTTAATGTCCATTATCTAAATTTTGACACAAAAGAGAATGTACACTCAGTTTGTCATGCTGGTAAAACCTAAAGTCAAATGGCACAATATTATCAGTTTACATCATGCACAATATTTCATTTGTCTCATAAAATAACTGAGTAGCACATAGAGCAGTTAGTTATTTTCTGCGTGGTACATCAGAATAAACTGAAGTAGAGTGTGATGGCAGATTGCCTAGTGCCTTCTTCTTTCACTTTATTTTTCCCAAAACTTCCATGAAAATTCAGAAATATGGAATATGACCAAAAACCTACAAGAATAAAAATTATCAAAATTGATGCAAGAAGAATCATATTAATTAATATAAATATTAATAAAAATCTTGGTGCTAAATAAAATAAACTTGCTTATATGAGGGGTCCTCAAAAAGTTCTTGGAAAATAGTATCTCAGAAAGAAAGAAAAACAGAAAATAATGCATATTAAGAAAAAACACAATGTGAATTTAAAGAGCATGTGATCATCTTAAAAGAAAAATCACCTGGCTGAATCCACTACCCATGAATGATTAAAACCCTAAACAAACTAAGATGTGAAGGAAATTTCCACAACTAGATAAAAATCACCTGTGGGGAGCAGGAATTGAGTCTAGTAATTCACATACATGTAGGAAATCCCAAGTTCTGTATCATAGTGCAAGGGTTCAATTTCAGGTTCTATTTCCTGACTTCCTCCTAATGCAGATCCTGGGAAGTAATGGTGACGTCTCAAGTGTTTGAGTTCGTGCCACCCATCTGGGAGAGCTACACTGAGTTCCCATGTTCTGGCTCTGGCCTTGACTCAGCTCTGGATGTTGCAAGGATCTGTTATGGAAATCAGCATATGGGAGAGATCTCTGTGTGTAAATCACTTTTTCTCTTTCCTCTGGTTGTCCCTGTTTCTTTCTTTTCATTCGAAATGTATAGAATATCAAAATGTTAAAAAGAACACCTAAGGAAAGCCTACAGTAAACGCTGCATATAATGGAGGAATGCAAAATGATTTCCCCCAATAGTTGGCCACAAGACTCAAATATTTTCTTGTGCATGTCTTTTAAATGTCATAAGGAAGATTTCTGCTGAAAAAAGTAACGTGAAAATGGGGAAAAGGATTCTGGACAGCAGAGCAAGGAATAAAACTTGATTTTTTTTTGTGACAAATATATAATCCTAAGTATAAAAGAATACTAAATAGTTCACTGAAAGTCCATTTCAGTTAATAAATTTAACAAAGTTGCAGTGTGTGAGATTAGTATAAAATAAATTATATTTCTATAAAAAGTATAATGAATATTCTGTACAGTGCTTAAGAATGTGATACCATTCACGGATGGGCATTTTGCAGGGGTTAAGCTGCCCTTGGGATGACCACATCCCATATTGGAGTGCCTGCGATGGAATTTTAAAATATTCTGATCCAGCTTCCTGCTAATATGCCTGGGATGCAGAAGATGATGGCCTAGAGTTGGGTTCCTGGCTGCCATATGGGAGACACATACGGAGTTCAACTCCTAGCCTTGGCCTGGTCCAGCCCAGGTGCTATGGGTATTTGGGAATTAAACTAGCAGAAAGGGTATCTCTCTCCACCTCCACCTCCCTATCCTGCTCTCTTATTTCCTCTATCTCTTACTTTTTCTTTTTTTAAATTAACTATATACAGAAGATCAACTCTATACTACGTAAAGATTTCAACAGTATGCATCCCCCACACACAACGTATAAAGTACTGTTTGAGATCAAGTTTTGCAGTCAGTTCTCATAGTACAACTCATTAAGGACAGAGGTCCTACATGGGGAGTAAATGCAGAGACTTATGTTGTTAATTTTACAATTAACACTCTTATTTATGACATCAATGATTACCTGAGGCTCTTGCCATGAGCTGCCAAGGCTATGAAAGGCTTTTAATACCACAACCTCTGGCAGAATTCAGACAAGGCCATAAACAAAGTGGAAGTTCTCTCCTTCCTTCAGAGAAAAGTACATCTTTTTTGATGGCTCCTTTTTTCTTTTTTTTTTTACTTTTATTTAATGAATATAAATTTCCAAAGTACGATTTATGGATTACAATGGCTTCCCCCCCATACTGTCCCTCCCACCCACAACCCTCCCCTTTCCCACTCCCTCTCCCCTTCCATTCACATCAAGATTCATTTTCGATTATCCTTTTTTCTAATGGGGTCATAGTCACAGCGATCCTTCATGTAGGATGTTTTTTGACACAGTGTCTTGGCTTTCCATGCCTGAAATGTTCTCATGGACTTTTCAGACACATCCAAATTCCTTAAGGACTGATTCTGAGGTCAGAGTATTACTTAAAGAGATTATCATTCTGTAAGTCTGCTATGTGGACTGCTTCTCATGTTGGCATTCCCTCCTTTTTAATTCTATTATTATTACCAGGCACTTGATGCTATTCATATGATTTCTTTAACACTTCATCCTATCTATATGTTCACTTTAACACATAATATGTTCCTTTAACATTTAAAAAAATTATTTTATTTTTTTGAAAGACAGAGTGAGGTAGAGCCAGAGAAAGAGAGAGAGAGGTCTTCCATCTGCTGGTTCACTCCTCAAATGACTGCAATGGCCAGAGATGAGCTGGTCCAAAGCCAGGAGTCAGGAGTTTCCTCTGGGTCTCCCATGCGTGTACAAGAACCCAATCACTTGGGCCATCTTCTACTGATTTCCCAGGCCACAGTAGAGAGCTGGTTTGGAAGTGGAGCAGCCAGGACTGGAACCAGTGCCCATATGGGATGTCAGCACTGCAGGCAGCGGCTTTAGCCTAATGCACCACAGCACTGGCCTCCAATTGAACAATTAAGATGGGATTTTTACCACCTATTTTAATGGGATTTGGAGTCCTATGGAAACTTTTTAAACTGTACCCTTAGAAGTATGCCTGGGGGCCTGCACTGTGACACAGCAGGTTAAAGCACTGGAATGAAGCACCAGCGTCCCATATGGGAACTGGTTCTAGTCTCAGCTGCTCATCTTCTGATGCAGCTTTCTGCTATGCTTAGGAAAGTAGTGGAAGGTGGCCTAAGTTCTTGGGCCTCTGCACCCATGTGGGAGACCCAGAAGAATCTCCTGGCTCCTGATTGGCGTAGCTCCAGCCATTGTGGCCACTTGGGGAGTGAACCAGCAAATGGAAGATTCTCTCTCTATCTCTCTGTCTCTACATCTCTCTATAACTCTGTCTTTCAAATAAATAAAATAAATCTTAAAAAAAGAAGTCCATAGGACTGTATGGATAACTATACATCTTAACAGTTACAAACTTCCTCCTCCCTCTCTTACCCCCTGTTATCTTTTACTGAGATTGAGATATAAAATATATATATATATATATATATATATATGATTAACTCTATGTTAAGAGTTCAACATGTAGTATGAAGAAAAGAAAAAATTAAAAAGAAATAAAAAATAAAAACTGTTCCTCGACAATCAAGATGAGGGTTCTTCAAGTTGTTGTTTCTCAAAGTGTCAATTTCACTTGTACAACTTTTGTTTTAGGAGTTTTACTAGTTCTCACAGATCAGGGAGAACATATAGTATTTCTCCCTTTGGGACTGACTTATTTCACTGAGATGAAGTTTTCCAGATGAATCCATTTTGTTGCAAATCATGGGATTTCATCTATTTTTACTGCTGTGTAGTATTTCATAATTTATATATCTCATAATTTCTTTATCCAGTCTTCGGTTGATGGACACGTAGGGTGATTCCATATCTTAGCTATTGTAAATTGAGCTGAAATAAACATGGAGGTACAGACAACTCTTTTGTTTCCTGATTTCATTTCCCTTGGGTAAATTCCAAGGAGTGGAATGGCTGGGTCATATAGTAGGCCTATTTTCAGATTTTTGAGGTATCTCCAGACTGTCTTCCATAGTGGCTTTACCAGTTTGCATTCCCATCAATGGTGAATTAGGGTATCTTTTTACCCACATCCTCTCCAGCATTTGTTCTTTGTTAATTTCTGTATGAGAGCCATTCTAACCAGACAGAGGTGAAACTTCATTGTGGTTTTGATTTGCATTTCCCTGATTGCTAGTATGTGTCTGTTGGCCATTTGGATTTCCTCTTTTGAAAAGTGTCTGTTTAAGTCCTTAGCCCATCTCTTGACTGGGTTCTTTGTTTAGTTGTTGTGGAGTTTCTTCATCTCTTTGTAGATTCTGGTTATTAATTCTTTATCAGTTGCATAATTTGCAAATATTTTCTCCCATTCTGTTGGTTGCCTCTTCATTTTCTTGTTTCCTTTTGTCACTCCCCCTCTTTGTGGAGGAACGACACAGGACCCTGTGCTGTTCTTTTGTCTGCTTGGCCCTCCCCGGGTTTGCTGCTGGTTCTTCCCGGGTTGGCTACCGTCCCTTCCACCTCCGTGGAAGGGCGGTTCCCCCTGCCACTTTCCCCACTTCCGCGGGGGAGCGGCACACCGCCAGCCGGCTCTCTCGGGGGCTGCACAGGTGTTCCTTCAGATAGATGTTTCTGCTGCATGTTGTCTCTCTCCTCCTTTATAGTCCTCTTCCACCAATCCCAACTCTGCTACCCACACGCCGAGTACGCTGCTCTCCTCCAATCAGGAGCAGGATCAGCTCCTGCAGGTCATCACTCAAGTTGGCGAGAGGCAGCTGCGTAGAAGTTGTTACTCCCCTCTCAGCGCCATATTGTGGGAGAGCAGATGCATAGAATAAGTCTTAATTCCAGTAACAGTCTAGTCCGAGTTGCTCCCCACACCTTTGCCTTACAGAAGCTTCTCAATTTGAAGTAATCCCATTTGTTAATTTTGGCTTTGACTCCCTGTGTGTCTTGGGTCTTTTCCAGGAATTCTTTGCCTGTTCCAGTGTTTTGTAGGGTTTCCCCAATGTTCTCAATCAGTTTGATGATGTCAGGTTGTAGATTAAGATCTTTAATCTTTAATCCATATTGAGTGCATTTTTATATAAGGTGTAAGGTATGGGTCTTGCTTCATACTTTTGAATGTGGACATCCAATTTTCTCAGCACGATTTGTTGAAGAGACCATCATTGCTCCAGGGATTTGTTATAGCTCCTTGGTCAAATATAAGTTGGTTGCAGTTGTTTGGATTGAATTAAGGGGTTTCTATTCTGTTCCACCAGTCTACCCTTCTATTTTTCTACCAGTACCCAGTTGTTTTGATTATAACTGCCTTGTAGTATGTCTTGAAACCTGGTATTGTGATGCCTCTGGCTTTGTTTTTGTTGTACAAGATTGCTTTAACTATTCAAGCTCTCCTGTGCCTCCATATGAATTTCAGCACCATATTTCCTAGATCTGAGAAGAATGTCTTTGGTATTTGCATTGGTACCACATTGAGTCTGTAAATTGCTTTCAGAAGAATGTACATTTTGATGATATTGATTCTTCCAATCCATGAACATGGAAGATATTTCCATTTTTTGTATCTTCTTCTATTTCTTTCTTTAATGTTTTGCAATGCTCATTGTAGAGATCTTTGACATCCTTGGTTAAATTTATTCCAAGATATTTGATTTTTTGTAGCTATTGTGTTTGGGATTAATTTTAGAAGTTCTTATTCAGCCATGGCATTGTCTGTATATACAAAGGCTGTTGATTTTTGTGCATTGATTTTATATCCTGCTACTTTGCCAAACTCTTCTATGAGATCCAATAGTCTCCTAGAGGAGCCTTTTGAATCCCCTATATATAGAATCATGTCATCTGCAGTTAAGGATAATTTGACTTCCTCATTCCCAAGTTGTATCCCTTTGATATCCTTTTCTTGCCTAATGGCACTGGCTAAAACTTCCAGGGACTATATTGAATAGCAGTGCTGAGAGTGGGCATCCCTGTCTGGCACCAGATCTCAATGGGAATGCTTACTTTTCCCTATTCAGTATGATGCTGGTTGTGGTTTTGTTAGAAAGCAAATTTGTTGTGTTGAGGAATGTTCCTTCTAAACCCAATTTGCTTAGAGTTTTCATCGTGACAGGGTGTTGTATTTGTCAAATGCTTTCTCTGCTTTCAATTTTGTTGATTTCTTCTCTAATTTTAACTATTCCTTCTCTCCTAGTAGTTTTGGGTTTGGTTTGCTGTTATTTCTCTTGATCCTTGATGTGCATAGATAGTTCATTTATTTGGTGCCTACCAGTTTCTTTATGTAGGCAGCTATTGTTATAAACTTTCCTCTTAACACTGTTTTTGCTATAGCCCACAGATTTTGGTATTTTGCATTGTTGTCTTCATTTTTTTCCAGAATTTTTTTATTTCTCTTTTAATTTCTTTTATGACACACTGTTCATTCAGAAATATGCTGTTCATTCTCTATGTGTTTGCATATGATGTAGAGATTCTTGAGTTGTTGATTTGCAGCTTCATTGCATTGTGGTCTGAGAAGATGTATGTATGATTTCAGTTTTTTTGAATTTGCTGAGACTCACTTTATGGCCTAGTGTATGGTCAATCCTAGAGAAAATTCCATTCACTGGAGAAAAAAATGTGTACTCTGTGGCTGTATGGTAGAAGGCTCTGAAGATATCTGCTAAGTCTATTTGATCTATTGTATCAATTAACTCTGTTTTTTCCTTGTTGATTTTCTGTCTGGTTGATCTGTCCATTGCTAAAAATGGGGTATTGAAGTCTCTCATTAGTACTATATTTGAGTCCATATCTCCCTTTAAAGCCCTTAATTCTTTTCAACAGCCAGGTAAAAGATAATAGTCATATCTTCCTGTTGAATTGACACTTTAATCATTACATAGTGCCCTTCTTCATCTCTTTTAACAATTATTATTTCATTAAGAAGACCTTCTAATCCTTTCTCTTTTTCCACAATTTCTGGAATTCCTAGGATCCATAAATTGGGTCATTTGATAGTGCTGGAATCTTGTAAATCTCCAACTGTGATTTTCAATTTTCTAATTTCTTCTTCTTTTATTTGGTCTGGATGTATTATTTCCAGAAGTTTGTCCTCTGGTTCTGAAATTCTTTATTCTGTCTCATCTATTGCTGATTTTACACTGCATTTTTTATTTGCTGTATTGAATTCTGCATTTCCAGTATTTAATTCTGGTTTCTCTTTAAAATCTCAGTTTCTTGGGAGCACTTTTCATTTAGTTTGTGAATTTGCTTCTGTTTGCTTCTAATTAATCTGACTATTAATTTTCTGAATTCCTTTTCTGCCATATCCTTGATCTCTTCTTGATCAGCCTCCATTATTAAAGATTTTTATTGCTCCTTTGGTGAGTTCATAGAGTCTTCCTTATTCTTTTTCAGGATTTTTCCTTTGTTCTTCAGCATTTCTGGTTGCTTTTTTAAAAATTGATTTCCCTCTGCTATTAGCTGCCATGTGTTTATGCAAGTGAAATCATGCAGACCTGTCTACTGGAGCCCTGTTTACTTCTAGATTCTGGTGGAGATTGGTACCAGGGCTTTGATGCACTAAGCCCTGCTTACTGGGGGCTGAGCTCACTTCTCACTGGTGTGGGAAATGAGCTTGGGTTTTCGAGGTTTAGATCTACTCTTTTTTTTTGTTAGCTGTTTTTATTAAAAGTTATTGTTGTCTTCATTATACCTACTATAGAATTTGGTGAATGATTATACAGATATGGGATTTTTTATTTAATAAATGTAAATTTACAAAGTGCAACTTTTGCCTTGTTGTGGCTTTCCCCCCCAACCTCCCTCCCTCCCTCAGCCCTCCCATCTCCCACTCCCTCTCCCATCCCACTCTTCAAGTTTCATTTTCAGTTATCTTTATATACAGAAGATCAACTTAGTATATACTAAGTAAAGATTTCAACAGACTGCACCCACACAACCGTACATGATATAGAGTACTGTTCGACTAGTAGTTTTATCATTAACTCTCATAGTAAAACACATTAAGGACAGAGATCCTACGTGGGGAGCATGTGCCCAGTGACTCCCATTGTTGATTTAATAATTGACACTCTTATTTATGACGTCAGTAATCACCCAAGGCTCTTGCCATATCACAGTGGAGGTTCCTTCCTCCCTTCAGAGAAAGGTGCCTCCTTCTTTGATGGCTTGTTCTTTCCGCTGGGGTCTTGTTCACCGAGATCTTTCATTCAGGTCGTTTTTGCCACAGTGTCTTGGCTTTCCATGCCTGTGAGACTCTCCTGGGCCTTTTAGCCAGATCCAAATGCCCCAAGGGTTGATTCTGAGGCCGGAGTGCTGTTTAGGGCACTTGCCATTCTATGAGTCTGCTGTGTGTCCTGCTTCCACCGCAGGATCATTCTCTCCCTTTTAATTCTATCCTTCATTATTTGCAGACACTGGTCTTATTTGTGAAATCTCTTCGACACTTACCCTATCTTTTTGAACAATTATGTACTTAAACTTATTATTTTAATAAGTGAGATGCCATTGGTACATGACTCCTTGATAAGATTGAATTGGAATCCCCTGGCACATTTCTAGCTCTACCATTGGAGGTAAGTCGGAGTGAGCATGTGCTTACCTGTGTATCTCCTCCCTCTCTTATTCCCACTCTTACATTTAACAGAGATCACTTTTCTGTTAATTTTAGATGCCTAAGAATAATTGTATATTAATTACAAAGTTCAACCAGTGGTATTAAGTAGAACAACAACAACAAAAATACTAAAAGGAATAAAATAGTAAGTTGTTCCTCAACAATCAAGACAAGGGCTGATCATGTCATTGTTTCTCATAGTGTCCATTTCACTTCAATGTGTTTCCTTTTAGGTGCTCGGTTAGTTGTCATTGATCAGGGAGGACATATGATATTTGTCCCTTTGGGACTGGCTTATTTCACTCAGCATGATGTTTTCCAGATTCCTCCATTTTGTTGCAAATGACCGGATTTCATTGTTTTTTTACTGCTGTATAGTATTTCATAGAGTACATATCCCATAATTTCTTTATCCAGTCATCTGTTGATGGGCATTTAGGTTGATTCCATGTCTTAGCTATTGTGAATTGAGCTGCAACAAATATTGAGGTGCAAGCAGCTCTTTTTTTCCCGTTTCATTCCATTTGGGTAAATTCCAAGGAGTGGGATGGCTAGGTCGTGTGGTAGGGCTATATTCAGGTTTCTGAGGACTCTCCAAACTGTCTTCCATAGTGGCTTTACCAGTTTGCATTCCCACCAATGGTGGATTAGTGTCCCTTTTTCCCCACATCCTCGCCAGCATCTGTTGTTAGTTGATTTCTGTATGTAAGCCATTCTAACTGGAGTGAGGTGAAACCTCATTGTGTTTTTGATCTGCATTTCCCTGATGGCTAGGGATCCTGAGCATTTTTTCATGTGTCTGTTGGCCTTTTGGATTTCCTCTTTTGAAAAATGTAGGACTACTGTTGGTTGTACTGCTTGCATAGTGTGGAAGAAACCACTCTGAAATATTGTGATGCTTGTTCCCAGGTGGGCCATGTTGTGAGATGGACCCCACAATTGATGGGTGTGTGTGAGGGATGCAAATGCAGAAGCCCTCTGCTTATGCTCAAAAATGTTAATTATCAATATGGCTTCTCTCTACTGGTTGCAGGTCCAGTTGTGGGTAGAGGTGAGACACAGACAGACCATGGTGTACCCAGTTTCTCTGCCTGTTCTGTAATTTCTCCTTCTTCCTGCTTGGAGCTTCAAACATAGTTAACCAAGCTTTCCTGCCTGCCACTATCCAGAGTTCTGTGGACTCACAACCTTTCTCCATGGTTCGCTGGTGGGGGTGGGCAGCACCTCTTTGCTTGTTCCCTCTGCAGCTCCTTTGCTTCATATCCACCATCTCTCCCTCCTCTTTGCTCCCCCAGTATAGATCTGAGCAGTCTCTGGTGGAGTCCTGGGCCACTCTATGAATTTCTGGCTATTCTGCCACTGGCTTGTATCCTCTCTGCTCACTAACTATCCATTTTTTCCTGTGCAACTTGGAACTTCCTGCTGCTATACCACCATCTTCCAAACACCCTGCTTCTTTTTCTAACCCTGTCACTCTGCCTTTCAAATAAATAAACATATGTTTAAAAAAGTACAAGATACTATTCAAAATAGCAAAAAAATACATAGAAAGAAAATTAAGAAAAATGTGACTCTAATTTTATAATGAACTCTAACAAAGTTAAAAGAACAAAAAACCTTTTAAAATCAGTAAAGATTTGAATGGACATTTTGAAAAAAATAAAAGTTTTCAGTAACTATGTAAAATATCCTCAAAGTCATTATTTGAAAATAGTAAATGAAACCTCTCTTCAAAATGCACACTTCAGATGCTGTACATGGTTCTCTCTCTCTCTCTCAATGCCTCTCCTCTGTGTATGTGACTCTGCCTTTTGAATAAATAAATACATCTTTAAAAATATGTCAATATATCAATTTATTCATTTGGGAGACAGAGAAATCCCAAACACTGATCACCACCCGATTACCTGCCACAGCCAGGAACTTGACCAGGCTAATTCCAGGAGCTTGGAACTAAATTCACATCGCCCATGTAGTTGACAGGGACGTAAGTACCTTTACCATCACCTTTTCTCTCCCAGGATGCACAGTAACAGGAACTTGAACTCAGCAGCAGAACTTGGACTCAACCCCAGCACTCTACATTGGATGTGAGTGTCCCAAGTGGCATCGTAATTGCTTCATCAAATCCCTGCCATTTTAAAAGATGTATTTATTTACTTTATTAAATAGAGTGAGGGGAAAGAGTGGTGGAAAAGGCACAAATATGCCGTGGATGAATTTTAGAATTGTTATGTATGAAAAGAGAGCAGCAGCCTGCAAGGAATATGAGTGCATATGAATCATATGTCTAAATTTTCCAACCAATAAAAATTGAAGTAAATGTTTGGCAGAGTCCAGCTCCAGCAGGTCCAGGGGTTCCTGAAGAAGTGGGAGGCATTGTCTCAGGAAGAAATGAGAGACACACTCAGAGCAAGGCTGATGGCATGGCTCTGTCTCTGGAGTACCAGACTTTTTATATATATATATAAATCACATAATGATTCTTCTTACTATACCAAGTTTGTTGTCCATTTTTATCTAGTCACAATTTCTTTGATTTTCAAGGGCATATTCAGAGCATGGGTTATAATCACAAGTTTGAGATGACAATTTTCAAAGGCATGTTCAGAGCATGGGTTACTGTCACAGACAGGTACAAGATAACAGGCTGCCCTCACAAACCAAGGCCTGGAGTACTGTCTAGCTAGGCAGAAATTGGCTACACAAGCTAGAATGTTACCTTCCTAATCTAATCTTTACTAGAAGCCCAATGTTCAGAGCAGACCCTTTTTTCAATGTATCCCCGCTTTCGCAGTTCTTTCTGTAACTCTTTAATTTCTTTATTGTACTTATCTAAAGGTTCCCTTAGATCTATTCCACAGCTTTGACATGCTAGCCATTGTATTTGTTGCATATATTAAATTAAAGCTTCAATAACATTTATCTTTTTGCTAGTGGGAAGAATATACCAAGGAGCCTGTTACCTTTTAATTCTTTTCCACAAACAGCTCAACCTTGCATAAAGCATTAACCCCTTCTCCTACACTAACATTCTGCTTGATTAAAATTCTACCAAGCAATGGACATTTTGGGGATCATGAGACTAAGTGTTCTTCCCTAAAATTAGAAATACAGCAATCATAAGTGGGACCACCAGGAAGCTCTGGCTTTGTTATGCAGAGTGTAGATCCCAACAAACCTAAACCACCAAGAGGACTACAGCTGTTGTTCTCACGCCTTGCTGAGACAGACCTTCTGCTACGACCTTGTCAGCCAGCCCAAGCTGCCTTGGCCTCCCACTCTGTTAACATTCCTTTGCATGTGTATACCACATTTTCATTATCCATGCTCCAGTTGTTGGGCACCTGATTCCACATTGTGGTTATTGTGAATAGTACAACACTACACATGAGTGCACACATCTCTTCAATATACTTTCAATTCATAGATACATATAAGTAGTAGGATAGCTAAGGCATATACCAGTTCTGTTTCTATGTTTCTCAGGATTGGCCACATTGTTTTCCATAATAGCTACAGTCATATACATTCCTACCAAGAGATCCCCTTTCCCCACACCCTTACCAGAATTTATTACTTTTATCTTTTGATCAAACTATTCTAACTAGAATGAGATGGTGATTCTGATTTGCAGTTCCCTGATGATTAGTGACATTGTACATTTTTCCATTACTTGTAGGTTACTTGTAAATCCTGTTTTGAGAATATCTGCACAGGATATTTGCCCATTTTATAATCAAATTTTTTTGGTTACTTAGATTCTTGAGTTTCTTCTTCATTATGGATATTCATAAATATACATTCTCAAAAACGAGGCCGGCGCCGCGGCTCACTAGGCTAATCCTCCACCTAGCGGCGCCGGCACACTGGGTTCTAGTCCCGGTTGGGGCACCGGATTCTGTCCCGGTTGCCTCTCTTCCAGGCCAGCTCTCTGCTGTGGCCAGGGAGTGCAGTGGAGGATGGCCCAGGTGCTTGGGCCCTGCACCCCATGGGAGACCAGGAAAAGCACCTGGCTCCTGGCTCCCGCCACCGGATCAGTGCGGTGCGCCGGCCGCAGCGCACCAGCCACGGCGGCCATTGGAGGGTGAATCAACAGCAAAGGAAGACCTTTCTCTTTGTCTCTCTCTCTCTCACTGTCCACTCTGCCTGTCAAAACAAACAAACAAACAAACAAACACGAAGTTCTCTAAGGTGCACTTCTGTTTTTCAGTCATTTTAGAAGAGTCATCTTGGGGCCTTCCAGCTCTCTCATTTCCTCTGTTCAGTCAGTTGGGTCTGTGACCTAGGCTCCAGGTCTTTATCACTTCAGGGCCTCTTAGTGACTCCAGTCTTGAAACGGTTTTACCTATAGGTTCTGCATTAACATCCCAACAGGAACCTTCCAAAACCACAAACTTCATTATATCATTCGCTAGCCCCCCAACTTATTGAATCTTCAAAGCATACATAGAGAGATGACGGCAGCAGAGTGCAGCTTAAAGCGGTGCACATAGTGGGATGCTGGCATCGCAGAGTGCAGCTTAACCTGGTGCACCTCAACACCAGACCCAGGATGAGGGAATTTATGCAAGGACTTTGGAGGGGTCCATTCACTTCTTCTACCTTGTAAGGAGACTTCAAAAAGGGGCCATCTTTTTCTTAATGTTTGGATGTTGAACCCAGTCATACTGGTGTATTTAAAGGGGTTCAATGCCCCCTTTCAACTCTTACACATATGGTAAATAGCAGGCCTCCAGCGTTCATTATCAATTTTTTTAAGAGGGCTCCAACAGAAGCAGAAAGTGAGCCCTTTCAAGTTACTGGATCTGCTGGTCCTCAATTTTATTCTCCCCAGCCTTGAGAACAGTGTGAAAATTTTCAAATACCCAAGACAAAGTCTTGTTACAATAGGAAAAAAGCACTGAAATCTCTGGGAATGTCTTGCTTTTCTCCCTACAATTTGAGGTATAGCTTTGTGGGCTATAGATTCCTCAGTTTGTGCTTTTTTTTTTTTTTTGCCTTCTGCACTGCACCACATCAGCCCACTGCCTTGTGGTCCTTCAGGGATTCTGATGAGCAATCTGTGCATGAACATAGGGGAAATGATGGAAGACACCTCCCTCTCAGCTCTACAGATATGAACAATACACCCGAGCTGTCACGGGCAACAGAACATTTTGTGGTAGTGTCATGATGCCGGGAAAGTGATCCCGTCATGTTGGGACCTATCACTCAGATGTTAAAGAGAAAGGAAAGGCTATTTGGGGTGTAGACTTTAGGAGGCAATTGAAACATTCTACATGTGTTCATTTTGCAAAAAATAAATATCAATTTCTTTTTTTAACTTTTATTTAATGAATATAAATTTCCAAAGTACAACTTATGGATTACAATGGCTTCCCCCACATACCGTCCCTCCCACCCACTACCCTCCCCTTTCCCACTCCCTCTCCCCTTCCATTCACATCAAGATTCATTTTCGATTATCTTAATATACAGAAGATCAGCTTAGTGTACATTAAGTAAGGATTTCAACAGTTTGCTCCCACACAGAAACATAAAGTGAAAAATAATAGATGATTTTTTTTCAATGATGATGAAATCAGATCAGACCTATTGTCATGTTTAATCCCAGTGAGAGTCAAGTTGGGAGTTGATAATTTCTTTTTTTTTTTTTACAGAGGATCAGTTTAGTATACATTAAGTAAAGATTTCAACAGTTTGCATCCCCATAGAAACACAAAGTGAAATATATTGTTTGAGTACTCGTTATAGCATTAAATCTCAATACACAGCACATTAAGGACAGAGATCCTACATGAGGAGTAAGTGCACAGTGACTCCTGTTGTTGACTTTACCAATTGACACTCCTGTCTATGGCATCAGTAGTCTCCCTATGCTCCAGTCATGAGTTTCCAAGGAATATCAATTTCTATAACTAACCTAAGCAAAGATCTTCTGGGGGTATTTTCTCTTTAATCAAATGGACAGATACTTGTGGAAACTACCATGGAGTATCACCAACTGTGATTGGTCCATTTCTTCCTCTGATCTTGGGAGGCACATTGTGATGTCATTCCAACTGCCTGTTTGAATCCCTGGCTTGGCAGAGGATTTTGTCCATTTCTTCCAGGAAGCAGATGGATG
Organism: Oryctolagus cuniculus; assembly: GCF_051225735.1. Classification (NCBI taxonomy): domain Eukaryota; kingdom Metazoa; phylum Chordata; class Mammalia; order Lagomorpha; family Leporidae; genus Oryctolagus; species Oryctolagus cuniculus. Next base: position 39,829,144 of record NC_142885.1, on the reverse strand, counting down.
CTGACCAGCAAGACTTGGACAAAGCTAAGTGTTTTCCATATTTTCCTGTTTTTGCTGTTTCTCTAGTTCTTGTTAGTGTGTTATTTTGTTCTTTTATTGTTCAGTTCATTTTGTTCTCTCCCTTACCCCACAATATTTTACTACTTATATGTGCATTTCTATTTCATTTAAATATCCCCTTATTTCTTTTTTGATTTTTCTTGAAAATTCTTCTACTTACTTTCTGTCTCCATTTTCTAATTGTTTAATACTTGTGTATCTCACCTTTTTTATTTTTTCTCATCTCTAATCACTTTATTTACATAGGAAGTTTAGTTATCACAGTTGGTGTTTTACTTTCTATTACAGTTTTCCAAGTTTTTGTGTTGTCACTTTTGATTATTTTGTTTGAATCACTGATGAGTGTAGTGTAATTCATATGTAGTGTTTGTTCAAATTATTAGCATAGTGAACAGAATTAATCTTCCTAACTAGTGTAGCTCACATCCTGGTGTTTTGCCCGTTCGTTTTAGTGCTTATTATTTATCTCATGTCTTTTTGAATTTCTTGTTTCTTTTATTTAGTTCGTTTATGCATTTTCTCATTGCTTCATCTTGTGTATCTCATTTTTTATTTTTTTCTCACCTGTATCAATTATTTTCCAGGGAGGAGTAGTATTGTACATTTGGTTATAAGAGGTGGTGTTTTACTTTCTGTTACAGTTTCCCATGTCTTTGTTTTGTCACTTTGATTCTTTTCTTTGAATCACTGATGAGGATAGTGTAATTTATCAATAGTGTTAGTTCAACATATTAGCAGAATGAATAGAATTGCTGTTAGTGTAGTTGGGCCAGCACCATGGCTCAGTAGGCTGATCCTGCCCCTGCGGCGCCAGCATCCCGGGTTCAAGTCCTGGTCGGGGCACCAGATTCTGTCCCGGTTGGTCCTCTTCCAGTCCAGCTATCTGCTGAGGCACGTCACGGCAGAGGAGGATGGCCCAAGCTTGGGTCCCGCACCTGCATGGGAGACCACGAGAAGCACCTGGCTCCTGGCTTCCTATCAGCGCGGCACACTGGCTGCAGCGTACTGGCCACAGCGGCCACTGGGCAGTGAACCAATGGAAAAAAAGGAAGGCCTTTCTCTCTGTCTCCCTCTTTCACTTTACAATCTGCTTGTCCAAAAAAAATTGTGTAGTTCATATTGTATTGTTTTGCTCCTTGTATTAGTGCTGTTTCTTTCATGCTTTTTGTTTTGTGTGTCCTCTTTTCTCCCCCACAAACTTTTTTGTTTTTATCTGTGTGTATTTTATTTAAAATCATATTTCTTTGTTTGATGTTCCTGTTAATTCTTGTATTTATTTTCTGTTTTCCTTTTCTAATTGTGTAATTCTTGTGTATCTGACCTTTTTATTTTCTCTCATCTGTACTCACTCTATTGACATAGGAGGATTAGCATTGTAAGTTGAGGTATAAGAGTTGGTGTTTTACTTTCTGTTACAGCTTTCCATGTTGTTGTTTTGTCACTTTTGATGATTTTGTTTGACTCACTGATGAGTAGAGTGTAATTCATATATAGTGTTTGTGGAGTATTAGCGTAGTGAATAGAGTGAATCTTAATAAATAGTGGAGTTCATATCCTGGTGTTTTGCCAGTTCCTTTTAGTTCTGTTTATTTTTTCCCTTTTTTCTCCCCCACAAACTTTTGCTTTTTATTGGTGTGTATTTTATTTAAAAATCTCATTTCTTTTTTATTTTCTTGTCATTTCTTCCATTTCTTTTCTTTTCTTTTTTCTTTGTTTCTTTGTTTCCTTTTTCTTTTTTGACAGGCAGAGTTAGACAGAGAGAGGGAGGGAGGGAGGGAGGGAGAAAGGTCTTCCTTTTTCCGTTGGTTCACCTTCCAAGTGGCCGCTCTGGGCGGCGCGTTACGGACAGCGCGCTGCTCTGATCCGAAGCCAGGAGCCAGGTGCTTCCTCCTGGTCTCCCACGCGGGTGCAGGGCTCAAGCACCTGGGCCATCCTCCACTGCACTCTCGGGCCACAGCAGAGAGCTGGACTGGAAGAGGAGCAACCGGGGCTAGAACCCGGTGCTCCGACAGGGACTAGAACGCGGGGCTTTGGCGCCGCAGGCAGAGGATTGGACTAGTGAGCCGCTGTGCTGGCTTATTCATTTTCTGATTTCGTGTTCTGATTGTTTAATTCTTGTGTATCTCACCGTTTTTAAGAGTTTTCTCATCTGTAATCACTTGATTTACATCGGAGGATTAGTATAGTAAGTTTAGTTATCAGAGTTGGTGTTTTACTTTCTGTTAGAGTTTTCCATGTTTTTGTGTTGTCACTTTTGATTATTTTGTTAGAATCACGGATGAGTGTAGTGTAATTCATATGTAGTGTTTGTTCAAAATATTAGCATAGTGAACAGAATTAATCTTCCTAAGTAGTGTAGTTCACATCCTGGTGTTTTGCCTGTGCTTTTTAGTGCTTATTATTTGGTTCTGTTTGTTTTGCTTTTCCTCTTTTCTCCCCCACAAAGTTTTGCTTTCTAGCTGTGTGTATTTAATTTAAAAATCTCATTTCTGTTTGAATTTCTTATTTCTTTTATTTCGTTCGTTTATGCATTTTCTCATTGCTTCATCTTGTGTATCTCACCTTTGTTATTTTTTTCTCCTCTGTTATCAATTATTTACCTAGGAGGAGGAGTATTGTAAGTTTGGTTATAAGAGGTGGTGTTTTACTTTCTGTTATAGTTTCCCATGTCTTTGTTTTGTCTCTTTGATTCTTTTGTTTGAATCGCTGATGAGGATAGTGTAATCCATCAATAGGGTTAGTTCAACATATTAGCATAGTGAATAGAAGTACTGTTAACAATTGGTGTAGTTGGGCCAGCGCCGTGGCTCACTAGGCTGATCCTGCCCCTTGGGCGGCGGCATCCCGGGTTCGAGTCCCGGTCGGGGCACCAGATTCTGTCCCGGTTGGTCCTCTTCCAGTCCAGCTCTCTGCTGTGGCCCGTCACGGCAGTGGAGGATGGCCCAAGTCCTTGGGTCCCGCACCCGCATGGGAGACCACGAGAGGCACCTGGCTCCTGGCTTCCTATCAGCTCGGCCCGCTGGCCGCAGCGCGCTGCCCACAGCGGCCACTGGGCGGTGAACCAATGGAAAAAAAGGAAGGCCTTTCTCTCTGTCTCCCTCTTTCACTGTACACTCTGCCTGTCAAAAAAAAATCGTGTAGTTCATATCGTGTTGCTTTGCTCTTTGTATTAGTGCTGTTTCTTTCATGCTTTTTGTTTTGTGTGTCCTCTTTTCTCCCCCACAAACTTTTTTGTTTTTATCTGTGTGTATTTTATTTAAAATCATATTTCTTTGTTTGATGTTCCTGTTAATTCTTGTATTTATTTTCTGTTTTCCTTTTCTAATTGTGTAATTCTTGTGTATCTGACCTTTTTATTTTCTCTCATCTGTACTCACTCTATTGACATAGGAGGATTAGCATTGTAAGTTGAGGTATAAGAGTTGGTGTTTTACTTTCTGTTACAGCTTTCCATGTTGTTGTTTTGTCACTTTTGATGATTTTGTTTGACTCACTGATGAGTAGAGTGTAATTCATATATAGTGTTTGTGGAGTATTAGCGTAGTGAATAGAGTGAATCTTAATAAATAGTGGAGTTCATATCCTGGTGTTTTGCCAGTTCCTTTTAGTTCTGTTTATTTTTTCCCTTTTTTCTCCCCCACAAACTTTTGCTTTTTATTGGTGTGTATTTTATTTAAAAATCTCATTTCTTTTTTATTTTCTTGTCATTTCTTCCATTTCTTTTCTTTTCTTTTTTCTTTGTTTCTTTGTTTCCTTTTTCTTTTTTGACAGGCAGAGTTAGACAGAGAGAGGGAGGGAGGGAGGGAGGGAGGGAGGGAGAGAGAGAGAAAGGTCTTCCTTTTTCCGTTGGTTCACCTTCCAAGTGGCCGCTCTGGGCGGCGCGTTGCGGACAGCGCGCTGCTCTGATCCGAAGCCAGGAGCCAGGTGCTTCCTCCTGGTCTCCCACGCGGGTGCAGGGCTCAAGCACCTGGGCCATCCTCCACTGCACTCTCGGGCCACAGCAGAGAGCTGGACTGGAAGAGGAGCAACCGGGGCTAGAACCCGGTGCTCCGACAGGGACTAGAACGCGGGGCTTTGGCGCCGCAGGCAGAGGATTGGACTAGTGAGCCGCTGTGCTGGCTTATTCATTTTCTGATTTCGTGTTCTGATTGTTTAATTCTTGTGTATCTCACTGTTTTTAAGAGTTTTCTCATCTGTAATCACTTGATTTACATCGGAGGATTAGTATAGTAAGTTTAGTTATCAGAGTTGGTGTTTTACTTTCTGTTAGAGTTTTCCATGTTTTTGTGTTGTCACTTTTGATTATTTTGTTAGAATCACGGATGAGTGTAGTGTAATTCATATGTAGTGTTTGTTCAAAGTATTAGCATAGTAAACAGAATTAATCTTCCTAACTAGTGTAGTTCACATCCTGGTGTTTTGCCTGTGCTTTTTAGTGCTTATTATTTGGTTCTGTTTGTTTTTTTTTTTTCCTCTTTTCTCCCCCAGACACTTTTTCTTTTTCTCTGTGTTTATTTGTTTTTATATTCTCATTTGTTTTTGATTTTCTTATTTCTTTTATTTATTTTTAGTGTGCATTTGCTAGTTGTTAAATTCTTGTGTGTTTCAACTTTTTATTATTTCTTCATCTATAATCACTTTATTTACATAGGAGGATTAATATTGTAAGTTCAATTATAAGCATTGGTTTTTTACTTCTGTTGCAGTTTTCCATGTTATTGTTTTGTCGCTTTTGTTTCTTTTGTTAGAGTCACTGATGTATATAGTGTAATCCATCAATAGGGTTAGTTGAAAATATTAGTATAGTGAATAGAATTAATCTTAATAATTTGATTTTCCACTTGTTTTTAGTGCTGTTTTCGTTGTGCTTTAATTTTGTTTTTCCTCTTTTCTCCCCCACAAACTTTTGCTTTTTATTTGTGTATTTTATTTAAAAATGTCATTTCTTTATTTTATTTAAATATCTCATTTCTTTTCTGATTTTCTTGTCATTTTAAAGTTGAAAAGGTATGTTATGCCATGGTGGGTCTTATTCAGGTGATCGAATCTCAGACATTGACATCTAGCAGTTCATCGCAAAAAAGCCATACTTACTCCTTTAACTAGAGCCTTGCAGTGGGGAAGGGCTAATGAGTTAATATGTATGGGCTCCAGTTTGTTTTCCTTGAGTTCCATGCACATGGAGCAATTTGGAAAGGAAGAGCTCTCCTGACTGCAGAGACGAAGGATGCCACTGGAGGTGGGTTTTCAATCATAAGGCCATGCACTGAATGGAGGATTATTAATATATGACTCTCACTGCTTTGGAAGAGTAGGTTTAATGCCAGGAGTTCCTTGCATATGTGGAGGGTAAAGGCTGCATACTGTTATGAGGAAAGTACCTTAACTTGTAGTGACTGCTTTAGGGATTTCTTATCTCCATGCCCCTTGGAGACCTTAGTCATCAAATAAATTCAAAAAGCTAGTCATATTCTTAAGATAATCCTAGCTAAGCTTTGCCTAGAGACCTCAGAAACATGTCTTAAATTCTTACCTGTTGCCCTCAGGATCAAAGTGGCACCTAAGGCTGTTTAACTAAAATGCTATATAAAGAGGTCTTCTTCACCTCTGATACTCTCTTTGACTCAGGGATACAGGATCACATAAAAGTTTAATATTAATCTTTTTCCTATACAAGAGGCTAATGGACTGTGGTAATAAAATTCTCACAGTGCCAGGTCCCAAAAGTCATGACAGCCTGTCCCCAGGAGACCAAGGCTTAAGAGACACTTGGAGTAAAGACTTCTTCCACTGATCAATTGCAGCCTAAATGAAAGGAATCCTACAAGGTGCTACTCAGCACTCCTACTGAAGGCAATTCAGGGCATCCCAAGCTGGGTACATTTGTCAAGGATCTCAATTCTACCTCTTTAGTCTTCACAGGTGCACACAGAGAACAACAAGTCTGCTCACTCTTGTGAATGCATTGAAGATCTCGAATACATCTTCAAAGGGCAAAAGGGTGAGTAAAATGTTGGCTACAATAGCTGGAGCTGGGCTGATCCAAAGCCAGGAGCCAGGATCCAGGATCCAGGGGCTGCCTCCAGGTCTCCTACATGGGTGTAGGAGGCCAAAGATGTGAGCCATGGTCTGCTGCTTTCCTAGGCCATAGCAGAGAGCTTGATCAGAAGTGGAGCAACTGGGACCGAAACCATATTGAACGTGCTACACTTAATGGCACACATGTTTTACCTATCTTTTATTCTCTCAGTAGGCTGCTGTTGTGAGGAAAACTCCATAGTTCTTGTAGTATGAGAGTAGGAGATCCCGCTAGGCCGTAGAAAACCATTTAAAAATCTGTTTATTGTGTGGGTCAAACTAGAGCCTACACTTCAGGCCAGATTTTACAGCAATTGCTTGGATCCATGGGTGCTCTAAGATAGTCATGGACAACTAGTTGGCCATAAAATGCATACTGGCAAAACCAGGAGCATGTGCACTGATTAATGGAATCTGCTGCATCTACTCTAACAGTTGTATATTCATTGAAAAGGATACTACCAGTCTTTAAGCCTACACTAGATGGTTTTATAGTTTGGGCAAAGACAATCTACCAACACCCATTATTTGGGAAACAATGGAATAGATGGCAGAGGATTAACTAAGTGAGCCATGGTGCCGGCCCCATAAGTCTATCTTAAAAACCACATACTGTATTAATCAATTTATACAAAAATGCCCCCACAGAAGCAAATTCATAGAAACAAAAAATATATTAGCATTACTTAGAACTTTGGGATTTAGAGATCAAGTTCTTTGACTGCTGTTAGGTATGGAATTTCTCTGTAAGATAATGAAAATATTCTGAAATTGACTGTAGTAAGGAGGCACAACCATGTAATTATAATGTGAAGACCATTGAATTATACTCTTTAAATGGGGGAATTGTATTGTATATGAATTAAATATTGATTAAATGTTTAAGTGAATACAATGCAAGCACACAATAAAAAGTATGAGCCTGTGGTGTGTGTGTGTGTGTGTGTGTGTATGATGTGAATTATTTTTTTTTATCCTAGTAAGAATCAGAAATACATCTAGCAATCTGAATTATATGTAATAACTTGAGAAGTCTACAAAATGTCAGTATTTAATGGTTTGGGAATTAGAAGTTTTTAGTTGTACTTCACTGTAAATTTAGGTCACAAGTTCCAAACATTAATACTACTCCTTTGGAAGACAGATATTTTTTGAATGTGTTAACATTCATACTATGATGTTGTAGTCACTTATTTTCAGGACTATAGTTAATCAATATTGAATTATTTTTTTAAAGATTTATTTATTTATTTGAAAGGCAGAAAGTTACAGAGAGGCAGAGGAAGAGACAGAGGGAGAAGTCTTCCATCTGCTGGTTCACTCCCTAATGGCTACAATAGCTGGAGCTGGGCTGATCCAAAGCCAGGAGCCAGGAGCCAGGGGCTGCCTCCAGGTCTCCTGCATGGATGCAGGAGGCCAAGGATGTGAGCCATGGTCTGCTGCTTTCCTAGGCCATAGCAGAGAGCTTGATCGGAAGTGGAGCAACTGGGACCGAAACCAGCACCCATACGGGAAGCTACCTCTGCATGTGGCATCTTTACTCTCTATGCCACAGCACTGGCTCTTAAATCATTTCTTTAATAATGAAATGTCTTTTTATGCTTCAAAATTTTCATTATAGTAGTTTGAAATATAAACTTGTAGACATGAAGTACATCTATATTATCCTCATAAAGGCTCATATTTGGCAGCATAAAGTTTTAATGATTTATTGTAAAATGATAACATGCTTGACAAAAAGCATTCATTAAATGCTGGACATCTTTATTTTTAAAGGTTTATTTATTTACTTGAAAGGCAAAGTTGAGAGAGAGAGAGTGAGCTTCCATTAGCTAGTTCATTCTCCCAAATGGTTGTAACAGGCTGGGCCAGGCCCAGAATTTGAAGCTATTTAAGTGCCTGGAGAAGAGTGGAATTAGGAGTCTCCTGGTGCAGATTAACAGCCCTTTTGTCGTGAGGAAGAAGCTGAAGTTCAGATCTTTAGGTCATTTCAGGACACGTGCATGTGTGTAGTTGAGCTTCTGGGTACCCCATTATCAGTTTCAGACGTGAAGATACAAGGTGCATTGAAAAGAAGAAAACACTGCTTGGCACCCTGTGAGGTGATTTCACTAGGACTCTAGTTAACTGTTTTAAGCAAGTGCTTATAGAATACAAACAGTACCAAGTACAGATTTTTGTAAGCAACAAGCACCAATATCAGGGTTCTATAGTGGTGGCTCAATTACTGGAATCCTGGGATTCTAGGGACTTCTAGGGCATCTTCCAAGGACCTACTAAAGGGAAGCTTTTGGATACCTTATATGCTTATATATGCTTTGTGGGTAGTGTTTGGAAATATATTTTAAAAAATTAACTGTCAACTAGAAAGGTTTGTTGTAAGAGTAGATGAAAAAGAAACTTCTTCATTACTCAAGAATTCAGTGTCAGCCGGCGCCGTGGCTCACTAGGCTAATCCTCTGCCTTGCAGCACCGGCACACCGGGTTCTAGTCCCGGTCAGGGCACTGGATTCTGTCCCAGTTGCCCCTCTTCCAGGCCAGCTCTCTGCTATGGCCCGGGAGTGCAGTGGAGGATGGCCCAGGTGCTTGGGCCCTGCACCCCATGGGAGACCAGGAGAAGCACCTGGCTCCTGCCATCGGATCAGCGCGGTGCGCCGGCGGCCGCGGCGGCCATTGGAGGGTGAACCAATGGCAAAGGAAGACTTTTCTCTCTGTCTCTCTCTCTCACTGTCCATTCTGCCTGTCAAAAAAAATAAAGAAAGAATTCAGTGTCATCATTGGAAATGATGTAAGAAATTGAAACAATATAAAGAAATGTCAATTTAAATAAAAACAGATCTAACCCATTACATACTTACTGTTAATATAAATTATCTTTGATAAAGATATTTGATAATACATTTTTCATATATGACTTATAAGAAGTCCGGTGTTAATTGGCCTGGTGATCTGTGCTTGCTAAGTGTCTGTATTCACAGGAAAATATACTTGAGACTTTATGACAGAAAGTATTTTTACATTGAAGTCAATTGGCCATTGAAATTGTGCACCTAGTCTCCTACTAAAACCAGGACTTTGGAACTGTCTTCTTTGATATTTACAAGTCAAAGAGGTACATCCTAGGTAGTGGAAAAAGATATTTCTGTTTCAAAAAGATTGGTAAAATCTTATTTATCTGTGAAAAATATGTACATATATTTCAAAAACACAGAAAAATAATTCCATATAAATATTTTCTGAATTAAAGTCTACACCAAATTATAAAGAGGGAAAGTTGACTCCAACTGAATGTGACACAAGGCACGTAAAAGGTGACCTTGAGTGCACTGTGTGCAGATTAAGAGGGTTCAGTAGGGAGGGAAAAAGCAAAAAAGGAGGATATGCAAAGACTCATGGAGGGATGCATTATAGGGTTTATTCCAGATCTTTTTGTGCTATGATGTTTATTTAGGCAAGGATGTGCTCATGTTGCTTCCTATTTACATGTTGTCAGGTGCCATCAAAATGTATATGTCCAAAAGCCCAAGCTGGTGAAGTGACAAGGTTGTTGCTGCAGATTCTGGGCCTAAAGGTGAGAGTACAACAGGTGTCCTCCAGGTGCCTATATGTATTTTCAAGAGGAACCTCTAGGAGAACAAGCACTGTGGATGGCATTCCGGGGGGTAGAGCGTAGGCCCGGGAGGGGTGTGATCCATCTTGCATGGTGACACCATCTAATGAGAAAGCATTGTATATGGTGATAGAAAATAGAGGGCATGAGTCTGCCCTAGTAACTCACTGCTGAGTACTTCACCCCTGCTAGCACAGAATGTGCAGAACAGAGTTTCCCTTCCTAGAGACACTGCATCACATGTGTGGCTGAGATTCACGTGCCAGAGTCAATACCAGAGGCATTTGCTCTTAGTTTCAGAAATTTTTTTTTTACAGGCAGAGTGGACAGTGAGAGAGACAGAGAGAAAGGTCTTCCTTTGCCATTGGTTCACCCTCCAATGGCCGCTGTGGCCAGCGCGCTGTGGCCGGCGCACCAATCAGAAGGCAGGAGCCAGGTGCTTTTCCTGGTCTCCCATGTGGGTGCAGGGCCCAAGCACTTGGGCTGTCCTCCACTACACTCTCGGTCCAAAGCAGAGAGCTGGCCTGGAAGAGGGGCAACCAGGACAGAATCCAGCACCCTGACGGGACTAGAACCGAGTGTGTCAGTGCTGTAGGCAGAGGATTAGCCTATTAAGCTGTGGCACCAGCCTAAGTTTCAGAAACTTAAGATAGCAAACAACATCCTTTCCCCAGGCATCTCTTGGGTTGTATCATCAGGAACTCTTCAGAGAGGCAACTCAAATTTGTATGTCGATGAGCAGACCAGCAAAGATAGAGAAAGTTTTAATAGTTTGTTTTGAGAATGGATGGAGATTTTTTTTTTTGACAGGCAGAGTGGACAGTGAGAGAGAGAGACAGAGAGAAAGGTCTTCCTTTGCCGTTGGTTCACCCTCCAATGGCCGCCGCGGCCGGCGTGCTGCGGCCGGCGCACCACGCTGATCCGATGGCAGGAGCCAGGAGCCAGGTGCTTTTCCTGGTCTCCCATGGGGTGCAGGGCCCAAGCACCTGGGCCATCCTCCACTGCACTCCCTGGCCACAGCAGAGAGCTGGCCTGGAAGAGGGGCAACCGGGACAGAATCCGGCGCCCTGACCGGGACTAGAACCCGGTGTGCCGGTGCCGCTAGGTGGAGGATTAGTCTAGTGAGCCACGGCGCCAGCCCGGATGGAGACTTTTGGCAAGGATTCCATGAATGCATTGATGATACCTGGAGAAGTCATGGCCATGTTTGGACTTACCCATAATGGTAGAGCTAGAAACGTGCCAGGGGATTCCAATTCAATCCCATCAAGGTGGCATGTGGCAATGCCATCTTACTTGTTAAAATGATCAGTTTAAGTTCATAATTCATCAAAAAGATAGGATTAAGTGTCAAAGGGATTACATAAATAAGACCAGTGTCTGCAAATAATTGATATAATTTAAAAAGGAGAGAATGACCCAACATGGGAAGCAGTATACCCAGCAGACCCAGAGAATGGCAAAAGCCCTAAACAGCACTCTGGCCTCAGAATCAGCCCTTAAGGCATTCGGATCTGGCTGAAAAGCCCATGAGAGTTTCCCAGGCATGGAAAGCAAAGATATTGTGGCCAAAAAAATGACCTAAATGAAAGATCTCTGTGAGTGAGATCCCAGCGGAAAGAATGGGCCATCAAAGAAGGAGGTACCTTTCTCTGAAGGAAGGAGAGACCTTCCACTTTGACTATGGCCTTGTCTAAATAAGATCGGAGTTGGCGAACTCAAGAGGCTTCCATAGCCTTGGGAGCTCATGACAAGAGCCTCAGATGATTACTGACATCATAAATAAGAGTGTCAATTGTTAAATCAACAATGGGAGTCACTGTGCTCCTGCTTCCCATGTAGGACCTATGCCCTTAATGTGTTGTACTATGTGAATTAATAGTAAAACTACTACTCAAACAGTGCTCTATACTTTGTGTGTCTGTGTGGATGCAAACTGTTGAAATCTTTACTTAATATATACTAAGTTGATCTATATATAAAGATATATCTATATCTATATCTATATCTATATCTATATCTATATCTATATCTATATATGAAAATGAATCATGATGTAGAATGGGATGGGAGAGGGAGTGGGAGATGGGATGGTTCCAGGTGGGAGGGAGGTTATGGAGGGAAAAGCTGCTATAATTCAAAAGTTGTACTTTGGAAATTTATATTTATTAAACAAAAGTTGAAAAGAAAAAACAAAAAAGAAACAAAACAGCTATCATTGTAGTAGTTCAGATTTTTGTCTATTTTTTCCCAAGAATTTTAATATCACATACACCTCCCTTTGAAGTACTTACATTTCCTCAATTATTTAAATTTTATTGATTGCTTAAGGAAAATTGTAAAAGAAAAAGAATTTAATTTTTAGTAGTATAAAAGTAATAGATGTCATGTATTTCATAGATGCAGTTCTAAGAAGGTACCCATACTTTTCTCCCTTCCGCTCTCCCTCCCTCAATCCTCATCCCTTCCACTTTTTCTTTAATTTTTTTGCAAAGACATAGTGTTGTTTTAAAAAAATTATTTGAAAGTCAGAGTTACACATAAAGAGAAGCAGAGACAGAGAGAGAGAGGGAGAAAAAGAGAGAGAGAGAGGTCTTCCATCTGCTGGTTCACTTCCCAATTGGCCACAATGGTCATAGTTGTGCCAACCCAAAACCAGGGAGCCAGGAGCTTCCTGCAGGTCTTTCACATGGGTGGAGGGGCCCAAGGACTTGGGCCATCTTCCACTGCTTTCCCAGTCCATAGCAGAGAGCTAGATCAGAAATGGAGCAGCTGGGACTTGAACCGGTGCCCATATGGGATGCTGGCACTGCAGGTGGTGGCTTTACCTTCTATGCCACAGTGCTGGCCCCTAGAATATATTTCTTCTTCTTTTTTAAATTGTTACTGATATTAAGCTTATTTATTCTTTCATTTATTGAAAGGCAGGTTAAAATCTCACATTTGTATCGGTGTGTGTGTGTGCGTGTCACATTTTTCTTCATGTTATTTGGTTATATATATATATATATATATATGTAAAAATTGACAGGTAGAGTTATAGACAGTGAGAGAGAGAGAAAGAAAGGTCTTCCTTCCATTGGTTCACCCCCCAAATGGCCGTTATGACTGGAACTGTGCAGATCTGAAGCCAGGAGCCAGGAACCAGGAGCTTTTTCTGGGTCTCCCATGCAGGTGCAGGGCCCAAGCACTTGGGCCATCCTTCACTACCTTCCCCGGACACAGCAGAGCTGAACTGGAAGAGGAGCAACCAGGACTAGAACCGGCATCCATATGGGATGCCGACGCTGCAGGCGGAGAATTAACCAAGTGAGCTACAGCGCTGGCCCCTAGAATGTATTTCTTATATTATTTTTGTTTTGATAGCCATTAATATCTTCTCCCTATCACTCTCACTTCCTCACATCTCCTTCCCAGTCTTAAAGTCCTCACTAGTCTATATTCAGATAGATGTAATTTTTAGGTTTCATATACGAATGAGAATAGATGGGATCTGTCTTTCCAAACCGAGCATTTCATTTAACTTGATACTCTCTAGCACCATTTAGTCTGCTGCATATAACAGCATTTCACTTTTTGTCATGGATGAATAATATTCATTATGCACATGTGCCTCATTTTCTTTATCCATTCATCCATTATTGGATCTCTAGTTTGATTTCATATCTTGTGGATAGTGAAGCAGTATATGTGGGAATGCAGGTATCTTTTTGATATGATGATTTCATTTCTTTTGGATATCTGCATGGAAGTGGGATAAATGCGTCATATTTGAAATCTATTTTTAGTTTTCTGAGGAACATAAATCTGTTCTCCATAATGGTTGTACTAATTTACGTTCACATCAATAGTGCATGAGTTCCCATTTTTCCATATCCTCACCAGATTTTCCTATTTCTTTTCCTTTTTCATAACAATCTAAGCTTAGATGATATCTCATTGTGATTTTGATTTTCACTTCCTGTATGACTGATGATATTCAGTACTTTTCACGCATTTGTTGTCTATGTGGATTTTTCTTTAGATAAATGTATATTCATATCCTTTCTCCAATCTTGTCAGATTATTTCCTTTTTGGTTATTCAAGCTTTTGATTTTTTTGTTATTCCAGTGAAAGAGAAGGGGTGGGGAAGTCAGAGAGAACTCCTATCGACTTTTTCATTTCCCAAATGCTCACAAAAGTACTAACCCAGAACTAGAGCCAAAGCCAAAAAAACAATTTGGTCTGCCATGTGGGAGATAGCAACTCAGTTATTTCAGCCATCAGTGCTGCCTCTCAAAGTCTGCATTGGTAGAAACCAGAATTTGCAGCCAGAGCTGGGAATTAAACTCAGGCACTCTGATGTGGGACACGGATGTCTGAACCAAGCAAAACATTTATTCCAAATATTCAATTTTTTGAGTTCTTAGCATATTTTTTGACATGAACTTTTCATTAGATAGACTTTTCAAAATGCTATTTCATTTTTTAGATTGTCTCTTCACTATATTCATTTGCTGTGGAGAAGTTTCTTAATTTGTTCCCATTTGCTGGTTTACTCCCCAGATGGCCACAATAGCAGAGGCTGAGCCAAGCTGAAGCCAGGAACCCAGAATGCCATCCCTGTCCTCCAATGGGTAGAAGGAACCCACATACTTAGGTCATCATCTGCTACCTTCTGGGCACATGATTACAAAATTGGATCATCAGCACAGGTCAGTGTGGACTAGAATTGGCACTCTAATATGAATGCAGGTGTCCCCACAATGGCAGACATATGTCATATATTACGACTAATGTGGCCAGAAACAAAAAATAATGAATTAGGTAATCAATATCTGTATAAAATAATTAAAAATAAAGCTAAATTTTCTGAAGTATAATAATATAGAGCCATTACTATGTATGTATATTATCAGAATGTATGAATGAAGAAAGATAGAATGGTTCAGATAACAGTTTACATAGACTTATGAAAGAGAACAATTTTAAGAAAATGTGAATGAAGAACAGTAATAATAGGGTTGGCGCCATGGCTTACCTGGTTAATCCTCCACCTGCGGCGCCGGCATCCCATAAGGGTGCCAGGTTCTAGTCCTAGTTGCTCCTCTTTCAATCCAGCTCTCTGCTGTGGCCTGGGAGTGCAGTGGAGGATGGCCCAAGTGCTTGGGCCCCTGCACCCGCATGGGAGACCAGGAAGGAGCACCTGGCTCCTGGCTTTGGATCGGCAAAGCGCCAGCTGTAGTGGCCATTTGGGGGGTGAACCAACGGAAGGAAGATCTTTCTCTCTGTCTCTCCCTCTCACTGTCTATAACTCTACCTGTCAAATTAAAAAAAAAAAAAACAGGAAAGATTTTTGAAAAAATGAGCAAGTCACCTTAAAACAAACTAACAAAAGCACACTATTATCAGATGGAGAGCAATTGTGGTTGATACAATAAGTTTAAATTATAAAACTGTGTTATAATTTTAAAGCTAAAGTAAAAATATGACGCCTGGTGGTCCCCAGCCAAGGAGTCCAGGCATAGTGGAGTGCCCTGGACCCCTCTTGGTACCTCCCTGCTCCAGCCACTGGGAGTTCCTGGGGGTCCGTGTTCCCAGCTCAGCCTAGCCAGAATGCTGCCCAGAGGGCCACATTCGCCGGGACCAGGAGCGCGGAGGCTCTGGGGATAGTGCCTTGGCCAGCAGCCTCCATGCAGTGCACAGGGTGCCTCAGGGCACGGGCCCTCTGGCCAAGGGCATCCTGCACCTCCCTGCCATTCTGGCTCTCCTGACCACAGACTGCTAAGCCAACTGAGGTCTGACCATTTCTGGGGCTGGATCCCAAAAACTGACCGTGGGTTTTCAATGAGAAAAGCATAGTTGTGAGAATCCCAAGTGTCAAGTGACAAAGAGCCAGGATTTGGGACAGGGACGTCCCGGGTCCACCAGGTGGTACCACGAAGACCCTCCAGAGCCCTTAGGAGAGAGAGACAGTGTGGATACTCTGCCATCTCATTGTCTCTGAGGACAGCCATGCTTTGCTCGAGTGCCACAGAGGGACCGGTTGTAGTGCCATACCGCAAGCCTGTCTGGCACTTTGGCCCTGACTTCTGGAAGAACTTCTGCAGAGGGAAGAAAATGGAGGCAGAAGGGCGAGTCAGTGTGTGATACCAGCCGTGTCTCTGACACAGTGGAGAGCTCACCTCCTACCTCTGCATGCAGACCCAGCCACCATCCACCACCCAGCTCCTCCTGAAGGAGCGGGATGCGGGCGGGGAGGAACATTCCACCTGTGGTTACTCTCCATCCCAACAGCTCCCCTGGAGCTACACACGCGGACAACTCCCATGTACCCTCAGAAGGTGATGGCTGTGCTTCTCAACCTGAAGTCCAGGGCCTGCTGCAATGGCTGGGCATCCTGGAGCTGCTGTCGAGGATGGTGACTTCACCCGTGCCACCACCTTCCTTCACAAGGACAGCCAGGGGCACAGCCTGTTCAGCTGTTCACAGCCCTGCGGTGGGGGAGGGCTAGAGATCTCTAGACGTTCAAGCCATATTGAGGATGTTTGATGACCTGGATGCAGTGGTCACCAGATTGCCATGTCATTTAGAAAACCAGCAGGAACATGAGAGGATTTCGAGAATATATGAAGAGTTTAAGAAAAAATAATCCTTCATTTCTGGGTGAAAAAAAGAATGCTGTGATTACCTAAAGAATAAACTTTCTCACAGAACCCAAGAATTCAATAATATGACAGAGTAATGAATTGGGATATATATAGTTATTCTTAGATTTTATTTGAAACTAATTTTCATAGCAAATTTTTTAAACTTTTATTTAATAAATGTAAACTTCCAAAGTACAACTTTTAGATTACAGTGGCTTTTCCCCCAATAACCTCCCTCCCACCCTCAACCATCCCATCTCCTGCTCCTTCTCCCATTCCATTCACATCAAGATTCATTTTCAATTATCTTTCTATACAGAGGATAAATTTAGTATATACTAAGTAAAGATTTCAACAGTTTGTACCTACAGAGAAACACAAAGTGTAAAGTTTACTGCTCACTTACTGTCTATTTATACTAGTTTCTGCAGCAAACAAGTGTTTTCTGATTCAGTTTCCAGTTGCTTTAACCAGTATGCAATGTTTAAAAGTATGATTTCACTCAAACATTTCAAAACAAATTCAAGATTCACTAAGGGCCTTTACTAAAAATGGAAGGAATCTTGTGTTCATCTGTATATGGTTTTATATTGATTTATGTCCTTTACAGGTGCTGTCTTTTTCAAGATTACGTGCTTGCAGTGTGAAGAGCAAGCAAACTATCAGTTCTGGTGGTACATTATCCTCTAATCCTCAGGCAAGCTCCTAGGATTTTTCTAAGACAAACCTTTTCAGAAGTGCCATTTCTTTCCTTTGAGAGGGGTTTGAATCCCACACCAACATTTGCAAACTTTATAATTCTAGGCAAGTCCTTAATCTCTTTGTGTCTGTTTCCTCTTCAGTAAAATGAGGCAAAAGTGTAGCAGCACCTACCTCATGGGGTGGTTATGAGAATTAAGTAAGCTCATATTTTTAAAGTATTTAGGCAGAGCCTGGCACATTATAGGCATTATATTTGTGTTTGTGAAATGAATAAAATTCATGTGCATCTAAAGAGAAAGTCCCTAATAGACAAGTTCAGCCAGCTAATAACAAGGCCATGTATCTTATAACTTTTATGTGTGTGCTGTTAAATCTTAAAATCCTTAGCCTTTGGCAGGTGCCTCATTTCCCATAGGATCCAACCCAGATCCCCATCTTTTTAAATCAATACAGCTGTCCACATATCACTCTATTCTGACAATCCAGCCTGTCCTGATGTGCATCAAATATAGTTACATGAATGAGCCCCCTTTCATATGAATTCAAAGACCCAAAGATGTTACATTTATTTGAAATCTCCCTTGTATCTATTGGGATGCTTCATCTTTCAAATAATTATTTTGACTTTGGGGTATATTCATGAGAACTATTTTATTATAAGTAGTATGAACAAAAATTTTTTAAACACTCATCCTTATTGAATCCTATTCAGTAACATCCATCTCATAGATCATTTCCCAGGTGTAAAATTATAGTTTCTGCATAAGACAACTGCCATTCCAATAACTAATAATCAGAGAGTTTTCTGAAGTGATAAAGCCAAAGGGAAAACAGAAGCTTAGAAAGTATTGGTTATTGAATGAAATGCCTGTTTTTTCTTTGTCAGTGCAAACTTTATTAGTATTTGTTGTTAAAGCTTTAATCTCACGGGTCCCCAACTGAGCACCTTGTGCTGTGTCTCAAGAGCACATGAGCATCAAAGGAAGTCTAAGGCACTATTGGAGACCTCCACATGTGGAACTTCACTTCCTGATTTGTATTTTGGGGACCTATGTTAGTATTTCACTTTAAGAACACCAATTTTTTTCTTCCCCCTGCCTCCCCCAGATCCCCAGTTTAAGGAAAGCCCACAGCCTGTCATGCCAAAGAGGAAAGTGACCTTCCAAGGCAATGGAAGACGAGAATGAGGAGGATGAAATCAGGGATACCAGGAAGAAGATGGTGAGGCCTGTGAGTCAGGCCAGGAGTCCTAGGGACTGCTTCAAAGGCAAACGCTCTGGACAGCAAGGAGGAGGAGGAGGAGGTGGAGGAGGAGGAGGAAGAGGAATCCAGCAAGTATGACATCCTGGCTTCAGAGGATGTGGAAGGTCAGGAAGCAGCCACAGTGCGCAGTGAAGGGGGAGTGTGCATCACACCCTTCAACCTACAGGAGGAGATGGAGGAAATTTAACTTGAGAGAAAGCAACTACTTCCTGAACCTGGAGGCTCAGATCCGAGAGAGCTGGCTGGACAACATTGGCTACGTGAAAATCAGGAAGAGGGCACTGGATCAGCGCCAGGTTTCAGGCTCAGAGGAGGAGGACAGTCTGGGCCAGACACCAACGAGTGCCCAAGCTCTCTTGGAGGGACTTTCAGTGCTGCTTCTGCTGAGGGAGACAGTGGCTGGGACAATGAGACATCTGGGGGTCCGAGGAGGGGGCAAAGGGAACAGCAAGGGGCCCGGGTGGCCCAGTTCCCCCCAGGGCCTGGACCGGCTGTCTGGGTTGGCTGACCAGATGGTGGCCCTCGGAATCCTTGACATGTACCAGGAAATGTGGGAGTGGTTGGCCATGTGGCTGAAGGGTTTGGAGTGAAGGACCCAGGGATCCCAGGATTCCACACTCCCGCCTCCCCATGCTGAGGTAGCCCCGACTCCTTTCCAGAGGGGAGAAGCAGAGTCATCAGAAGATGGCCTGGTGAATGTGATGTGGGAATATAAGTGGAAGAGCACCGAGGAGGATGAGTTGTACAGTCCCTTCACTAGCTCCCAGATACAGACTTGGGTGAGCAAAGGCTACTTCCCAATGGTGTTTATTACTGAAAGCTTGACTCCCCTGGGAGTCAGCTCTACAACTCCAAATGCATTGGCTTCGACATCTGCACCTGAGCCTGCCGAGGGTTCAGTTGAAGCCTTTTTTTTTTTTTAATTTGCCTTTTAAGTGTTTTATTGGCTTTCTGAGGTTTCAAGAGGCATAGAGTCCCTGCCTTGACTGGGCTGGGGAGTTGGGGGTGTCCTGAACACAGAGTTTAACAAAGGCACTGGTAGGAGCTCTGGGTGGGTGGGGGAGAAGCCATGTGGGGGGCTGGAGGGTGGGGACTCCTTTGGGGACAGGGTATACAGTCAGCTCTGGCAGGAAGGGCTTTTCTAGAGAGACACTGAGGAGAGAGGAGAACCTGAGATCCTGAGGGAAACCCCAGAGGGAAGCCAGGTGCCCCCTGTGAGGAGACAGGGACCCCTGCTTCCTGGGGCGCTGGCATGCCCCGCCCCCCACCGGTGTCCACGTGTTGGGCAGAGACCCTGCTTGAAACCCAGAATTTCCTGGAGGCACAGCATCAGGACCCCAAAGCCCCCTGGGACCTCACTCTGGGAACATCTCAGGTGACCCCAATGGGAGCAGTCAGGAGCCATGGCCACTTTCCTCGGCCCTGCGAGTACTCCAGAGGCAGGCACTTCTGTGGGTATCTGGCACAGAGGGAGGCTTGGGGAAGGAGGACAGGGAGGGGGAGGAGCAGTTGGAGCCGAACTGGGTCCCCGAGCTGTGGGAGCCTCTACCGTCCCCTCTAATGCTCGGCTGTGACAGGCGTCCCGGCGTGGAGTCGGGGATTGGTCCAAACCCATGCCTGTGCCTCAGCAGCCGCTGTGCTGCGAGTCTTGCTGGAATTTGGGGAGCCAGTCCCCAGCTGTCTCGGGCACAGAGAATATTGGAGGCCACTTGTCAATTTCTTTTTCCCAATTAAAACTTTTAGATGTGCATGAGGGCCTCAGCTCTGCTGATGGCCAGGGGCCTTGTCTGCATCCCCTTCAGACTTACAAAAAGAAAAAAAATCCAATGGTTTTGAAAAAACAGCTAAAACAACATTTTGATAGAGTGCAAAGAGCTAGATCAATATTGAAGTATTTAAGGAAATTTAACTTTGTGAAACTTGATTTTACTAAATCTGTACATATTAGTCTTGGAAAAATCAGTACTATAACACTGATTTTTTTAAAAAGTTATGCCAATATATATAAGGATATTAAAGTTTCAATTGCCTATGGAAACAAATGAAAATATAATAGGTTTTTAAAATATAAAATGGTCTTCAATAACAAATATGTGGCTTGAAAAAATGAAAATATGTCTCATGTGCTTTGAGAAAGTTATCACTGAAACTAATAGATAGATGATATATTAGAAAATACATTGGCAATATGCAAAGGATATTAAACAGTATACAAAGAAATCTTAAACACGAATAAAAAGCTTACAGATATATGTGAAGAAGAGTTCCTATAAAAGAAATTTTTAGAATACAGAATATATGAATAGAAGCCCAAACTTGTGAGTGACACACACTGAAATGAAAGATGAACAATGATGGCAATAATTGTCAGTAGTTTTTGTTTCCTTAATATCAGATCACAAGGAAAGGCTTTATTGAAGTAGATGTGGGACTTAATCTTAGTTTTGGGAGAGAAGTACAAGGAAAGGTGCACAGAGAGTGAGCAACAGAAGGCAAAAAGGCGCATTAAAATCCCTTGTGAACAGGTGAATTACTGGTATGAGCAACTGGAGCTCAAAACAGCTATCAAGTCCAAGGAAGCATACAGAATGTGCATATGAATGGCTCCACCAAAGAGTCTAGAAGCATGGAATATTTCTCCTAATTTCTGCCTCTCACTAGTTGGGAACTTTCTGTAGACACATGTATACTTCACTGAATGTGAGTTTAGCAGATGCCAGTGTACAAAGTCTTCACTCAGAGAAACACATATCTGTTTATCTATCCATCCATCCATCCATCCATCTATCCATCCATCCATCCATCCACACAATTTAAAATTATTAAAAGGCAGTCTCCATTTCCCATTGAGAATGTTGGGCCTAACTTTTAGATTTGTAGTTGAAATCATTCAAATGCCTATCTCTAGATTTATTTAACAATTTAGTCGCATGCCCACTTTAAAAATCACACCTGCTATGATTTCCTTGTATGACATTTTATTCAACAATTCTATGGGAGAGCTTTCTGTCCATTGCTGGCAGCTTCACATGCATTTTTGACACAATTCCTAAAAATTGTGAGAGCTACGTAGATTTTCTATAAGCATGTCTCCCCTATTTCCATCCTAGTGTTTTGAGATATGCCACTGTTAACCAAACTGCTTTCTTTACTTTAGTTTGAATTTTTTTGACAGGCAAAGTGGACAGTGTGAGAGAGAGACAGAGAGAAAGGTCTTCCTTTGCCATTGGTTTACCCTCCAATGGCTGCCGCGGCCAGCGCGCTGCTGCCGGCGCACCGTGCTGATCCAAAAGCAGGAGCCAGGTGCTTCTCCTGGTCTCCCATGGGATGCAGGGCCCAAGCACTTGGCCACCCTCCACTGCACTCCTGGGCCACAGCAGAGAGCTGGCCTGGAAGAGGGGCAACTGGGACAGAATCCAGCACTCAGACCGGGACTAGAACCTGGTGTGCTGGCGCCGCAAGGCAGAGGATTAGCCTATTGAGCTGCCGTGCCGGCCTAGTTTGAATTTTTAACATCTATTTAGCATAAAGTCAGTCAGCTACTAAGAATAGTTAATATATTTGGTATATAAATTTATTTTTAATGGACATAAAATTGTATATATTTATGGTGTATAACATTATATTTTGATGCCTATATTGTGGGATGGTTAAATTACCTCACATATTTCTCTCCAAGACTACAAGAAGAAATCATTTTCTTTAACCATTACTGAAAAAAACATTATGGGGAGAATATTTACAGCAATGTAAGTCATTTTCCCCTGGGTCAAATTATTTGTAGTATCCATTTTTCCTAAACCTTGTCAATTTTGTAATACAGATATAATTATTTGAGATTATGCATATTAGCAAGTCAAATTGAGATACATATTTGTAGTTTTCAAAAACCATAGCTTCAATTAATACTTTCTAAGCTGTGGACATGGCCTGCCCCCCTCACCCCAAGGGCCCACAGGTTGGAGGCTTGGTCCCCAGTGTGGTGGTGGGAAATGTTGGGCCCACCTGGAGATGCTTTGGTCACTGAAGCCCCTGCTCTCAGGGGGCATATTAGTCTCCTGGTGTGCAGTTGCAGAAAAAAACAAAACTTGCACATTGATAAAGAAGACTACATCTGAATTGCATTCATTTTAAATGCAGAGTCATCCTCTGGTTTCCTGTGTGCAGATGTGAGCTCTTCTTTTCACACATCCTCCTGCCATGGCAATCTGCCATTATGTGACATAAGGTGCACTCACCAGAACTCAGCTGACACAGGAGCCATGCACTTGAACCTCCAAAGTCAGAAGTTAAATACACCTCTTGTATTAGTCAGCTCTCAGTGTAGCAACTGAAAGCTGATAGACATACTCCTCCTGGGTCTGAATTGAAATATCTTTTGCTCAGTCGGTCGTATCCTAGCTCAGCTCCACAGTTCCTCAGTGTCTGGGCAGACACTTTCCCACACATCTCCATGGTCTCAGTGTCTCCTATTCAAACTTCTCTTTACATCTGGATCTCACTATGAACACATGCCAATTTATTCTAATTTTACATATTTTTCAGGGTCCATATCAGGTATCATTCCTGAAAGAAAGCTACCTTTTGATCTAGAGGTTATAACCTATCTGAACCGTACATTTTCCTTACTCTGTTACAACATGCTTTCCATTCTATTTATCCATCACATCTACTATGGTTTTCATTCAACCTATATTAAGATTTTACTATGTTCCAGGCATTGAGCTAGGCACCATGACTACAGGGATGACTACAACAGTTATGGCTGTCCAAATACATAAAGCAAGTCAGAAATACCAGTGAATTTTAATAGTGTACCACAGAGCAGGTCGCTAGATGTTGTGATGTTCCTCATCAACATACTGTGCCATTCAGTTTAGATTTCTTAGTCCAAACCAAACTTCTATTCATAACAGTGATAATTTGAAATTGGAAAATTGAAGAATCTTACAGTCCAATCTTTAAAAAATAGTATTTAAAAAACTGTAATACTCATAGCAAAAGTGGAAAAAAGTAAAAAAAATCCATTACAGTATTTCCCAGCAAAATTTCAAATTTTTAAATCACCTCTAAATTTAATGGTCAAAAATATGAAAGGATGGGGCTGGCTCCACGGCTTAATAGGCTAATCCTCTGCCTTGTGGTGCCGGCATACCGGGTTCTAGTCCCGGTCGGGGCACCGGATTCTGTCCCGGTTGCCCCTCTTCCAGTCCAGCTCTCTGCTGTGGCCCAGGAGTGCAGTGGAGGATGGGCCAACTGCACCCCATGGGAGACCAGGAGAAGCACCTGGCTCCTGGCTTCGGATCAGTGCAGTGTGCCGGCCGCAGCGGCCATTGGAGGGTGAACCAATGGCAAAGGAAGACCTTTCTCTCTGTCTCTCTCTCTCACTGTCCACTCTGCCTGTCAAAAAAATATGAAAGGATGGAAGGAAAGAAAATCATGTTTTGGTACCCATGGGATTTGAGTGATAGGATTAAATGCATAAATAAATGAAAAAAGACTGAGTTATGACAAACCGTACATTAGAGTCTCTGTAACATAACCATAAGCTCACCTGGAGATAACCTAGATGGGGTTATGCATTGTGAAAAAAAGATGAAAGGATGAAATTATGAGTTTTAAATATAGTTTTACATTTTGATTCTTGAGAACAAGAATTCTCTCAGGTCTTTTCTTTCACTGTAGAAACTCTGGCATTTAAAAGTTGGGAGTGGTTTTTACTATCTATTCCAGGTTTAATAGGTATGCAAATTATTGCACCTCATTTTCAAATATCTCTGCCATTCACAAATGCTATCCAACACCCCAGTCACACCCCTCTGCACCACACTCCCTTATTTAGCTCATATTTATCTTGGATGTTCAAGGGCTTGTATACACTGCCTTTGCTTCTTTCTATGTGGACACAGTTATTTGAAGCTTCTGCTGGCATTGAACTTTGAGTATCTTCAAAGAGGTGGTTGGTGAGAAACTTATTGTGGGGGCTGTCCTCAAACAAAAGGAACAGGGAATAGAGGTGAGAGGAGGTGAGTCCATTGCCATAAAATAAAATTTGGTGACATAAGGCCATAACAGCCAAAGGGCTAAAAATGTCTTATTGATTCCAAAAGTCTTGATCAATCATCCCCTTAATCACTGTCAAACATGGGGAGCTTAGAGACATTTGTTCATTTTTGTCTGAGTCAGGGATTGAAGTCACTATTGCCCCAGAATTCTTGACAAAATAATGGAACCAACAGTCGGTCAAATTCAAAGAGAATTTACTGGCACGTTTCAGGAGCACTGCTATGGACAGAGTGCACTGGTGCAAGGGGGCAGTGATCAAGATTCAATGTGAAGCAGGTGCCGCGGCTCACTAGGCTAATCCTCCGCCTTGCGGCACCGGCACACCGGGTTCTAGTCCCGGTTGGGGTGCCAGATTCTGTCCCGGTTGCTCCTCTTCCTGTCCAGCTCTCTGCTGTGGCCAGGGAGTGCAGTGGAGGATGGCCCAAGTACTTGGGCCCTGCACCCCATGGGAGGCCAGGAGAAGCACCTGGCTCCTGCCATCGGATCAGCACGGTGCACCGGCCGCGGCGGCCATTGGAGGGTGAACCAACGGCAAAGGAAGACCTTTCTCTCTGTCTCTCTCTCTCACTGTCCACTCTGCCTGTCAAAAAAAAAAAAAAGATCCAGTGTGACAGCTGATGTGCCTTCCTTGCACACACAGAGATGGCGCACATATTGCAGCCAACCGTGCACCCTCTCCTTGGGTCACGAGAGGAAGAACTTTTCCCATGGCCCCAGTTCTGTTCTTGGAGTTTTCTGTCCCTGGCCAGAAGTAGCCTTGGCTGTGTCAGTGAGAAGAGGCCATGAAAGCCTCTCTCCTCCAGGTTGTTCGGAAGTATAAGGTGTGTGTGCAGGAACACAGGCATGGGGTGCTCGAACTAATTGGTATGTAATCTGGTGAATTTTCACAGACTGCACACATGGAGGAGAAAACAGAAGCTAAGAGAAACCCCAATAATCCCTCTGTGCTCTGTTCCAGCCTGCCCCAGGCTTCTGACACCTCATAGTAAGTACTAATTACATGTACATTTGAAAAACTTTATTTTCAAATAAAGTTATATTCTGAGGTTCTAGCAGAACATAAATTTTGGGGGATATTGTTCAACCAGTAGAGGTAACCAGCTGCAGGGTTGAAGGAATGGGTACATGGAACAAAGGAAGGTGTGTGTCTCCTCCAACTGTTTTTTTTTTTAATTCAATAATATGTTATAGAGGCTCATCTATGTTCATAAATGCAGCTCTAGTTGATTTTTGCTCAAGTTTATCCATTGTACAGATGTCTGAAAATTTACTCACCCATAAATGGAATGACAACAACTTCATGTTATTAAAATCAAAAAGCAGTGAGCATAGAGATCTTCTCAGTGGTGGATTCTTGTTGGTAGAATTCCCAGGCCATCAGGTGTGGGCCTTTTCCACATCACCAGAAATTGTCAGTTTGTTTGTAAGATGATTGAGCTAGTGCATACCCCTGTTGCAAAGAATGAGACACATGACTTCCTCCTGTTTTCTTAAAATTTCGGTACTCTTAATTTTGTTCACTTGCTGCTTATACAATGGCTGTGAAACCTTTGATTTCACCACCAAAGAATTAGAGCATAGTGTTTATTGAGTATTCAGTTTTTCTTTAATGTTTGTGGTGATTATTTTTCATACTGATTTTACATATTTTTAAATATGCAGTGATGTTAATTTTTGAGCCTGTTAAAACTATTACAGAATTTAAAAAAAAAAATCCTGATCTGTAGCTTCACTTTTGAGTTTATGTGTTGGGTGTTTTTTTTTTTTTTTTTTTGGACAGGCAGAGTGGACAGTGAGAGAGACAGAAAGAAAGGTCTTCCTTTGCCGTTGGTTCACTCTCCAGTGGCCGCCGCGGCCGGAGGATTAGCCTAGTGAGCCGCGGCACTGGCCATGTGTTGGGTCTTATAACATTAAATTTTCTTTTAACACATGAGAATTTTTCAAAATTTTTCATGATGGTATTTCCTTTTTGCACCTTTAAAAGAAACCATTCTCTATTCCAGTGATATAAAGGTATTTCCTTTAAAATTTAAAGTTTTGTATTTCACATTAAGATTCTTGTTTCAGCTGGGATGTATTTCGGACATGTGATGAACTAGGGATCTTATTTATTTTTCATTTGGCAAACCAATTCTCTCAGCCCCATTTATCAAATGTCCCATCGTTTTCTCATCAATTTGCCTGGCTCCTTAGTTATATAACTTCCTCCTATCTTTGTTTTGTTCCATGGACCTGTGTATTTCTTACTGGATTTTTTTGGCAACATATGGCTTTATAGTAAGACTTGATTTTGGAGAGAATGAAGTGTTCTTCATTGTTTCTCTTTATCATAGTCTTTTTATTGTCTGTTCAGATAGGGATTTTATACTCAGCTTTCTATTTCATGAGAAATTCCATTGAATGATCAAGGTTGTATAGATTTAGAGCAAAAAAACAGAGGACAGGGGATCTTCCTAGGGGAATTATTTTCAGAATATTGATGTTATTTTGAAAGTATTCTGAATTTCTTATTATTTACCTATAAAATATCATAGATATTTCCATTGTAGGCAATCATATTATCTGTAAATATTAACATTTACTTTTCTAATGATTTTATTACTTTATTGTTAAGTAGAAATATAATTAGGGCTTAATAGATATTGGCTATCCTTTTCTTGCATCTTTTTTTAAGTGAATGTTTCTATCTTTATTCCATTTAGCATGGCATTTGTAGTGTGTTGTATGGCTTTTAAAAATTTTTTATTT
The DNA here is from genome assembly GCF_051225735.1 of Oryctolagus cuniculus. NCBI lineage: Eukaryota > Metazoa > Chordata > Mammalia > Lagomorpha > Leporidae > Oryctolagus > Oryctolagus cuniculus. Next base: position 39,801,987 of record NC_142885.1, on the reverse strand, counting down.
TCAAGCCAGGTAAAAGATGTTCCATTCTCTTTTCAATTTTTTAAATATTTATTTATTTAGAAAGAGTTAGAGAAAGAGAGGGAGAGGCAGAGAAATAGTGAAAGATCTTCCAGATGGAAGCTATCTCTGGCTATTGTGGACATTTGCAGAGTGAACAAACCAGAGGATGAGAGTGCATCTCTCTCTCTCTCTCTCTCTCTCTCTCTCTCTCTCTCTCTCCATCTCTCTCTCTCACTGCATTTTATTTTTTTAAAGAATTACTTATTTGAAAGACAGAGTTACAGAAAGTAGTAAAGAAAGAGAGCGAGATGGGGGGGAGAGAGAGAGAGAGAGAAAGTCTTCTATTCTGCTGGTTCACTTCGCAAATAACTGTATTGGCCAGAACTGAGCTGATGTGAAGCCAGGATCCAGGATCTTCCTCCAGACCTCCCATTCAGGTGCAGGACCCCAAGGACTTGGGCCATCTTCTATTGCTTTCCCAGGCCGTAACAGAGCACTGGATAGGAAAAGGAGCATCTGGAACTCAAACTGGCACCCATATGGGATTCCTGCGCTGCAGGCTGGGGCTTTAACCCACTGCACCACAGCACTGGCCCCTTTTTCTGTATTTTATTTTATTTTATTTTTTCTTCTTTTTTTTCTTTTTTTTATTTAGTAAATATAAATTTCCAAAGTACAGTTTATGGATTACATTGACTTTCCCCCCCATAATTTCCCTCCCATTTGCACCCCTCCCATCTCCCGCTCCTTCTCCCATTCCATTCACATCAAGATTCTTTTTCAATTACCTTTATATACAGAAGATCGATTCAGTGTATACTAAGTAAAGATTTCATCAGTTTGCACCCACACAGAAACACAAAGTGTAAAAATACTGTTTCAGTACTAGTTATAGCATTACTTCACATTGGACAACACATTAAGGACAGATCCCACATGAGAAGTAAGTACACAGTGACTCCTGTCCACTTGAAATTCAGAGCTACACAGAGAGAGAAGGAGAGGCAGAGGGAGAGGCAGAGGGAGAGGGAGGTCCTCAATCCCCTGGTCCACTCCCCAATTGGCTACAATGGCTGGAGCTGAGTGGATTCAAAGCCAGGAGCCAGGAACCTCCCCCAGGATCTCCCATGTGGGTACAGGAGCCCAAGGACTTGGGCCATCTTCTACTGCTTTTCCAGAGAGCTGCCTTGGAAGTGGAGCAGCCGTACTCGAACCGGTGCCCATATGGGATGCCAGCACTGCAGGCAGTGGCTTTACCAGCTACCCCACAGTGCCTGCCCCTCCCAGAAGCTGTTCCCCTTGGGATCTGCAGAATGGAGCATGCGGACATGTGACACACTTTAGGAGCACAGGTGCTCACACTGACCTGAGAGCTGCTAGAAATACTCTTACAGGGGGCCTGTGCTGTGGCACAGTGGGTTAACACCCTGGCCTGAAGCGCCAGCATCCCATATGGACGCTGGTTCGAGACCAGGCTGCTCCATTTCTGATTGAGGTCTCTGCTAATGGCCTGGGAAAGCAGTAGAGGATGGCCCAAATCCTTTGGCCCCTGCACCCACATGGGAGACCCTGGGGAGAACTCCTAGCTCCTGGCTCCTGGCTTCGGATCAGCACAGTTCCAGCCCTTGTAGCCAACTGGGGAGTGAACCATCAGATGGAAGACCTCTCTCTGCCACTCCTTTTTCTGTGTAACTCTGACTTTCAAATAAATAAAAAGGGAGCCAGAGCGATTTAAACTATGCCTTACAAAGATTTTACAGTAGTAGTAAAATGAATTATAGGAAAGGTACTAGAAGCTGGAAGGGTAGAATATTAGCTAAATAACCTATGTTTGAGGAAGCAAGCATATGAACCATGACACAGGCATCAAAGAACAAAAGGAGTGAATGGTTTGCAAGGAAAGAAGTAGAATCTGGTGAACTTAGCCCTTAAAAGAGATGGGGATGAGGGAAAAAGAGGACTCAGTGATGCCTGAAATTTTGAAGTTGGGGGAATGAATAATGGGGCTGATGAGGAATACTGAGGAGGAGGCATTTGAGATGTGGTGGTTCAGGGAGCTTAGTTACATCCTGAGATGTGTTTTCAGAACCCGTTCTATATAAGCAACTGATTCAGTCTGGTTCTCTTTGCAGTGTTTCCCTATCTTCATGACGCTATCCCCATGACCTCTGGGAGACCTGTGGTATCGTCACACTGCAGTGACTCCAAGAGCGGTGTTAAGGACACAGCTGAAGGATTGCTACCCAATTTAGAAGATTCCCTTCTTGTCTGATGTGACAGCTGAGTTTGTACTTCTCAGTGGCACTTGAGTTTCATATACAGTAGGACTGCAAATTGTCTTCAGTTTTGCTGTTATCCTAAGTATCTGCAGCCCTGAGGATTCTTCACTTGACATGAATTTTATTCAATCTGCTTTCCAACTTTACGTACTTTAACAATGTGCTTTTTGTTTTGCTGTTAATAGTAACTTAATTCTTCTACTAAAATCTAAAACAGACAGTGACCTTGATTTTCCCTGTCTCCAAGGTGAAGTCCTTAGCCTGAAGATTCCTCATGTTCCTGCTTCATTCTGGGACACTTGATGTGTGTTTATAGTTTAGCTATTCATGTCTCAAGGATTTCAGATTTAGACCTATATTCTAATTTACACTGTGATTGAATTTATGTTGGTAATAGGAAAAATTTGTTGGGTAATTGATAATGCCTCACTCACAATTTGAATAAAAAATACAGTCTAACAGCCTCTTGTGAAACCACAGTACATTCTAATGTTACCTGAATTCTAACTGTTTAAGCATACATCTGTAAAAATAGTACTGTATAGCAATAACCTTGAGTTATTCTGAATAACATAATGATTTTAAAGTTGGAGTGTAATACTGAAAAATAGAGGTGGCCCTGGAATATAATAATGCTCACCCTGCAGCTAAGAATGAACAGAAAAGGATATAAAATGACACAGCTTTTTAAAAAAATTTATTTGGAAGACTTGGGGGGGTGGAGACAGAGAGAGAGAGATCTCCCATCTGCTGGTTCACTCCTCGAGATGGCCAGACTGAAGCCAGGAGTCTGGAACTCCCTCTGGGTCTCCCACATGGGGGCAGGGGCCCAAGTACTTCAACTATCTTCCACTGATTTCCAGGCCATTAGGAAGGAGCTGGATCATAATTGGAGTAGCCAGGACACCAATCGGTACCCACATGGGATATTGGTGTCACAGCTGGCATGCTTCACCCTCTATGCCCCAATGATGGCCCCAGTGACACACATTTAAAATGCAGTTATATTATTACTGATAAAATGACACATTCATATACTGGAGTGGTGAGCACAGCTTGCCACTGGATTCCCTGTTCTGTATTGAAGAAGGTTTGACTGACATCGGGGCTGCCCTACCCTCTCCACAGGCCACCAATTGAGGTGAGAAAACAGTAGGGGGTCACTCATGGAGGGTGCAAGGTCTGGACTGGGGTGGGGTTTGCTGGGAGTCTGCTCCTTCCCCTGCCCCTGCCCTGCAGTTCCCATCATCACGGGGCGGGAGGGAGGGGCAATACCTCTGGGAAGTGCCCTTCCTGCCTTCAAGAATACACACCTGAGGTAGAAGAGGGGGCTGGAAGCCTGTGCTTGCAAGTTTGCAAAGGCTTGGTGACTTGTGCGTGTAATGAAGGAAATGGAAAGGCATGCAGCAGAATCATCAGTGCAAGGCCTTGACTGACAAGACCAGATATGAAGAGATCAGGACCATGGTTTAAAACTTTACCTTCTAAATGGACGAGCATTGTACCATCTTCAAAAGAACCATCTCCCCCAAGTGTGGTTGCCATAGAGCAGCTGCAAGACTTGCATCTGGAAAGCAGAACTTGGGGCCTTTTGGAGGGACCATTCCTAGTGCCAGAGACTCTGCATGAGCCAGCCTTGGCTGGTAAAGTTTGCTGCTGACAAATGCAAGGCCTGCGCCTCTCTGAGGACCAGCAATGGCAGGGGATGGCATGGGGCATGGTGAACATCATGGGCATTAGATCTCCAAGCTGCTCTGGCCTAGCCTGACTGCTGCCAGCCTTGGTGCCCACACCAGACCTGCTCTGTAGGAACAGCTGGAATTAAAGGGCCCTTTCAACTCTGGGCAGGATGCTCAGTGGAAGTTTAGCAAACCCTAAGGCCCATCCCTTAATCACCAATGAGGCACATTTTTTATTCTATTTTCCAGGCCCAACTCAAAGACAAGACATTCCTCTATCAACCTGCACAGTCAGTGCCAACGATTTCCTTTCTCACCAGCCCTTTTCCCACCCTGTACATCCTCACACATACACCTGCTCCTACAATACTCACAGCCTCAGAACACTCCTTAACACACTCTTGTCCTCCCCATGGCCCATGCACATATGCCTTTAAACACATACCTGCTCACACCCTCATACTTACACACCTGCCATCACAACACTCATACAGTCCTCAGGCACACTAATATCCTCTCCCAAGCCCATGCACATGCTCACATACACTCTCACACACCCCTCTTTCTCTCACACACCCACACTCACACATGTGCCCATTTTCTTCTTTAAAGTAAAATGGAAATAAATAAAAATTTTTAAAGATTCATAAATATTCCGTGAACTTTCTGAAGCCTCCTCATATAGAGTGGAATCTTTAAATCCATGTAAAACGTGAATTGGAAATCAGCACTGTGCATCAGTGTGAGTGATACAGACCAAAATGCTGAGGACAGAAGCATTTCTGTTTTTAAAGTACATCCTTAACTGAGTCATAGACAACCAGAGGGTTGCAGGACAGCTGGAAATCAGGGCGTTCCCAGCAACAAGCCCAGCATGAGCAAGAATGTCCTCTGGATCTTTCCTCCCAATCCCACCCACTTTGTTTCACAAAAGCTGACTTTCTTGATGAAATTAGCAACTTCCCTCTAGCTTCAAATACCTTATCTGGAGGTGGGAGGTTGTCACTTGAGAAGGTAAAAAAAAAAAAAAAAAAAAGGAGAAGAGTGGCATTAGGAGGTTGGAGGTTTTGATCCCAGCTTCCATCTTGCAGGGCTGCACCAAATCAGCTGCCTTCCTTTCTCAGGTCTTTAGCTGGGAGGCCTGGTACAATTTCCCCCCATCTCCAGTCTGGTAACTGCTCTCTTATTAGAGACTGCACCATTCCCTACAGCTTCCCCTAGAATCTGTCCACAACTTCTTATTTTTTAAATATTTATTTTATTTATTTGAAAGAATTACAGAGAGAGAGGTAGAGACAGAGAGAGAGGTCTTCCATCTGCTGGTTCACTCCCCAGATGGCCACAATGGCTGGAGCTGCACCAATCTGAAGCCAGGAGCCAGGAGCTTCTTCTGGGTCTCCCACATAGGTGCAGGGGCCCAACGACTTGGGCCATCCTCTACTGCTATTCCAGGCCAACTAGAGAGCTGCATCGGAAGAGGATCAGCTGGGACCAGAACCGGTGCCCATATGAGATGCCAGTGCTTCAGGCCAGGGCTTTTACCCACTGTGCCACAGCAGGGGTCCCTGCCCATACCTTTTCTTCTTGCCCGATTGTGCCATGAATTTTTTGCTGGCAGCCAGGCTGAGAGGGTGGGAATGGACTCAGTAAGACTAGAAGGAAATGTTTAGCACAACCTGAGGGAAGGATTCAGGGTGGGTAGAGGTTTGTAAAATGGACATTCCTTATCATTTCCTTCTAAAGAAATATGGTGCTGTTGTTTGGGTATCATTTGAGTGTGTCCTCCTAGAGTCTGTGTGTTCAAAGTTAACCCTAACTGTGAGGTATTAAGAGTATTGACAGTTAATCCTACTAAGGTGCTTAGAGACAGGGCCTTTGAAGTTTCACTAGCTTTAGGTAAGGTCCAGAGTAGAGCCTAGTATGATTGAATGCTGGTGGCTTTTTAAGGCTTGTCTTTTTAAACTTACCATTTATTTGCATTTTATTGAGAGAGAGAGAGAGAGAGAGAGAGAGAGAGAGAGAGAGAAACAGAGAGAGAGACAGAGACAGAGACAGAGACAGAGAGAATGAATATGAATATCTTCCATTTGACGATTCACTTCTCAATGCCCAAGAACAGATAGGGCTGGGCCAGGCAGAAGCCAGGGCCCCAGAGCTCAATCTAAATCTCCCGCATGTGGTCAGAATCTAGTACTTGAGCCATCACCTGATGCCTTCAAGGGTGCACATTAGCAGGAAGCTGAAATTAGAAGCAAATGATTCGGGAGTAAAACCTCAGACCCTCTGAGCTGGGATGCGGTTGTCAGAAGACTTGTCTAGCCAAAGGCCTGCTCTTGCACATCTTTCAATTCTATTTTTAGATTAATAAAATTAAAGCCTCCTTGTTGCATAAGATTTGGGGACCACAGCCTAAGTGCAACATGTCTTTTGTCTTTCGCAGCACTCACAAGTGTTACTATTATGCAACTATTTTTCATAATATCTCAGATTTTCCAAACTGTGTCTCTACAAGCACTACTCATGACAAGCACATCACATTCTGTTTCTCCCTACTAAGAGCTATCAGTCCTTTAAATATGCAATTTTTAATATTTTAAAATAACTGCATGTATTCTTCACTTACTGAGGTGTGTTTGTATATAAGGGTAATTACTCTTGATGCATGCGCACATAAAATTATACCGTTCACCATGTGTTCTCCTTTCAAACACACCCTCCCTGTCTCCTCCTGAGATGATCACTATCCTGAAAATGTTTCATTATTATAGCATATTTCTTTGCAGTTTTACCCAAATGCAATTGGTTTTCATGATTTTGAAATTTAAGTAAACAATATCACATTTTTCTGCAACTCTCTTGCTAAGCTTGTGAGATACATCCCTGCAGAGACACATGACTATGTTATTTGCATTTTTTTTACTTCTGTATAGTATTCCATTATATAATTATACCTTAATTAACTCATCTATTCTATTGATGGATAATTGGTTTGTTTATAACTTTTTCCTATTACACACAATGCCACTATGAACACTTGTGTATGTTTACATGGGTACTTAGAAAATGCAAGAGTTTCTTTAGATCTAAATTGCATCCACTGGGATGTGAAGAAGTGGCACAGAGAAGAAAGTGCCATTGATTTCTATTCTATTATTCTCCATTCCCAAATGCATAGTCTCTATGAAAAAGACTCTTTGATTAGAACATAGCTCTGTATTATGTTAGCTTGATGATGTATTTTCCACATTGTCACAGTGAAATTTATCTCTGAAAATTTACTTTTTGAATTGTTATTTTTTAGTTAAATGCAATATGGTAGACACTATTATATGCTTAAAAAGTATCTTATGATCTTCTTTCTTACTAATAGAACTCCAATATTTTTGGATGGATGACCACATACCAAGTTAAAAGACTGTTGTTTTAGTCTCTCTTACAGTTAGACTAAGTTCTAGCCGTTAAATAAAAACCAGTGTGTCATATGGACATCATGGGTGGTTGCTTAAAGGCAGCCAACTGAGAGAACTCTTTTATCCTTCTTTATTTCTGGAGTTTATGGCTTGTGTTCCTGCTACTTGGGAGACTTGGATTGAGCTTCAAACTTTTCTTAAATGTGTAAATTCCTGTGCAGGCATTTGATTAGTGGTAAGATACCACTTGAGAAACTTGCATTTCATATTGGAGACCTATGGTTTGAGTCTCAGTTCTAGTTCCAATTCAGCTTCCTACCCAGGGAAGCAGAAGTGATGGCTCAATGTTTGTGTCCCTGCCACCTGTGTGAGAGACTCAGATTGGGTTCAGGGCTTCTGGCTTTGGCCTGGTCCAGTGCAGATAGGTCCCTTTTCCTTACAAATAAAGAGAGGATCAATAATTTTAAGTGGGCCGGCGCCGCGGCTCACTAGGCTAATCCTCCGCCTTGCGGTGCCGGCACACCGGGTTCTAGTCCCGGTCGGGGCGCCGGATTCTGTCCTGGTTGCCCTTCTTCCAGGCCAGCTGTCTGCTGTGGCCAGGGAGTGCAGTGGAGGATGGCCCAGGTGCTTGGGCCCTGCACCCCATGGGAGACCAGGAGAAGCACCTGGCTCCTGGCTCCTGCCATCGGATCAGCGCGGTGCGCTGGCTGCAGCGCGGCGGCCATTGGAGGGTGAACCAACGGCAAAGGAAGACCTTTCTCTCTGTCTCTCTCTCTCACTGTCCACTCTGCCTGTCAAAAAAAAAAAATAATTTTAAGTGCAAATTCACATAACCACCTTGAAATTTTTGCATTCACTTTTTTAAAAAGGTGGTTTTTAAATTTATTTAACAGATGGAGAATCAGAGGGAGGGAAGGAGGGAGGGAGGGAGGGAGAGAGAGAGAGAGAGAGAGTTTCCCTCTACTGATTAATTTGCCAAATGGTTGCAATGGCCAGAGCTGGGCCAGGCTGAAGCCAGGAGGCAGGAACCCCATTCTTTTCCCTCAAAAGAGTGGCAGGGGCCCAAGAACTTGAGTACTCATCTGACACTTCCAAGATGCATTAGCAGACAGCTGGATAAGAAGAGGAAGCACCTGGGGACCCAGACCAGCACTCAGCATTTGATGGGTTCTCAGATTGCCTCTGTGGGAAATTCGGGAATTCTGTCCAGATCAGCAGATGAAATGATCAGAAGAAAGCAACGGGTCCTCAGCCCTCGCACACTTTCCTTACCAGAAAAACACAATTGGATAAATTTTATTTTCCAATAAGTAATTTTGTTTTTATTTATTTATTGATTGATTTTTTCACTTTTTGCTTGAATTTTTATTATAAATTTAAACATACAGACAAGTTTAAAGGAAGACCAATGAACATCTCCATATTCACTACAAAGGTTCAACAACAGTTGACTTGTTTTACATATTTATTTGAAAATATAGGGAAAACATCAGGACTTTCTGAACTTCAAATCCTACATGCCTCTCCTAAGGACATATTTATTTATTTATTTATTTTTGACAGGCAGAGTGGACAGTGAGAGAGAGAGAGACAGAGAAAGGTCTTCCTTTTGCCGTTGGTTCACCCCCCAATGGCCGCCGCGGCCGGCACGCTGCGGCCGGCGCACCGCACTGATCCGATGGCAGGAGCCAGGCACTTATCCTGGTCTCCCATGGGGTGCAGGGCCCAAGCACTTGGGCCACCCTCCACTGCACTCCCGGGCCACAGCAGAGAGCTGGCCTGGAAGAGGGGCAACCGGGACAGAATCCGGTGCCCCGACCGGGACTAGAACCCGGTGTGCTGGCGCCAAAGGCAGAGGATTAGCCTATTGAGCCACGGCGCCGGCCCAATAAGTAATTTTGAAATGTATTTAATATACTTATGATCTGGAGAACTGACCTTGCAGTGAGTATACTGCAGTACCATATATGTATACTTGAAACCATAAATAAGGAGGGAATTTTATTTTATTTATTTATGTATTTATTTATTTTTGACAGGCAGAGTTAGTGAGAGAGAGAGAGATACAGAGAGAAAGGTCTTCCTTCCATTGGTTCACCCCCAAAATGACCGCTACAGCCAGTGCGCTCCTCCTGGTCTCCCATGTGGGTGCAGGGCCCAAGCACTTGGGCCATCCAGGAAGGAATTTTAGTCCCTGAACTCTATACTTGTGTACAGTATTCTAAGCTCTCCTTGAAGCACCACTTTCAGTCACTGCATCCCGCCATTTTTTTTTTTTTTTGGACAGGCAGAGTGGACAGTGAGAGAGAGAGACAGAGAAAAAGGTCTTCCTTTACTGTTGGTTCACCCTCCGATGGCAATGTGGCTGGTGCGCTGCGGCAGGCGCACCGCGCTGATCCGAAGCGAGGAGCCAGGTGTTTCTCCTGGTCTCCCATGGGGTGCAGGGCCCAAGGACTTGGGTCATCCTCCACTGCACTCCTGGGCCACAGCGGAGAGCTGGCCTGGAAGAGAGGCAACCGGGACAGAATCCGGCGCCCCGACTGGGACTAGAACCCGGAGTACTGGCGCCACAGGTGGAGGATTAGCCTAGTGAGCTGCAATGCCAGCCTGCATCCCGCCAATTTTAACAAGTCAATTTTCATTATTATTTAGACTCAAATATTTTTGTATTTCTCTCAATACTACTTCTTTGATACCTATACTCTTTAGAATGATGTCTAATTTCCAAGGACTTTGTAGTTTTCCAGCTTTTCCTACTATTGAGCATTAATTCTGTGTTCTGAGAGGAGATTTTTCTATCATGAGTATTCCTTTCACTTTTTAGTGTTTCATGAACCTCATCATAGCCTACATGGGTGAATGTTCTGTGTGAGCTTGATAAGCATGTTTATTTTGCTGTTATTAGGTGATCCATTCTATAAATGTCAATAGATTCTGACTTCAGATTTCCCATGCTGCATTTTCTCCTCTTTTTTTTTTCAGTTTGCTGTTTCTTTTGGAAGTTTCTCCTGACATTTGCTTGAGCTCACTGATTCTTTATTTAATTGTTTTGTATGTGATAATCTAACCATAAAATTAATGCCAAATTGCTGTTTGGTGTTTTGATTTCTAGCATTTCTTTCAAATTCTTAAAATTCCTGTCTCTGTGTTTATTATTTCTTCTTGCACCTTCTCATTTTTTTAAAGATGTATTTATTTATTTTACAGGCAGAGTTACAGAAAGGCAGAGGCAGGGAGAGAGAAAAAGAGAGGTCTTTCATCTGCTGGTTCGTGCTCCAAATGGCTGCCATGGTCGGAGCTGGGTCGATTGAAAGCCAAGGCCCTGGAATTTCTCCCAGATCGCCCACATGGGTGCAGGGGCCCAAGGACTTGGACCATCTTCTACGGCTTTCCTAGGCCATAGTAAAGAGCTGGATTGGAAGTGGAACAGCCAGGATTCGAACCAGTGCCCATATGAGATAATGGCACTGCAGATGGCAGCTTTATTCACTACCCCACAGCACTGGCCCCATGTACACTTTTTCTATTCAGGTATTTACTTTATTAATCACAGTAGTTTTTAACTCCTAGTGTGATAGTTCCATTTCATTGCTATATCTGGGTGAGAGTGTAATGCTTCCTTTCTTAATCAAATGGTCATATTTTTAAATTGTGGTTCCTCTTTGTTTGCTTGTAATTCTTTGCAGAAAGCAAGAAACATATGCTGGACAAATATAAGTTATTTAAATAGGCTGTTTGAGCTTTATATTTATCTGAGTAGAAGTTAGGGTATGTTTGCTGTTTACAGAAGTAGTAGGTAGGTGGAGGGCAAACTGTCCTCTGGGGTCCCTGCTCTTGACTCCCCATTATTTGATGGGTTCTCTGGATATCCTTTAGCTCATAATGCTTGATACGCAGGGTCTTCAGCTGATTGTCACAGCTACCCTGGGTCAGCTCTGTTGTGATGGTGATAAGGTGTGGAGGATAAAGTGTCCCATGGTCCTAGGTTTACTTCTCAATCTTTTAGTTGTTGTGCTTTTCTCTCGTAGTGAGAAAGAGGAGAGAGAGGTCATGTCACTATTTCCCTTCACAAAGGTCATGTAGTCTCTGGTAAAATCCCAATTTCCCTGATAAACATAGATGCACAAATCCTCAATAAAATTCTGGCCAATAGAATGCAACAACACGTCAGAAAGTATCCATCCAGGGATTTATCCCTGGTATGCAGAGATGGTTCGACATTCACAAATCAATCAATGTGGTATACCACATTAACAGAATGCAGAAGAAAAAACATATAATTATGTAAGAGATGCAGAAAAAGCTTTTGATAAAATACAACACACTTTTATGATGAAAACTCTAAGCAAACTGGGTATAGAAGGAACATTCCTCAATTCAATCAAGGCAATTTATGAAAAATTCACGACCAGCATCCTATTGAATGGAGAAAAGTTGGAAGCATTTCCACTGAGATCTGGTAATGCCAGACAGGGATGCCCACTCTCACCATTGCTATTCAATATATTACTGGAAGTTTTAGCCAGAGCCATTAGGCAAGAAAAAGAAATTAAAGGGATACAAATTGGGAAGGAAGAACTCAAACTATCCCTCTTTGCAGATGATATGATTATTTAGGGGTCCAAAGAACTCTACTAAGAGACTATTGGAACTCATAGAAGAGCTTGGCAAAGTAGCAGGATATAAAATCAATGCACAAAAATCAACAGCCTTTGTATACACAGGCAATGCCATGGCTGAGAAAGAACTTCTAAGATCAATTCCTTTCACAACAGCTACAAAAACAATGAATGAAATACCTTGGAATAAACTTAAGCAAGGATGACAAAGATCTCTAAAATGAGAATCACAAAATTTTAAAGGAAGAGATAGAAGAAGATACTAAAAGAAAGAAAAAATATTCAATGTTCATTGATTGGAAGAATCAATACCATCAAAATGTCCATTCTCCCAAAAGCAACTTATAGATTCCATGAGATACCAATCAAAATGCCAAAGACATTCTATTCAGAACCTGAATAAAAGATGCTGAAATTCATATGGAGACACAGAAGACCTTGAATAGCTAAATCACTCTTGTACAACAAAAACAAAGTGGAGACATCACAATACCAGATTTCAAGACATACAAAAGGGCAGTTATTATCAAAATAGCATAGTATTGGTACAGAAACAGATAGATAAACCAATGGAACAGAATAGAAACACCAGAAATCAATCCAAACATCTATAGCCAACTTATATTTGATCAAGGATCTAAAACCAACTCCAGGAGCAAGGACAGTCTATTCAATAAATGGTGCTGGCAAAACTGGATTTCCACATGCGGAAGCATGAAGCAAGACCCCTACCTTACACCTTACACAAAAGTCCACTATACATGGATTAAAGATCTAAATCCATGACCCAACACCATCAAATTATTAGCGAACATTGGAGAAAGTCTGGAAGATATAGGCACAGGCACAGACCCCAGAAGCACAGGCAGTCAAAGCCAAAATTAACATTTGGGATTGCATCAAATTGAGAAGTTTCTGTACTGCAAAAGAAACAGTCAGGAAAGTGAAGAGGCAACCAACAGAATGGGAAAAAATATTTGCAAACTATGTAACTGATAAAGGATTAATAACCAGAATCTACAAAGAGATCAAGAAACTCCACAAAAGCAAAACAAACAACCCACTTAAGAGATGGGCCAAGGACCTCAATAGACATTTTTCAAAAGAGGAAATCCCAATGGCCAACAGATACATGAAAAAATGTTCAGGATCACTAGCCATCAGGGAAATGCAAATCAAAACCACAATGAGGTTTCACCTCACCCCGGTTAGAATGGCTCATATACAGAAATCAACTAACAACAGATGCTGGTGAGGAAGTAGGGAAAAAGGGACGCTAACCCACTGTTGGTGGGAATGCAAACTGGTTAAGCCACTATGGAAGTCAGTCTGGAGATTCCTCAGAAACCTGAATATAACCCTACCATACAACCCAGCCATATCACTCCTTGGAATTCACCCAAAGGAAATTAAATTGCAAATAAAAAGCTATCTAAAACTCAATATTTATTTCAGCTCAATTCACAATAGCTAAGACATGGAATCAACCTAAATGCCCATCAACAGAAGACTGGATAAAGAAATTATGGGATATGTACTCCATAGAACACTATACAGCAGTAAAAAATGAAACCCGGTCATTTGCAACAAAATGGAGAAATCTGGAAAACATGCTGAGTGAAATAAGCCAGTTCCAAAGGGATGAATATCATATGTTCTTCCTTATCTGTGACAACTGAGTACCTAAATTAAACCTGTAGAAGAGAAATGGACACAATGAGAAACAATGACTTGATCAGCCCTTGTCCTGATTGTTGAGGAACAACTTAGTATTTTATTCCTTTTAGTATTTTTTGTTCTACTTAATATCATTGGTTGAACTCTTTAATTAACACACAATTATACTGAAGCATTTAAAATTAACTGAAAAGTGATTCCTGCTAAAAGTATGAGTGGGAATTAGAGAGGGAGGAGAAGTACAATATAGAACATGCTCACTCGTAGTTACCCCTAATGAATCAAAAACATGCCAGCGTAATCACCTTAATCCCTAAGCCAGAGAAAGATGCAGCACTGAAAGAAAATTACAGACCAATATCCCTGATGAACATAGATGCAAAAACCCTCAATAAAATTCTGGCCAATAGAATACAACAACACATCAGGAAAATCATCCACCCAGACCAAGTGGGATTCATCCCTGGTATGCAGGGATGGTTCAACATTCGCAAATCAATCAATGTGATTCACCACATTAACAGACTGCAGAAGAAAAACCATATGGTTATCTCAATTGATGCAGAGAAAGCGTTTGATAAAATTCAACACCCTTTCATGATGAAAACTCTAAGCAAATTGGGTATAGAAGGAACATTCCTCAATATAATCAAAGCAATTTATAAAAAACTCACAGCCAGCATCCTATTGAATGGGGAAAAGTTGGAAGCATTTCCACTGAAATCTGGTACCAGACAGGGATGCCCACTCTCACCACTGCTCTTTAACATAGTTCTGGAAGTTTTAGCCAGAGCCATCAGACAAGAAAAAGAAATCAAAGGAATACAAATCAAGAAGGAAGAAGTCAAACTATCCCTCTTTGCAGACGATATGATTCTGTACTTAGAGGATCCAAAGAACTCTACTAAGAGACTATTGGAACTCATAGAGGAGTTTGGCAAAGTGGCAGGATATAAAATCAATGCACAAAAATCAACAGCCTTTGTATACACAAGCAATGCCATGACTGAGAAAGAACTTCTAAGATCAATCCCATTCACAAAAGCTACAAAAACAATCAAATACCTAGGAATAAACTTAACCAAGGACGTTAAAGATCTCTACGATGAAAATTACAAAACCTTAAAGAAAGAAATAGAAGAGGATATCAAAAAATGGAAAAATCTTCCATACTCATGGATTGGAAGAATCAACATCATCAAAATGTCCATTCTCCCAAAAGCAATTTATAGATTCAATGCAATCCCAATCAAGATACCAAAGACATTCTTCGCAGATCTAGAAAAAATGATGCTGAAATTCATATGGAGGCACAGAAGACCTCGAATAGCTAAAGCAATTTTGTACAACAAAAACAAAGCCGGAGGCATCACAATACCAGATTTCAGGACATAGTACAGGGCAGTTGTAATCAAAACAGCATGGTACTGGTACAGAAACAGATAGATAAACCAATGGAACAGAATTGAAACACCAGAAATCAATCCAAACATCTACAGCCAAGGATCAAGGATCTAAAACTAATTCCTGGAGCAAGGACAGTCTATTCAATAAATGGTGCTGGGAAAACTGGATTTCCACGTGCAGAAGCATGAAGCAAGACCCCTACCTTACACCTTACACAAAAATCCACTCAACGTGGATTAAAGACCTAAATCTACGTCCTGACACCATTAAGTTATTAGAGAACATTGGAGAAACCCTTCAAGATATTGGCACAGGCAAAGAATTTCTGGAAAAGACCCGGGAGGCACAGGCAGTCAAAGCCAAAATCAACTATTGGGATTGCATCAAATTGAGAAGTTTCTGTACTGCAAAAGAAACAGTCAGGAGAGTGAAGAGACAACCGACAGAACGGGAAAAAATATTTGCAAACTATGCAACAGATAAAGGGTTAATAACCAGAATCTACAAAGAGATCAAGAAACTCCACAAAAACAAAACCAACAACCCACTTAAGAGATGGGCCAAGGACTTCAATAGACATTTTTCAAAAGAGGAAATCCAAATGGCCAACAGGCACATGAAAAAATGTTCAAGGTCACTAGCAATCAGGGAAATGCAAATCAAAACCACAATGAGGTTTCACCTCACCCCGGTTAGAATGGCTCACATACAGAAATCTACCAACAACAGATGCTGGCGAGGATGTGGGGAAAAAGGGACACTAACCCACTGTTGGTGGGAATGCAAACTGGTCAAGCCACTATGGAAATCAGTCTGGAGATTCCTCAGAAACCTGAATATAACCCTACCATTCGACCCAGCCATCCCACTCCTTGGAATTTACCCAAAGGAATTTAAATTGATAAAGAAAAAAGCGGTCTGCAGCCTAATGTTTATTGCAGCACAATTCACAATAGCCAAGACCTGGAACCAACCTAAATGCCCATCAACGGTAGACTGGATAAAGAAATTATGGGATATGTACTCTTTAGAATACTATACCGCAGTAAGAAACAACGAAATCCAGTCATTTGCAACAAAATGGAGGAATCTGGAACACATCATGCTGAGTGAAGTAAGCCAGTCCCAAAGGGACAAATACCATATGTTCTCCCTGATCGGTGACAACTGACTGAACACCAAAAAGGAAACCTGTTGAAGTGAAATGGACATTATGAGAAACGGTGACTTGATCAGCACAGCCCTGACTGTTAATGAACAACTTAATACATTATCCCTCTTAGTAGTTTTTTTGTCTGTTCTACTTAATATGACTGGTTTAATTCTGAAATTAATACACAGTTATTCTTAAGTGTTGAAAATTAACTGAAATGTGATCCCTGTTAAACATAAGAGTGGGGATAAGAGAGGGAAGAGATGTATAATTTGGGGCATGCTCGGGCTGACTTGCCCCAATTGGTAGAGTAGGAAACATACCAGGGGACTCCAATTCAATCCCATCAAGGTGGCATGTGCCAATGCCATCTCACTATTCCAAGTGATCAATTTCAGTTCACAATTGATCATAATGAAAGGACTAAGAGTCAAAGGGAGCACATAAACAAGTCTAGTACCTGCTAACACTAACCGATAGAATAAATAAAGGGGAGAGTGATCCAACATGGGCAGTGTGATACTCAGCAGACTCATAGAATGGCAGATGTCCTAAATAGCACTCTGGCCTCAGAATCAGCCCTAAAGGCACTCGGATCTGGCTGAAAAGCCCATGAGAGTATTTCAGGCATGGAAAGCCAAGACACTCTGGCAAAAGATCTCTGTGAGTGAGATCCCAGTGGAAAGAACAGGTCTTCAAAGAGGGAGGTGCCTTTCTCTGAAGGGAGGAGAGAACCTCCACTTTGACTATGACCGTGTCTAAACAAGATAAGAGTCGGAGAACTCAAGGGGCTTCCATAGCCTTGGAAACTCATGACTGGTGCATAGGGAGATTACTGATGCCATAAACAGGAGTGTCAATTTGTAAAGTCAACAACAGGAGTCACTGTGCACTTACTCCTCATGTAGGATCTCTGTCCTTAATGTGCTGTACACTGAGGCTTAATGCTATAATGAGTACTCAAACAGTATATTTCACTTTGTGTTTCTATGGGGGTGCAAACGATTGAAATCTTTACTTAATGTACACTAAACTGATCTTCTGTCAAAAAAAAAAAAAAAAAGAAATTATCAACTCCCAACTTGACTCTCACTGGGATTAAACATGACAATAGGTCTGATCTGATTTCATCATCATTTAAAAAAAATCATCTATTATTTTTCACTTTATGTTTCTGTGTGGGAGCAAACTGTTGAAATCCTTACTTAAGGTATACTAAGCTGATCTTCTGTATATTAAGATAATTGAAAATGAATCTTGATGTGAATGGAAGGGGAGAGGGAGTGGGAAAGGGGAGGGTTGTGGGTGGGAGGGACGGTATGGGGGGGGAAGCCATTGTAACCCATGAGTCGTACTTTGGAAATTTATATTCATTAAATAAAAGATAAAAAAAAAAACATGCCAGCGTATTCCAATTCAATCCCATCAAGATGGAATGTACCAATGCCATCTTACTAGTTAAAGTGATCAGTTTATATTGCAGCTCAATTCACAATAGCTAAGACATGGAATCAACCTAAATGCCCATCAGCAGAAGACTGGATAAAGAAATTATGGGATATGTACTCCATAGAACACTATATAGCAGTAAAAAAAAAAAAAAAAAAAGAAAGAAATCCGGTCATTTGCAACAAAATGGAGGAATCTGGAAAACATCATGCTGAGTGAAATAAGCCTGTCCCAAAGGAACAAGTATCATATGTTCTCTCTGATCAGTGACAACTAACCGAGCACCTAAAGGGAAACCTGTAGAAGTGAAATGGGTAGGCCGGTGCCGTGGCTCAATAGGCTAATCCTCCACCTTGTGGCACCGGCACACCAGGTTCTAGTCCTGGTTGGGGCACCGGATTCTGTCCCGGTTGCCCCTCTTCCAGTCCAGCTCTCTGCTATGGCCCGGGAGTGCAGTGGAGGATGGCCCAAGTCCTTGGGCCCTGCACCCCATGGGAGACCAGGAGAAGCACCTGGCTCCTGGCTTTGGATCAGAGCGATGTGCCGGCCACAGCACACCAGCTGCGGCGCCATTGGAGGGTGAACCAACGGCAAAGGGAGACCTTTCTCTCTGTCTCTCTCTCTCTCTCACTGTCCACTCTGCCTGACCAAAAAAAAAAAAAAGTGAAATGGGCACTATGAGAAACAATGACTTGATCAGCCCTTATCCTGACTGTTGAGGAACAACTTACTACTTTATTCTTTTTAGTATTTTTTGTTTTACTTAATACCATTAGTTGAACTCTTTAGTTAATACACAATTATTCTTACATGTTTAAATTTAACTGAAAAGTGATCCTCATTAAATATAAAAGTGGGAATAAGAGAGAAATGAGATGTACAGTTCGTCACATACTCAATCGGACTTACCCCTAATGGTAGAGTTTGAAACGTGCCAGGGGATTCCAATTCAATCCCATCAAGGTGGCATATACCAATGCCATCTAACTAGTTAAAGTGATCAGTTTAAGTTCATAATTGATCATAATGATAGGATTAAGTGTCAAAGGGATCACATAAACAAGACTAGAGTCTTATAATACTAACTGATAGAATTAAAAAGGAGAGAAAAATACAACATGGGAAATGGGATACACAGCAGACTCACAGAATGGCAGATGTCCTAAACAGCACTCTGGCCTCAGAATCAACCCTTAAGGCATTCAGATCTGGCTAAAAAGCCCATGAGAGTATTTCAGGCATGGGAAGCTAAGACACTGTGACAAAAAAATGACCTAAGTGAAAGATCTCTGTGAGTGAGATCCCAGTGGAAAGTATGGGCCATCAAAGAAGGAGGTACCTTTCTCTGAAGGGAGGAGAGAACTTCCACTTTGACTATGGCCTTGTCTAAATGAGATCAGAGTTTGTGAACTCAAGAGGCTTGCATAGCCTTGACAGCTCATGACAACAGCCTCGGGTGATTACTGACGTCATAAATAAGAGTGCCAATTGTTAATTCAACAACAGAAGTCACTGTTCACCTACTCCCCATGTAGGATCTCTGTTCTTAATGTGTTGTACTTTGCAAATTAACTGTAAAACTATTACTCAAATAGTACTCTATACTTTGTGTGTCTGTGTGGGTGCAAACTGTTGAAATATTTACTTAGTATATACTAAGTTGATCTTCTGTATATAAAGATAATTAAAATGAAATTAATGAAGAATGGGATGGGAGAGGGAGTAGGAGATGGGATGGTTTCCAGGTGGGAGGGTGTTTATGGGGGGAAACCGCTACAATCCAAAAGTTGTGCTTTCAAAATTTATATTTATTAAATAAAAGTTTTCTAAATAAAGAAAGAACATCACAAATATCCTCACAAATTCTGACTAATATAGTAGGAAAGAAATCCTTTAAAAATTTTCAAATTTTACTGTTGTCTAACTATACTGTTTAGAATTCCTTCCCAATTCTTTCTGAACAGCCATCGCCTGTATTTTCTCCACCCCTCCCTGATCTTACAATAGTGCATCTGACAAGGAAGTGTGGCCAATTTGTTTGCCCTCTCTTCATACTGGAGCATCTACATCAGTGTTCTGACTCATTCCAGGTGGTCTCTCAAATATGTAGACAAATAACCAGACTCAATAGGTACTCTTATTCAGTTTTTAGGTAGAGTTGGTCCTGTTCGGAGGATATTTTTTTTGACAGGCAGAGTGGACAGTGAGAGAGAGAGAGAGAGACAGAGAGAAAGGTCTCCCTTTGCCGTTGGTTCACCCTCCAATGGTCGCCACGGCAGGCGCGCTGCGGACGGCACACCGCACTGATCCATTGGCAGGAGCCAGGTGCTTCTCCTGGTCTCCCATGGGGTGCAGGGCCCAAGGACTTGGGCCATCCTCTACTGCACTCCCTGGCCACAGCAGAGAGCTGGCCTGGAAGAGGGGCAACCGGGACAGATCCTGTTCCCCCGACCGGGACTACAACCTGGTGTGCTGGCGCCGCAAGGCAGAGGATTAGCCTAGTGAGCTGTGGATCCGGCCTTGGAGGAGATTGTTGATGTCACCTTTGTTGCCTTGAAAGCAGGTCCCTTCCCTGATGTTCTTAATTTTTTGAAAACTTGATGCTGTTTTAGCTGAAAAATTAGCAAGACTATTAACCAAGTTGAACGGAGCTCTTTAAGAAACTGAAAAGCCTTTAATCCATGTTGAGTGAATTTTTGTGTAAGGTGAAAGATAGGGGTCTTGCTTCATGATTCTGCACGGGGAAATCCAGTTTTCCCAGCACCATTTATTGAATAGACTGTCCTTACTCCAGGGATTGTTTTTGTATCCTTGATCAAATAAGAGTTGGCTGTAGATGTTTGGATTGATTTCTGGTATTTCTATTCTGTTCCATTGGTCTATCCATCTGTTTCTGTACCAGTACCATATGTTTTGATAACAACTGCCCTGTAGTATGTCCTGAAATCTGGTATTGTGATGCCTCCGGCTTTGTTTTTGTTGTACAAGATTGCTTTAGCTATTCGAGGTCTCTCGTGTGTCCATATGACTTTCAGCATCATTTTTCCAGATCTGAGAAGAAGGTCTTCGGTATCTTGATTGGTATCACACTGAATCTGTAAGTTGCTTTTAGGAGAATAGACATTTTGATGATATTGATTCTTCCAATCCATGAGCATGGAAGATTTTTCCATTTTTTGGTATCCTCTTCTATTTCTTTCTTTAAGGTTTTGTAATTTTCATCGTAGAGATCTTTAACATCCTTGGTTAAGGTTATTCCAAGGTATTTGATTGTTTTTGTAGCTATTGTGAATGGGATGGACCTTAGAAGTTCTTCCTCAGCCATGGCATTGCCTGTGTATACAAAGGCTGTTGATTTTTGTGCATTGATTTTATATCCTGCTACTTTGCCAAGCTCTCCTATGAGTTCCAATAGTCTCTTAGTAGAGTTCTTTGGGTCCCCTAAGTAAAGAATCATATCATCTGCAAAGAGGGATAGTTTGACTTCTTCCTTCCCAATTTGTATCCCTTTAATTTCTTTTTCTTGCCTAATGGCTCTGGCTAGAACTTCCAGAACTATATTGAATAGCAGTGGTGAGAGTGGACATCCCTGCCTGGTACCAGATCTCAGTGGAAATGCTTCCAACTTTTCCCCATTCAATAGGATATTGGCCGTGGGTTTTTCATAGATTGCTTTGATTGTATTAAGGAATGTTCCTTCCAAACCCAGTTTGCTTAGAGTTTTCATCATGAAAGGGTGTTATATTTTATCAAATGTTTTCTCTGCGTCTATTGAGATAATCATATGGTTTTTCTTCTGCAGTCTGTTAATGTGGTGTATCACATTGATTGATTTCCGAATGTTGAACCCTCCCTGCATAACAGGGATAAATCCCACTTGGTCTGGATAGATGATCTTTCTGATGTGTTGTTGCATTCTATTGGCCAGAATTTTATTGAGGATTTCAGACCCATAGAATGGCAGATGTCCTAAACAGCACTCTGGCCTCAGAATCAGCCCTTAAGGCATGCGAATCTGGCTGAAAAGCCCATGAGAGTATTACAGGCATGGAAAGCCAAAACACTCTGGCAAAAAAAAAAATACTTCATGAAAGATCTCCGTGAGTGAGATCCCAGTGAAAAGAACAGGTCATCAAAGAAGGAGGTACCTTTCTCTGAAGGGAGGAGAGAACTTCCACTTTGACTACAACCTTGTCTAAATATGATCAGAATTGGTGAACTCAAAAGGCTTCCATAGCCTTGCCAACTCATGACAAGAGCCTAGGGTGATTACTGATACCACAAACAAGAGTGTCAATTTGTTAAGTCAACAACAGGAGTCACTGTGCACTTACTCCTCATGTAGGATCTCTGTCCTTAATGTGCTGTACATTGTGATTTAATGCTATAACTAGTACCCAAACAGTATTTTTTACTTTGTGTTTCTATGTGGGTGCAAGCTGTTGAAATCTTTATTTAATATATGCTAAACTGATCTTCTGTATATAAAGAGAATTGAAAATGAATCTTGATGTGAATGGAAGGGGGGAGGGAGAGGGAAAGGGGAGGGTTGCGGGTGGGAGGGAAGTTATGGGGGGGAAGCCATTGTAATCCATAAACTGTACTTTGGAAATTTATATTCATTAAATAAAAGTTAAAAAAAGAAACTGAAAAGCAGTTGCAAACTACGTTGGATAATTGTGACTTTCAGTTTTCTATGAGTTGAATTTTTGTGCTCTTTTCCCTGTGTACATGGTGGTTCTATTTTTCTCCAATAAAACTTTTATTTTAAACAATTTTTCAAATTTATACACACACACACACATATATATATATTCTGTTTTTGTCATATACTACATGTTGTCACACACATACATTGTGGAATGACTTAGTATATCCTATTACCAAATGTTAGGATTTTTCAATGGGTTTAAAGCTATAAGTATGCAAAATGAATAAATTATAGAAATTGTTCTACAACATTTTGTAAGTTAATTGTGCACTGTACACTTAAATATCTTTAAGAAAAGTTGTCATGGTAAATGTTTTCACCAGCCAAAAGAAAGAAAAAATCATATGAATCCCTATTTCACAAAACATGAGATACCTTAATACAGAATCTAGAAAACTTTAAGAATTAAATACAGGGATATAGCTGCATAAACACAGATTTGATAGATATGAGACAAAAGTATAGGAATCAAGGTAAAATGTGTGAGTCAGTATAACTCATGTGACCAATGTATCAAAAAATCCTAAGAGTGTGGGAGACTGGGAACCCACAAAGTTCAGATCAGCATAATGCTCTAGAGAAGGACAGGGTGTATGCAGACTCTCCATGCTGCTGGAACTGGGACTGGGAATGTCCTGTGCCCCAGGAAAATAAGTCTGGGAGAAATGGGTGAAACAGAGCTTGCATTCTGCTCCCCATGTGATTAGACCTGGCTTGTCTCTCTGCACTCTGTTGGACAGAACAATAGTAAATGTTATCCTTGTTCCCATAAAGGCACTAAATTGTCTAGCTGTGATTTTATGAGAGCTGTGGGACACATGAGAAAGCCACTGGAGTCTTCTGAACAAGCCAGAAAACAATGGCAGTTCTGCTGTGGTACTGGCTCATTTTGAAGCTAGAGATGTTGCAGGATTGCTGTGTTGTTGACAAGGACTGTAACCATACAGTCCTCACAGGAGAATGTAGGCTGGGAAAGTGCATTCACACCTGGGGAAGTTTGAACTCCAGCTGTTCTTGCCCTGTGCTTTTCCACTTTCCCTGTATCAAATCCCATGCCCAGAGCTTGTCCTGTTTCGTAGGTGACATGTAATTGTCGGTCTGAAAGGAGATGAGCTCATAGCATATTTCCTTATAACCCCATGGGGGAGGTTCATCTCACCTTCGTAGGCTCCCTGCAGAGACTCAGCTGGGTGAGTGTGTGTTTTTCAGCTCCAACAGAGGCCATGAGTGCTCCATGGGCAAGGCAGTTCTTATATGTTGCAGGATGATCTCAGTGACAACTGAGGAAAATCCTGTTTTCATAATCTCAGCCTTGCATGGTAGAGAATCACAAGTGAAATTAGTAGATTTTGCAGATGCAAAAATCAATTTTATAAATCTTATGAAGCTACAATTCATATATTCAAGAGAGAACATTTATAATGATAGGATTCTGGGTTTAAATTAGAACTGTGTTTGTTTTTATCCTATTTCAATATTTTTCTCACTTTCCCTTACTATGTACACAATGAGAGATTTTGTTTTGAAAACATCATCTGTTGTAATTTAGAATGCTTTACTTTTGCTTTCAGTTCTTTGAAATTTTATGATAAATTATTTTAAACCTTTTGAAACATTTATAATAGTAACATAAAATGTTATGTTTCTACCCCTGAAACTAATTGAATATTAGCATGTTAACACTGACTAACTTTGTGATCAGGGAAAAAATAAGTATAAATTTCAAGAACTTAGCTCTTCTTATTGGGAAAAAAGCCTCTATTCTTATTACCTTTGGTGTTTAAAGTTCTAATTTTTTGGTTTAATATTTAAAACATATTTTTAAATGGTCAGCTAACTTCGATAACATTACTGAATCATAGTTAATTTAATGATAATCCCACTGCCTATTTGCCTTCAAGTGCCAAACAGCAAAGTATACATAGTGTCAATTTCTTTTTTTTTCATATTTTTGTGTCTCACATAGCGTTTATTTTTTATTTTTTCACTTTTATTTAATGAATATAAATTTCCAAAGTACAGTTTATGGATTACAATGGCTCCCCCACCCCATAACTTCGCTCCCACCCACAAACCTCCCCTTTCCCGCTCCCTCTCCCATTCCATTCACATCAATATTTATTTTCAATTCTCTTTATATACAGAAGATCAGTTTAGCATATATTAAATAAAGATTTCAACAGTTTGCACCCACACAGAAACACATAGTGTAAAATACTGTTTGGGTACTAGTTATAGCATTAAATCACAATGTATAGCACATTAAGGACAGAGATCCTACATGAGGAGTAAGTGCACAGTGACTCCTGTTGTTGACTTAACAAATTGACACTCTTGTTTGTGGTATCAGTAATCACCCTAGGCTCTTGTCATGAGTTGGCAAGGCTATGGAAGCCTTTTGAGTTCACCAATTCTGATCATATTTAGACAAGGTCGTAGTCAAAGTGGAAGTTCTCTCCTCCTTCAGAGAAAGGTACCTCCTTTGATGCATAGTGTCAATTTCAAAGGAGAAACATGCTATAGTGATCTGCTATACAGAATGGAGACTCTATTACTGTTCATGTACAATGTATTTCAAAATTGTTAATAAGGTAGATATTAAATATTCTCAGCACTAAGAACTAAAAAATATAGGATGCCAAATAGGCAAATTAACTGATGGAATCATTATTTGATTTAAATTTATATCCTATTGTCTGGTAGCCCATGAACCAATATGCTTATGGTTTATTAGTTAAATAAAATGAAGTAACAGAGTAAAGATATAACCAGTAAATTGTATTCTGAAAAATGAAGCAAAGTAATGATGAGGATTAACCATTTCCTGCTGATGAAAGCAAAATGCCTCAAGAAACTCCAGCTGTAGAAGCTCACTATCTCTCTGTGTAGAAAGAAGAGGTGGTTCAGCTTGTCCCTTCAGCCTCCATGTGTTTCCTGCCACAGAGAGAACAGGTTCTCATTTCCCTTCCAAATTTCCTAATTTAGACTGCTGTTGTGACTCTCATCCTCTCTTGATTATAATGTAGAGGCAGGTTGTGCTAAGATGTGTTTAAGCTTTTCATCTTCTATACAATTTACTAAACTCCTTTGTGCTGTGGATAACCAATCACGGGTTTTACAATACTATCCAAAGAACTTGGTCAATTGATGGAAAATATTTTTGATTTATGTAATTTTATAAAGCACAAGGTACTATTTTGTAGTATAGATTATATAATTACACTAAAGCTAGGCAGTGCACAAAAATATATATAAATAATATCCTTTTGATAGCAGTATTTCTCTGAAATTAATATAAAGATGAGGCTCTTACAAAGTTAGCTTTATCAAAAATGATGAGTTGTCAT
This sequence comes from Oryctolagus cuniculus, assembly GCF_051225735.1. Lineage (NCBI taxonomy): Eukaryota > Metazoa > Chordata > Mammalia > Lagomorpha > Leporidae > Oryctolagus > Oryctolagus cuniculus. The sequence goes on along the minus strand of NC_142885.1, from coordinate 39,776,256 downwards.
ATCTAAAAATATCCCCTGTGTTTTTCAGAAAGGATTCTTCCTTTCATTGGATTCCACTTTGCTTTGGATCTAGGTCCATAGGTAAGTCATTTGTTTCTAGTATATTTAATGGTGTTATTTGCTCTGCCATAATTCATAACCATGTATGTACTTGGAAGCTCACAATACTGACAGTAATATAAAAATCAGCACAATAACAATGAACTAGGACTCTGTTATGTGTCTTCTCATATTCTTCACAAGCTCTACCCTCAACACCAGCACAGAGTGGTGGTTGCAGATCATGGTAAAGTCTATGACATGCATTCATATTTGTATATTTTTAAAGAAACCAATGGGAATCCATGTTCCTATATACTATAATTAGCATATATTTTACCTGTACTGATTTGTACTCTCTATATCCCTTCTATTTTCTTTCCCCTATTGTTGATAATGCTTCATTCTGAATTCTGTGATTGTTTCCATGTCAAAGTTTGCAAATTCATCAGCAGGGCTTCCAATTAAGTTTCTATTACAGAAAATATTTTTTTAGTAAAAAAGGCAATATGTTTCTATTTGATTGCCAATTGCATCTCAGAAATGGAGTGTGCTGTCTTCCTGCAGGTGAACACTTGCACATGGTGGCAAGCATGAATCATGCTAATACAGATATAATTTAGATTTGGATAAGAAATACTAAAATTATACTATGTGGTTTTTTCTGATAATGTGTATCTTGTACTTGTTTCATGACACAAAAACATTATTAAAGTAATTCAGATATATATTCAGGGAAAAACACATTTTTATCTGTGTTTTACTATTTTTACTAGTATTTAAGAGAAACTCTTAAAATTTGGCCATCACTTGGATTGTTCCTTTATAAGTCAGTATGATTGTGGTGCTTCTCCTGGGTCCAACCTGACAACAAAACCAAGTTTTCTGAGAATGCAGAACGTATTGGTGTCAGCAACAGGTTGTTTGATCCTAGGCAATTCACATAAATCTATACCTCTAGTACATGGAGCTTTTGGTAAAAGCATATCAAATGTATAATCAAATCTATGGGTTCCCCATTATAAACACAGGCACTTCAGTTGGCATTTTGGGATGTTTTCTTAATCATCTATGAATGTCTAAATATGAGCAAATAAAAAAAAAAAACCTTCCAACATATCTGAGTACTTGTATTGATAGGCCTACAGTGGTACAAGTGGCTTTGCAAACAATCACACACTCATTGGTCTCAGGAAGTGGGGAAACGTGGTAATTTGCAGTTTTCTCAGCTTCGTACAACTAAACTTTTGTAACTGCTTGCTATGGGTTAGATGACCCCTCTGAAACTAATGTTCACATTTAATTACTATTTAATTTGTTTTAATAGATGAGATATTTCAGAGTTTATCAAGCCATAAAGGTGCCACCTTCATGAGTGTGATTGGTGCAATTTTAAGAGTGCATATGTATCCCCTTGCTTTACTGCCCCTTCACTTTTTGCCGTGGGAAAAGGCAGCAAGAAGATGCACATCAGATGACAGGCCCTCAAACTTGGACTTCCCAACCTCCAGACTGTAAGAAAATTCATTTCTGTTACCTACAGATTATTCTGTTATAGCAACATTAAATGGACTCAGCAACCCTCAGATTAATTAAATATAATGATTATGTCTACATCCAAGGCCATAGCAAGCTAAAGTAACAGTAAAATTTTAACATTGCAACTATCTTGATTAAGACCTGAAGAGAATGACCTTATCTGTATAAGTGTGTCTAAGAATATTTAAAATGTCCCAGAGTATCCCACAATTAGGAATAAAATGTGATTTTATTGATAAAATTTCAGGTATAACACAAAATAGAGTGTTCATGATTTTTCCTCTTGCTAATTGAAAGAAGCACTTTCCAGTACCCTACCAAATTGAAAAGTTCATATTAGGAATTTCTGGTATGTAAACTAAGAGAAATACAGGAACATTCTGAAAACAGAGAGCTAAAACACAAATTTTTGGTAGGCAGAATAATGCTTGCTGATGATATGAGACCTACTGTATTTGTTTGGTTTTTCAGGCACTCATGTGTTTCACCTCTCTTATTAAGATCAGCACATTTTCTGCTTACAAGGCTGTTAATAAATATATTCTCTGCCAAGCTGGCATTGGAATCTCACCCAACAACTTCCTCCTCTTCCACATCTTCAAAAACTCACAGTATCACAAGCCAAAGGTCACTGACCTGATAACCTGTCACCTGGCCCTTGTCCACATAATGATGCTTCTCACTGTGCTGTTTTTGACGTCTCCAGACTTGTTTGAATCACTGAATTTTTTGAATGATTTCAAGTGTAAAGCTTTGTTCTACATAAGCAGGGTGATGAGGGGCCTCTCCATCTGCACCACCTGCATACTGAGTGTCATACAGGCCATCACCATCAGCCCCAGCACCTCCTGGTTGGCCAACTTTAAATATAAATCCACAAAGTTCATCTTCTATTTATTCTTATTGTTATGGTATCTATGTTTGTCTTCCTGTACTACCGTGATCTTCCACATTGTAGCAAATTCCAATGTGACCCAGACCGATCTGATGATTCTCACTGAACACTGCTCATTTTCCCCAATGAGCCATAGCATCAAGGATTTGATGTTCACAATGACCACATCCAGGGATGTCTTCCTTATCAGTGTCATGCTGCTCTCAAGTGTGTACATGGTGATACTCTTGTCTAGGCATCAGAGGAGGTCCCAGCACCTTCACACCACCAACCTCTCCCCAAGATCTTCCCCCGAGAAAAGAGCTACCCAGACCATCTTGCTGCTGGTGAGTTTCTTTGTGGTCATGTACTGGGTAAACTTCATCATCTCATCCTCCTCAATGATACTGTGGACATATGACTCAGTTATCTTGGGTGTCCAGGGTGTTGTGGTCAATTCCTATGCCACTTTCAGTCCATTGGTGCTTATCAGTTCTAATAAAAGGAATATTAACTTATTGCAGAATTTATCATGGAAAACCTTTCAATTTTAACAGATTGAATAAAAATGGGTTTTTTTGGGTATGAATGTGGTGCAGAAGATGCTGCTTCAGATGCACATCCCATCATAGTCCTGAGTTTCAATACCATCACTGCTCTGGTCCAGCATTCTCCTAATGCACATCCTGGAAGACAGCAGGTGTTCACTTAAGTACTTCAGTTCCTGCCACCCACATGGAAGTGAGAGTTGAAGATCTAGACTTTTGGGTTTGACCTGCCCTACCCTATTGCAGGCCTTTGGAGATGGAACCAGCTGATGAGTAATTCTTCTTTGCATGTCTCTCTGTTCTCTTTCTCTGCTTTCAAATGAAGTAAAAAAAATAAATGAACATAATTTTAAATGATTGTCTTAAAAATGGATGTTTCAGACACAATGAAAATCATTCTAATAGAATATGTTCCTATGGGATCAATTCCATTTCTATGGAATTATACTTCTATTTCTAAAGACTTTGGAATATATACTGCACAGTATTACAGTTTTCTTTAAAATCCACAATGGATTAAGATAGGTTTAACAATTATTTGCTCTTTCATTTTGATTTCAGACTTTCATACAGGAAATCCTTTATTCTTTTTTTTTTTAATCTTTTATTTAATGAATATAAATTTCCAAAGTACGACTCATGGGTTACAATGGCTTCCCCCCCCATACCGTCCCTCCCACCCACAACCCTCCCCTTTCCCACTCCCTCTCCCCTTCCATTCACATCAAGATTCATTTTCGATTATCTTAATATACAGAAGATCAGCTTAGTATACCTTAAGTAAGTATTTCAACAGTTTGCTCCCACACAAAAACATAAAGTGAAAAATAATAGATGATTTTTTTAAATGATGATGAAATCAGATCAGACCTATTGTCATGTTTAATCCCAGTGAGAGTCAAGTTGGGAATTGATAATTTCTTTCTTTCTTTTTTTTTTTTTTTTTACAGAACATCAGTTTAGTGTACATTAAGTAAAGATTTCAGTCGTTTGCACCCCCATAGAAACACAAAGTGAAATATACTGTTTGAGTACTCGTTATAGCATTAAGCCTCAGTGTACAGCACATTAAGGACAGAGATCCTACATGAGGAGTAAGTGCACAGTGACTCCTGTTGTTGACTTTACCAATTGACACTCCTGTTTATGGCATCAGTAATCTCCCTATGCACCAGTTATGAGTTTCCAAGGCTATGGAAGCCCCTTGAGTTCTCCGACTCTTATTTTGTTTAGACACGGTCATAGTCAAAGTGGAGGTTCTCTCCTCCCTTCAGAGAAAGGCACCTCCCTCTTTGAAGACCTGTTCTTTCCACTGGGATCTCACTCACAGAGATCTTTTTGCCAGAGTGTCTTGGCTTTCCATGCCTGAAATACTCTCATGGGCTTTTCAGCCAGATCCGAGTGCCTTTAGGGCTGATTCTGAGGCCAGAGTGCTATTTAGGACATCCGCCATTCTATGAGTCTGCTGAGTATCTCACTTCCCATGTTGGATCACTCTCCCCTTTATTTATTCTATCGGTTGGTGTTAGCAGATACTAGACTTGTTTATGTGCTCCCTTTGACTCTTAGTCCTTTCGTTATGATCAATTGTGAACTGAAATTGATCACTTGGAGTAGTGAGATGGCATTGGCACATGCCACCTTGATGGGATTGAATTGGAATCCCCTGGTATGGGAAATCCTTTATTCTTAAAGTGAACATGTGATACAATCACATATTTCATGAATCTAATTTTGACAAAGTCCTAAGTAAACATTCAAGCCTGTCATGTATGTCAATTTTCATTAGCTATGTTACTTTTGTATTTCTGACCTTTTTAGTATTACATAAAGGTTGTGGAGATTGTGCTGTCATGGTTTTTCATTTGTAAGTCTTTTCCTCTATGCATTCTCAAATTTTACTTCCTACCTATTTTCCTAAGTTTTGTTCTGATATGTTTGAACATTCCCCTTTTTAATCTTTTATTAATATATTGAAATTATGTATTCAGAATCTTTTATGACATACTATGTTAGATAATTAAAATTATTTCTATTGAATTAGTATTTTCATAGCTTTATAAATTCTCTAGGTTTAATGCTTAAATGGATGAGTTTTAGTCCCTCTCATCATAGTTACCATCTATATTTGGATTTTCTATTGCATGATTTTTCTGTAAATGAAATTCTGCAGCTCAGCGTGTCAGTGCATTAATACTCTCATCAACTAAGTTTAATGTTTAAATTGCATTGTATAGCTGCTACTTTGCTGCATGTTTTCAAGTTATTTATATTTTATTTGTTTTTCCCAATATAGCTGATCAGGACCATTAATCTTTGCTCTTACTATTTCTCATTCCCATAATTATTATTTTTGTAACAAATTGGTAGTTTATTATTAAACACATCAGTAGTTTCATAGAAAATGTTGTGGCTTTGACCTTGATATCAGCTGATTCTTACTCACTGATCCTCAAACTTTGGGCATTATTAAAAAAGAAAAATCATGTGTTCATGTCAGTGATAGGAGATGAACTCTGGCAGAGGTTCCCTACAGTGATTTCAAACTGAGAGGCTCATGGACAAGCTAAATACCACTGCACACTTACTGTCAGAGGCAGTGTTAAAATGTTGGGGTGGTAGTGGAAGGGGAGAATATGTGAAGCTTGAATAAGCCCACAGGTAATGTGGATAAGCTACATTTATGAGTCAGGGAGATATAATAATTTTTATTCAACAATCCCACTGTCATTGCAATGTCCTCTTTTGATGCTTCCATGGCCTTGGCAGCTCATGACAAGAGCCTCAGCTCATCACTGACATCATAAATAAGAGTGTCAATTGTTAATTCAACAACAAGAGTCACTGTGCACTTACTCCCCATGTAGGATCTCTGTCCTTAATGTGTTTTACTATGCGAATTAACAGTAAAACTAGTCTTTATACTTTGTGTGTCTGTGTGGGTGCAACCTGTTGAAATCTTTACTTAGTTGATACTAAGTTGATCTTTTATATATAAAGATAATTTAAAAAGAATCTTATTGAAGAATGGGATTTCCTATGCGTTATATTTTTGGTACAGTATAAGTTACCACAAATCAGGGAAAACATATGGTATTTGTCTTTTTGGCACTGGATTATTTCACTAAGTATAATGGTTTCCAGTTAAATCCATTTTGTTGCAAAAGACAGAATTTCATTCCATTTTTATGGCTGAATAGTATTCCATACCAGATAGATACATAGATAGATAATCACAATTTCTTTATGCAGTCATCAGTTGATGCACATCTGGGTTGATTAAATATCTCAGCTATTGTTAACTGAACTTCAATAATCATGGGGATACGGATAACTCATAAACTGATTCATTTCATTGGGGTAAATTCTCAGGAGTGGGATGCCTGGGTCATGTGATGTATCTATTTTCAGTGAGCTGATGAATCATCATATTGTCTTCCACAATGACTGTACTAGTTTACATTCCCATCAACAGTGGATTAGAGTAAGTTTTCCCCCTATATCCTTGTCAGTATTTATTGTTTGTTGATTTCTGTATGAGAGCCATTCTAACTGGTATGAGGTGAAACCTCATTGTGGTTTTGATTTGCATTTCCCTGTTGGCTAGTTATCTTGAGCTTTTTGTATTTGTCTGTTGGGCATTTGAATTTCTTCTTTTAAAAATATATGTTCAAGTCCTTTTCTCATTTCTAAATTGATTTTTTTTGGTATTGAGTTTCATGAGTTCCTTATCTATTCTGGATAGTTTGCATAGTTTGCAAATATTTTCTCTCATTCTGTCAGTTGCCTCTTCATGTGGTAAGTGTTTCCTTTGCAATTCAAAAGCTTTGCAGCTTGATGTAATCCCATTGTCGATTTTGGCTTAGATTATGCTTCTGGGGTCTTTTCCAAGAAATCTTTGACTATGACAATGTCTTGCAGATTTTCCCCAAAGTTTTCCTTTAGTAATTTGTTGGAATTGGGTCAAATATTAAGATTCTTGATCCATTTTGAGTTGACTTTTGTATAAGGTGTAAGGTAGGGGACTTGTTTCATACTTCTGCATGTGGAGATCCAATTTTCCAAGCAGCATTTGTTGAAGAGATTGTCCTTTCTCCAGGGATTGATTTTAGCTCCTCTGTCAAAGAGTAATTGATTGTAGATATGTGGATTGATTTCTGAAGTTTCTATTTTGTTCCATTTATCTATTTTTTGTGCCAGTGCTAGGCTGTTTTGGTTATAACTGCCCTTTAGCATGTCCTGAAATCTAGTATTGTGACACCACACCTTTGTTTCTGTTGTTTAACATTGCTTTAGCTATTCAGGGTTTCTTGAGTTTCCATATGAAATTTAGCATCATTTCTTCTAGATCCTTGTCCTTGGTATTGTGATTGGGATCACACTGAGTCTGCAAATTTCTTTTGCTGGCATGGACATTTTGATCATTTTAATATTGCAATCCACAAACATGGAAAGTTTTCTATTTTTATGTCATTATCATTTTACAATTATTTAATTTTCCATTTCAAATATTTTAAATATTATTCCTATAATGCATTTCTGTGAATCTGTATTCTGGTGGTTTCTTTCTGCATGTGCTTCATACTTTTCAATTTTATTATTGAAATCAGTGTCCCTCAATCCATGGAAAGTCTCTAGTTGGTACTTTTCTTTGTTTATTCCAGATGACCAGAGGGAAAGTTGTACAACTCACACAGCTTTGAGATTCCAGAAGTCAGCCAGAGTCCTGGGGCAACACTTGTCTCTCAGTTTGATTTTTTCCCTTGAGTATACTTATTTTTGTTGGAAGAGATTTGGGAACATGCAGTACAGGTTTTTCATGGGTACATGTACAATGAATTCACAAGTGAGTAGTGTTTTCATGTAGTTTGTGGCAGACATTTATACTGATTTATAGGCTGATTGGTCTTTAATTTCTGATAAGTAATTTTATGCTTTACACAGTTTTCTGGAGTTCTTATCCTTTATATTGTTTTTGAGCGCTGATAACTAATTTGAGAACTGATAACTAATATCTTCCCATCCTGTGAAGTCGCTTTTCTTTTTTTTCAGAAATAGCTGAAATTCTTATCTGGCTTCAAGTTTTGACTGCAGTCATTTCAATTCCTACATAACACTTTTTTATTACTTGGAGATAACTTGTATGTTTATTTTGATACAACTATTATATAAGATAATCTTAAAGAAAATTTTCATGTGTCCAAATAACTACTCAGTTATAGTTTAAGTGATAGTGCCACTGTTATTTTAGAGTTGATAGGAAATATGATTTATAGATTAATGCTTTCATGAAACTACTGGATTGTATCCCTTAAAATATTCAAAATTTCTTCCTAGAATTTGGAAACAGTGCTCACTTTATGTTCACTGTTCAAAATGTTGTCTACATGTGTATCATACTGACAAAAATTTTTTAAAAGTAGTTTAAATATCATATTTATGTATATATTATATACTGATAACAATTAATTTTATAATAATTTAATGTCTTTTATAACTCTAAATGTCCTACAGATTTATTATTTCAATGAATCTTTATGTTATATTATTTTTATTATTTTAGCATTTTAGAGTATCTATTTAGTTGAAAGAGAGAGAGATACCTTATATCTGCTGATTCAAATGTATGAAGTAGCTGGTGTTGTGCTAAGCTGAGGACAGGATTCCAGAGCTCCATGCAGGTTTCCTACACAAGAGGCATCATCTTCTGTGTCCCAGGGTGTGCATTAGGAAGCTGGATCAGAAGGCAGGACTTGATCATTGGCACTCTAGTAAAGATGCCAGTGTCCCAGTGGGGGTGTGACCCTCTGTTCTGTCGTGTGCACACCTTCATGTTACATATTAAAAAGTTATATATAAAAGATACATATGCAAATGATGTATAGTATGTGAAAATTACTATTTAATCCCTAATTCATTAAATCGTCATATAGTCACACTGTTCTGCAATTACAGTGTTACTTATTATTTTTTCTAGTTAGAAATTTCATTACATGGTCAGCACTGTGGCTCACTAGGCTAATCCTCTGCCTGTGGCACTGGCACCCCAGGTTCTAGTCCCAGTTGGGGCACTGGTTCTGTCCCGGTTGCTCCTCTTCCAGTCCAGCTCTCTGCTGTGGCCTGGGAAGTCAGTGGAGGATGGCCCAGGTCCTTGGGCCCTGCACCCGCATGGGAGACCAGGAAGAAGCACCTGGCTCCTGCCTTTGGATTGTTGCAACATGCCAGCCGTAGTGGCCGTTTCTGGGGTGAACTAACAGAAGGAAGACCTTTCTCTCTATCTCTCTCTCACACACACACTGTCTAACTCTCCTGTCAAAAAAAAAAAGAAATTTCAATACATAAATTTTGACACAAAAGATAACATAGACCTATTTGAAGTCTTGACAGAACTCAAAGTTAAAAGACATAATTTAGTAGTTTACATTATGTGCAATATATCATTTTGTCTCATAAAATAAGTGTGAGTAGCATGTTGTACTTGTCTGCTCCTCCTTACATCAGAGTAAGCTGAAGATGATAGGATTTATAAAATGTCTAATGCCTCATTCTTTATTTTTAATACAGCAGCTTCCATGAAAATTTTAAAACCTAGGAAAATTATAAATTCTTAAAATCTATAATGATAAAAATCAATATTCAGGAAGAAATCTGATAGACATATAACATGGAAATATACTCATTAATTAAAAACATCCATTGGAAATAATATGAAACCATACATATGAAGAATCTCTAAAAAGTTCATAGAAAATGTACATTATGTAAAACCCAGACATGAATTTCAAAATTTTACACCAAACTGAACTTACCTTTTAGTTAAACTTTTTTCACAAACTTATTGAGGTATGTTTGTATATGCCATGTGTAAAATGTGAAAAACAATGACATAATATACTGCATTAATAGAAATAAGGAAAATTGTCATGTAATCATCTAAACAGAAAAACATCTGGTTAAATATATCACCCATTTATGATTAAAGTCCTAGAGAAATTTGTACATATGAAATGCATGAATTTGTGTATCTTAAATAAAAAGTTTCTAGCTTAAAATAGAATAAATTTATATCCAGGATACAAAAAAAGAAAACAAGTAATGAAGGTAACTTTGACAACCTGGTGAAGAACAGTTATGGGGCAGGAATTTAGCCTACTGGTTAATGAGTAAGGACTCCCAGGCCCCATATCTGAGTTTTGGGCATGAACAGGCATTTTTTTAAAGTGCCCAGCAGACACATGACAAAATGTTGAGCATCACTAGCCATCAGGGATATACAAATAAAATCACAATGAATTTAAACTCAACCCAGATATAATGACTATCACAAAAATCAAAAAGTAACAAAAGTTGGAGAAAATATGAAGAAAAAGGTACCCTAATACACCATTGGTGAGAATATAAACCTGTGCAATCATATGCAAAACTGTATTAAGAATCCCCAGAAATCTAAAAATAGCAATCAGATGCTGAGAAAGCCAAAAACACTTGTCAATATATTGGAATTTATTTACAACATTAAAAGCCAGTTGTTCTAATGTTATAGCAGAACACATCCAGGAAGAGCAAACAATCAATGATATTCCTCCCACTCTGCACCCAGCTCTGGAAACAGGGTTTCTCCACCCATTCTCTTCTCTCCCAGCTCTGAGAGTGGGTAAATGGGAAGAGAATGAGCCCATCAATTGTTTAATATTTGCTCTTTCTGTTTGAAGGAAAATATTTGTCAACTGTAGTTTTCCCATTGAGAATATAGAATTGTCTTGCTGACTGAGATTTTACTAAAAGGTTTAGAGAAAACTTCAAGGGCAAATTTCATTCCCAACATTAATTGTGTTCAGATGGAGAATCTCAAGTTCACGAAGGAGCTGGACTCTTGATTTCTGGCCTGGCTTGCATGGGGCTTGGGAATTCTTATTCCCATCTATACAACAATAAGAAAAGTGAACAAACGAAAAACTTCGTTAGATTTAACAAAGACTTGATGTCATAGTATTAACTAATGACTGAAAAATTAACAGATGACAGAAAGATACAGGTACAGTGAGCCACCACACAAGAAAGCAGATTCAGCTGGCCAGAATTCTCAGAATTTCTCAGAATTCTCCACTGTAGTGGAAAAACCTAGGCTTTGACTGATGCGTTCCAGAAGGCCCACTGTGGACAAGCACAGCATTTCACAGTGCTAGAACTGCTCTGTGACGTACAGCTGCTGCATTTTGCATGAGTTTACTCCCCAACTATCCCAGCGATTTCTCACAGTAAATACTGAAGAAAAATTTCTGTGTGATTTTCACAAAAGCAGGTGAAACAGCCATTTTGGAATAAGCCCAGCGTAATCTATTCTCCTTAAAAAGTTCTATTTTCTCGGAGCTGAAATGGGATTTTTTTCATGCTTTTCTTTTTTTCCCAACTCTTATTTAATAAATATAAATGTCCAAAGTATAACTTTTGGATTATAGCGGCTTTCCCCCCGCAACCTCCCTCCCACCTACAACCATCCCATCTCCCACTCCCTCTCCCATCCCATTCATAATCAAGATTCATCTTCGCTTGGTGCTGCGACTCAATAGGCTAATCCTCTGCCTGTGGCACCAGCACACCAGGTTCTAGTCCTGGTTGGGGTGCTGGATCCTGTCCTGGTTGCTCCTCTTCCAGGCCAGCTCTCTGCTGTGGCCATGGAGTGCAGTGGAGGATGGCCCAAGTCTTTGGGCCCTGCACCCGCATGAGAGACCAGGAGAAGCACTTGGCTTCGGATTAGCGCAGTGCGCCAGCCACAGCACACCAACCGCAGAAGCCATTTGGGGTGTGAACGGAAAAAGGAAGACCTTTTTCTCTGTCTCTCTCTCTCTCTCTCTCTCTCTCACTGTCCACGCTGCCTGTCCAAAAAAAAAAAAAAGAAGAAAGAAGATTAATCTTCAATTATCTTATTATCTTTATATACAGAAGATCAACGTAGTATATACTAAGTAAAGATTTCAACAGTTTGCACCCACACAGACACTTGAGTTCTCCAACTTCGATCTTATTTAGACAAGGCCATAGTCAAAGTGGAAGTTCTCTCCTCCTTTCAGAGAAAAGTACCTCCTTGTGATGTTCTTTCTTTTTTTTTAAAGATTTATATCATTTTTTAGAAAGAATTACAGAGAGAGGTAGAGACAGAGAGAGAGAGGTCTTCCATCCACTGGTTCACTCCCCAGATGGCCGCAACAGCCAGAGCTGTGCGGATCCGAAGCCAGGAGCCAGGAGATTCTTCTGGGTCTCCCACGTGGGTTCAGGAGCCCAAGGAATTGGGCCATCTCCTACAGCTTTTCCAGGCCATAGAAGAGTGCTGGATCAGAAGAGGAGCAGCTGAGACTAGAACTCACTCCGATATGGGATGCTGGCACCTCAGGCCAGAGAGTTAACCTGCTGTGCCACAATGCCGCCCCAGAGAAAGGTACCTCCTTGTGATGTTCTTTCTTCCAATCCATGAGCATGGAAGATTTTTTCCATTTTTTGGTATCCTCTTCTATTTCTTTCTTTAAGATTTTGTAATTCTCATCGTAGAGATCTTTAACGTCCTTGGTTAAGTTTATTCCAAGGTATTTGATTGTTTTTGTAGCTATTGTGAATGGGATTGATCTTAGCAGTTCTTTCTCAGCCGTGGCATTGCCTGTGTATACAAAGGCTGTTGATTTTTGTGCATTGATTTTATATCCTGCCACTTTGCCAAGCTCTTCTTTGACTTCAAATAGTCTCTTAGTAGAGTTCTTTGGGTCCCCTAAGTAAAGAATCATATCGTCTGCAAAGAGGGATAGTTTGACTTCTTCCTTCTCAATTTGTATTCCTTTATTTCTTTTTCTTGTCTGATGGCTCTGGCTAAAACTTCCAGAACTATGTTAAATAGCAGTGGTGAGAGTGGGCATCCCTGTCTGGTACCAGATCTCAGTGGAAATGCTTCCAACTTTTCCCCATTCAATAGGATGCTGGCCATGGGTTTTTCATAAATTGCTTTGATTATATTGAGGAATATTCCTACTATACCCACTGTGCTTAGCATTTTCATCATGAAAGGCTGTTGAATTTTATCGAATGCTTTCTCTGCATCTATTGAGATAATCATATGGTTTTTCTTCTGCAGTCTGTTAATGTGGTGAATCACATTGATTGATTTGCGAATGTTGAACCATCCCTGCATACCAGGGATAAATCCCACTTGGTCTGGGTGGATGATTTTTCTGATGAGTTGTTGTATTCTATTGGCCAGAATTTTATTGAGGGTTTTTGCGTCTATGTTCATCAGGGATATTGGTCTGTAATTTTCTTTCAGTGCTGCATCTTTCTCTGGCTTAGGGATTAAGGTGATGCTGCCTTCATAGAAAGAATTTGGGAGGATTCCCTCTTGTACAACAAAAACAAAGCCGGAGGCATCACAATACCAGACTTCAGGACATACTACAGGGCAGTTGTAATCAAAACAGCATGGTACTGGTACAGAAACAGATGGATAGACCAATGGAACAGAATTGAAACACCAGAAATCAATCCAAACATCTACAGCCAACTTATATTTGATCAAGGATCTAAAACTAATTCCTGGAGCAAGGACAGTCTATTCAATAAATGGTGCTGGGAAAACTGGATTTCCACGTGCAGAAGCATGAAGCAAGACCCCTACCTTACACCTTACACAAAAATCCACTCAACGTGGATTAAAGACCTAAATCTACGTCCTGACACCATCAAGTTACTAGAGAACATTGGAGAAACCCTTCAAGATATTGGCACAGGCAAAGAATTTCTGGAAAAGACCCGGGAGGCACAGGCAGTCAAAGCCAAAATCAACTATTGGGATTGCATCAAATTGAGAAGTTTCTGTACTGCAAAAGAAACAGTCAGGAGAGTGAAGAGACAACCGACAGAATGGGAAAAAATATTTGCAAACTATGCAACAGATAAAGGGTTAATAACCAGAATCTACAAAGAGATCAAGAAACTCCACAAAAACAAAACCAACAACCCACTTAAGAGATGGGCCAAGGACTTCAATAGACATTTTTCAAAAGAGGAAATCCAAATGGCCAACAGGCACATGAAAAAATGTTCAAGGTCACTAGCAATCAGGGAAATGCAAATCAAAAGCACAATGAGGTTTCACCTCACCCCGGTTAGAATGGCTCACATACAGAAATCTACCAACAACAGATGCTGGCGAGGATGTGGGGAAAAAGGGACACTAACCCACTGTTGGTGGGAATGCAAACAGGTCAAGCCACTATGGAAGTCAGTCTGGAGATTCCTCAGAAACCTGAATATAACCCTACCGTTCGACCCAGCCATCCCACTCCTTGGAATTTACCCAAAGGAGTTTAAATTGATAAAGAAAAAAGCGGTCTGCACCCTAATGTTTATTGCAGCACAATTCACAATAGCCAAGACCTGGAACCAACCTAAATGCCCATCAATGGTAGACTGGATAAAGAAATTATGGGATATGTATTCTTTAGAATACTATACCGCAGTAAGAAACAACGAGGTCCAGTCATTTGCAACAAAATGGAGGAATCTGGAACACATCATGCTGAGTGAAGTAAGCCGGTCCCAAAGGGACAAATACCATATGTTCTCCCTGATCGGTGACAACTGACTGAACACCAAAAAGGAAACCTCCTGAAGTGAAATGGACACTATGAGAAATGGTGACTTGATCAGCATAGCCCTGACTGCTAATGGACAACTTAATACATTATCCCTCTTAGTATTTTTTTTTGTCTGTTCTACTTAATATGACTGGTTTAATTCTGTAATTATCACACAGTTATTCTTAAGTGTTGAAAATTAACTGAAATGTGATCCCTGTTAAACATAAAAGTGGGAATAAGAGAGGGAAGAGATGTATAATTTGGGGCATGCTCGGGCTGACTTGCCCCAATTGGTAGAGTTGGAAACATACTAGGGGATTCCAATTCAATCCCATCAAGGTGGCATGTGCCAATGCCATCTCACTATTCCAAGTGATCAATTTCAGTTCACAATTGATCATAATGAAAGGACTAAGAGTCAAAGGGAGCACATAAACAAGTCTAGTATCTGCTAACACTAACCGATAGAATAAATAAAGGGGAGAGTGATCCAACATGGGAAGTGAGATACTCAGCAGACTCATAGAATGGCGGATGTCCTAAATAGCACTCTGGCCTCAGAATCAGCCCTAAAGGCACTCAGATCTGGCTGAAAAGCCCATGAGAGTATTTCAGGCATGGAAAGCCAAGACACTCTGGCAAAAAGATCTCTGTGAGTGAGATCCCAGTGGAAAGAACAGGTCTTCAAAGAGGGAGGTGCCTTTCTCTGAAGGGAGGAGAGAACCTCCACTTTGACTATGACCTTGTCTAAACAAGATAAGAGTCGGAGAACTCAAGGGGCTTCCATAGCCTTGGAAACTCATGACTGGTGCATAGGGAGATTACTGATGCCATAAACAGGAGTGTCAATTTGTAAAGTCAACAACAGGAGTCACTGTGCACTTACTCCTCATGTAGGATCTCTGTCCTTAATGTGCTGTACACTGAGGCTTAATGCTATAACGAGTACTCAAACAGTATATTTCACTTTGTGTTTCTATGGGGGTGCAAACTGTTGAAATCTTTACTTAATGTACACTAAACTGATCTTCTGTTAAAAAAAAAAAAAAGAAAGAAAGAAACTATCAATTCCCAACTTGACTCTCACTGGGATTAAACATGACAATAGGTCTGATCTGATTTCATCATCATTTAAAAAAAATCATCTATTATTTTTCACTTTATGTTTCTGTGTGGGAACAAACTGTTAAAATCCTTACTTAAGGTATACTAAGCTGATCTTCTGTATATTAAGATAATCGAAAATGAATCTTGATGTGAATGGAAGGGGAGAGGGAGTGGGAAAGGGGAGGGTGGTGGGTGGGAGGGACGGTATGGGGGGGAAAGCCATTGTAACCCATGAGACGTACTTTGGAAATTTATATTCATTAAATAAAAGATAAAAAAAAAATAGAAGAGGATACCAAGAAATGGAAAAATCTTCCATGCTCATGGATTGGAAGAATCAGTATCATCAAAATGTCCATTCTCCCAAAAGCAATTTATAGATTCAATGCAATACCAATCAAGATACCGAAGACCTTCTTCTCAGATCTGGAAAAAATGGTGCTGAAATTTATATGGAGGCACAAGAGACCTCGAATAGCTAAAGCAATTTTGTACAACAAAAACAAAGCCGGAGGCATCACAATACCAGATTTCAGGACATAGTACAGGGCAGTTGTAATCAAAACAGCATGGTACTGGTACAGAAACAGATAGATAAACCAATGGAACAGAATTGAAACACCAGAAATCAATCCAAACATCTACAGCCAACTTATATTTGATCAAGGATCTAAAACCAACTCCAGGAGCAAGGACAGTCTATTCAATAAATGGTGCTGGGAAAACTGGATTTCCACGTGCAGAAGCATGAAGCAAGACCCCTACCTTACACCTTACACAAAAATCCACTCAACGTGGATTAAAGACCTAAATCTACGTCCTGACACCATCAAGTTATTAGAGAACATTGGAGAAACCCTTCAAGATATTGGCACAGGCAAAGAATTTCTGGAAAAGACCCGGGAGGCACAGACAGTCAAAGCCAAAATCAACTATTGGGATTGCATCAAATTGAGAAGTTTC
Source organism: Oryctolagus cuniculus (assembly GCF_051225735.1). NCBI lineage: Eukaryota > Metazoa > Chordata > Mammalia > Lagomorpha > Leporidae > Oryctolagus > Oryctolagus cuniculus. The sequence goes on along the minus strand of NC_142885.1, from coordinate 39,759,565 downwards.
TGTACTGCAAAAGAAACAGTCAGGAGAGTGAAGAGACAACCAACAGAATGGGAAAACATATTAGCAAACTATGCAACAGATAAAGGGTTAATAACCAGAATCTACAAAGAGATCAAGAAACTCCACAAAAACAAAACCAACAACCCACTTAAGAGATGGGCCAAGGACCTCAATAGACATTTTTCAAAAGAGGAAATCCAAATGGCCAACAGGCACATGAAAAAATGTTCAAGGTCACTAGCAATCAGGGAAATGCAAATCAAAACCACAATGAGGTTTCACCTCACCCCGGTTAGAATGGCTCACATGCAGAAATCTACCAACAACAGATGCTGGCGAGGATGTGGGGAAAAAGGGACACTAACCCACTGTTGGTGGGAATGCAAACTGGTCAAGCCACTATGGAAGTCAGTCTGGAGATTCCTCAGAAACCTGAATATAACCCTACCGTTCGACCCAGCCATCCCACTCCTTGGAATTTACCCAAAGGAGTTTAAATTGGCTAACAAAAAAGCGGTCTGCACCCTAATGTTTATTGCAGCTCAATTCACAATAGCTAAGACCTGGAACCAACCTAAATGCACATCAACGGTAGACTGGATAAAGAAATTATGGGATATGTATTCTTTAGAATACTATACCGCAGTAAGAAACAACGAAATCCAGTCATTTGCAACAAAATGGAGGAATCTGGAACACATCATGCTGAGTGAAGTAAGCCAGTCCCAAAGGGACAAATACCATATGTTCTCCCTGATCGGTGACAACTGACTGAACACCAAAAAGGAAACCTGTTGAAGTGAAATGGACATTATGAGAAATGGTGACTTGATCAGCATAGCCCTGACTGCTAATGGACAACTTAATACATTATCCCTCTTAGTAGTTTTTTTTGTCTGTTCTACTTAATATGACTGGTTTAATTCTGTAATTATCACACAGTTATTCTTAAGTGTTGAAAATTAACTGAAATGTGATCCCTGTTAAACATAAGAGTGGGGATAAGAGAGGGAAGAGATGTATAATTTGGGGGATGCTCGGGCTGACTTGCCCCAATTGGTAGAGTTGGAAACATACCAGGGGATTCCAATTCAATCCCATCAAGGTGGCATATGCCAATGCCATCTCACTATTCCAAGTGATCAATTTCAGTTCACAATTGATCATAATGAAAGGACTAAGAGTCAAAGGGAGCACATAAACAAGTCTAGTATCTGCTAACACTAACCGATAGAATAAATAAAGGGGAGAGTGATCCAACATGGGAAGTGAGATACTCAGCAGACTCATAGAATGGCGGATGTCCTAAATAGCACTCTGGCCTCAGAATCAGCCCTAAAGGCACTCGGATCTGGCTGAAAAGCCCATGAGAGTATTTCAGGCATGGAAAGCCAAGACACTCTGGCAAAAAGATCTCTGTGAGTGAGATCCCAGTGGAAAGAACAGGTCTTCAAAGAGGGAGGTGCCTTTCTCTGAAGGGAGGAGAGAACCTCCACTTTGACTATGACCTTGTCTAAACAAGATAAGAGTCGGAGAACTCAAGGGGCTTCCATAGCCTTGGAAACTCATGACTGGTGCATAGGGAGATTATTGATGCCATAAACAGGAGTGTCAATTTGTAAAGTCAACAACAGGAGTCACTGTGCACTTACTCCTCATGTAGGATCTCTGTCCTTAATGTGCTGTACACTGAGGCTTAATGCTATAACGAGTACTCAAACAGTATATTTCACTTTGTGTTTCTATGGGGGTGCAAACGATTGAAATCTTTACTTAATGTACACTAAACTGATCTTCTGTCAAAAAAAAAAAGAAAGAAATTATCAATTCCCAAGTTGACTCTCACTGGGATTAAACATGACAATAGGTCTGATATGATTTCATCATCATTTAAAAAAAATCATCTATTATTTTTCACTTTATGTTTCTGTGTGGGAACAAACTGTTAAAATCCTTACTTAAGGTATACTAAGCTGATCTTCTGTATATTAAGATAATTGAAAATGAATCTTGATGTGAATGGAAGGGGAGAGGGAGTGGGAAAGGGGAGGGTTGTGGGTGGGAGGGACGGTATGGGGGGGAAAGCCATTGTAACCCATGAGTCGTACTTTGGAAATTTATATTCATTAAATAAAAGATAAAAAAAAAAGTATCTTTTGCAGGGCTGGACGAGTGGCCACAAAGTCTTTCAATTTCTGTTTGCTATGAAAAGTCTTTATTTCACCTTCATTCACAAGTGAGAGCTTTGCAGGATATAATATTCTGGGCTGACAATTTTTCTCTCTTAGCACCTGTGCTATGTCTCGCCATTCCCTCCTAGCCTGTAGGGTTTCTGATGAGAAGTCAGCTGTGAGTCTGATTGGAGATCCTCTGAGAGTAATCTGACGTTTCTCTCTTGCACATTTTAGGATCTTTTCTTTATGTTTCACTGTGGTGAGTTTAATTACCACGTGTCGTGGTGAGGATCTCTTTTGGTCGTGTTTACTGGGGGTTCTATGAGCTTCCTGTATTAGGATGTCTCTGTCCTTCTCCAAACCTGGAAAGTTCTCTGCTAGTATCTCACTAAAAAGGCCTTCTAATCCTTTCTCTCTCTCCATGCCTTCAGGAACTCCTAGAACCCAAATGTTAGTTTTTTTGAAATAGTATCCTGTAGATTCCCAACAATATTTTTTAGATTTCTAATTTCCTCTTCTTTTCTTTGGTTTGACTGTATGTTTTCCTGTGCTCTATCTTCTAAGTCCGATATTCTCTCTTCTGCTTCACCCATTCTGTTTTTAAGGCTTTCTAATGTGTTTGTCATTTGATCTATTGAGCTCTTCATTTCATTTTGATTTCTCTTCACTATCACACTTTCCTGTTCAACTAGTTTCTGCATTTCATTTTGATTCTTCCTTAAAATTTCATTTTCATGAGAGAGATTTTCAATCCTGTCCAATAAGGATTTCTGTAGTTCAAGGATTTGCTTTTGAAAACTTCTAAATATTCTTATCATAAATTTTTTGAAATCCGTATCTTGCATTTCTTCTATCTCATCATCTTCATAATCTTGGCTTGGGGTGTTTTGTTTCTTTGGAGGCGTCATAGTGTCATCGTTGATCTTGTTCCCTCGATTTTTGTGTTTGTTGGTTGGCATTGTTAATTCTTCTTCCCTCACTGTGAGGTTTTTTTTTTTTATTTATACTATGTCTGTGTTAAGTGGACTGCCTGCTGTTGGAGGAGCCTTGGAGGCTTGAGATGGGTGTGGCCTGAGAGCTCTGCTTGGTTCTTCTGGGTTACGGGTGTGCAAAGGTGACACCCTCAGGTTATGCGTGGTAAATCTTTCTCTATTTATTTATTTATTTATTTTATTTTTTTATTCAGGAGGTAAGTAATACCGCACGGCTGAGCAGAATTGATGGTATTTAGCTTCCAATCTCTGGCTTCTACCCAAAGAGTCTGTGCCGGTTCAGTTTCTGCTGCGGACTCCCATTGGGTTGCCTAGGATACTGAATTGTAGCCTTAGCTCTCGCATTTTTTATGTATATCCCAAGTGGAGCCTGCTCTTTGTCTCTTGCTGGCCTTTGCAAGGTTGGCGGAGAGAGAGAAACTTGTTTGTACCAGTATCCCCCCCACCTTTTTTTTTTCTTTTTTTTTCCTTCTCTCCTGTAGTCAGTCTGGTGAACTTTCCCACCTCAAAGCCCGCTTCCCTCGAGATTCTGTCTGCCGTTTCCCCGCCAATGTCTCCGGTTACTGAGCTCACCTCCCCTTCCAGCGCCGATGTGTGGACTCGGAGCCCTGGGCATCCCTGCTCCCCCCGCTGGTGTCTGTGTGACATCCACCTCCCTTCCCGCACTGGCGCGCAGACGCTGCAGCTCCCGCGGCTCCTGGGTTATTATTATTTATTGGAAGGGAGTGTTACAGAGAGACACAGAGAGAGATAGAGATACAGAGAGATCTTCCATCTACTGGTTCACTCCCCAATTGGCCACAATGGTTAGGGCCAGGCAAACCAAAAACCAGAAGCTTGGAACTCCATCTGGTTCTCCCATGTGGCTGGCAGGAATCCAAAGACTTGGGCCACATTCTGCAGCTTTCCTCAGCAATTAGCAGGGAGCTGGTTCAGAAGTGGAGCAACAGGGACTTCAACCAGCATTTATAGGTGATGCCAGCATCATAGTGCCAGCCCCCAAAGCACGACTTGCTCATGTGCTTGCTCAGAGGACTTTTATTTCCTTTTTTTTACTTTTAATCTATTAATTTATTTGAAAGAAGAGGGAGAGAGAGAGAAAGAGAGAGACTGACTCACAGTGACAGATTTCCCATGCACTGGTCCAGTTCACTTTCCAAATGCCTACAAGAGCTGGGGGCTGGACCAGGCCAAATCCAGGAGCCAGGATCCCAGTGCACATCTCCCAGGTTGGTAGCAGAGACCCATGTATGCAGGCAGCACTGGCTATCTCCCAGAGAATGCATTAGGAGACAGCTGGGAGCAAGAGTGTTACCATAATTCAAAGCCAGGCCCTCCCACTTGAGATGTGGGGTCCCAAGCAGGGTCTTAACCTCGATTCAAAACACCAACTTCCCCCTTCAGGGAGGGGAAGCATCCAGCCCACAGGCCATATAAGTTCCATGAAATCATCTGGTCTGACCAAGGCAACCACAGGCAGGATCCAGACCCATAGATACACAGCAGGCTCATTTTTAAGTTGACAATTTTGTCTGGCCTGTGAATGATGCTACCTAAACATCCAAATGTCCCTGGGCAGAAAAAGATCCCCCACTTCTTTTCTCTGTAGCTGTCATGTTTTCTTAGTTTGGCCAAGTTATGTCCCATTTACTGAAATTTCATACATTCCCAAATGTTTGCTGATAGGTGTGTGTTTGGGGGCATCCATTCCCCTGCTGTCAGCTTGCATGCTGGGATACCTCTCCTCTTTTGCAGCAGACACAACACCTGGTGTTCTCCACTGGTTGCGCACAGGAAGAGCATAGAAACTCTGCCCACAGACCTTGGGGCAGAAGAGGAGCCCAAAGCCCTGAGCAGTGCCCAAAACTGAGAAATGGCAATTGGCTGAGATGATGAATGTTCCAGTTAGGCGTTACACATGTGTGCTGAAACATCAAACGTATCCCCTAAATATGCACCACTACCATGTCTCGGATGAGAATGATAATGTATCAAGAAACCCACAAACTCATTGCAGGCTTGCTGAGCTATGGAAGGAGTACACAAGCTTGGCCAACAGACATGCAGCAGGGATTCAAGAAGGTCTGGTTCAAGGTTCCCAGTGTGGTTGCCTAATTGAGTCACCTGAAGATTTTAAAATAATCCTGGAGGTTGGAGGAAGATGGTGGTACAGCAGCAGGATTTTCTGAGTTGTGCAGAAAGATGAATGATTAATGAATAGAGGCGTACAAAAAGGCAATAGAACCGTGAAAAGTTGGCACAGAGTGGCCCAGTGTCGGGGACCACATAGCATGTGACCTCTTAGTGGAGAGACAGGGCTAGACAGGCCAGACCAGATAGTACTGATAACACAACCTTGTGTGACCTCATGCCTTAGGACCTTGTAACCTTTCCCCTACTTGCACAAGCATTGCAGCTACAAGATAAGCTCCCCCTCCTTCCCCCGCCTGACACCCTGCCTCTATGAATTATAAGTGTGTGGTTGAAAAGTAAAGTCGCAGCTTGATCGGCACCTGTCCTGCTGCCATCTTTGTGTCTCCTGTCCCTTTAATTTCTCCTTCTAGGTGCTCGGCCCCAGTTGCTGTCCCGCAGGACGGGACGGCCCAGGAGTTTGCCAGAGAGTGCCAGAGACCACGCTGGGAAAATTAGAGAGGTGCCTAAATTGCAGAAAGAGAATAGAGCAGAGAACCAGTGAGGGGACAGCTGCTGCCAAACCCTGGGTGAACCAGGTGAGAGGGTGCGAGCCCATAGAGATGCAGATGTGGATGAGTGGGGGGAAATAGTGAACAGCGCTCAGTGCTCTCAGGGGGAAGAAAGGGAGATTCTGGGGAACGAGCAGAGAGGTTGAACACGCCACTATCCCTCGGTGTGCCCCCCCCAACAACCACAGCTGCAGTGGCCAGAGAGCAGCCATCTTGATTGTTTACCTTCTCGAATGCATGTGGTGGGCTGTGCTTTTGCCTCCCACACACAAACATCAGTTGTGGGGTCCACGCCATGTGGGATCAAGGATCACAATGGTTCAGAGTGACTTCCCCCTCATCGCACAGTGGACACAGCAATGGGGAAGGCTGAACAATGAAGGCCCAGGCACATTTGGGTGAACAAAGGAACAGGGAGACTGGCCCCAGTGGGCAGAGCTTAGTACATCAAAGCCCAGATACCTGCTTCTTTAAGTACCTGCCTTCTTAAGCTCCCAGAAATAAACAAAGCTCTAGGAGGTGGAGCTGTTGGCTTACACTGGCAATTGGCACAGACCCATAGCAGCCCACAGCAGAGGGAAATCAATTTAAAAATTAAACCAAACAGAAAGGCCAACAAACAAAGGAAAAATCCTGAATAAGAATATGGAAGAACCTATGAACTTGCCAATGGAGCAATCCAAATATTCAATAATATAGGCTGAAGAAGAAGAAATTAAAGTCATACCAGAAAAAGAATTTAGAAAATTAATAATCAGATAATTAGATGCAATCAGAAACAGATTCAAGGTCTGAATGAAAACACACCCAAGAAATAGAAGCCAAAATGAAATACTGGAAATGATACATTCAACTGACAAAATAAAAAATGCTTTGGAATCTCTCAGAAATCAAACAGATGAAATAGAAGAGCAAATATCAAAACTCGAAGACAAACTTCCAGAAATAATAAAGTCATAACAAACACAAGAAGAAAAATTAGAAAATTAAAAATCACGGTTGGACATTTACAAGATTCAATCAAGCATTGTAATGTACAGATAATAGGAGTTCCTGAAGGTGTGGAAAGACAGAACAGATTAGAAGGTCATCTTAATGAAATAATATCAGAAAACTTCCCACAATATGCAGATTGAAAGAGACGTCCAAATACAAGAAATACACAGAACTCCCAATAGACACGACCAGAAAAGGAATTCACCACGACACATTGTGGCAACACTCAGTTCAGTGAAACACAAAGAACAGATCTTAAAATGTGCCAGAGAGAAACAACAACAAATCACATTCAGAGTTAATCCAATCAGACTCAGCTTGGGTTTCTCATCGTAAACGCTTCAGGCAAAGATACAATGGTGAGATATATTCCAAGTTTTAAAAGAAAAATACTGTCAACCCATAATACTGTACCCTGCAAAACTATCATTTATGAATGAAGGAAAAATAAGGATTTTCCAAGACAAACAGAAATTGAAAGAATTTTTATCTTCACGTCCATCCCTACAACACTGGCTCAAGAATGTGCTGCACGCAGAAACAGAAACAGGAACTTCATTACAAAAGTAGATGAATGTATAAAATACAAACAAAAGCCAAAATACATAAACAGCTGTAATTAAGGAAATATGACAGGAAAAAGACAGTATTTAACAATAGTCACACTGAATGTAAATCGTCTCAACTCTACAGTTAAAAGACACAAGTTAACTGAATGAATTAAAAAAGAAAACCCATCTATCTGTTGCCTTCAGGAAACACACCTCACCAGCAAAGATGCACACAGACTGAAAATGAAAGGATGGAAAATATTCCAAGCTAACAGAAACCAAAAAAAGAACTGGTGTGGCCATCCTAATATCAGACAAAATAGACTTTAACACAAAAACTATTAAAAGAGACAAAGAAGGACACTATATAATGTTTAAAGGCTCAATTCAACACAAAGATGTTCCTATAATAAATATATATATATGAATCTAATTAGAGGATGCCTGGCTATTTGAAAGAATTACTAAGGGATTTAAAGGGAGATATAGACTCAAATACAATAGTAACAGGGGACTTCAATACCCCACGTTCAGCAATGGACAGATCAACCAGACAGAAAACAACAGAAATAACTGACACTATATACCAAATAAACCTAGTAGATATCTACAAAGCCTTCTACCCCACAATCACAGAGTGTACATATTTCTCCCAGGTGCATGGAACTTTCTCTAGGATTGACCATATGCCAGGTCACAAAGGGAGCCTCAGCAAATTCAAAAAATTTGAAATTATACCATGCATCTTCTCAGACCACAATGCAATGAAACTCGAAACCAACAACTCAAGAATCTTTGCATCATATGAAAACACATGGAGAATGAACAACATGATTCTGAATGAACACTGGGTCATAGAAGAAATCAAAAGAGAAATCAAAAAATTTTTAGAAACAAACAAAAATGACAGCACAACTTATCAAAATTTGTGGGATACAGCAAAATTGGTGCTAAGAGGAAAGTTTATAGCAATTGGTGCCTACATCAAAAAACAGAAAAGGCACCAAATAAATGATATTTCTATGCACCTCAAGGATCTAGAAAAACAGCAACAAACCAAACCCAAATCCAGTAGAAGAAAAGAAATAATTAAAATTAGAGAAGCAGTCAACAAAATTTAAACCAAAATACAAAAGATAAGCAAAATGAAGGGCTGTTTTTTTGAGAAAAAAAAATTGACAGACCATTGGCCCAACTAACAAAAAAAGGAGAGAGAAGACTCAAATCAGTAAAATTAAAGACGGTAATGGAAATGTAACAACAGACAGAACAGAAATAAAAAGAATCATCAGAAACCACTACAACCACTACAAGGAGCTGTATACCAATAAACTATGAAACCTAGAAGAAATGGATATATTCCTGGACATGTACAACCTACCTAAACTGAGCCATGAAGACAGAAAACCTAAACAAACCCATAACTATGAAAGAAATTGAATCAGTAATAAATGAGCTACCAAAAAAGAACAGCCCAGGACCAGACAGCTTCACTGTTGAATTCTACCAGATATTTAAAGAAGAACTAATCCCAGTTCTTCTCAAATTATTCAAAACAATCAAAAGGGAGGGAATACTCCCAAATTGTTTCTATGAAGCCAATATCACCTTAATTCCTAAACCCAGAAAAGATGCAACAGAGAAAGAAAACTATAGACCTATCTCCCTGACGAACATAGACCCAAAAATATTCAACAAAATCCTGTCCAACTGAATCCAACTACACATCAGAAAGATCATTCACCTGGACCAAGTGGGATTTATCCCTGGTATGCAGGGATGGTTCAACATTCAAAAATCAATCAATGTGATACACTACATTAACATACTGAGGAACAAAAACCATTTGATTATTTCAATAGATGCAGAGAAAGCATTTGACAAAATACAAAACCGTTTTATGATGAAAACTCTAAGCAAATTGGGTTTAGAAGGAACATTCCTCAACACAATTAAGGCAATTTATGACAAACCCATTGCCGGCATATTGAATGGGGAAAAGTTGGAGGCATGTCCATGAAATCTTGCACCAGACAGGGATGTTAACTCTCACCACTGCTATTCAATATATTCCAAGAAGTTTTAGCCAGAGCCATTAGCCAAGAAAAAGAAATCAAAGGGATACAGATTGGAAAGAAAGAAGTCAAATTTTTCCTATTTGAAGATGACATTCTATATATATATATATATATATATATATATATATATGATCCAAAAGACTCCATCCACTAAGAGACTATTTGAACTCATAGAAGAATTTGTAAAGTAGCAGGATACAAGATCAATACACAGAAATCAACAGCCTTTGTATTCACAGATACTCTATATGTTGTGTGTGTGCATGGGTGCAAATTGTTGAAGTCTGTTTACCATGGAGTTGGTCCTCTGTATATAAAGTCATACTAAAAATGAATCCTTAATGAAGAAGGAGATGGGAGAGGGAAAGGGAGGTGGGATGGGAGCTGGGGTGGGTGGGTAATGAGGGAAAGATCCACTTTATTCCTAAAGTAATATCTATGAAAAAATGCATTCATTAAATAAAAACTAAAAAAAATTAATATATATGAATCTAGACAACATATAGTCAGATTTTATTTGCACCAGTCATGTACTTGTAACTTCTCTGCAGATTTCTCAGTCATTTAATGTTTTAAAAAAGAATTATATGGTATTTGCTGTCACTTTTTATTCTCAAGATTTGAGATTAGTGCTTTGATAAAAAATGTACAGATAAAATATTTCTGGAAATATAGTATAACACTTTTTTCCATTTAAAAATCAATATAAAATATAGAAATAAAAAAGAGAATTTACTGAGCAAAAAAAAAAAAAAAAATAAAAATAAAATAATCCTGAGGCCGGCGCCATGGCTCACTTGGTTAATCCTCCGCCTTGTGGCGCTGGCATCCCACATGGGCACCCGGTTCTAGTCCTGGTTGCTCCTCTTCCAGTTCAGCTCTCTGCTGTGGCCCGGGAGGGCAGTGGAGGATGGCCCAAGTGCTTGGGCCCTGCACCCGCATGGGAGACCAGGAAGAAGGGCCTGGCTCCTGACTTTGGATCGGTGCTCCATGGCTTTGGATTGGCACAGTGCTGGCCGTAGCAGCCATTTGAGGAGTGAACCAATGGAAGGAAGACCTTTCTCTCTGTCTCTCTCTCTCACTTTCTAACTCTATCTGTCAAATAAAATAATCCTGAGGCCTGGTTTCCCTCCAGATGTTTGGATTTACTGAGTTAGGATGTGACCTCAGCATCAAGCCTGTAAAACACCCCACAGGTGATTCAGACAAACGACAGGGTTCAGAGAATCCTGGGCAGCACAGGTCTTCAGTACAGAGCCAGACGGCTATCTTTTTAGTGTTATGAGCCCTGAGGTCTCTGTTGAGGCTACTCAATGCCACTGTTGTATTGTGAAAGCAGCCATGGAAGGCCAGCTTTGTGGCGCAGCGTGTTAAGCTGCTGCTGTGATGCCAGCATCTCATATGAACACCAGTCAGAGTCCCAGCTGCTCCATTTCCAATCCAGCTCCCTACTAATGTGACTGGGAAAGCAGTGGAATATGGTCCAGATGTCTGGGCCCTGAACCCACGTGAGAGACCTGAATGGAGTTCCTGGCTTCTGGCTTCAGCCTGGTCCAGCCCTGGCTATTGCCCCCATTTGCAGAGTGGACCCAAGGATGGAAGATCTCTCTCTCTCTCTGCCTTTTAAATAAATAAATAAATAAATAAATCTTTAAAAAAAAGAAAAGAAAGCATATGGAGAAACTATATCAATGACTGAGAATGATTGTGTTTCTTTTTTTTTAACTTTTGTTTAATGAATATAAATTTCCAAAGTATGATTTATGGATTACAATGGCTTCCCCCCCATACCGTCCCTCCCACCCACAACCCTCCCCTTTCCCACTCCCTCTCCCCTTCCATTCACATCAAGATTCATTTTCGATTATCTTAATATACAGAAGATCAGCTTAGTATACATTAAGTAAGGATTTCAACAGTTTGCTCCCACACAGAAACATAAAGTGAAAAATAATAGATGATTTTTTTAAATGATGATGAAATCAGATCCGACCTATTGTCATGTTTAATCCCAGTGAGAGTCAAGTTGGGAATTGATAATTTCTTTTTTTTTTTTTACAGAGGATCAGTTTAGTATGCATTAAGTAAAGATTTCAACAGTTTGCACCCCCATAGAAACACAAAGTGAAATATACTGTTTGAGTACTTGTTATAGCATTAAATCTCAATGCACAGCACATTAAGGACAGAGATCCTACATGAGGAGTAAGTGCACAGTGACTCCTGTTGTTGACTTTACCAATTGACACTCCTGTCTATGGCATCAGTAATCTCCCTATGCTCTCGTCATGAGTTTCCAAGGCTATGGAAGCCCTCTGAGTTCTCCGATTCTTATCTTGTTTAGACAAGGTCATAGTCAAAGTGGAAGTTCTCTCCTCCCTTCAGAGAAAGGTACCTCCTTCTTTGAAGACCTGTTCTTTCCACTGGGATCTCACTCACAGAGATCTTTTGCCAGAGTGTCTTGGCTTTCCATGCCTGAAATACTCTCATGGGCTTTTCAGCCAGATCCGAATGCCTTTAGGGCTGATTCTGAGGCCAGAGTGCTATTTAGGACATCTGCCATTCATGATTGTGTTTCAACACTTTGCTGTTGAACCTAGAATTTTGAATTTTATGTAACTTGCATATGTCATGAAATTTGAGTTTTCTCTTGATTCTTTTCAATCATGTAAAAATAAAATAGAAAAAAATTTGCTCCTGGGTTGCACAAAAGCAGATGGACTTCACCTTGGGGCTGCCGTTTGCAGACCCTCAGACTAGAAGAGTGAACTGCAGGACTGGGGGCCATGTCCCAAGCCACCTTCTCTTCTCTGGAATGCACCAGCACAGTCACTTGCGCACAGCCGCAGAAATTTAGCAGCAGTTGATTATGAAAAGAGCACTTTGAGGAGGCCCAGTCAAGTGGTGACCCAGGCTGGCTCTGGACCAGAGACTTCCCAAAGGCTCCACCAGCCTGAGGACTTCAGGGAGCTGCTTCTGCACAGTGCTGAGACACAGCCTCTCAGGGACAAACCTTGGCAGCAAGCCTGGGCTCTCTGCATTGTGATTCACAACCCCAGGTGCCAGTCTTTCTCTACCTTTCTCTCCAGCTGGAGCTGGGGCACCCCAGAAAGCTCTGCACCCTCTCCAGGAAGAAGAAAACTGAGCTGCCATGGCAGGGGCAACCTGCACAGCTGTCCATAGCCGCCCTGGGGGCTGGAGACAAGATGCTCAGGGCTGCCTGACATGGGACTGATCTTGGGTGCTTCTCCTGTTAACTGCTGTTCAGCAAGGAAAGATCACAAAGGAAGAAGGGCAGGAAGGAAATGCCATCATGCATGATGGGGAGCTTTTGGGAGCTTTGGTAACCCTTTGGGTCGGGAGCAGGAAGTAGTTGGTTCCTCCTGGGGGCCACCTCCCTCCAGCTCAGTAAAGGAGCCTGCTGCTTGGTCTGTCTCAGGTGGACTGATTGTGCCTCTAGCTCCGAGCCCTCCACCCTCCATACCCCAGCACCCTGAAAAGGAACGAGGGTGCTCAAGTGCTCGCTGCAGTCCAGCCCAACCCCCACATTGGTCCTCCAGGGCACGTTCTCACGCTGGGCAACACCTGCTACTCAAAATCCAGGGCTGCTGGGAACTTGTCACCAGGTGCCCCCAGCCCTTCCCTTAACTGCTGCTCCCCTTGTCAAGAATTTTCCTGTGTTTCTTTGGCTTTTATGATCTGAGCCAGGCTCTGTGCCAGGGCTTTCACCTGCATATGCTCCTGAATCAGGAACCATGGGTGTCCTCTGCTTATGGAGGAGACCTCTGGGGTTCAGAGAGGTTGGGTCAGTCGCCAGAAGTCACACAGCTGGAAAATGGCAGAGCTAGGGACCAAATTTGTATTTTGGAGACCTCAGAGTCTTGCTAAATTCTTCACCATCTTTCTGGGGTTGGGGGAAGCATGGTGTCCTCTGTGCCTGCCTCCCCTCTGCAGCCTGCACCTTGGTGACAACTTTGTCGCCATTGTGGTGAAGATGATGGTGCTGGGGTAGTGGCAATGATGAGGGTGGAGAGGATGGTTGTCATGATGGGAGTGCCCTGTTGTCTGCTGTAAGGGTGTCAGCAAGGGAAAAGGCCCCGCCAGGCTCATGTGCTAAGTACCAGGGTGGGGGAACCACCCCAGCTGCTCCCCACACACACCCCAGCTCCTCATTCTGATCTTTCAACTTCACCTGGATTCTCCAGGTAAAGGTGTTCCTCCTACCCCAGCCCCACCCTTATCCCCTCTCCCTGCAGGGAGGGACTGGCTCAGCCACCCTGGTGGAGCTGAGTACTAGGTACATCCATGGGGGATGCTGGCGTCCTGTCCGTGGCTCAGGCTTGGGGGCTTGATGTTGGTGGGCTCCAACTTCAGCCTGTCTCCCTGACTCTATTCTGTTGTGCAACCTGCCTATATGAGGCTAAATGAGAGAGAGAGAGAGAATCTTCCATCTGCTGGCTCACTCTCAAATGCCTGTAACAGCCAGGGCCAGGCTATGCTGAAGCTGGGATCCAGGATCTCTATCTGGGTTTCCTACATGGTGGGAGGGAACCAAGTCCTTGAGCTGTCACCTGCTGCCTCCCAGGGTGCACATTTACAGGAGGATGGAATTGGAAGCAAAGCTGCGACTCAAATCCAGCATCTTTTTTTTGGGGGGGGGGGCAGGCCGAGAGACAGTGAGAGAGAGAGACAGAGAAAAAGGTCTTCCTTCCATTGGTTCACCCTCCAAATGGCCGCTATGGCAGGCATGCTGAGCAATCCGAAGCCAGGAGCCAGGTAATTCCTCCTGGTCTCCCATGCGGGTGCAGGGCTCAAGCACTTGGGCCATCCTCCACTGACTTCCCAGGCCACAGCAGAGAGCTGGACTGGAAGAGGAGCAACCGGGACAGAACCGGCACCCCAACCAGGACCAGAACCTGGGGTGCCGGTGCTGCAGGCAGAGGATTAGCCTAGTGAGCTGCGGTGCTGGCCCAAATCCAGCATCTTAACCACTTGGTCAAACACCTGCCCCCTTGCCTGGGATCTTTTAATACTAAACCTTGGCCTTGATGATCTGGGAATAGAAATGTGCTCCCCCAGCAGCTGTGGTAGAGCAGTAATCCTTGGACCCCCCTCCCCCAAAGAGGACAAGGCCCCTCCTGCTTAGGATTGGTGCCCAGTGTCTGTCCCCATCTGGCAAAGGGTGTGCATTGGGTGCTGGGAGGTTAATGTCATTCACATATCCTGAAGCTTCATTTTCTTGGCTTCTCTGCCCCTCCCTCCCACCACTGATCCCTACATTTCACCTTATGCCCCCTGATCTCAACACCCAGCCCTCCAAGGCCAGCTTTGCACCCAGAGACTCAGACATGGAAGGGGCCTCTCTCGCTGGCCCAATGGTCAGCAGTGCCTCCGGCCACTTCCTTGTCAGGGCTAGGACAAAGGAAAGATGGCTCCAGGTCAGGGTGGGTGGTGTGAGTTGCCCCTCTCAGCCCACTTCAAAACCCTGAGCACCATCAGAGAATAAACACTCTGGTCACTCAGGCAGTCTCAGCAGAGCTGCCCAGGGGAGGAAGGGAATGTGCCCTTGAACTTGAACTTGGCCTCTGCTGTTACCGTCCCAAACACATTGCAGAATTTATTGCACACCAGGTACTGCATTAAACCTCTGTGACCTTTAATCCCCATAACATCCCAAATGAGTGGAGAATTATTATCATCTCTGGTTGACAGGTGAGAAAACAGAAGCACAGAGAGGTTGAGTAATTTGCCTGAGGTCACACAGCTAATTAGCTGCAGAGATAGGAGTTGAATCTCTGTCCACTTGCAGGCCCAGGTTAACAATCACTGAATCTGGGAGGATACTGTGTGGCACAGCTGGCCTCGGCTGCTCCACTTTCTTTTTTTTTTTTTTCAGACCTATTGTCATGTTTAATCCCAGTGAGAATCAACTTGGGAATTGATAATTTCTTTTC
This sequence comes from Oryctolagus cuniculus, assembly GCF_051225735.1. Classification (NCBI taxonomy): domain Eukaryota; kingdom Metazoa; phylum Chordata; class Mammalia; order Lagomorpha; family Leporidae; genus Oryctolagus; species Oryctolagus cuniculus. The sequence goes on along the minus strand of NC_142885.1, from coordinate 39,744,118 downwards.
TTTCTTTCTTTTTTTTTTTACAGAGGATCAGTTTAGTATGCATTAAGTAAAGATTTCAACAGTTTGCACCCCCATAGAAACACAAAGTGAAATATATTGTTTGAGTACTTGTTATAGCATTAAATCTCAATGCACAGCACATTAAGGACAGAGATCCTACATGAGGAGTAAGTGCACAGTGACTCCTGTTGTTGACTTTACAAATTGACACTCTTGTTTATGGCCTCAGTAATCTCCCCATGCTCCAGTCATGAGTTTCCAAGGCTATGGAAGCCCCTTGAGTTCTCCGACTCTTATCTTGTTTAGACACGGTCATAGTCAAAGTGGAGGTTCTCTCCTCCCTTCAGAGAAAGGTACCTCCTTCTTTGAAGACCTGTTCTTTCCACTGGGATCTCACTCACAGAGATCTTTTGCCAGAGTGTCTTGGCTTTCCATGCCTGAAATACTCTCATGGGCTTTTCAGCCAGATCCGAGTGCCTTTAGGGCTGATTCTGAGGCCAGAGTGCTATTTAGGACATCTGCCATTCTATGAGTCTGCTGAGTATCTCACTTCCCATGTTGGATCACTCTCCCCTTTATTTATTCTATCGGTTAGTGTTAGCAGGTACTAGACTTGTTTATGTGCTCCCTTTGACTCTTAGTCCTTTCATTATGATCAATTGTGAACTGAAATTGATCACTTGGAATAGTGAGATGGCATTGGCACATGCCACCTTGATGGGATTGAATTGGAATCCCCTGGTATGTTTTTAACTCTACCATTTGGGGCAAGTCAGCTTGAGCATGTCCCAAATTGTACATCTCTTCCCTCTCTTATTCCCACTCTTATGTTTAACAGGGATCACATTTCAGTTAATTTTCAACACTTAAGAATAACTGTGTATTAATTTCAGAATTAAACCAGTCATATTAAGTAGAACAGACAAAAAAACTACTAAGAGGGATAATGTATTAAGTTGTTCATTAACAGTCAGGGCTGTGCTGATCAAGTCACCGTTTCTCATAGTGTCCATTTCACTTCAACAGGTTTCCTTTTTGGTGTTCAGTCAGTTGTCACCGATCAGGGAGAACATATGGTATTTGTCCCTTTGGGACTGGCTTACTTCACTCAGCATGATGTGTTCCAGATTCCTCCATTTTGTTGCAAATGACTGGATTTCGTTGTTTCTTACTGCGGTATAGTATTCTAAAGAGTACATATCCCATAATTTCTTTATCCAGTCTACCGTTGATGGGCATTTAGGTTGGTTCCAGGTCTTAGCTATTGTGAATTGAGCTGCAATAAACATTAGGGTGCAGACCGCTTTTTTGTTTGCCAATTTAAATTCCTTTGGGTAAATTCCAAGGAGTGGGATGGCTGGGTCGAATGGTAGGGTTATCTTCAGGTTTCTGAGGAATCTCCAGACTGACTTCCATAGTGGCTTGACCAGTTTGCATTCCCACCAACAGTGGGTTAGTGTCCCTTTTTCCCCACATCCTCGCCAGCATCTGTTGTTGGTAGATTTCTGCATGTGAGCCATTCTAACCGGGGTGAGGTGAAACCTCATTGTGGTTTTGATTTGCATTTCCCTGATTGCTAGTGACCTTGAACATTTTTTCATGTGCCTGTTGGCCATTTGGATTTCCTCTTTTGAAAAATGTCTATTGAGGTCCTTGGCCCATCTCTTAAGTGGGTTGTTGGTTTTGTTTTTGTGGAGTTTCTTGATCTCTTTGTAGATTCTGGTTATTAACCCTTTATCTGTTGCATAGTTTGCAAATATTTTTTCCCATTCTGTCGGTTGTCTCTTCACTCTCCTGACTGTTTCTTTTGCAGTACAGAAACTTCTCAATTTGATGCAATCCCAATAGTTGATTTTGGCTTTGATGCCTGTGCCTCCCGGGTCTTTTCCAGAAATTCTTTGCCTGTGCCAATATCTTGAAGGGTTTCTCCAATGTTCTCTAGTAACTTGATGGTGTCAGGTCGTAGATTTAGGTCTTTAATCCATGTTGAGTGGATTTTTGTGTAAGGTGTAAGGTAGGGGTCTTGCTTCATGATTCTGCACATGGAAATCTAATTTTCCCAGCACCATTTATTGAATAGACTGTCCTTGCTCCTGGAGTTGGTTTTAGATCCTTGATCAAATATAAGTTGGCTGTAGATGTTTGGATTGATTTCTGGTGTTTCTATTCTGTTCCATTGGTTTATCTATCTGTTTCTGTACCAGTACCATGCTGTTTTGATTACAACTGCCCTGTACTATGTCCTGAAATCTGGTATTGTGATGCCTCCGGCTTTGTTTTTGTTGTACAAAATTGCTTTAGCTATTCGAGGTCTCTTGTGCCTCCATATAAATTTCAGCACCATTTTTTCCAGATCTGAGAAGAAGGTCTTCGGTATCTTGATTGGTATTGCATTGAATCTATAAATTGCTTTTGGGAGAATGGACATTTTGATGATACTGATTCTTCCAATCCATGAGCATGGAAGATTTTTCCATTTCTTGGTATCCTCTTCTATTTCTTTCTTTAAGGTTTTGTAATTTTCTTCTTAGGGCTGCTCCACTTTCAACCTGGCTCCCTGCTAACATGCTTGGGAAAGCAGCACAAGATGGCCCAAATTCTAGGGCCTCTGCGACCCACATGGGGATCAGGATGGAGTTCCAGGCTCCTAACTTCATCCTGGCCCAGTCTTGGCTACTGTGGGCATTTTGGGAGTGAACACACAGAAGATTTCTCTGCCTTTCAAATAAAAGAGAGAGAGAGAGAGAGAGAGAGAGAGAGAATTACTGCATCTTTGATATATCCCCAACAGCCATGATTTTGTCTGGCTCTACATTCTGTTGTTAGCATTGTGGCACATATGGATATACATAGTATATATATATATATATATATTTAAATTGCGCCAATAGGACAAAATAAAGAGACTTGTGCTTTCACAGACTCCCTAGGCAGCTACCTCTGAACATGCCACTCTCAGAGTGCAGTCCACTGTGGATTCCCGCCTTCCTGTTCTCCTAATGCTAACCTCCAATCATCATCCCAGGCATGTGGAGAGAGTACTTTGTAAGAACCAAGTATTTCAATTATTTGAAAGCCAGAGAGAGACACAAGAGATCTATCTGCTCCCAAATGCCTGCAACAGCTAAGGTTGAGTCAGGACAGAGCTGGGAGCTGGGAGCCCACTTGAGGTTGCCCACAGGGCTGGCAGGGACCCAAGTCCTTGAGCCATCACCTGATGCCTCCTGAGGTCTGCATTGGCAGGAAGCTGGAATCAGGAGCCAGCTGAATCCAGGCACTTGGATGTGGGATGCCCGCATCCACTATATAAAGCACAGATGCTTTCTTTTTAATTGTTGCATTGTATTCTCTCGTGGGAAGCTTTCAACATCTCCAGTACTTAATTCCTTTCTGATGGTCAATTAGGTACCTTCCAATCACTGGCTCCTGCACAAACTGCTAAGCAGCTTTGTTCTAACATGTTGTGCCCCGGGCAAAGCCAGACCCACTGGGTAACTTCCTAGAGGTGAAGTGGGAATGTGGCAGGAGTGCACCTTGTGAGCACGGCCTGCCCTGCCTAACACCACCTGCACCCACTCGGGCTGCCCCCAGCAAGGCTGGAGAGGGCTTCCTCGTATTTTCACCCATCACTGAGTGTCACCTAACAACCCGGCAGGTGGAAAGAATATTGTGGTTTTACTCTGCATTTCTGCCTTTAGAATGTATTCATTTATTTTGATTTAGAGGTGTGGGGGGAGGAGGCGGAGGAGAAAGAGAGATAATCTCCCATCCACTGGTCACTACTCCTGGTGCAGGCCAAAGCTGGGAGCCAGAAACTCAACCCAGCTCTTCCACCACATGGGTGCCAAGGACCCAAATATTTGAGGCATCACTTTTGCCTCCCATAATGTGTGTGAGCAGGAAGCTGGAATCCGGAGCAGAATGCAGACACTCCACAGGACCTGTACATGTCCCATGCAGCATCTTATCTGCTGGTCGGGCCCCTGCCCCTGAATTTCTTTCCTTCAGAGTGCAGGTGGGAATGTTTTCATTTGCTCAGCTGTTTGCATTTCTTTTCCTGTGAGGAGTCCGCTCACCTCCTTTGCTATTTTTTTTGTTCTCTGTCTCTCTTTTCCTGTCTTTGGGAGAGGTGGTATGTCTGATCTAGGAGATGTCTTTATGCATGAAATGAACTTGCTGTCCCAGCAAGCCTGGGCTTCCGGGGTGCCTGGCTCCTGTTGGGCCTGCAGTACACACTCCTCCTTCTGCAGCCACAGCTAGCAAGCAAGCAGGGCGGTTCTTCTGCACATCTCACCTTGCTGCCACCTCACTCAATGAGAGCGTCAATGTGGACTGTGCAGAGCCCTGGTGCTTGCCTGAAGGTCCTCTGTGGAATGTGACTGTTGCTGCTGGCTGCGACTTACTGCCTTGTCCCTTGACCAGGCTGCCTCTTGGTGCATCTCTTACAGAGTCATGGGAGCATCAGAACTTCCAGTTCTCCTGGGTTCCAGGCTGGCCACCGAGACCCTCAAGCACAGAGGGCTCTCTCTGAGGTGGTAGCCAGGTGGGGGGAGGGTCCATCTAGGCTGTTGCTCACTATGGAAGGGCTCCTGTCAAAATTCCTCAAGGCAGGCAAACTGGAAACTGTGAGACAAGGGAGGAGCAAGTCCTGGAGCTCCACTCTGCCCCTTAGAGGCTGCCCTACCTGCAAACTATGCTTCTTGCCAGGCACCAGGGCTGGTGGGACCCTGTGGTCTTTTCTCAGACCCAGCAGTGGGGAGGGATCCTCAGTTGAGGGTGCAGTTGTCACTGTCACCCCTCCTTCCAGGGTGAGAGAGAAACAAGGGCCCTCATCTGAAGCTGTGCTATGGGCCAGTGCTTCTCACACTGGAGCAGACATTGCAACCACCTGGAGGACCTGCTAGTGTGGCCTCACCAGCACATTTGTGAGGTGGGGGTGGGCCTGAGAACGTACATTTTAGTAAACTGCAGGTGCTGCTGGCAATACCCGCTGGCCTTGGTCATTTACAGCCAGGACAGCAGGGTGAACTCAGAGGGACACAGGTCTTGCTCTGGCCACAGTAACAGCAGCAATTGCTATATGGAGTGTGCTGGGCACCATGCTAAGGGTAATCTACAGTGCTGCCCATGTGACATATCTTTTATTTCAAAGGTGGGCTTCTCTGCTCAGTACCTTCCTGCATGTCCCCTCAAGCCCAGGCACACAGTAGCCCTTTGTAAGTGTCTAGGCTCCACTATGAGCTGTGGCTCTCAACATGTACACATGGGTGTGTGCATGTGGGTACAGATATGGGCATGTGTGTGTGCAATGGAAAAACAGGAATCTATGAACTGAGTTTAGGAAAAGAACATGAATTTAACTTAACCCAGGGAAGTCAGTTAATAGAAGAGGCTGAAATAAAAAACAATCTGGGGGCTGACACTGTGATATAGTGGGTGGTGCAGGTTCTAGTTCCAGTTGCTCCACTTTGGATCCAGCTCCCTGCTAATATGCCTGGGGAAGCAGCAGCAGATGGTCCAAGTCTTGGACTGCTGCACACACTTGGAGACCCAGAAGAAGATCCTGGCTCCTGGATATGGGTGGACCAGTCCACTCTGGCCTTTGTGGAATGAATTTGGGGAGTGAATCAGCAGATGGAAGATAGCTCCCCCCCCATTCTGCTTTTCAAATAAATCTTTTTTAAGAATCCAAAAATTGTTGAGGCCTAAATGTGCATCACTAAGCATTTTTATGGTAGAGAACCACACAGCATTAATTAGATAACAAGCCAGACAGATCTGCAATGGATAGCTGCAGATGGAGAGCCAAAGTGCAGGATGCAGGGTGAATTATGCATGTCTAGGACATATCTGCCTGCAACGATATTAAGGGAGGCAAAAGTTTGCTGCTGCCACGCAATGACTGCATATGGGGACTTCAAAAAGTTCCTGGAAAAGGGAATTTACAAGATATAAATTTGTTTTGGGGCAAACAAAAAAATTGAAATCCATGCATCTGCTGTAAGAATGTTTACTGCAACATTGCTGGTAGGAATTAGAAAGTCCTGATTGCATGTTAATAAAAAAAATGCTGAATTAAAAGTGACACAATATTTGTCAGGTATATTTGGAATAAATTAGATCAATATTTATTGACCTGGGGGCCGGCACCGTAGCACAGTAGATTAATCCTCTGCCTGTGGCACCGGCATCCCATATGGGCGCCAGTTCCAGTCCCAGCTGCTCCTCTTCCAACCCAGCTCTCTGCTTTGGCCCAGGAAAGCAGTACAGGATGGCCCAAATGCTTGGGCCCCTGCACTTGCATGGGAAACCAGGAGGAAGCACCTGGCTCCTAGCCTTGTGCAGCTCTGGCTGTTGCAGCCACTTGGGGAGTGAACCAGTGGAAGGAAGACCTTTGTCTCTGTCTCTCTCTCTCACTGTCTGTAACTGTACCTCTCAAATAACTAAATAAAATCTTAAAACAAAAATGATTTATTGACTTGGAGGTATAACAGATATAACCATGGTATATCATTAAATAAGGAGAATAAATAGCAGAGAACTACATGAAATGATCCATTTTCATCAAATAATAAGCAAAGATATGCATTTCAAAAAGATTATGGAAAAATAGAACTAAAAGATTAATTTGGTACAAATATTTTAAATTCATGCATGGTTTTTATAATATGCATTTTCTAGAAATGTTTTGAAGGTTCTATGAGGTGTGATGAAGCTTGTATGTGGTTTTATGAGAACTGAATGGAATTAGAATGTATTATGCTATTAGTATTTGTAGGTGGTTGGATGAAGTGCGTACAAGGAAAATTAAGAAAACAGTAACTAAAACAACATGGAAAAAGAGTCATGGCATAATCTAATGTAAACATGTCAAATATAAAATTCCATAGTATTACTGCAAATATGTAATAGTTTACGAAAAGGCTAAGTATTAAAACAAACATTAAATTGATTAAATAAAATTGTCAAAAAAAAAAAAAAGAAAAAAGAAAATTTGCATTTCCCAGCAGTTCCTGGAAGACCTGCACTATGGCTGCGGGAGTCAGTCCAGTGTGGGGAATTCCCACCTTCCCAAGGGGAGGGAGGATAAGGGACCCTCGGATCTCTGTGAAGTGTGCAGCTCCGGGGTCCCTGTTGGAAGCTGGGCCCACAGGGGCCTTCAGCCGGGTCCCCCAGTGGAGGGCCTGGAGGCCCAGAACGGCGCAGGCCTGCATCGTTCTGCCCCCACTCCATGGCGCAGTTGCTAGGAGAGCTGCGGTGTCTCTGCAGCCTTGAGTCCCATAGTCCACCTTGCTCAAGGCTGCATACCTCCTGCTCTCAGCCCCCTCCCTGACCAACACATCTAAATGACAGGACTTTCAGAGCCCTGAACCTAGTGCTGAGGGGCCTCTAGGCGGAGAAAGCCACGCCTCTCAAAGGCGGGCCGCGCTCCACTCCTCAGCCCTCAGTCTTCCCCACTGTAAAATGGGGATACTCGGAAAGCATACCCCTCTCAGCGCGCTGCGCGGGTGAAGTCCACTCCTTCAAGGAAGGCGCCCTGCTTGGGTGGCGCTCCCCAGGCCCCTGGCTGTCACCCCGCGGGAACAACTCACCCTGCACCCTTTGGCAGAAGCCCTTCCTGCGGTTCAGAGCACTAGGGGAACCTTGTCGCTGTCAGACCTCCGCACCCCGCGGGTCTCAAGTCCAGGTCCAGGCGCTGTGGACTGGCACTCAAGCACTCGCCCCCCACCGTGGGAAACAAAAGCCTGCAAGGCGGGGCGCGCGGGCTGTGGCGGGTTCGCGGGCGCAGGAGTCGCTGTCTTACCTGGTCGTGCTGCAGCGTTTCCCGGACGGCTCTGATGTGCTCTGAGGGCAGCGACAATGATGGTGGCCCATGCTTGAGAGGGTGGTGGCGGGGGCGTGGGCGGCGGCGGCGGCGTCAGCGGAGTGCAGGTGGCTCCTGGACACCGGGTGAAAGAGAGGAGTCCGTCAGAGAGAGCGGCTGAAGGGAGGAGCCATTTTGGTGCCACAGCCCAGGGCCATCTGCATTGTCCAGCTTTTTCCACCAGCTGCCTCCCTGCTGTGCAAACACCTGCAGTTCTGTGCACTCCGTGGTCCCCACACACTGCCTCAGCGGAGCTCGGCACTCCCACGCTCCCTTGCTCCCGGGTGTCAGGACACCTGCAGTACCCACACTCGCCCCACGAATGGTCGCAGGGACTGCCCCCGGGACACGCCGCGGGTCGCATGGACATCAGAGCACCCAGTGCCTCCTGCTGGAGTCCCTGTGTCGCTCGTCACCCTATGCATCACACACATGTACATAAGCATGCTCTCCCCATAGGCACTCAGGTTCCTCTGGGCAGGTTGGGGACAATCTGGAGGCCCGGTGAAGCTGATCTCTGGAGAACATCTCTGCTTCCTGCTCCTCAGCACAGAACTCCTCACCTCTGTTTTCCCAGGGACCTCCTTCCCCATGGTTTCAGCCTCCCAAGGTCAGGTCCAAGTCCAAATCTTCCCGTGGATCCTAACCTCTACATTAGCAGTGCAAAGGGTGCACCTGGGCGGGGCAGCTCCCTCCCCCTTGAGCCCTCTGCATCTTAGTCATGCCCTCTGGGCCCTGCTGGCTTCCCAGGCTATGGTTCCAATAGGGCTCATCCGCTCTGGCACTGGTGTTGAAAGTCAAGCCTTATTATAAGGCTAAGAGGTGGGACCAAGTGGGCCTTGGAGAAATGATTAGGGCTCTGCTCTCAAAAATGGCTAAAGTCACCCATGCAACTGATGGAGCATCTGGTTATTTTGGGAGAGGGTCTGCCAGGTGTCGCTCCCCCTCTTCGTGGAGGAATGACACAGGACCCTGCGCTGTTCTTTTGTCTGCTCGGCCCTTCCCGGGTTTGCTGCTGGTTCTTCCCGGGTTGGCTACCGACCCTTCCACCTCCGTGGAAGGGCGGTTCCCCCTAGCCACTTTCCCCACTTCCGCGGGGGAGTGGCACACCGCCGGCCGGCTCTCTCTCGGGGGCTGCACAGGTGTTCCTTCAGATAGATGTTACCCTTAGATGTTCCTGGTGCATGTTGTCTCTCTCCTCCTTTATAGTCCTCTTCCACCAATCCCAACTCTGCTACCCACATGCCGAGTACGCTGCTCTCCTCCAGTCAGGAGCAGGTCCTACAGTTTATTGGTTGAACTGGAGGCAGCTGTGTAGAAGCTGTTTCTCCCTTCTCAGCGCCATATTGTGGGAGAGCAGATGCATAGAATAAGTCTTAATTCCAGTAACTTAGTCTAGTCCCAGTTGCTCCCCACACCAGGGATGCCAAGGGCTAGGTCTTAGCACTCCCTGACTCACACCATGGGATGCTCTGCCGGCAAGGCCACTGGACCTGAACCCCAAGCCAAAATAAATGCTTTCCAACCTCCTCAGCCTGCGGTGCTGGGCTCTTCGCATCAGAAAACTGAACAAAGACTCTACTTCCTCCAGTCTGCAATTCTTCCCCTGCCCATCACTGTGCTAAGCACTGTCATTTCAATCACATTCTTGCAGGAAACCTTAAAGGGTGACATTCCATTTCTGGCACCTTTTTCCATAGATCACCCTGCTACAAGGAGTTCTCAAAGTTGTTGTCCCAGGAACATTTTGTACTTTTAAACATTATTAAAAGCAACAGGCATGTGGTGCAGTAGCTGGGATGCCTTTTGGTACACCCGCATCCCATATACAGGTCCCTGGGTTTGAGCCCTGGCTCTGGTTTCCCTTCCAGTTTACTGCTCATGCAAAACTTGAGAGGCAGCAGGTGATGGCTTGGGCATTTCTGCCTCCCACTTGAGAGACCTGAATTTAGTTCCAGGCTCCTGGCTTCTGCCTGGACCAGGCCTGGCTGTTGCAGGCATTTGGGGGAGTGAACCAGTGGACAGAAGATCTCTATTTGCCTGTCTGTGTTTCTCTGTGTCTTTCAAATAAACAAAAATAAATGATAAAAAATTATTAAAGGCTTCAGAGAAATTTTTTTCTTCTGCTTAAATGAGTTAGATATATCTATTGATACTTACATTAAGAGAAATTAAAACTGATACTTAAAAATGTGCATTGGGGACAGCGCTGTGGCGTAGCAAGTAAAGCCACCGCTTGCAGTACTGGCATCCCATATGGTGCAAGTTCTCCCATGAGGGTGCAGGGACCCACGTCCTTGAGCCATCACTGCTGTTTCACATGATGTGCTTTATGGGAAACTGGAATCAGAACTGGTACTCTTATATGGAACGTGGCATCCCAGTAGCATCTTAACTGCTCTGCCAAACACCTGTCCCTGCAAGCTATGCTGATCTCCATTCCATTCATAAGTGTTTGTTGCGCACCACTAACAATGTATACCAATCCATTTGTGTATGAAATTGACCAGGAAACTCTTCAATGAATCCTACCAAAAAGTTATTCATTCAATTATCTCTCCCAAAGAGGACATATCAGAGTTAATGCTCAGTACCTCAGAATGTGGTTTTATATGGAAATAGGGTCTTTCTAGATGCTACTTTGCTGTAATGAGGCCATTATTGTGGTCTCTGATCCCATATGACTATTGTACTTAAAAATAGCCTAGTGTGGAGGTGGGGCATGTTGTAGCCTAGTAGGTAAAGCTGCTGCTTGCAAGGCCAGCATCCCATATGGGAACCTCTCAGTGTCCTGACTGGTCCAGTTTCCATCCAGCTCCCTTCTGATGCCCTGGGAAAAGCCATGCAGAATGGCCTAGGTGCTACCAACCACATAGGAGACCTGGGAAACACCTGGCTCCTGGCTTCTGGTTTCTGCCTGGCCCTGCCCTGGCTATTGTAGCCATCTGGGTAGTGAACCAACATTGAAGGTTTCTCTCTGTCTCTCTATGTCTCTCACTGTATAACCCTGACTTTCAAAATAAATAAAAAATCTTTAAGACAGTGACGGGGAGGGGATTGAGATGCTGAGAGTTTATGCACAAGAGAGAAATTCATGTGAAGATGAAGACAGAGAGTAAATTGTAAGTGAACACACCCTGCTTAGTAACATGAAAGGCTATATTTAGAAATTTTAGAAGTAAAATCATAGGCAAAATTGTGGAGGAGGCCTAAGGATCTAGCTTAGGAAAAAGAATGTTAAATAATTCTTATTATCAGGAATTAGGAAATTTTGACTCTTTGCAGGCAGGTAAATACCAATAGGGAACTCTATGATGTTTGTATAGAGTGTCTTAAGCTTACAAACCTTCTACATTTCGCAATTAATGTCAAAAATATTTGGTAATCCCAGAACACTGATAAGATGAAAAATACAGTGAATCTCTGCTACCATGAAATGTTATGCTCATTGAATGTGTTTTTTTTTTCATTTTTTAAGATTTATTTTATTTATTTGAAAGACAGAGTTACAGAGAAAGGCAGAGAGAGAGAGGGAGGTCTTCTACCCACTGGTTCAGTCCCTAGATGGCTGCAACCGCCAGAGCTGTGCCGATCTGAAGCCAAGAGCCAGGAGCTTCCTCCAGGTCTCCCAAATGGGTACAGGGGCCCAAAAACTTAAGCCATCTTACTGCTTTCCCAGGCCATAGCAGAGAGCTGGATCAGAAGAGATACAGCTGGACTCGAACTGGCACCCATATGGGATGTTGGCACTTCAGGTCAGGGCTTTAACCCATTGTGCCAAAGCGTTGGACCCTCACCCATTGAATTTGAATGGAGGATATCATCTTGAATGTGAATATGAGGGGATTGTAGCTTAAATAAGTGACATAGATAGAGGATGGATAATTTAGCATCTATATTTGATGAAGAAATGGTGAGAGCTGTTGGTAGATTAAAGGCAAGAAGTAAATAAAATATGTAGTGATGTATCTGAAGACACCAAAAATAGAAGTATATATATTAATCACATAAGGAAGAAATATTTAATGAGAGGAAACTACCATAATTTGAATCTCATGATAAAGGATAATTTTCAAATCTCATATTTGAAGCCAATGAAATTCACATATCAATCTTATGGCAATAAATTTATCTTATTATTTTAAGAAAAACCATAAAGAATGAGTTGATTTGAATGCCTAACCACAAACATTTTTGAAAACTACCAAGGTGGTATGGTGAGCAAAAATAACTTTATTCTAAAGGTATGTGAACTTTGACCCAACTTATTCTAATTTGAGAATGGATTTTGTATTGTAGTTTGCAAAACCAGCAAGAATTTCTTGTTTCAAACTCTCCATTGTGGGTTCTTCTCCTGAAAGTCTGGCATTGACCATAAATTGGAAGAAAGGGCCAAATGTAACAGACATGACTTCTCATCTGTATCTGCTGTAAGTGACACACATGTATTTCTAGTAGGACAGAGATCAGATGTTACCATCCACCATGCAATAATAGAGGCTGTGACTTAAGACATGTAGAAAATGTATCGTTATTCTCCTAGTGCCATGAGCATAAAGACAGCCTACTCTTTTGGGGTGGTAAAGAAAAATTTCCAGCTTCCACATCCAGTTTCAAGGAGAAGCACAAAGAAGTTTAATATGGGAATTTATGTGAAGTTTAAAAATCAGTATCTTCTTTTAAAATTTGTATAAGTTGAAGAAAAAAGAAGCTAAAATTATTGTCCTTAAGAATTCTATTGATGGCCGGCGCTGCGGCTCACTTGGGTAAGTAATCCTCCGCCTGCAGTGCTGGAACCTTGGGTTCTACTCCTGGTTGGGGTGCCGGATTCTGTCCGGGTTGCCCCTCTTCCAGTTCAGCTCCCTGCTGTGGCCTGAGAAGGCAGTGGAGGATGGCCCAAGTCCTTGGGCCTTGCACCCTCATGGGAGATCAGGAGGAAGCACCTGGATCCTGGCTTCGGATTGGCACAATGCTGGCCATAGCAGCCATTTATGGAGTGAATCAATGGAAGGAAGACCTTTCTCTCTGTCTCTCTCTCTCACTGTCTAACTCTGCCTGTCCAAAAAAAAAAAAAAAAAGAATTCTACTGATGGGGCCAGTATTGCTGTGTTGCTGTAGTAGGTTAAGTCTTTGCCTTACGACACCAGTATCCCATATGGGCACCAGTTCAAAACCTGGTTGCAACACTTCCGATCTAGCTCTTTGCTAATGCACCTGGGAAAGCAGCAGAGAATAGCCCAAATCCTTGGGCCCCTGTACCCATGTGGGAGACCTGGAAGAAGCTCCTGTCTCCTGGCTTCAGATTGGCCCAGCTCTGGCCATTGCAACCATTTAGGGAGTGAACCAGCAAATGGAAGCGCGCTCGCTCGCTCGCTCTCTGTCTCTCTCTCTTTCCTCCTCTCTGTGTAACTCTGCCTTTCAAATACTAATAATAAAAACTTGTAAAAAAAGAATTCTAATTATTTATCTTTAGTTTAACTTTATCTTGGGATACATTTTTAATGATTTTTATTTATATATAAAGAATGGACTTCATAAGCTGTACTTTGGAAATCTATATTCATTAAATAAAAGTTAAAAAAAAGAATGGACTTCATGTATTTCATAGATAGAATTCTAAAATAACCATACTCCCTTCTTTTTTCTCTCAAACCTCTCTTCTTCCCTTTCTTTTCCTTTCCTTTTTTTCCTTTAATGTTTGCAATAATGTAATTTCAATGTACTTTGTAATCACAGGCTGCATGAATTACTAACCATAGCATTCAACAAGTAAAAAGCAGAAAGTCAGGGCCGGCACCATAGTTCACTTGGTTAATCCTCCACCTGCGGTGCTGGCATTCCATATGGGTGCCGGGTTCTAGTCCTGGTTGCTCCTCTTCCAGTCCAGCTCTCTGCAGTGGCCTGGGAGGGCAGTGGAGGATGGCCCAAGTGCTTGGGCCCTGCACCCGCATGGGAGACCAGGAAGAAGCATGTGGCTCCTGGCTTCAGATTGGCACAGAGCCGGCCGTAGCAGCCATTTTGGGAGTGAACCAACGGAAGGAAGACCTTTCTCTCTGTCTGTCTGTTTCTCTCTCTCTCTCTCTCTCTCTCTCTCACTATTTATAATTCTACCTGTCAAATTAAAAAACAAGCAGAAATTCCACAGTTCTAGAGTAGTATAGACAGGGCTAAAAACAATAAGTAGCAATGCTATTGGTAATCAAAATATTTATGCTTTTAAGTTAAGCACATTTATCTTCTCATGTTAGATAATCTCCTAACCTGGTGCAGTCTAAGAAAATATGCCTGTTAAAGGTGAGCCTGTGTTATGCTTCCAGTTCTTCTCTTCATCATCATTATTAAGTGACCTTTGTTGGCACTTCAGTTTTCAGAAAAATGGGAGTAAGTAAGGCAGCAGTTTGAAAACATGGTCTCTGTAATGCCTCTCCTTATTCATGGGACACTAAATTCCCCTGTGTGTTTATAAATTCAGTGTCACTCTGAATTTCATTAATTTGTTTTCTGATTATTTGTCCATGCATTGGTTCATGTTTTAGTCTATAGAGATCATAACAAATCTCTACTATTTGATGAGACATACTAGCAGACACACTATTTGGTAAGAAATTAATTTATGCTTTTGTATATGTTGTCTGAAAATTGAAAATCAAAATCTTATTTTTACTGTGTTAAATGATATTGCAAATTTTCTTTGGGGATTGTACAGTACACAAAGTCAATTTATTGTAAAATCTTGTGTTTATGCAGATACACATTCATACAGTTACAGTGCCCTGGTTAAAATCAGCATATAATAATTGCATCATGTCTTATAATTTGAAACCCTCCTGTAGATAATGATAAAATCAAAAGAGAAAAGAAATCATGGGGAAATCAATCATGCTTCATCCAAGGTGTTTTTATATCCTCCAGCTTGTGGTCTAATATAAAAAGTCTCACTAGCTTTGCCTTCCATTATTGTAATGCCAGTAATTCTAAACTATACAAATATGTATTATGTTGTAGTCGATCACAATTAATCATGCATAACCAACTTATTTAAATGTTATAGTGCATATCTGTTGTGTTATTATTTCAAAGTTTATGAGGAGATTTGAAGCACAAGGTAAAGAGTAATCCCTTCTATTCACTCTTTCGTCACTTTTTCACTCATGATCTCATTCCTTGTTGTGTGTGTGTGTGTTTAAGATTTATTTCTTTATTTGAAAGTCAGAGTTACAGAAAGGCAGAGGTAGAGACAGAGAGAGAGTTCTTCCATCCGCTGGATCACTCCCCAGATGGCCGCAATGGCTGAAGCTGGGCCGATCCCAAGGCTTAAGCCATCTTCTCCTGCTTTCCCAGGCCATAACAGAGAGTTGAATCAGAAGTGGAGCAGCTGGGTTTCAAACAGGTACCCATATGGGATGCCAGCACTGCAGGCAGTGGCCTTACCCACTACCCCACAGTGCCGGCCCCTCACTTCTTGTTCTTTAAACAAACAAAAAAAAGTTTTTTGAATGTTCACTATGTACCAACCATTATGCCAAGTTCAGGACGATTAAGACTGAATCATGCAGGTATTGTTCTTGAGGTGGAAAGGACAAATATGTGTTTGATATAGGGAAAGTGGGCCCTTGGTGTTATAGTTCATTAAGTAGTCTTCAAAAGTTTTCTAAGTAGAATTTTTTTAAATTCTCAGTTATTCACAAATATTTTGTTTTATTTTATTTTATTTATTTATTTATTTATTTTTTTTTTTTTTGACAGGCAGAGTGGACAGTGAGAGAGAGAGACAGAGAGAAAGGTCTTCCTTTGCCGTTGGTTCACCCTCCAATGGCTGCCGCGGCCGGCGCGCTGCAGCCGGCGCACCGCGCTGATCCGATGGCAGGAGCCAGGAGCCAGGTGCTTTTCCTGGTCTCCCATGGGGTGCAGGGCCCAAGCACCTGGGCCATCCTCCACTGCACTCCCTGGCCACAGCAGAGGGCTGGCCTGGAAGAGGGGCAACCGGGACAGAATCCGGCGCCCCGACCGGGACTAGAACCCGGTGTGCCGGCGCCGCTAGGCGGAGGATTAGCCTATTGAGCCGCGGCGCCGGCCCTCACAAATATTTTGAAAATACTATGTAGAAATGTGTAGACAGTAGTCTGGGTGTTCCTCTTCCAATCCAGCTCCCTGACCCAAGTTCTTGACTTGTGCCCCTGCAACCATATTGGAGACTCAGGTGGAGTCTCCTGGCTCCTGACTTTGGCCCAGCACACTCCTGCCATTGTGGCCATTTAGGGTGCAAACCAGTGAATGGAGGATCTCTCCTTCCTTCTGTAATTCTGCCTTTGAAATAAACAATTCTCGGGGCGCCGGATTCTGTCCCGGTTGCCCCTCTTCCAGGCCAGCTCTCTGCTGTAGCCCGGGAAGGCAGTGGAGGATGGCCCAAGTACTTGGGCCCTGCACCCCATGGGAGACCAGGAGAAGCACCTGGCTCCTGCCTTCCGATCAGCGGGGTGCGCCGGCCGCAGCGCGGCGGCCATTGGAGGGTGAACCAATGGCAAAAGGAAGACATTTCTCTCTGTCTCTCTCTCTCACTATCCACTCTGCCTGTCAAAAAAAAAAAAAAAAAAGAAATAAACAATTCTCAAAAAATGTGTAGACAAGATCATACACATAACTATTTTATATTTAATTTGTGTTTTATGAATGAAACATGTGTGGAGAAATGCAAAAGTTAAGAGCATTGTTGCTATAGTCAAACGGCTGGGTTTGCATTGAGACAGTGATACTAGATTTTGAGTTTCATTTTTGCCATGTTTAAAAGTGAAGAATAATAAGTTTATCATAAGCATATAAATTGCTCGATCTTGCTTGTCTTCTAAAATGCAATGAGAAAATCTGTATCTCCTCCCCAAGACAAGATATTCTGCATTTCCTATTTCTATTAAAGACAGCTCTTTGTATCCAGTTAGGAGATTCAGGTCTTTGGACTCTTTACTCCTTGTGCCCTGTGTGGCAGTCTCTGGGAAATCCTGTAGCCGCAGCGCCAGAGTGATGAACAGCCTTCAAAGCCAAGCCCAGGACTCTGGAGAAAAGAATGCAGGAGATGTCCTTCATCTTGAAATACTGCCAAGACCCAGCTCAGACCTGGCTATTCTATCTCCTGAGAACTTTCCTATCACTTTCTGAGCACTACTAGTCATTTGCTCTGATGGGCTACCATTACACTCTGGGATAGCCCTAGTTTTCAGTGTTTACCCTGTATGATAAGTAAGTGCTAATTTACCTAGCTTGTCAGTTGTACATAAGAAGTAGCATGCTTCTTTTGGTTTTCGTTCAATACCAGATAGTATGCATTAGTAATTATTCTGTAAGAGACTTCTGACTGCATAGCTTTACATTGCTCATCATTCAGTTTCCTATTTTGTCTAGACGACAATATAGTAAGAACAAGTCATTTTAAAAAAAATTGAGTTGATTTTTTGGGGACTGAATTGAATGAATGGGTTCAATTAGCTTGATATAGCTCTATTTTGAATAATAGCTGTACTAAGCTGGCTTCAACTGATAGCTGTTTTCCATGTCCTATAGGCATTTTGATTGATTTTTACAATTCATGGGTTCATGGGTTCTTTAAACTTCCTGAACACAATTCTTTCTTTACACACATCAAAGGACACACACTGCATTTCATTATCTCAATTAATCATTTTAACTTCTAACCTTCATGGGAGGGTTCAATCACTTTCCTGACTCCTAAAGTCTTTTATTTTTGTTAGTCCATATCCCTTGTTCATTTTATTTTCCAAACTAAATGAAACAAAATACTTCAAATGCTAAATTTAAAATTGGGGTAACTTACATATGTATTTTTTCTCCTTATATCTTGCCTTTAGGTTTTTCTGATGCTTCTGCTTGAATAAGGTCTTTGACAGTCTAAAAACTGTATACTCTGAATTCCTACAGGCACTTTCTGATAAACATAGCAAACATGCAATGTCCATAATATTTCTCAGACACTCACTGATCTAAGTGTTCATTTCTGGAAACTGTTTTCAAATGTCCCCATATCTCATATACATGACTAGACAGAGAAAGTGAAAATAATTGTTGCCTGAAAAGGAGAAAATATGGCATTGTGTGGAAAAGAATCATTTTAAAATTGCTGTGGAATTTCACTTACAGAAAAATTGAAAAAATAAGAAATATAATTCCTATAAATCTTTCATCTACATTACCTTAATTTAAACATTTTATGACGTGATATTTGATATGTCATTCTCTCATTTTCTATAAAATCTATACTTTATATTCTCAGAAAATGTTACTGAAATTATACTATGTATCCCAAAATAACTCACTGTGACTTTCTATTAATAACTTTAGTAAACCATGAAATCAGATATTAACATTTACATAATCCTACTATTAATTATCAACATCTTTCTCTTCTATAATATATAAACACATACTTATTTAACTACATATATGCATATATATTGTGTATATATATCTTCAGTATTTCAGTATCTTTAGCTTATAAGCGACTTTTTTCAACACAGCATTAATTTTGCATTTCTGATGTTTAATTTACACCTATAATTTTAGAACATGGATATTTCTAGATGTTATGGTAAGCACATTTTATCTATTGATGAATTAATAGTTACAAAAGTCTTCCTAGTTTCCAGTATTATTTCAGTTTCAATATCTTCTGTTTTGCTCAACAATGAACACGAGGTAAGAGGGCTTTGGTATCTTGCCCTATATGATACATTCTATAAGAATCCGAATCAGGAATTCAGACTCACATATACTGATGATAGATTTCAACCCATTAATACTCCTTCTGTTTTCTTCCTATATCCTTCTTCCTTTCAACTAGATTCAGTGGTTTTCAGGGATAGAATTTTGATCTGAAACTTCCTTGCTTTCTTCCAAAGTACATGTTTAAAATTATCTGAATAAGATGATTTTACTCTATTTCTTCTCAGATTTTAAGAAGCAGTCAGTGGCAGATTTTTATTTTTTTCTCTTTTATGCAAAAGTGCTATTATTATCACATCTCAGTACTACAAAATGAATAATTTGTTTGCTAATAATTCTATTTTCTACTTCTCTCACCTTACAAATGATCAAAAATTTATTTTGTCTTCCCTTTTCAAACAACAGCAATTGCCTCCTTTTCTGAATGGCTCTGACCACTACTTTTCACAAACACAAGACTGCCTTGTCCTTGCCCCTTTGGGGTTTCTTAAAATATCTCAAAAAGAGAAATCCGTGTTCATATTTTTCTCATGTGTTTTTGCCTTAAATACTTCCATAAGTAACACTACTTAGAAATAATTCAAGCAATATACTGAGTTCTTTACACAGCATTACACATTCGTCAGATGTGAGACTTACTTCTCAATGGTGACAAGTTACTAAAACTTCAGGGAGCTTGAGAAATCAAAGTCATGATTCAAAAAACCGGTAAATATAACCTAGTAAAATAAACAACTAAAAACAAAGTGATCCAGAATTTAAAAACACTTTCCCATAAACTCATTAATGTCTTCTTTCATTTGCTTAACCTTTCAATTTGGAGGAAAGTGCTTAAAAAATCAATACAATGTTTAATTTATTTTGTTGCCAAAATTTAAAAAATCTATACAGAGAAGGGTCTTCACAAAGCTCATGAGATATGTGTCTTTGAACCAAAAATATTATTTTTATTCCATTTCTCCATGAATATTTTGAAATACCCTCACACACACACATACCATATTTACTATATACTATGGCATATTTCAAGCACTTGGGAGCCATATGTATATTCACACAGCAAACATTTCTAGGGAGAAAAAGAAAACAAGCAAATAAATAAACTGGATATTCAGAAAGAATCATTGTTGGGAGAAATTTTGTTGGCATTTCTCCAGTATCTGCCCAGGTTGGGCCTTGCGAGCAAAATATATGTTCTGAATTGCAAGCGACATTAGAAGCTGGAGATAGCATTTCCTACAGAATAGATTTAGAGAAATATTTCCTCCTGGAAATGTCCATGGTAGTAAAGTTCTCCCTGTCTTTTTTCCAGAGACATTTGCTTATATTTCAGGATAATAAACCTAGACAAGTCTCTCATTCCCTTCAGGAGGAAACTTACTCAAGTTCCAAAGAAATGACTCATCCTTCTCTCAAGATTGAGATTGGGTAGTTTCACAGGCAGCCAGGTAAAATCTTAGGGTCTCCTACTTTCATACTTCTGCACACAACTCACTGCACATGCATGTAAATCTCCAGTCCTCATAAGTTTATTTCTCAGAACCAAGGTGTGAAGAATGAATATAGGAAACTGATTGAGCAACTCTTTTTGATACTGTGCCTCTGACCTACATTTTAAAACATTTTTTAAAGATTATTTCTCTCAAAGGCAAAGTTACAGACAGAAAGAGAACAGAGAGAAAGAGACAGACAGAGACAGAGAAGTCTTCCATTCAATAGTTCACTCCACAAATCTCTGCACAGCCTAGGGCTGAGCCAGGCCAAAACCAGGAGCCTGGAACTCCATCATGGCCTTTCAGGAGGGTGGCAGGGGAAAATTACTTGTGTCACTACTGATTTCCCAGGTGTATTAGCAGGAAGTTCCACTGAAAGTGGAGCAGCCAGGATTTGAACTGGTGTCCCTATGAGATGCTGGCACTACAGGTGATAACTTAACCCACTGCACCACAATGCTAGCCCCATGTGGCCTATTTTTGATTAAAGTATCTCAATCTGTTGTGCGTGTGTGTGTGTGTCTGTGTGTGTGGTGTGTGTGTAACACCCTAAAAGTCTATAGTCATCTTGTAAACAAGGTAAAAATCTCAGACACTTCTGACTTTCCATTTTAATAATCATATGTACTAGACAAAAATTTGATGAAGATAAATGGAAACTTATGGAGAGGTGATGGAAAAGACACGTTTAAAGAAAGCCTCTCTGCCACTTAAGTGGATACCTGGAGATGTGAAGGTGTCATTAATGGAAAGAAAATTTCCCCAAAAATGAGAAGCAAATGAAATATTCATGGAACAATTAGAAAAGCCTTGCATTGACTAAGGTTAAAGAGTTGTAGAGGGATACAGATGTGGAGGTGGGGAGCAGCCAGGTCAGGCAGGTATGGTCACTAATATATGGTTACACCAAAGAAATTAGTGGAGGCTTAAATTTGGGTTTTCATTAATAATTTGGTTCAAGATACAGTAATTTTGATATTTTACAAATGGAAAGCGTATATCAACATTGGTTTTATAAGGCTGTAGTTGAAAGAGGAATCTTGGTATTGAGAAAAATTAGCCTGCATAGAATGTGTAAAACCAAGGATAATATCTGTTTACCTAAGCAGTTAGGATGGACAGATAAATCTATTCAGAACAATTGAGGAATAGTGATAGGAATAAAAATAAAGTGTGTTATGGTGTACAACACAAGGTAGGTTGCCACATGCCTTTGTACTAATGGCTAGTGTTAACAGAAGGGTGCCTGCCATCAGGCAATGTGGAAGTCACAGGTGAAGTTCCTAAGAACCATTTCCTTGAGGTGATCAGGATAGTAGTTAATAGAAGCGGGAGGCAAGTGAGAACATATAGATGCTGAGTGTCTTCAGGTCCTTTGATTTTTTTCCCACATAAAGGTACAGAAAATAAAGTTGAGATATGCAGAGCTAAGTGAATTTCTACAGAACTGTTTTCTTCAAGTTGAGGTTATTAAAGAGTAAAAGGGACTATCATTGACATTTGATCCTTGACAATTGAAGTATCATTCCAGGAATGCTGATTCAGAAAAAAAAATAACCTTTTATCTATCTTTAATCCCTTTGTGAAATCAGAAAGTATTTTGTACTTCCAAGAGCTATGTAAAAATAAACTACGTTTAACTATGAGAATGCACATTCATATGATAGGAACTATATATAAAGATTCACTTCACCAATTTATACTAAAAAATAAAATAAAACCATTGGATAAATAAATAAATAAGCAGTACAATATGCCCACTTTAGTTTCAAAATATAGACTTTTTTAATTTTGACACAGAAAAACTTGTATGAGAATAAGTGGCAATGCTATCAGATCACAGTAGTCTATCAAAATAAACTTATTTTTGAACTCCAATTTCCACAAACATTTCAAATACACTCATACGCACACACATCAATTTTCTTCAATGAATTATTACTATTTTAAATTTTGCTGAAATATTTGTTCATGACCCTTTCATGTAATGATTCACCTACATAACATTGAGAGGTCTAGCTTGTGTTTCTATAAGTGCATGCATAATAGCTCACATCCATATCCACCTCATATATTTTCTCCAGCTGAAAAAATATGCACAACACAGATGGAAAAAACAAATATTTAAAAATTAAAGAAAAGTATGACTAGCCCCTTAAAGTCACATTAGAATATTAATTTTCCAAGCTTTAATGATACATGATTGACAAGTAAACATTGTATATATGTAAAATGTAGGATGTGATGATTTATGTATGCATAGCAAAATCATTACCAGAGTCAAAGTAATTAACATATTCATCACCTCACATAGTCACTCCTCTTTGTTTCTGTGATAATAGTTACAATCTCTCTTAACAAATTTCAAGTATAAACTATATTAATATTAACTATAGCTACCATGCTATGCATTAGATTTCCCAGGCTCATTGCTCTTTTTTTTTTTTTTTTTGACAGGCAGAGTGGACAGTGAGAAAGAGAGACAGAGAGAAAGGTCTTCATTTTCCATTGGTTCACCCCTCAATGGCCGCTGTGGCTGGTGCGCTGCGGCTGGTGCACCACGCTGATCCGAAGCCAGGAGCTAGGTGCTTCTCCTGGTCTCCCATGCAGGTGCAGGGCTCAAGGACTTGGGCTATCCTCCACTGCACTCCCGGGCCACAGCAGAGAGCTGAACTGGAAGAGGAGCAACTGGGGATAGAACCGGTGCCCCAACCGGGACTAAAACCCAGGGTGCCAGCACCACAGGCAGAGAATTAGCCTATTGAGCTGCGCCGCTGGCCTCTCATTGCTCTTATCACTGAAAGTTTGTGCCTTTTGATGGAAATCTCATTTTCCCCACTCTCCAATATTATTAACAATTTTTTTTCTGATTCTGTAAGCTCAAATTTTTTATATTCCATAAATATGTGATATCATGAAGTATTTCTATGCTTGGCTAACACTGCCTATTGTAATTTGTTTTGAGTCTATCCATATTGCTGCAAATAGCAGCATATTCTTCCTATTGAATGATGAATGATACTCCATTACACACACACATGTGTGTCTATCTCATCTTCTTTACCAACTCATCTATTGATGACCATTTAGATTGTTTACATATCTAAATTATTGTGAATAAAGCTGCTATGAAACATGAGAGTGTTGATATATATTTAAGGTACTGATATCATTTCTTTTGAATATGTGCCAGAAATGGAATTGTAGAGTCCTATGGCAGTTTTATTTTGGGAAATCTTATTATTTTTGATAATAATTATAGTAATTTATATTTCCATCAACTGTGTAATCCTATTTCTTTATGAAATGGTTTGCCCATCATGGTTATTTATATTTGTTTTTATTCTTACACAAATACACATTATGATTTTTTATTGTATAAAGTGGTCAGTGAAATGATCTTTTTTATGTTTCTCAAATAAATTATCTTTGCAAAATATCAATGAATATAATAAATATTTAAGCTTTATTACACAACCATATTTTGGCATTTTAATATTTTGAAATTATAAATATTAGAAATTTTTAAAATGTATTTATTTACCCAAAATGCAGAGTTACAGAGAGGTAGAGGCAGAGAGCAAGAGAGAGAGATTCTCCATCTACTGATTCACTCCCCAAATGGCAATAATGGTCAGAGCTGAATCAGCTCAAAGCCAGGAGCCAGGAGCCAGGAGCTTCTGAGTCTCCCACATGGATGCAGGGGCCCAAACACTTGGGCTATGTTCCACTGCTTTCCCAGGCACATTAGCAGGGAGCTAGGTCAGAAGTGGAACAGCTGGGACTCAACCCAGCTCCTTTATTTGATGTTGGTGTTGCAAGCTGTGGCTTTACTCACTATGCAACAGCACCGGCCCCAAATCAGGAATCTGATCTCTTGATGTTTCAGTATTCAAGATTATGGCACTCAACATTGTCTTTGGGCTCATACCATTTTGGGTACCCAGTAACAATTTATTGTTGCTAGGGTTATTTTTAACACTTTGGGCTTCTAACCTTTATACTAAGATTGATTTTACTTATATTTTCATATGCTTTCATGTTATTAGAATCCTTTCCTTTTTTGTCAAATAATGTAATGCTTTATTTAATTACCAAAAATAACATTTTATAGAAAAGGAACTATAATGCACAGCAAAGTATGGCTGTAAAACCTCAAACTAGATGGGAATGCTTAATTTAGGTCACCAAAAGTAATATCTCCCAGAGATGCAATCGAGACAAAGCAAAGGTATAACTGCACATTTGCCATCGATAGCAATTCCCTCTGAAATACTTTGAGATTACATTTTGGCCCCGGGTTCAAACTAATATTTGTTAGAATTATTCAGCATCATCACAAGAATGAAAATAGTTGTCAAAAATGTTTTTAATGCTAAAAAGTAACTAAAAAGTTGTTCTTTGCTAACAACTAATTGCAATGCCTACCAAAACAGCCTAATGCAAGTATACTTTCATGAACATTTTGCAGTTAACATGGCTGCTCATTTCTTGCCCTCACAGATGGTCTTTGCAGTGTCAGAGCACGTTCAGGCACACAAGAAGTAAATCTTAACAGAAATAACTAGAGTAACTCAAATAACAAGGCCTGCCTCTGCCAGAGCTCCCTGGGTCGTCATGGCATTTGTACGCTAAGCGAAGAAGCTTATTGTTACCAGCAACATAATAAATTGCCCTGGGGTTCTTCGTGCTGTAGTGTGCCTCACAGACAGCAATATAAGCTGACTCTGGGAAGAAGTCATCATGGTATTCTGCTAAAAATCTCAGAAAATCAAAGTGCTTCAGTAAAGCCTTCAGATTCTTATCAGAAAAGGATATCTTTCCAAGGATTTCTGGAAGTTTTGCAAACAAGAGCAGCAAATGTTGTGTCCATAAATGTAAGAGGGTGGAAGTGGCTTGTCACCTGGTGGGTAGTTGTCAGGAACAAGCTTCCAGGAAAGAGCCTCATTTATTTCATTAGTTCTTCACCCTTCAAAGCCAGCAAACACACCACTCCCTTCTTTGCTAGGAGTCTAGAAGAATAGGTGAGGGTGATCTGCCATGCACAGGTGTCTTCTTTTCCAGGTGCAGGAACAGCTTGGGCATGCTGGTGGACGTGTCCAGCTGTCGGCGCTTGGGTGAGGCACTGCTCTCAGACAACCTGTCACAGTAGGTGCTGTGACGCGTGGATAACCTGAGATTGTAAGACTTCCGGCTCGGCTTTGCACCTTTTGGGGTGGCCAGTTCACCCGCAACTGGCTCTCTGTGGACTGTGGTGTGGATGGATTCAACAGAGGTGGGGTAGGCGACAGCTCCTCCTGGCTCCTTTGTGGCATTTTCCTTCATTGGAAGAAAAAATTTAGATGAAGTCACCTTTTTATACTGAGCTTGTTCATATGGATAAAGCAAAACCAACGGGAGAATATAATCAAAGGTTATCCTTAAGCCATCCACCATCTCCTTACACAGGTCAACATTCTTTTCTGCTGGGATATAGTGCACATTCATGCTGGCGTGCACCATAGTGTGATGGTGACGAGGCTTCTCGTTGGCAGAAAAGGCTGCATTGATAGCAAAATGCTTCACATAGGATTCCAAAAGTTATGATGTTGGTCTGGCATGGAAGTTTCACCAACCCTTTCCTCCTCTTAATACAGTAAGTCATCCTCCAGCTGCTTCTTCAGAACTTCAGGGATTTCTAGAGTTATTGTTCTTTCTTCCATTTCTCTCTGTTTGCAGCTCCAGTTCTTCTTTCTCAGCCTTCTCTTCAATATCACTTTCTTCACTTATTTATTCATCCTCTCTTGCCCACTGTCACCAGAGGAACCACTTATTGAGTTTTCCTCAATTTCCTCTTTTTCTTAAACAGGGAGACTTTTTAAGACAGAGTCAGTACCAGGCAATCTGCAGCACTTCTTCTTTCTTCTTGAGCTTCTCAGGCGAGCTACAGCTTTTCTTACCAATTTCTGCTGTAATCTGTGATTTTCATCAGTATCATGAAGTGCATGATCTTCCACTGCCCATCTATCCCAGCTTCTATTCCAACCATTAAAATGGATCAGATATTCTGGGATCTTTCTGGCTTTTTCATCTTTTCCAACAATAACATCGACAATCTGGGTCTGATGGGCAGGGTGTCCCTCTGGAGCCCAGGAGATACTGGGCCGCCTGGGATAAACAGAGATTCAATATGAAAGCAAGGCTGTAGGTAGCAGGCCATCATCAAGGATGGCCTATGCCGCTGTCACCTACACAATCTGTCAACCGGGCTTGCGAATGCAACCGACACTCGGGGACTGAAGCGCTACGAGCATCCTTTCATTTTAGCTAAAATCACTCATTTTGTCTTTTCCTGTAAGGGAGATCTACTGGTGATGAACTCTCTCAGCTTTTGTTGAGCTAGGTAGTAGTTATCACTCCTTCATTTATGAAGAACAACATTGACTGGTATCAGATTATTTCTTTCAGCATTTTGGGAATATCATCCTACTCCTAGCCTGCAAGATTTCTCTTGAAAAATCCACCATTAATCTAACACAATTTACCTTGTGTGTGTGTGTGTGTGTGTTACATATATATATATATATATATATATATATATATATATTCTCATTGCTTTCACAATTCTCTTTGTCTTTCATTTTTGGGCATTTAACTATCATGTATTTGGTCAAGTTCTCTTTGGTTGAAATTCTTTGAGGACTTTTATATTTCACATCCCTGGGCAATCATAGCTATCCCAAGATTTGATATTTTTCAGCCATTATGTCTTTCATTAAACATTCACTTGTTTCTCATTCTCCTCCATCATAGAGTTGTTTTATATATAAAACAAGTGAATATATGGTTTTTTTCCTGGATAGTGTTTTGTAAATTCCGTAATCTTTCTTCATCCATTTTTCACTCATTTTTCTCCTTCAGAGGGATAAATTCAATGATGTGACTGTAGTTACAAATTCTTCTGCTCAATCAAGATTTCTTTGAACCTTTTTGCATAATTTTTCATTTCATTCATTACATTTTTAGTTCCAGAATTGCAGTTCAGGTCTATTTTGTGAATTGTAATTCTCATTCTGTTCATGCATTGTCTTCCTAACTTTGTTGCCTATGCTCTCATTTAGTTTTCTTAGGTTCTTTTAAGGTATTATTTTGAATTCTTAGTCAAACAATCTTCAAATTTCTCTTCTTTGACATGGACAATATATAAATTATTTTTTTAGTGGTGCCACATTTATTATTTTCTTCTTCTTTTTTATGTATATATTTGCTATATTTTCTTTTGAGGAAGTACTCATCACTTGTAGTTATGAACTTCCTGAGAAAAATGCTTTCACCATCCAGTCTTCTTAGGGATTTTTGGAGTTTTCCCTGACTTTTTGTAGGGATGTGCCAAATCTACCCTCATGTTTCCTCTTGTAGGGATACTCATAAGGTGTTTTGCCTTTCCCTGATCCAAATGAGCTGTGTGAGATGCTGAGACTACTATTAGTTTTCATTGACATGGTGCCCTGGTATGCAGAGTTAGGCTGCCTGTCTATGTAGGCTTGAGAGCCATAGGTGAAGACTTACATTTGCATTTCTGGGTGCAAGCATGCAGAGGGAACTGTGTAGGGAGAAAAATGAGGTGAACAAATCACTGGAGGAACCTCTGGGTCAGTTTGGGAGTTCATGGGTAAAGCATACAAACTATGGGCCTCCTGATGGGATATGTAAAGCCAAGAATTTTATCCTTTAGTTGAGTCTGATTCACCCTTGCTTTGAGTCTCCAACTGTCTTTCCTACTCCCAACCTTTCCTAGTGGGTGCTCTTGGTGTCACAATATATTATAAGCAGCTAAAATATGGCAATAAATTCTGATAGTATCCTTATGGTATCCTTTGGTTTGATACAGGGATGAAATCACTTTTTAGTAAGGAAGAATGACCAATGATTTTCCTTTATTGTCCCAAACTATCTCTGATCTGGATTTCCTCTATTTGGTCTTCCAAATCTACTCCACACATTTCTTTTTGTTCTGTGAGCCCTAATTTTAAACAGTATGAAATTCTACAGCAAATTCTCTTGCCTTCTAGATAAGTTTGCTTATCATAAGAAATGTCAACCAGAGCTAAAATAAATACTCATAGTTCTACCAGTTACAATAACTTTTCTACTTTATGAATTTTTATAGCATTGGATCCACCCACCGTGGCATTATGTAAGATCACTACAAAAAATCTTGACTCCCTCAGAATCATATAAGTAATTAACCTATTGACTTATACACTACATTTTTCCAGGAGGATTATTCAATTACTAGCTAAGAATAAAACTTTAGAAACATGACAGAGTGATACGCTATAGAGAATATTGCAAGAAAGAAAAGATGAAAGTGAGAGTGAGGGAATATTGATGAGAGCCGAACATCAGAGAAAGTGCATACCATAACATTTGTCTATTTAATTTTAGAGAGTCAGAAATTTTTCTAAAAAATATCAGAAAAATAAAATATTGCACACCTTGTGATTCTTTGTGTCAAAAAAAATGGAATATGATGAAATTCAACTGATCCTGGGACTAAAGTCAGTAGAGATTGTCTCTCTAAGATTTTCATTGAAGTCTTGCTAATGCTACACATCATGTTCAATACATCATTTAAGGCCGGCGCCGTGGCTCAATAGGCTAATCCTCTGCCTTGCAGCGCCAGCACACCGGGTTCTAGTCCCGGTCGGGGCACCAGATTCTGTCCCGGTTGCCCCTCTTCCAGGCCAGCTCTCGGCTGTGGCCTGGGAGTGCAGTGGAGGATGGCCCAAGTGCTTGGGCCCTGCACCCACATGGGAGACCAGGAAAAGCACCTGGCTCCCAGCTTCAGATCAGTACAGTGTGCAGGCTGCAGTGGCTATTGGAGGGTGAACCAACAGTAAAGGAAGACCTTTCTCTCTCTCTCTCTCACTGTCCACTCTTCCTGTCAAAAAAAAAATACATCATTTAATATAAGTACAAGTTTAATGGGCTTTTGCTTTATTAAAGTTTTGTTTATTGGGTGGTTTAATTTACAGCAACAGCATCAACACAAGATGGTTAATTTACATAAAAATGCTATTCATATACAAGTACCAAAATGCATTTAGAATGCTATTATTGTACAAGTACAACATGTACAACTACAAGGGAATGGCTGAGGTTAACGGAGGAAAAGGTAATATGATGCATATCTTCCTACAGGGGAATATTTTCACATAAATAAATCCATTTAACTGGATATTGACAACTTTTGACCTATACTAAGTGTGAGATTTTATTTTGTTAATTTTTCATTATCTATTGTTATACAATGCCAGTTAAGAGGCTCACAAAATCCAATTAACTGGATATTGACAACTGTTGACCTATACTAAGTGTGAGATTTTATTTTGTTAATTTTTCATTAGCTATTGTTATACAATGCCAGTTAAGAGGCTCACAAAAACAATTGTATTACAAGCAGCAAGAGAGAAAAGTAGAGACCTTTTCAGAGGAGATTCAAAGGCTAATGGTGATTTGTGCTTGAAGGAGCCACTTCTCAGTCTGCCTTGAATTGAAGAGATGTAAAGCTATGTTTCCTCTTGGAAAATTACTGTTTTAAAACTCTACCACCCTGTCAGCTGAGTAAGAAGGTCAGAAAAACTTGATTCACCAAGCCAATGAATGGTAACTTTTAGTTTAAAACTAGCTCTTCTCATTCCTCAGTCTCTGATTTTTGTAATACATATCAATAAAATTTTATTAACTATTTCTGTTAGTATTACTCTGAACATTAGTTATGTTTCTATTTGTAAATACAAATGATTCAATCTTTATTTGTAAATACAAAACACTCAAATAATGGTGCAACGCTCTTACTAAATATTGCCACTTCTCAGTTGATTCTTGCCTTGGGGCCACCCAGCAAGTCAGTTGCAGCCAAATAAAGGGCAGACCTCAGGCATTTTGATTCTCTTTCCCTATCTTTTACTTTATGTTATACAAAAATATTTATATGTCAAAAATACCAATTTTCCTTAAGATTTATTCAACACCTCGGTTTGATCAAGAAATGATGCAAAGCAAACTTGAGAAGTTTAACTCAGCTTATAATATTTCAGGTTCTAGAAATATAAGACTAAAGATTGTTCAGCTGTTAGCACCAGTAAGGTAGAACTTTCTGAGCCATAGGACTGACACTGTGGAGCAGCATGTCATGCTGCCTTTTGTTAAACTGTTAACTCATATCAAGATGACTTTTCAAGTCCCTGCTTCTTTGCTTCTGATCCAGCTCTCCATTAATGCACTTGGGAAAGCAGCAAAAGATGGCCCAAGAACTTGGGTCCCCGCCACCTAGAACCCAAAGAGGTAATTGGTGTCCTTGCTATATAGATAATGCCTTGAGATAAAAAAGATGAAGTGACTTGTTCAAGGTCACATAACTAACTGCTGAGTACAAGTTAGAGATCCTGACTTTCATTACATAAAATTGTAGTTATGGTCTATTTAATAGCTTTCTTTCTTCACAAGAACAATAAATAGCTTAATACTTGATCACAAGGATACATCAATCCAACAAATCAAATATGACACAGCTTAGAATGTCCATTTAGGAAAGATGTTTGCCTTATTCGGGTTTACACAGCAAGGAAGTTGAAATAGTTAATTTCAAAACTAATACACATGAATTACATCTGATGAAAAACAAATATAAAAAAAACAGAACAACCTCTAAATATTCTAAGCAGTTAAATCTTAATAATACAATTTAGAAGCATGTCAAAATGTGTTTTATGATTCAATGAAAAGAAATTCAAAATTCTTAATATCAAGTCAGCTTACCAATAGATTAAGAAAGCAGGACATAAATCCAAGTAATGATAAAGCACTGTGATCATTAATCAACAAAATTAAAGTCCATTTTTGCTCAACTTTTGTTCTAGGTACAGTAGACATGGAATAATATGGAATGTAACTGACCTAATGAGAAAGAGTATAGTGTATACATTCCATACTAGATTGCTTTAATAAGTAGTAATAAAACAATGGCACAGTATATTCAGAAACTAAATATAGATATAAAATTTCATTAATAAACACAGAGAAGTATTTTGGATACACATGTTTGATCTATTAAATTCTTAAAGATGAAAATCTAATCCTTGTGAATATCTTGTCTTACCCAAGAAGCAAATCATTACAGTCACAATAATGTGAACAATAAAAGTACTTATTTTTCACATATAAATTGATTCCATAGATAATTGGAAATGAGTATATTAAATATTTATAACATCTTTGTGTTTTGTACCTAAGTTTGTATATTGAGTTAGGAGACCAAAAGGAAAAATCCAAAGAATAGAATCAAAAATATGTGCATGTTTAAAAAAATAGAGAATAAAATTTCAGATATTTTTTCAATTTAGAAGCTTGATCCATGGAGCAAATAGAGTGACAAAAATACATTAAAGGCCAGCACTGTGGCTCACTAGGCTAATCCTCCGCCTTGCGGCGCCGGCACACTGGGTTCTAGTCCTGGTCGGGGCGCCGGATTCTGTCCTGGTTGCCCCTCTTCCAGGCCAGCTCTCTGCTGTGGCCAGGGAGTGCAGTGGAGGATGGCCCAAGTGTTTGGACCCTGCACCCCATGGGAGACCAGGATAAGTACCTGGCTCCTGCCATTGGATCAGCGCAGTGCGCCGGCCGCAGCGCGCTGGCCACGACGGCCATTGGAGGGTGAACCAACGGCAAAGGAAGACCTTTCTCTGTCTCTCTCTCTCTCACTGTCCA
This sequence comes from Oryctolagus cuniculus, assembly GCF_051225735.1. Taxonomy (NCBI): domain Eukaryota; kingdom Metazoa; phylum Chordata; class Mammalia; order Lagomorpha; family Leporidae; genus Oryctolagus; species Oryctolagus cuniculus. The sequence goes on along the minus strand of NC_142885.1, from coordinate 39,712,282 downwards.
CTCTGCCTGTCAAAAAATAAAAATAAAAATAAAATACATTAAAAGACAATGCCAGCGTATAATTAAAAGAAATTCTTTTCCATGATGAACAAACAACAGATGATGTTTACCTCTTTGAAATTAAGAAAGGAAATTATAATGTATTACTTTAGATATAAAATTAGCCATAACACAAAGAAAGTACTTAACAATATCTGTTAGTAAGAATGAGTCAGGGTGGGCATATTGACACGGTGGTTAAAGATACCATTGAGACATCCACATCCCATATCAAGTGCCTGGATTTGAAACCTGACTCTGCTTCTGATCCAGCCTCCTGCCAAAGGAAACTCAGGTGGAGTTCCTAGCTTCTACTTTAGGGCTGACCAAGTCCTGGATGTTGCTGGCACTGGGGAGTGAACCAGAGGATAAAAGATCTCTCTGCCTGGATAACTTTATCATTCTATCTTTCAAATAAATAAAGAAATAAAATATATCACATTGAAATTAAAGAGAATAGGTTAGCCCTGGGGAATGCAAAAATAGACTTTTTATATAATTTTATTTCACAGACATATATATTAATGACAATTTTAGATTTGATTGAATGAGTAACTCTGACTTAAATTTGTCATAAAGATAATCCATTATCAGTATTCAAAATTCATTAAAGCAAAACAAAATTATAAAATAAATTGCCATTCTAACAATGTTTAACTAATATATTGTTAGAAAGATAGCCCATGTCTTGGAATGAACTTAATTGGCAGACTGATAGTTATTGGTTATACATTAGAAAAAATGAAAATAGTCCCTAGCTTATCATGAATATTAGGGACAAACCAGTAAAAATGCAAGCTAAGTACATTGGTGAGTATATTAATTCAATTCCACTGTTATGTGTGTTAAAAAAGTCTCTTAGAATTGAAATTAGTTGAAGATCATACCTCTATATAAAGCTGACTAAAACTGTTACATATTTTGAGAAAATAGATTTATGAACTCTAGTAATTCTCATCTTGTAAATTTTTATTATTCATTCAGTGGAAATACTTAGCAACAGGAACAATGTTTTTCAAACTAGTGCAAACAAATGAGAACCATATATTCTCAGTGATTAAAATTACCCCATATTATGTTTAATATTAATAAAATATTAATATGTCAGAATGCCAGAGTCAGCATTTTTTTGTTCATGGCAAGCATTTTCATGCATTTTGAAAGGTAGGAATATTTTTGTTTTTATGTACAATTTTAACTATAATATAAATAATGGAATACATTTTAAGCAAGATGCTAAAATTTGAAATGTCACACAGACACCAGCGGGGAGAGTTGGGACGCCCAGGGCTCCGAGTCCACACATCGGCGCTGGAAGGGGAGGTGAGCTCAATAACCCAAGACATTGGCGGGGAAACGGGGGTCAGAATCTAGAGGGGGGCCGGAAAGTGCAGCAGACTCACTACTGGAAAGAAGGAAAAAAAAAAAGCTTGGGGGTTTCTCTCTCCCCCAACCTTGCAAAGGTTGCAAGGCTGCAAGGCTTGAAGAATTCCCAAGAGACAAAGAGCAGGCCCCCTCTCTGGATTTACATATCAACAGGAGAGAGCTAAGGAACTGAGTCACTACAATTCAGTAGCCTAGGCAACCCAGTGGGAGTCCAGAGGAGCCTACATAGACTCTTTGGGTAGAAGCCAGAGACTGGAAGCTAAATACCATCAATTCTGCACAGCCGTGCTGTGCGGTATTACTTACCCCCTGAGTAAAATAAATAAATAAATAAATAAATAGATTTACCACGCATAACCTGAGGGTGTCACCTTTGCACACCCGTAACCCAGAAGAACCAAGCAGAGCTCTCAGGCCACACCCATCTCAAGCCTCCAAGGCTCCTCCAACAGCAGGCAGTCCACTTAACATGGACATAGTATAAATAAAAAAAAATTAAAAACAAAAAACGCACAGTGACGAAAGAAGAATTAACTATGCCAAGCAACAAACACAGAAATCGAGGGAACAAGATCAACGATGACACTATGATGCCTCCAAATAAACAAAACACCCCAAACCAAGATTATGAAGATGATGAGATAGAAGAAATGCAAGATACGGATTTCAAAAAATTTATGATAAGAACATTTAGAAGTTTTCAAAAGCAAATCCTTGAACTACAGAAATCCTTATTGGACAGGATTGAAAATCTCTCTCGTGAAAATGAAATTTTAAGGAAGAATCAAAATGAAACGCAGAAACTAGTAGAACAGGAAAGTGTGATAGTGAAGAGAAATCAAAATGAAATGAAGAGCTCAATAGATCAAATGACAAACACATTAGAAAGCCTTAAAAACAGAATGGGTGAAGCAGAAGAGAGAATATCGGACTTAGAAGATAGAGCACAGGAAAACATACAGTCAAAGCAAAGAAAAGAAGAGGAAATTAGAAATCTAAAAAATATTGTTGGGAATCTACAACCCACTTAAGAGATGGGCCAAGGACCTCAATAGACATTTTTCAAAAGAGGAAATCCAAATGGCCAACAGGCACATGAAAAAATGTTCAAGGTCACTAGCAATCAGGGAAATGCAAATCAAAACCACAATGAGGTTTCACCTCACCCCAGTTAGAATGGCTCACATACAGAAATCTACCAACAACAGAAGCTGGCGAGGATACGTGTTGAAAGGGACACTAACCCACTGTTGGTGGGAATGCAAACTGGTCAAGCCACTATGGAAGTCAGTCTGGAGATTCCTCAGAAACCTGAATATAACCCTACCATTCGACCCAGCCATCCCACTCCTTGGAATTTACCCAAAGGAGTTTAAATTGGCTAACAAAAAAGCGGTCTGCACCCTAATGTTTATCGCAGCACAATTCACAATAGCCAAGACCTGGAACCAACCTAAATGCCCATCAACGGTAGACTGGATAAAGAAATTATGGGATATGTACTCTTTAGAATACTATACCGCAGTAAGAAACAACGAAATCCAGTCATTTGCAACAAAATGGAGGAATCTGGAACACATCATGCTGAGTGAAGTAAGCCAGTCCCAAAGGGACAAATACCATATGTTCTCCCTGATCAGTGACAACTGACTGAACACCAAAAAGGAAACCTGTTGAAGTGAAATGGACACTATGAGAAACGGTGACTTGATACAGCACAGCCCTGACTGTTAATGAACAACTTAATACATTATCCCTCTTAGTAGTTTTTTTGTCTGTTCTACTTAATATGACTGGTTTAATTCTGAAATTAATACACAGTTATTCTTAAGTGTTGAAAATTAACTGAAATGTGATCCCTGTTAAACATAAGAGTGGGAATAAGAGAGGGAAGAGATGTACAATTTGGGACATGCTCGGGCTGACTTGCCCCAAATGGTAGAGTTAGAAACATACCAGGGGATTCCAATTCAATCCCATCAAGGTGGCATGTACCAATGCCATCTCACTATTCCAAGTGATCAATTTCAGTTCACAATTGATCATAATGAAAGGACTAAGAGTCAAAGGGAGCACATAAACAAGTCTAGTACCTGCTAACACTAACCGATAGAATAAATAAAGGGGAGAGTGATCCAACATGGGAAGTGAGATACTCAGCAGACTCATAGAATGGCAGATGTCCTAAATAGCACTCTGGCCTCAGAATCAGCCCTAAAGGCATTTGGATCTGGCTGGAAAGCCCATGAGAGTATTTCAGGTATGGAAAGCCAAGACACTCTGGCAAAAGATCTCTGTGAGTGAGATCCCAGTGGAAAGAACAGGTCTTCAAAGAAGGAGGTACCTTTCTCTGAAGGGAGGAGAGAACCTCCACTTTGACTATGACCTTGTCTAAACAAGATAAGAGTCGGAGAACTCAGAGGGCTTCCATAGCCTTGGAAACTAATGACTGGTGCATAGGGAGATTACTGATGCCATAGACAGGAGTGTCAATTTGTAAAGTCAACAACAGGAGTCACTGTGCACTTACTCCTCATGTAGGATCTCTGTCCTTAATGTGCTGTGCATTGAGATTTAATGCTATAACGAGTACTCAAACAGTATATTTCACTTTGTGTTTCTATGGGGGTGCAAACTGTTGAAATCTTTACTTAATGCATACTAAACTGATCCTCTGTAAAAAAAAAAAAAAGAAAAAAAAGAAATTATCAATTCCCAAGTTGATTCTCACTGGGATTAAACATGACAATAGGTCTGATCTGATTTCATCATCATTTAAAAAAATCATCTATTATTTTTCATTTTATGTTTCTGTGTGGGAGCAAACTGTTGAAATCCTTACTTAATGTACACTAAGCTGATCTTCTGTATATTAAGATAATCAAAAATGAATCTTGATGTGAATGGAAGGGGAGAGGGAGTGAGAAAGGGGAGGGTTGCGGGTGGGAGGGACGGTATGGGGGTGAAGCCATTGTAATCCATAAGTTGTACTTTGGAAATTTATATTCATTAAATAAAAGAAAATAAGATTTTCCATGTACTTTTTCATTTAATGATCTCTTTCTTTACTTGAAAGACAGAAAATGAGAAACAGAGAGAGAACTTTCATGAACCAATTCACTCTTCTCAAGTGCCAAAAATAGGTGGGGTTTGGCCAGGCTGAGGTATGGAACCTGGAACTCCATCTGGGTCTCCCATGTTTGTGGCAAGAACCCAACTATTTGGACCATTGTCTACTGTCTTCCCAGGTGCATCACCAGGTTGCTGAATCAGAAGCAGAGTGATTGAGACTTGAACCAGCACCTCCATATGGGATGTGAGTGTTTTAATGCACAGTCTAACCCACAGGGCCACAACACCCACACCTGCCACTTTGCAGTTAACAAATAAGAAATTTTCATCCAATATTACATAATAGAACACTTTATAGAAATATTTTAGTATGCCAATTTTAACTAATATTTAATTTATTTGAATATACAATTTTTTACATTGAGGTTAAAGTAAGGTACTTTTCCAAACTTATGATATGCTTTGCTTCATATTCAGATAATATCTGATTGAACCATTACCAGGTATTTGCATTTATAGATGCATTTTATTTAAAGGACTTTCCCACTTATCAACCTCTAAAATGAATAAAACCTATAGGTCTTTGGATCCTAAGGAAGTGAAAATTGATTGTGAACTTGAAAAAGTAATGGTGAAGGTATTTCAAAAAGTTCAAAGGAAAATGAAATTTAAAGATAAGTTCATTTTTGTGCAAAAAGATTGAATTACATACATAGTTATTTTTTTCCATGAAGTTTTAGGAGACTGTTCACATGTATGGCTTTAAAACATGTTTGCCTTAAAATAAACTTGCATTGCAATCCCATTTTTCAGGAACTTTTGAAGTCCCTAGTATGATTTTAATGTAATTCTGTGAGATGCATGAAATATGTCAATGTAGCATACTGGAGTATAATACTTTTCCAGTAGTTCAATTTAAATGGTATTTGAAGTAGAAAAATATTGCTATAATTACAGTGTTATGAAATAGATAATGTTATATTTACAGAGTTATTCAGTATTCCAAAAACTAAGCAACTGTAAACAAACACACACAATACTCTGCCCATAGGGGTCTAACAACAATGCCAAGACCATATTCATCTCCAACAAAATTTATTCAATAAAAAAATTGAGCTCAATGTTCAGACTGTGTGTGTGTGTGAGAGAGAGAGAGAAGCCCACTGTATATACAAGTGCCTAGAATACTGACTGGCACATGGTCAGTGTTTAACAAATATTTTCAAATATATGAATACATGACACTCATTTGAGGAATGGCTTTTTGTCTTCCCCATGAGCATAAATGTACAATGGTAGCATTAGAGAAATTATTGAGAATTGTAGTAGGCAAAAAACCTCCCCAGAACCATAGGCAGTGTGGTAGGGCAACAACAGAAAAGACAGTCTTACAAACTGTTTTCACAGAAGAAGGGAAGGGAGTGCACTATTTCTGTAAGAAGAGAAAGGTGAACCAAACAGGTCATGTGAATTATCTACAGCAGAGAAATAAAATAGCTTTTCTATCAGAGAGCTTACAGTGTCTTCTGTTTGTTTTGAACTAAAAGATTGAAAGAGAGTTGTGTTATTCAGGTTCAAACCCTTCACTGACCTCTCAACTTTTACAAGGTACATTAACAATGATAGACATTTTAGGTATTGGTTCAAAGATAAAATGTTTTGGGTGTGCCCAAGCTTTGCCACCTCAGTTGCAAATAACTTGAAGCAAAACTAAATTCAATTGAATTTTCCTTTGGCACAGTAAGTGTTGAGATTGGCCATTTGCAGTTCAAACAAACTGAACTCTGCTGTGCTTTTTGGATAAAACTTTTTCTGCCACATGTATCCCATGTTATATACTTGTACCACACTTAAATAGTATTTCTTCTCATTGCCTATTAGGAAATGGATTATAGTATTAATACAGTCTTGATAGTTTTAAATGAAAATGTTTATTTTCAGTGAAATTTTTCAAATAACATGACACTACTTGTTAACTCTTACAAGGTTGATGGTGTCTAAGGTGCCCACATTTCATTAAAATTACTAAATTCTTTAATTTCTACATTTTAGAATGTCAAATGACCTAGATTTTATCAATTTTACCTGAAGAAACTCTGAAAAAAGTACAGACAAGCGGTTTTTGGTGAATTAAAAAAATGAATGTCTCAAGTTCTACACTATAAAATGCATCTCTCTGGCTTTTTTAGTTATTTTTTCTACTTTTCTCCATGCAGTAGATGATTGTTCCGTTGCTCATTACAAGCCAGGCATCAATTTTCAGAGAACAAAACCACAATCTGCATTTGCAGTATCAATCAGTAACATACATCCTTAGGTCTTTAGATCTGACAGAGACCATGGATAACACTTTAGGCCAATTTGACATTTATATCTATGTGTGTGTGCATGTGTGTGTGTGCATGTATGTATCATGGTTCTACCATAGATCTACTATGAACTATACATACATTGTTCCAGCTAGGGAGAAAAGTCAAGTTTAAGTAGATTTCTGTTCTCCAGAGATACTAGTCTAGTGAAGAATTGGAATTTCTCATAGCTATGATTTAAATGTGGTTTCTCTCCCCTGAAGCTTATCTTGAAATGTAATCTCCATTACCAGATATTACAAGAACAGAAGTGGAACCTGTAATAGGTGATTAGAGCTCTGCCATCATGAATGGATTAATGCATGAATCCTGTCAAGGATTAATGTGTCAGATTTTCTTTTTCTAATATCTTTATAAGAGTATTTTTCTCATACTTTGAATCAGAGTATTATTTTTCTAGAGGTTCTGGATAAGACATTTCTGAGTTTCTCCCATGCCCCTGCCTTTGCCTAGGTGATGCCCTACACTGCCTCAGGACTCTGCCAGCAGGAAAGCAGTCCCCAACTGGGCCCCTACTGTTGGGCTGCAAATGTCAGCCAGAATAAACTTTTTCTTTTTAGAATTTATTCAATCTGTGTTATTGTGTTGTTAGCAATGGAAAATGGGCAATGAGAATAAGCACCAATATCAGTATTAAAGATGTTGATTAAGATGTTGATGGAGACACTTTGGCTCAACCATGGGGGTGATGAAAGAGAATATTGAGTGAATGAAAATATTAAGTTTGCTAATTCAACAAACCACTGATTTGAAAACCACTCATCTTGTTTAATTTCTTAATTTTAAGACTTTAAATCCATAGAGAATTGGTATAGAGTGAAGTGTGACATAAAATCCTAGAATAGGGGCTTGAGTTGGGGCATAAATCCAGTTAAGCCAGCAACTCAAGGCATCCAATATGAGCACTTATTCTAGTTCCAGCTGTTCCATTTCTGACATAACTCCTTACTAATGCATGTTGAAAAGCAATGGAAAATGGCCCAACTGGTTGGACTCCTAGTACTCACACCACAGACCTGGATGGAGTTTCAGAATCCTACTTTCAACCAGCCTCAACCCTGAACATTACTGCTATTTGGGGAGTGAACCAGTGAATGGAAGATCTTTCTTCTCTCCTCTCCTCCCTCTCTCCTCTTTCCTCTCCTCTCCCCTCTTCTCCTCTCCTCTCCTCTTCTCTCCTCTTCTCTTCTCTCTCCCTCTCCCTCTCCCTCTCTCTCCCTCTCTCTCCAACTCTATTTCAAATAAACACTTTTTAAAAAAAATTCTGATAAAATATGTATCTCCTTTAAAAAAAATCTCAGCAGTATAAGCACAGAAGTTTATACCATTAATGCTTACATTAAAAAAGAAAGAATTGGGGCTGGCATTGTGGCATACTGGGTAAAGTAGACAATTGAGACACCTGTATCCCATATGGGTGGTGGTTAGAGTCCTGGATGCTCCACTTCCAATCCAGTTCCCTGCTGATGTGGCTGGAAAAGCAGGGAAAGATGGCCCAAGTGCTTGGGCCCCTGCACCCATATGGGAGACCCAGAAGAAACTCCTGACTCCCAGATACAGATCTGCCTGGCTGTGGTGGCCATCTGGGGAGTGAACCAGCAGATGGAAGATTCTCTCTCTCTCTTCCTTTCCCTGTATGCTCTGTTTTTCAAATAAAAAATAAAGAAACAGTGGTCTCAAAGCAATAACGTAAACTTCCCCCTTAAGAAAATAGAAAATTAGGCGCAAATTATATCTAAAGTTAAATAGAAGATAGAAAATAATTAAAATAAATCAGTCAACAAAATTAAAAATAGAACAAAATAAAGAAAAGCCAATGAGCCATATTTTTCTTTAAAAAAATCAAGATTTAATATGTGTATCAGTGAAACCCAGCTACTATTTAAACATACATATGAAAGAAAATAACAAATTGCAAATATCATAAATGAAAAGGATTTCACATGAGATCTTACAGGTACTGACTAATTTGACCTCCATGAATTCACCAAATTAGATAAAAATGAAACAAGAGAATGTGAAATAGCTTATCAAAGAAGAATTAGTAGTACTGTATATATTAAATAATTGAATTTATTATTCAATACTTCTTACAAAGAGACTCTCAGGCCAAATATAGCTAGTAGATTCTACAGGATATCTTAAAAAAATACTAATTCTTGACAAACCTACCAGAAAAGTTTCCAGCTCATTTTATGAGGTCAGCATTCACTTGATATCAATATTTGACAGAGTCATTACAAGAAAAGAAAAAAAATTATCTCTAATATCTCTCAAAAATATGAACATATAAATTCTTTATCAATTGTAGTAGATGAAATCCATCAGTGTATTGAAAAGATAATCTTGATAATATGGGATCTGTTCCAAAAAAGAAAACTTGATTCAACATTTAAAAATTGATTGATGTGAACCACCTTATCAACAGATGTAAAAAATTATTATCTCAACAGATACAGGCAAAAGCTCGACAAAATTTAATACATGGACATTATAAAAGCATTCACTAAACTAGGATTGGAAGGAAATATTTGCAGTTTGATAAAGGTGATCTAGAGAAGCCTGTTTATATTCACTTTCTAGTGGAAAATCAAACTCTTCTCCACTAACATCTCAAAAAAAGCAATGATGTTCATTTTCACCATTGCTATTCATCATTCTATTGAAAAATCTAGTCAGTGAAATAATGGTAGAAAAACAAACTCTCAAATAAAAAACAACAATAAATATTAATAAGTCAATTGATTCAGCTTTCAGGATAAAAGATCAATATAAATATCTAGTGTATATCCAAATATTGGCAATAACAATTTAAAAGTGATAGAAAAATAACATTGATGATAGCACTAATAAACTTAGTTGTGAAAACAAAGAAAATATTTGAAATAATCATATGTATCAAATTACAAAAGATTAACGAAAGTAATTAAAGTATACCCAGATAGACAAATACTGGTCCTGTGTTTATAGGCTGAAAATCTACATTGTTAAAGAAGCAATTTTCTCAATAAATATCTATATTCAGTGCAATCACAATCAAAACAACAGCAGGTTTTTAAAAAATTTTGTTTATTCAAAAAGCAAATATACAGAGAGAAGGAGAGACAGAGACAGAGACAAAGAGTCTTCCATCTGCTGGTTCACTCCCGAAATGGTGCAATGGCTGGGGCTGGGCTAGGCCTAAGCCAGGAGCTTCTTCAGGGTTTCCCATGTGGATTTTGGGGCCCTAGTAATTGAGCCATCTTCTACTGCTTTCCCAGATTCCTTAGCAGTGAGGCAGATAGGAAGTGGAACACATGGGTCTTGAACTGGTGCCCATATGGGATGCTAACATTTTAGTCTGAGCTTAACCAGGTATGCCAAAGCTCCAGCCCCAACAGCAGAGTTTTTGAAGACATTGATAAGCTGATTTAAAGTTGTGTATCATTATATAGAGAATCTATATTAGCCTACCATCTTTTAATAAACTTTTAAAACTAAAATAATCAAGTTAGTATAGAACTGCCAAAAAATAGACATGTGGATTAATAAAACTACTTTAATAGAAACTACTTAATAGACTTCAGATGTAGACTCACAATACATATTCAGCTAATTTTTACAAACTTAAAAGTACTAATTCTTCAAAATAAATTAATTGAAGTCTTCTCAACAAATCGTGCTAGTTCAATTAAAATTAACATAAAAGTAACTTCACCTCATATCTTGACTGTATATAATATCCAATATTAAATGGATGACAGACCTAAATGGAAAGCCAAACACTATAAAGTTTCCTTAGGAAGTAATAAGAAAGAAAAATAATTTTACAATTGTGTTAGAGAATAGTTTATTTTTCAATATGACAGAAAATCCATGAACAATGAATCAATAATGAAACACACACTAATAAATGAAATTGTCAAAATTCAATGCTTTTGTTCATCTTGAACATGATTAAGAGAGGCATGTCACAGAATTACAGAAATGCAATTCCCAATTACACGTTTGTAATGAACTTTTATCTGCAATAAATGGAAATCATTTATAACATAGAGATCATCCAATTAAAAATTAGATATCTCAGTGAATAGGTAACTCATCAAAGAAGATAAGATTTACAACTAAGAATATAAATACCTGTTGAACATCTTAATTAAAATCCCAATAAGGGGGCCAGTTGTGGCATAGCAGGGTGTAGCCACCACCTGCAGTGTGAGCATCCCATATGGCTGCTCCATTTCCAATCCAGCTCTCTGCTGTGGCCTGAGAAAGCAGTGGAAGATGGTCCAAGTCCACACTCCCTGTGCCCTAGTGGGAGACCCAGAGGAAGCTAATGGCTCCTGGCTTCAGACTGGCGCAGCTTTGGCTGTGGCAGCCAATTGGGGAGTGAACCAGTGGATGGAAAACCTCCCCCAACCTTTTCCTCTCCTTCTCTCTCTGTGTAACTCTTTCAAATAAATAAATAAATTTTAAAAAATCACAATAAGGTATCATGACATACTACCATAATAGCTATTATTTTAAAAAACAGAAAGATTAATATGATCTCATGGATTCAGAACTTGCAGAAATATCATAAATTGCTGGCTGAAATGCTAAGCAATGCAATCATTATAGAAAAAGCCTTTGCAGTGTCTTATTAATTAATACATACCTTAAGACCCTGAGATACTACTTCTGGTTATTAACTCAGGAAATGAGAAGACATAAGTTCACAGAACAGCTGGTGATATACTTACAAGCTTCATTCAGAGCAACCCTCAACTTTAAAACAGCCCAAATACTCAACAAATTGGATTTGTACTAAAAGATATTGTGGCCTATGCATACTTTGAGTATTAACTCAAATAAAACAACAAATCACTGGCATATGCAACATCAGGCCCACATAGCCATAACAGTTAAGTCAATGTGGACATAAATGCTTATGCAGTGTGTAGTCACAGGACATTCTAGAAGAGGAAAAATACAGAAACTGAAACCTAGACAGTGATTGCCCAGCCCTAATTTGATTAGTGATGGGAATAGGTGATGGAGCTAATCGTAAAGTGACACAGAAAACATTTGGAATGATGAACATGTATACCTCAGTTACAATGCTGGATCTACCACTGTATAAATTCAGTAAACCACATTACAATGCAAACCAAGAAAGTTTGGATGTAAACTAAACTTTGGTGAACTGCAAAAATGTAAATGAAGTCCTTAGAGAGGTAGAAGTTGTACATGTTATGGACTAATCCTAAGAAAACTTCAGAGATATTAGGGAGAAAGTTTGTAAAACTGAGTAACCCTTTACCTTATGGTTAAGACCCCCGTGACTTACATAGTAGTGCCCAGGTTCAATTTCCAACTCCAGCTCCTGATTCCAACTTCCTGATAATGCAGACCTGCAAGTCAACGGCAATGGTTCAAGTGACCGGATTCAGGCCACTCATGAGGGAGAACTGGACAGAGTTCTCAACTCCCAGCTTGTGGCTAGGCCAGTCTTGGCCATTGCCAGAATTTGGGGAGTAAACCAGTGAATTTTCTGCTGTCAGTCTCTGTTTTTTATTCTCTCTCTTTATCTTTCACTCAAATTAATTTTTTTTTCTGGTAAGTAAATATTTATTTCTTTTTTTTAACTTTTATTTAATGAATATAAATTTCCAAAGTACGATTTATGGATTACAATGGCTTCCCCCCCATACCGTCCCTCCCACCCACAACCCTCCCCTTTCCCACTCCCTCTCCCCTTCCATTCACATCAAGATTCATTTTCGATTATCTTAATATACAGAAGATCAGCTTAGTGTACATTAAGTAAGGATTTCAACAGTTTGCTCCCACACAGAAACATAAAGTGAAAAATAATAGATGATTTTTTTAAATGATGATGAAATCAGATCAGACCTATTGTCATGTTTAATCCCAGTGAGAGTCAAGTTGGGAGTTGATAATTTCTTTTTTTTTTTTTTTTACAGAGGATCAGTTTAGTATGCATTAAGTAAAGATTTCAACAGTTTGCACCCCCATAGAAACACAAAGTGAAATATACTGTTTGAGTACTCGTTATAGCATTAAATCTCAATGCACAGCACATTAAGGACAGAGATCCTACATGAGGAGTAAGTGCACAGTGACTCCTGTTGTTGACTTTACAAATTGACACTCCTGTCTATGGCATCAGTAATCTCCCTATGCACCAGTCATGAGTTTCCAAAGCTATGGAAGCCCTCTGAGTTCTCCGATTCTTATCTTGTTTAGACAAGGTCATAGTCAAAGTGGAGGTTCTCTCCTCCCTTCAGAGAAAGGTACCTCCTTCTTTGAAGACCTGTTCTTTCCACTGGGATCTCACTCACAGAGATCTTTTGCCAGAGTGTCTTGGCTTTCCATACCTGAAATACTCTCATGGGCTTTCCAGCCAGATCCAAATGCCTTTAGGGCTGATTCTGAGGCCAGAGTGCTATTTAGGACATCCGCCATTCTATGAGTCTGCTGAGTATCTCACTTCCCATGTTGGATCACTCTCCCCTTTATTTATTCTATCGGTTAGTGTTAGCAGGTACTAGACTTGTTTATGTGCTCCCTTTGACTCTTAGTCCTTTCATTATGATCAATTGTGAACTGAAATTGATCACTTGCAATAGTGAGATGGCATTTTACATGCCACCTTGATGGGATTGAATTGGAATCCCCTGGTATGTTTCTAACTCTACCATTTGGGGCAAGTCAGCTTGAGCATGTCCCAAATTGTACATCTCTTCCCTCTCTTATTCCCACTCTTATGTTTAACAGGGATCACATTTCAGTTAATTTTCAACACTTAAGAATAACTGTGTATTAATTTCAGAATTAAACCAGTCATATTAAGTAGAACAGACAAAAAAACTACTAAGAGGGATAATGTATTAAGTTGTTCATTAACAGTCAGGGCTATGCTGATCAAGTCACCATTTCCCATAGTGTCCATTTTACTTCAACAGGTTTCCTTTTTGGTGTTCAGTCAGTTGTCACCGATCAGGGAGAACATATGGTATTTGTCCCTTTGGGATTGGCTTATTTCACTCAGCATGATGTGTTCCAGATTCCTCCATTTTGTTGCAAATGACTGGATTTCATTGTTTCTTACTGCGGTATAGTATTCTAAAGAGCACATATCCCATAATTTCTTTATCCAGTCTACCGTTGATGGGCATTTAGGTTGGTTCCAGGTCTTAGCTATTGTGAATTGAGCTGCAATAAACATTAGGGTGCAGACCGCTTTTTTGTTAGCCAATTTAAACTCCTTTGGGTAAATTCCAAGGAGTGGGATGGCTGGGTCGAATGGTAGGGTTATCTTCAGGTTTCTGAGGAATCTCCAGACTGACTTCCATAGTGGCTTGACCAGTTTGCATTCCCACCAACAGTGGGTTAGTGTCCCTTTTTCCCCACATCCTCGCCAGCATCTGTTGTTGGTCAAATTAATTTTTTAAAAAATAATAATCTTGCCGGCACCGTGGCTCAATAGGCTAATCCTTCACCTGCAGCACTGGCACCCCGGGTTCTAGTCCCTGTCGGGGTGCCGGATTCTGTCCCAGTTGCCCCTCTTCATGTCCAGCTCTCTGCTGTGGTCCAGGAGTGCAGTGGAGGATGGCCCAGGTCCTTGGGCCCTGCATCCACATGGGAGACCAGGAGAGGCACCTGGCTCCTGGCTTCGGATCAGAGCAGAGCGCCAGCCATTGGAGGGTGAACCAATGGAAAAGGAAGACCTTTCTCTTTGTTTCTCTCTCTCACTGTCCACTCTGTCAAAAATTAAATAAAAATAAAAATAAAAATAAAAATAAAAATAAAAATAAAAAATAATAATCAAGTCCACAAATGTGACTGTAAATCTTCTATACCGGCTGTTTGTTATACAGCATAACCATCAAACTTTTGGTTTGAGTATAAATGGTGAACTTGCATAAATTGAAGTCATTAACTTATGCATGAAGAATTGGAAAATAATTGTCTCTTCCTAGTTTCAAGGAATATAGCATAAATAGCTCCAAGAAACACTGTTCCATTTTCTTGTTTACTTTGATTTAATTTCAAAATTAATGTCATAGTCAAAAGCTATTAAACAAAATAATGTAAAGTAAAAATGAAATCCTCCCCTGGATTCCTTCACAATAACCTTCCTGGAGAGGGCATTTGCCCTCATGGATTGAAATGCCAGTTTATGTGCCAGAGTTCCATATCTGCCAGTCAGGATTTGATAGCTGATTCCAGCCATTTACCAAAGCAGACCCTGATAGCACCAGGTAACAGCTCAAGTAGTTGGGTTCCTTTCATCTGTGTGGGAGACCTGGATTTACTTCTTGCCTGTGGCTTTGGTCCTGGCTCATCCAGACCTTTGCCAGCACTGGGAGTAAACTAGATAATGGGAGCTTTCTCTTCACTACCCCCACCCCCATCTATCTCTTTGCCTTTCAAATAAATTAAATTAAACCAGAATTCTCCAACCTTAAATGCATCATTTAAGAGACATGTAAACTGTGATTGTGGACAACTGACTTGGTGTGTGCTGTGCACAGGCACAAAGTAAGCCACATGTTTTAGGCATATTCTTTCAAGATACCTGTGTTCAATGTCATGTGCTTAGATGAATCTGGTAAAGTTGTTAAGCACACCTCAACTTGAAAATCCTGAAGGGCTAAAGAGTGGACTGGCAGAATGGGAAATTCATGTTTCTGATCACTCAGGGTCCACATAGATGATCAGGCTCTCCAGGGCTATGCTTCCCTATGTACATCTTTAAAAAAAAAAAAAAAAAAAAAAACAGACTTTGTGTAAGACAGGCTCACTGTGCATTGGTTACCAATGTCTGAGCCTTTTGGCACAGAAATCTCATGCACACAAGTTGCATAAAGCAGATGGAGTACTCACGGATAAACAGCAAGGGGCAACAGGCACCTAGGGCAGAGAGCAAGCCCGGCCAGTGAGGTTCAGGACAGCTGTCTGGGAATGACAGGACCTCCACTGCGTATTTCCCACCTGAGAGCTCCAGAACCCCAGGACCACGTGAGCATGCACTTGAAGTGTTGAAGGACAACCTGTTTGTAAGGGAACTGGGACAGAAGCAGGCAGCTATGGTCCCAGTTTCCTCCCCCATCTCCTTTTTTCTCAGCAAAATTAATGGTTATTCTTGAAAGCTGAAGTGAGAAATGAAGAACTGGTGTCAACCCAAGGCCATCTGGGGACCTGTACAGCACCCTGCATGTGGGAGCTTGCTTTATTTCACATATTCCATGAGCCTGTGCACAGTTAAACATAAAAATAACAGCTCTCAGACTTCTCCACAATTAAGGTTTAGGAGTCAGGATTTCTTTTTTGGAAAATCCAAGTAAAAAATGTGAAATATGTGAGTAAGCAGCTCTAAAGACAAAGTTGAATCTGATATGTTTGGAAAAGATAATTACTGACAAGCACACTGAAATACTAATGAAAAAGAAAACATTTTGGTTTTCAAGGATTGAGAAGGTGATTTTTCCTTATAAAGAGAGATTTTGTTCCAGCTGTAAGCAATCATCCAAACTTTTATCTTAAGCAGTTTGAAACTGATAACAATATTTTTCTAAAACAATTATTATCTAAAGATATGTAAATAGGCTTGCACTGCGGCTCACTAGGCTAATCCTCTGCCTGTGGCGCAGGCACCCTGGGTTCTAGTCCTAGTTGGTGTGCCAGATTCTGTCCTGATTGCTCCTCTTCCAGTCCAGCTATTTGCTGTGGCCCGGGAAGGCAGTGCAGCATGGCCCAAGTGCTTGGGCACTGCACTCACATAGGAGACCAGGAGGAAGCACCTGGCTCCTGGCTTCGGATTGGCGCAGTGCACCGGCAGTAGTGGCCAGTTGGGGGGTGAACCAATGGAAAAGGAAGACCTTTCTCTCTCTCTCTCTCTCTCTCTCTCTAACTCTGCCTGTCCAAAAAAGATAATTAAATAAAAGGCACTTGACTCTAAAATATTGGCAATTTCAATGATGAAAGATAAAGAAGCTATGTAGGAACTTCCTATATCGAGATATTTAGTCTGCTACTAAATTATATTGAAAAAGCCTTTATCAGGAGTAATGATTTCTGTTTGTAGGTCATTGATATATTTTCTTTATTTATAGATTGATTTTCACCTCACTCTGAATAATTGCAGCAAAATTATCGCAAGTAATATTTCACGTAATGTCAAAGAAATTGATTTATTCTTTTCCATATTTACATCTATGGAGTTGTTCTATTTTCCAATTGTCATTTTTCAACCATGGCCTCTCTCCTTGACCCAGAAAAAGCCCCCTTCCATGTCACAGATTGTCTGGTAGTTGAAGCTGTGTTACAGGCATCTTTTTGGTTGTAGGACAGATTCAAATGCTCACTTTGCTTACCTTGCTTTTTTTACCTATCACTAAAACCAATCTTTTCCTAACTATCCACACAATCACTTCTCCCTCCCCAGTTATTTATAATGTAAATTGTCATGAGAGGTATTATGTTCAAAGTACCAAAGGAACAGTGCCTAAATTCCAACACAAGCAATGATTTCGTGTCATTTCTGAAACTTATTTTAAGATCCTAGAATCCCAAGTTTGTATTTGGCATAGATGAGTAAGAAAAACTCAGGTTCATGCCATTTACTTGTATCATTTTTGTTTCATTCCATTCTCTCTCTTCCTTACAGAACGATGGTAGCAGTAGTAGGTATCAGGTGCTGACCCATTGTATCTGATATTATCTTCTGCATGTTATGTTTTTATTATATTTTATTTTCCTGTTGGAGGTGGAATTCTGTTTCTCCTTTTTTAAAGATTTATTTATTTTGAAAATTGGAATGAGAGTGAGAGTGAGAGAGAGAGAGAGATCTCATCTGCTGATTCACTCCCCATATGGTCACAATGGACAGGTCTGGGCCAGGCCAAAGCCAGGAGCCATGAACTTCATCTAGGCCTCCCACTTGGGTGGAAAGGGCCCAAATACTTGGGCCATTTTCCACTGATATTTCCAGGCCATTAATAGGAGCTATATCAGAAGTGGTACAGCTGGGACACAAACTAGCACTTATATGGGATGCCACAGGTGGTGGATTTACCCACTGCCCAACAAGACCAGCCTGGAATTTGGTTTTCAATCATAAATTATAAATTTGGAATTTGGGTTCATAAAACCACCCCCACAGACTTGGACAATGCCAGACTCATATCTCATCAGCCCAAATAAGAAAATAACAGATTTATAATATGGAAATTGGGAATGAAATGAACAGAATTGGCATTTGTCTTAGTGCATTTTCTGTTGCTAACAACACAATACAACAGACTGGGCAAAGTACACAGCAAAAAGACTTACCCTGACTTGTGACAGTGGTCCAGGTTTGAGAGGCCACATCTGGTGATGACTTTCTTGCTGGTGGAGACATCATCTTGCAGGTGGAGGGCACCAGTCACTATGGAGCTTCTGTCGCTAGTCTGTTCTCAAGATAATCTGTTAACCCAACGTTCATATGCATAGGTTAACCCAGTCATCGGAAGGTCCCACCTTGGTGCAATTTCTTAATATCTCATAATGGGGATTAAATTTCAACAACAGTTTCAGAGGAGGCAGATATATATATATAGACAACAGCAGCAATCTATAACTGTTTCAAATATCATCTGACCATGTGCTTGTCTTATAAAATTTTTTAGAACTCATTACTGAGACATTTTGTAAGCTTCACATTTCATGTTTTAGGTCCAACATACTTTTTAGTTTATTTTTATTCATTACACATAATACTTTTGTTAAGCAATGAAGCTAAAATTATAACATGCCATTTGTACAGGAATTATTTTGAAAATATAATGAGACTATAAAAATATCTGGAAATAATATTTGCTGGAATAACCTTAATCTATTTCTCTGCAGTATGAAGGATTTAAATCAGGTACATAAAAGAAGTGGTAAAATGGAATTGGATGTTATCTATATATTTTATGAATTATTTTCTCATTTTTAAAAGTCAAACATGCAAAAGTACCCCATGCTGTACTTGAGTTCATTCTACATAAGACTTTATGCCTCCCAGTAGATTTATTGTAAGAACTGGCACTGAGAACTACAGAAAAAGGTGAAATAGGCAAATCTAAGAAAAATAATACTTTTTTGTTAATAATTAAATCACTAGGGATGAGATTAGCTAACAGCATGAAAATTTTCCAGAAGGAGCTTGCCTAAAATGGACTTGGAAATATTCAAGGTGCCTCCTTTGATGTTATTATGAAGTAGTCAAATTAAAATTAACCAGTATTTACAAAAGAATTAGTATGTCAGATATGTTATTAAATAACACTCCCATAATGTAGCATGATTTTGTGATGACAAATATAATTGTCTCCCAGCTATTGAAACTGAAGGGAGAACTGTGGATTTCTAGACCAGTGAGATCTCTTAAATAAAGGGAACTAAATGATCATTAGAAAAAGAGACAACCAAGAGGGTCTCAGGATAAAACAATAAATTATATATAGTAAAAGTTTATGAGATCAGCATATTCTTTCTCTAGGAAATTGGATCAAATGCTCATAGAGCTAGGATTGAATTTTGAAAGTATCTAGAGTGATGGTGCTATTAAGTTGTGGCAACTACCTGAAATTCCAGCCATTGACTTCTCAGAAGTTTCAGCTGAGCAGTTCAACCCACAGTCAAAGTCAGGAACATGAGACCACTGGAAATATTCCTGGTTGGACACAGAAAGAACCCTATGATAATGATGGAGTTGCTAGAAACAACATCTGAGGTTTGTTAATACGTCTTTTTTTTTTTTTTAAGAAAGCACGGACAGCACCTACTCCATCTGCAACTGAAGAATTAACCAGAGTAAAATCCATTTTGTGTGTATATTCCTCTGAGGAAATTCATAGACCAACTTCGTGATCTGTTGTTTTTGGAACTGCTCCACATTAGGGGTGCCTTCTTACTTTATTAAAGAATTATTTTATTTATAATCAAAAAGAAAATTCAAGACACCAAGAAGAGACATCTAGAACAAGACTGGTTCATATTCAGTTTGTTATTGTTAAAATAAATACACACACTACAGTTATCTAGTATCTGCCTAAAGGTTGAAAATAACAAGAGTTTGGGGCAGACATAGTGATACAGCAAATTAACCAAGTGCTTGGGACACCATGTTGGACTACCTGGGATCAAGCTCCACCTCTGCTTCTAATCCAGCTTCCCACTAATTAATCCCAGGAGTCTAGGGCTAATGGCCCAGGTGCTTTGACTTCTGCTGCCCCCAAAGAACACCCAGGTGGATTTTCTAAGATCCTGACTGTACTTTGGCCCAATTCTGGCTATTGTGGGACTTTGGAGAGTGAATCATTGAACCGAAGTTTCTCTTTCTCCCTCTCTCCTTCTCTCTCTGATTTTTTTCTGCCTTGTTCTCACATTTTCTGTCACTCTGCCTTTCAAGAGTGTGAAAACAAACAAACATGTAAAAAAAAAAAAAAACAGCAAGTGTCCAGTTGGTCTTGAACCCCAGCTGGCATTCCTTATTGAGGTAGTGATTTATGAAAAAACAAGCATCTATAATTTCCAAGAAAACTGCTTATCTTTCCTATTAATAAATTCCTGGATACTAATGAATAACTTTTCTAGGACCTGAGAAGGCAAGATTATGAAATGAAGAGCACATTTAAACATTCACCTGTCTCAATCCCAGTCACTTTTCCTTTTTCTTTGAAATATTTTCTGACAGATTTATTGTTTTTATTTTATTTGAAAGACAAAGAAACAAAGACAGATAAAGAAATCTTGTGTGCATGGTTTGCCTTAGGAATTCCTGCCACAGACAGAATTGGGCCAGTCTGAAGCTCATGCCTGGGAAAGCAGAGGGAGTCAGCCCAAGGACTTAGGCCCCTGAACCCACAATGGAGTATTGAATAAAGTTCCTGGCTTCTGCTTCGGCCTGGCCCAGCCCCGGCCTTTGTAGCCACCTGTTGGGTGAACCCCTAGATTCAGAGAGAGGAAGAATGCTCAAGATGCCCCGTGCACTGCTTCTCTGCCCAAACGGATTCGATGGCTAGCCTGAGCCAGGCAGAAGCCAGGAAGCAGGAGCTCCAGTCAGGATTCCCACAACATAAGGGGGAAGGGTCCAGAGTACCTGGGCTAACAGTGGCTGCGTCCCTGAGTCACAGCCTGGAGATGCAGGACTGGAAGCGGCCCTGCAGCATCGATGCTGGATGAGGCAACGTGCATATGCGTCCAGCGGCGCCATGGCGGCCACCCATGAGGAGTGCGCCTGCGCCAGCGCTGTGACCCGGAAGTGCAACCGCACGGGCGGCCTCTTCTGCCCCGCGGTGCTCAGGTGGGAGTCCGCGCCGCGTTCTCACCTGCCCAGAGCCTGCGCAAGCCCTGAGGAGCTGTCCTCCATGCTGCTGTCCGACGCTGCAGGCCAAGCCTGGGGGAGACCCAGCGCCCCCAGGGTCAGGCCGGGATCAGGAGAGGCTGCGGCGGGAGGCGGCAGTTTTGTTCCCTTGGGCTTGTGGAAATTTCTGGACGCGGTCCTCTTCTTTGGCCCCTGTGGAAGTCTACACCTCAGGATTCAACTTCTGTCCCTAAGGAGCAGAAACGTTCTCTCTGCCGGTGTTCAGTGCAGTGGCGATCCTGTCACAAGGTAGGCGGGGCCCCGGGTGCACAAAGCGGGGAGGGTGTGTGTGTGTGTGAGGGGGCGCGGGGACGGGAGGAGGAGAGAGGGGGCCAAGGGGGAGAACGAAAAGGGGGCGGGAAGGTGGGGAGGCGAGGAAGGGAGGGGAAGAAACGCGCGTGGGGGAGCGGAAAGTGACAGGAGTCCAGGTGGGTGGCGGGGGGTGGGGGGGGGGACGGGAGGTTGGGAGAGGAACTTATCCCGCAGCCCCGGTTCCGTTTTGGGGTTTTTGGTCCCTGGCCGGAAGTAGCCTTGGCAGCGTCAGTGAGAAGAGGCCTTGACGGCCTCCCTTATCCGGGTTGTTCGGAAGTGTAAGGTGTGTGTGCAGGAAAATGGTCACTGAGCGTTTGAATTAATTTGCACACAATCTGGTGAATTTTCACAGACTGCACACACGGAGGGGAAAGCAGAAACATAAGACAAACCCCAAGAATCGCTCTGTGCTCTGTTCCAGCCTGCCCAGGCTTCTGACACTGAATAGTACTAGTTCTTTTTTTTTTTTCTTTCTTTCTTTCTCTGTTAAATTTGGTTTGAAAGGCAGAGTTATACATGAGGCGGTGCGGGAGAGATCTTCAATGTATGAGTTCACTCCACAGGTGGCTACAATGGCCAGAGCTGGGCCAGGCCAAAGCAGAAGCCAGGGACTTTATCCAGTACTCCAGTGTGAGTTCACGTCCCCAAGCCCTTGGGCCGCTTCCTCTGCTTTCCCTGGCATGTTAGCAGACAACTGGATCACAAGTGGAACAAAGGGGAAGGAGGGGGGTTCGGAGCAGATGAAGCCGCCGCCTCCAGTACCGGCATCCCTTATGGGTGTCGGTTCAAGTCCCAGCTGCTCCACTTCCGTTCCAGCTCTCTGCTAGGGCCTGGCAAAGCAGTAGAAGCTGGCCCAAGTCCTTTTGGGCCCCTGCACCTGTGTACGAGTCCTGGAGGAAGCTCCTGGCTCCTGGTTTCAAATCAGCTTAGCTCTGGCTGTTGCATCCATTTAGGGAGTGGACCTGCGGATGGAAGACTTTTCTCTTTCCCTCTGGCTCTCTGTAACTCTACTTTTTAAATGAATATATAAATCTTTAAAAAAAAATGTATAACAGGCAGGAATCCAGTTGGCGTCTATATGGAATGACATTGTTCCAGGCAGTGTCATAACCTGCCATGCCACAAGGCAGGTCCCTGTAAGTACTTTTCTGCCTAAGGTTTCTTTTTAGCTGAGCAAAAACAGGATATGTGAATTTAATCACTAATATATATTTAATAATTTTCATTATACTTTATAATTATGTTTCTATAGTTATTATAAATTATAACATTTAGTAATTATGGAAGCATTCAAGTTTTTTGTTTCTCTTTGTGAGAATATTGGCATATTCTACTTTTCAAGGAATTCACACAGTTCATTTATCTTAGGAAATTTTTGGTCACAGAGTTGTTCATACTATTCCTTTACATTATCTTGATCATGGGGTCATGGTGTCACCGTTTCATTAATAATATTGGTAATTTGCACCTTTTTTTCTTGGCTGGTCCTGATAAGAAGTTCACGAATTTTGTTGATGTTTTCAAAGAACCAAATTTTAGTTTTGTTGATCTTTTTCTACAGTTGTACTTTTTTCAGTCCCACTAACTAGTACTTCTAACTTTCATGATTTGTTTTCTTCACCTTGCTTTAAGTGGTTAAGTTGCTTTTCTTCCTCTGACTTCCTAGGGTGAAAGCGTAGCTCACTGATCTTGGTTCTTCTTTTCTAAAATATGCATCCATTAATATAAATTGGCAGGATACAGTTTCAATTTAGTTTGAAATATTTTTATTTGAGATCTATAAACGTGTTATTTTGAGGTTTGTTTATTTTTCTCCAAGTTTTTGATATTTTCCATCTTTTTTGTACTGACTTCTCAGGTAGTTGCATTGTGATCTGAGAGCTTACATTGTGTGGCACCTCTTTCTTAGGAGTTGAGGTCTGCTCTACACCTACAAACATGGTCAGAGTGGATGTGCCATGTGGGTCTGAGAAGTGTGTCGTGTTCTGTTGCTGTGAACAGAGCATCCTCTAAGGATCCGTTTGGCACATGGTTGATTTAGGTGCTTTTCTGTTCAGCTACATCCTTACTGATTGTCTAACTGCTGATCTGCTAACCAAAGAGATGTCTTGACGTCTGTGAGTGTAATAGTGCATTCGTTTATTTCTCTTTGTAGTTTTAACAATTGGTGTTTATGTATTTTGGCATGAGGCTTATTTTTGGACTCACAATCATAATCCATTGAAATGTGTATCTTCTGTTCTTTGTAAGTCTTGAGACGCAGTATTGTGATTTCACCCAGTTTCTTGTTTTTCATCGTCATGATAGTCAATTGTCTTGGGTTTTCCTGATTACAGTCAGGTTTGTTTTTTTCTCAAAAACTTCTTGCTGGAATTTTTATTTAGATTATCATAAACCTATAGAACCATTTTACAAGATGTGGTATCTTAATAATATTCAACCTTCCGATCCTATACACAGTGTATTTACTTAGATCTTCTTTAGTTTCCATCATCAGCATTTTAATCTTCAGCCAATATATTTTCTATTTTATTCATAGAGTTACGAGTTTTCATTTTTTATGCTATTTTAATTTTTATATCAGTATCTACCTGTGCACTGATGGTAGTATACAATTGATTTTCTAATAAGTAATTGTTTTTTTAGATATTTTATTTATTTGAAAGGCAGAGCTAAAGGTAGAGGCAGAGGGAAAGAGACAGAGACAAATAGAGTCTTCCAGAGGTCTTCCAGGTTCACTCTCCAGATGGCTGCAGTGGCCACAGCTGAGCCAATCAGAAAACAGGAACCAGGAGTTTCTTCTGGGTGTTAGAGGGAGGTGCAGGGGCCCAAGAACTTGGGCCATCTTCCACTGCTTTCCCAGGCCATAGCAGAGAATAGGATCAGAAGTGGAGCATCCAGTACTCGAGCTGGTGCCCATGTTGGGTGCCAGCACTGCAGGTGGTGGTTTTACCTGATGGGCCATAGTGCTGGCCCTGCAATTGATATTTTTACATTACCCTTCTACCCATCATGGTCTTGCTAAAATAATTTATTTATTCATAGTAGCTCTTTAGAAAATGCTTTTGGAACTATTTGTAGATAATGTCTTCCCTTTTTTTTTTTCCACAGGCAGAGTGGACAGTGAGAGACAGAGAAAAAGGTCTTCCTTTTTGCTGTTGGTTCACCCCCAATGGCAACTGCAGCCGGTACATCGCACTGATCCAAAGCCAGGAGCCAGGTGCTTCTCCTGGTCTCCCATGCAGGTGCAGGGCCCAAGGACCTGGGCCATCCTCCACTGTACTCCCAGGCCATAGCAGAGAGCTGGCCTGGAAGAGAGGCAACCGGGATATAATCTGGCACCCCGACCGGGACTAGAACCCAGTGTACTGGCACTGCAAGGCGGAGGATTAGCCTATTGAGCCACGGCGCTGGCCGGTTTTTTTTTAATGGCTTAAATATCAAATGGCTGTGGCCTCATTGTGACCAATGCAAATGGCCCAGAAGTATGTGGAGTAAAAGTTCCTTGCACCTTCTGCACAGTTAGCACCAGTTGCTGTGGGTACACACATGCTGTATGGATGCACCTGCATTCTGGATTCTCCAAGCAGAGCACCCTGACGTGGGCCCCATTTTCCTGTGTTTCATAGTGGAGCTGGAATGTGCAGCTGAAGGTTCTGGGTTGGCTCCAGACTGTGCCCTGTACTGAGTGACTAATTTATTCTCCATGCCTCAGTGTCCCCAATGGGGCCATGGAGTTAACAGCAGTATGACCCCATGAGACTGCAGTGGAACTCTGAGGAATTTTATGGGACAGTGCTTTGTGTTATTACTGTTCTTTTACTATTATTTATATTATTTGTATCATTATTATTTTTCTCATGCGTCTCTTGTTTGTACCTTGTTGCTTTCTTCTGTTTGCTTGTTTTAATTTTGAAGGACTATCATTGAGACAGAGCAGGTTAAGATGCTGCCCATGCTGGCATCCCATATGAGTGCCAGTTCAAGTCCTAATTGCTCTACTTGCAATCCAGTCCCCTGTGCATGTACTCTGAAGGCAGCAGAGGATGGCACACGAACTTGGACCACTTACACCCACATGGGAGTCCCAAATGGAATTCCAGGCTGCTGGCTTCAGCCTGGCCCATCCCTGGTTACTGAGGCTATTTTGAGGATGAAACTGCAGATGGAAGAGATATTTCTCTCTTTACCTCCCCATTCTCTCTCTGTATAATGTAGCATTTAAAAATTTTATTTATATCAAGGGAACAAATTTCATGTACTTCATATACACACTTATAAGAACATAACGATACTTCCCACTACACCCTCCTCTCTCCCTCACTCCCACCCTGCTCCTCCTTCCTTTTTTTCTTTTAAATTTTACATGAATACTTTAAATTTACTTTATTTAGTGGAGGGTTAAGCTTGTGATTATGAAGAATTCAACAAGTAGTAAGTAGAAAAACCATTCCTCCAGAGTATAGACAAGGGCTATAAATAATAATCAAATCTCAGAATGTCAGTTTTGCTCATATACATCATGTTCCTTTGGTTTATGTTAGTTACCACAAATCAGAGAAAACAAATTTGTCATTTCGTGACTGGCTAATTTCAGTAAGCATAATGGTCTGCAGTTGCATCCATTTTATTGTGAAAGACTGGATTACATTCTTTTTATGGCTAGGTAGTATTTTATCATGCATATACACCACAATATCTAGTCATCAGTTGTTGGATATTTGAGTTGATTTTCTATCTTACCTATTGTTAGTTGAGCTGCAATAAACATCAGGTTACAGCATCTTTCATATGCTGATTTCATTTCTTTTGGGTTAATTCCCAGGAGTGGGATGGCTGGGTCATATGGTAGGTCTGTTTTCAGATTTCTGAGGAATCTCCATACTGTCTTCCATGATGATTGTACTACTTTACATTTCCGCCAACAGAATATTAGGGTGCCTTTTCCCCTACATCCTCACCAGCATTTTTTTGATATTTTTATCATAGCAATTCTAATTGGGGTGAGGTGAAACCTCATTGTGGTTTTTTATTTGTATTTCCCTCATGGCCAGTGATCTTGAGCATTTTTTCATCTATTGGCCATTTGTATCTCATCCTTTGAAACATGCCTGTTCCTATCCTTAGCCCATTTCTTAACTGGATTGCTTGTCTTATTGTTGGTTTTCTTGAGCTCAATATTAATCCTTTATCAGGTGTATAGTTTGCAAATATTGTCTACCATTCTGTAGGTTACCTCTTTACTTTGTTGAGTATTTCCATTGCAGTGCAGAAACTTCTTAGCTTGATATAAACCCATTTGTCCTTTTTTGCCTTTATTGCCTGTGTTTCTGAGATCTTTTCCAAGATGTTTTTGCCTTGGCCAATGTCTTACAGTCTCCCTTATTTATCCCTCGAATAATTTGATGATTTCCAGTCTTAGTTTTAGATCTCTGATCCATTGTGAGTGGATGTTTATAACAGGTGTATGGTATGATGGGTCTGGTTTCATACTTCTGCATGCAGCAATCCACTTTTTCTAGAATCATTTGTTGAAGATACTGTCCTTTCTTCAGATAGTGATTTTATCTCATTTGTCAAAGGTTATTGGTTGTAGATGTTATGGATAAAAACTTCTGGGGACTCTAATCTGTTCCATTTGTCTAGATATCTATTCTTGGGCAAGTACCAGGCTGTTTTGATTGTAAGTATCATGTAATATGTACTGAAAATGGTTTTCTGATGCCTTCAGGTTTATTTTGTTGTTGTTGTTTAGTATTGCTTTAGCAATTTGCAGTCTCTTGTGATTCCATATGGATTTTAGGACCATTTATTCCAGATCTAAGAAGAATGTCTTTGGTATTTTGATTGGAATCACATTGAATCTTAATTGCTTTGGACAGGGCAGACATTTTGATTATAGTAATTCTTCCAATCCATGAACATAAAGATATTTCCATTTGGGGTGGGGTCTTCTATATCTTTCCTTCATGTTCCACGTTTTTATGTATAGATCGTTCACATTCTTGGTTATCCCAAGCTATTTAAATATTTTTATAGCTATTGTCAAAGGAACTGTTCTTACAAGTTCTTTATCAGCCATGGGATTTTTTGTGTATACAAAAGTTATTGCTTTTTGTGTGTTGGTTTTGTATCCTGCAACTTTGCCAAACTCTCTTATGAGTTCCAATAATCTTGCTGGTTTTTTGGTTCCCCTGTATATAGGATCATATCATCTGCAGGAATAATTTGATTTCCTCCTTTCTAATTTGTATCCCTTTGATTTCCTTTTTTTATTGCCTAATGTTTCTGGCTAGAGCTTACAGACTATATTGAATCTTATTAGAAATGCTTCCAGCTTTTCCCCATTCAATATGATGCTGAATGTGGGTTTGTCTTATATTGCCTTGATTGTGTTGAATTATATTTCTTGTATATCTAATTTGCTTTAGTTTTCTTAATCATGAAAGAATGCTGTATATTATCAAATTCTTGCTTTGCATCTGTTGTGATAATAGTATGGTTTTTTCTTCAATTTGTTAATGTGATATATTACACTTCATTATTTGCATATTTTGAGTGATCCCTGCATACCAGGGATAAATCCCATTTGGTCGGGGTGAATGCTCTTTAGGATGTGTTCTTGGATTCAGTTAGCTAGAATTTTGTTGAGGATTTTGGTGTCTGTTCATCAGGGATATTGGTCTATGATTGTTGTATCATTTTCTGGTTTTGGAATTAATGTGATGCTGACCTCATAGAAGAAGTTTGAGAGGATTCCCTCCATTGCAGTTGTTTGAAGTAGTTAAAGAGATATGGGATTAGTTCTTTTTGGTAGAATTCAGCAGTGCAGTCATCTTTTCTTTGTTGGCTTTTTTTTTGGGGGGGGGGAGGGTCATTATTACTGATTGAATCTCTGTCTTGGTTATTGGGTCACTTAGATTTTCTATATATTTATGACTCAAATTTGGTACATTTTAAGTTTCCAGAAATCTATCCATTTTGTCTAGATTTTCTGATTTGTTGGCGTATGAATGCTTGTGCTAATTCCTGACAGCTACAGGATGTCCATTGTAACATCTCAATTTTCCTCTCTGATTTATGAGAGATTGTTTTATGGCCTATGGTATGGTCTATCCTAGAGAAAGTTTCATGCACTGATAAAAAAATGTGGGTTCTTCAGCTTTGAGATGACATGTTCTGTGAGCATCGATTAGGTCCATTTGGTTGGTCAGTAATGTAGATTAGCTCTGTTGTTTCTTTGGTTGATCTGTTCACTGATGAAAGTGTAGAATGGCATGTTGGCTTGTTTAAAACTTTTTAAGCATTTAAATATGGAAACCCTAGGAATTCAGATTGAGTTTAGGTGAGAAACTTCCATGGTGCTCCCCCCCAACACGTAATCTCCAAACATGTGCTCACACCCAACTATCATTTTGAGCCAAGGGCCACAGTGGTCACCAGACAAGCTTGGGAAAGGGAAGGCTTTTCTGGACCAGGATACTGAGTACAGTGGCCACAACCTGTCCCAGTGAAGCTGGGTGAGATCCCACTTTGCCTGAGCCTTGGTTCCAAGTACTTACCCCACCAACCTGTTTGACTTTACTTAAAAGACACAAATTCTAGTTAATTTGCTAAGAATGTCAGCAGCAAACAGGGTGTTAATCTTCAACCATGAGGCTGCTCTCCTGAGTTTAGAACAGAAACAACTGGACTGGTCACATACTCATGAAGCAGGCCCTGCATTTTCAGTTCCATAGTGTAAATGGGCTAATTCTGCACTTACCTACAGTATACAACTATGTATATACACAGTGGAGTGTACGCATGTTGATGGCAGTATAGCATGTACTAGTTTATAATTCTCATTTCAATTTTCATTTACCGGTTTCCGTCAAATGCACACCCTTTCATTTTCTATTTCTGAGCAGTGAGTTTGATCAGGGCAGGGTAACCATGTAATTTGTTACTTGGATATTGTCTTACATATTCTCTAGACAGGCTTCCTACTGTCTTTAACATTTCAGGATACAAAACTTTTGAAATTTTAGGCTAGTGAAGTTTATGAATTTTTTAAAAAATTATTTCTTCCCCTGAAAACTCTGAGGCCCCCAAAACATAAACCTAATTTCCTTAATTTTGATTTATATTTTAAGGATAGGAATCTATGCTTGTTTTATTTTCCAGGCTTTTTGCAGTATAACTAACATAAATTATATATTATTATATCACAGTGTTTGTTTTGATATGAGGTTACTTAAAAATTCATTGAAATTTCACATTACCTTCATTGCATTTCTGCACAAACTTTCTGGAGTCTCCTCATACTTATAATACACTATAAAAGGATAAGCACAATAAAGCTAATTAATCTATCACTTTCATGGTGTTTTTAAAAGACTCCTGATCTTAGCAGATCCCGTGTATACAATATAGTACGTCGACTGTGGTTTCTGTACTGTATATATTAGATGTCCAAAACTTTATCTCATAACTGTAAATATGTATTGTTTGACTGACATCTCCTCATTTCCTTGCTCCCAGCCCATGACAAACACCATCCTCCTCTCTGGTTGTTTGACTTCAATGCATTCCACATCTAAGTGTTCATGTAGTAGCTCCTGTTTCTATGTCTTATTTCACCCAGTGAAATATCTTCTGGTTCCACAACTTTGATTCCATGTTGTAATTAATATAAGGATTTCATTCCTTTTTAAGATTTGGAAAGGGTGCCACTGTGTGTAAATCACATGTTTTTTAAGCATCTGTAAACAGACACTTGAGTTATTTTCTGATCTTGCAATTATAATGTTTGATACAGCAGCAGCAGCTGATGGCTTAAATAGTTGTTCCCTGCTACCACATTGGAGACCAGTATTGAATCCAGCTTCTTCCTGGCTCAGGTCAGCCCTAGGTGTTTTTGGTATGTGGGGAATGGACTACTGGATGATTGGGTATCTCTTTGTGGCTCTGGTTCTCTACCCCTTCCACTCAACACTCTCTCCCTATCTCTCTCTCTCTCTCTCTCTCTCTATATATATATATATATATATATATACATATATATATATAGAATTTCACCTCTGAAACTGTGGAAAAATGT
The DNA here is from genome assembly GCF_051225735.1 of Oryctolagus cuniculus. NCBI lineage: Eukaryota > Metazoa > Chordata > Mammalia > Lagomorpha > Leporidae > Oryctolagus > Oryctolagus cuniculus. Next base: position 39,681,642 of record NC_142885.1, on the reverse strand, counting down.
TATGGACAATTGGTGCCTGATCAGTTAGATTAATTAGATTCCCTGGTGTCACACAATATGATTGGATGACTATTGTTCACAGTAATGTATTATGTATTTTATGAGAAAATGGAAGAAAGGAGCTCAGGGTTCCAACCATAAAATAGTGTCACAAGATAAATGTGCATTTGATTGGTTCAATTTGTATACATATATGGAAATGTCACACTGTAGCCCATAAATATTACAGCTGTTAGCAAAAAAAATGAAAAAATCAGCATTTTATTTGGTGTATAAAGTTAAGGGGTGTTAAAATGTTTAATATCACAATTAATATTGCAGTATTTAGAAACATTTCATTAATATTGGGACAAACATAATCTGGAAGCAATTGGTCTTACCAAGATGAGTGGAAAGGCTACCATGGTTTATTTTAAGTTGGTGGTGAAAATTTATTATAGATTGTTCCCTTCAGTTAAGAAAAATGTAACTAGAGAAATACAAAAATATGAAATCAAATGATAGACTATTTTTTTAAAAATTAAGATTTTATTGGTGTTGAGAATCAATACACAGACATTTTGATGTGTACACAATTCTTAATATACACACCAAAAATCTTAAAAAGTCATGAATTTTTATTCTTAAATTTGATATTTTATTTTGAAGATACATATTTTTGATTTATCTTATGCTTAAAGGCTTAATGTCCCATGAAAGCACAGTAGATTTAGAAAGGAAGAATGTATGCGCCAGTGCCGTGGCTCACTAGGCTAATCCTCCGCCTTGTGGCACCAGCACACCGGGTTCTAGTCCCAGTCGGGGAGCCGGATTCTGTCCCGGCCGCCCCTCTTCCAGGCCAGCTCTCTGCTGTGGCCCGGGAGTGCAGTGGAGGGTGGCCCAAGTACTTGGGCCCTGCACCCCATGGGAGACCAGCATAAGTACCTGGCTCCTGCCATAGGATCAGTTTGGTGCGCCAGCTGCAGCGTGCCGGCCGTGGTGGCCATTGGAGGGTGAACCAACAGCAAAGGAAGACCTTTTTCTCTGTCTCTCTCTCTCACTGTCCACTCTGCCTGTCAAAAAAAAAAAAAAGAATGTATGCAAGGACAATAAAGAATAACTGAATTTAAAAATATCAACTATAGTCATCCACAATAAATTCACAGTTTTCAGGCTCCTCTCAGAAATGGTGCACCCAGGAGTGTCAGCCCAACTGTAACTACCACATGTTTTTACATTTATTTCATGCTTTGGAGAGTAATGTGATCACCACAGAATAAAAATAGCATATTTGCATTGATGAAAAGATATTTTATGCAATTCCTCATTGTCCACCAACACAGACAACTGTTGATTTAAACTTTTCTTAAGAGATTTGCTTTGTCTTACATGTCTGTAATTGGATTCATACAGTAGAAGTGTTTAGTCTTTTGATTGATTTTTTTAAAGATTTATTTATTTTACTTGAAAGTCAGAGTTACACAGAGAGAGAAGGAGAGGCAGAGAGAAAAGTCTTCCATCCACTGGTTCACTCTGTAGTTGGCCACAACAGTTGTAGCTGCACCAATCTGAAGCCAGGAGCCAGGAGTTTCTTCGAGGTCTCACACACAAGTGCAGGGGCTCAAGGCCTTCTTCTACTGCTTTCCCAGGCCATAGCAGCAAGCTGGATAGGAAGTGGAGCAGCCAGGACTTGAACCGGCTCCCATATGGGATGTTGGCACTGCAATCAGTGCCTTTACACATATATCACAGCGTGGGCCCCTGATTCTGATTTCTTTATGTGTTTTTTTTTTTTTTTAGTTTGTTTCTTTAGTGACATGTTTTTTTTGTTTTTTTTTTGTTTTTGTTTTTCTTTTATGTTTTTTAACTTTTATTTAATGAATATAAATTTCCAAAGTACAACTTATGCATTACAGTGGATTCCCCCCCATAAATTCCCTCCCACCCGCAACCCTCCTCTTTCCTGCTCCCTCCCCCTTTCCATTCACATCAAGATTCATTTTCCATTCTCTTTATATAAAGAAGATCAGTTTAGCATATATTAAGTAAAGATTTCAACAGTTTGCAACCACATAGAAACACAAAGTGAAAAATACTGTTTGAGTACTAGTTATAGCATTAAATCACAATGTACAGCACATTAAGGACAGAGATCCTACATGCGGAATAAGTGCACAGTGACTCCTGTTGTTGACTTAACAAATTGACACTCTTGTTTATGGCATCAGTAATCACCCTAGGCACTTGTCATGAGGCGCCAAGGCTGTGGAAGCCTTTTGAGTTCACCAACTCTGATCATATTTAGACAAGGTCGTAGTCAAAGTGGAAGTACTTTCCTCCCTTCAGAGAAAGGTACCTCCTTCTTTGATGACCTGTTCTTTTCACTGGGATCTCACTCGCGGAGATCTTTCATGTAGGGTTTTTTTTTTTTTTGCCAGAGTGTTTTGGCCTTCCATGCCTGTAATACTTTCATGGGCTTTTCAGCCAGATCCGGGTGCCTTTAGGGCTGATTCTGAGGCCAGAGTGCTCTTTAAGACATCTGCCATTCTATGAGTCTGCTGTGTATCTCGCTTCCCATGTTGGATCATTCTCTCCCTTTTTTATTCTATCAGTTAGTATTTGCAGACACTAGTCTTGTTTATGTGATCCCTTTGCCTCTTAGTCCGATCATTATGATCAATTGTGAAAAGAAATTGATCACTTGGACTAGTGAGATGGCATTGGTACATGCCACCTTGATGGGATTGAATTGGAATCCCCTGGTATGTTTCTAACTCTACCGTTTGGGGCAAGTCAGCTGGAGCATGTCCCGAATTGCACATCTCTTCCCTCTCTTATTCCCGCTCTTATATTTAACAGTGATCACTTTTCATTTAAGTTTCAACACTTAAGATTAAGTGTGTATTGATTGCAGTATTCAACCAAAAGTATTAAGTAGAACAAACAAAAAAAATACTAAGAGGGATAACTTGTTAAGTTGTTCAACAGTCAGGGCAAGGGCTGATCAAGTCACTGTTTCTCATAGTGTTCATTTCACTTTAACAGGTTACCTTGTTGGTACTCAGTTAGTTGTCACCGATCAGGAAGAACATATGGTATTTGTCCCTGTGGGATTGGCTTATTTCACTCAGCATAAGTTTTCCAAATTCCTAACAGGGATCACTTTCCAGTTAAAATTTAAACACCTCAGAATAATTGTGTGTTAATTACAGAGTTCAACCAATGGTACTAGAACAAAAAAAAATACTAAAATGGATAAAGTATTACATTGTACATCAACAGTCAGGACAAGAGCTGATCAAGTCACTGTTTCTCTTACTGTCCATTTCACTTCAACAGGTTTCCCCTTAGTTTGCTCAGTTAGTTGTCGCTGATCAGGGAGAACATATGATATTTGTCCCTTTGGGACTGGCTTAATTCACTCAGCATGATGTTTTCCAAATTCCTCCATCTTGTTGCAAATGACTGGGTTTCATTGTTTTTTACTGCTGTATAGTATTCTATAGAGTACATGTCCCATAATTTCTATATCCAGTCTGTTGTTGGGCATTTGGGTTGGTTCCAGGTTTTAGCTATTGTGAATTGAGCTGCAATAAACATTAAGGTGCAGACAGCTTTTTTGTTTGCCAATTTAATTTCCTTTGGGTAAAGTCCAAGAAGTGGGATGGCTGGGTTGAATGGTAGGGTTATATTCAATTTTCTGAGGAATCTCCAGACTGACTTCCATAGTGGCTTAACTAGTTTGCATTCCCACCAACAGTGGGTTAGTGTCCATTTTTCCCTACATCCTCTCCAGCATCTATTGTTGGTAGATTTCTGAATATGAGCCATTGTCACCGGGGTGAGGTGAAACCTCATTGTGGTTTTGATTTGCATTTCCCTGATGGCTAGTGATCTTGAACATTTTTTCATGTGTCCGTTGGCCATTTGGATTTCCTCTTTTGAAAAATGTCTATTGAGGTCCTTGGCCCATCTCTTAAGTGGGTTGTTTGTTTTGATGTTGTGGAGTTTCTTGATTTCTTTGTAGATTCTGGTTATCAACCCTTTATCAGTTGCATAGTTTGCAAATATTTTTTCCCATTCTGTCGGCTGCCTCTTCACTTTATTGACTGTTTTTTTTTTTTTTTGCAGTACAGAAACTTCTCAATTTGATGCAATCCCAAATGTTAATTTTGGTTTTGACTGCCTGTGCCTCCAGGGTCTTTTCCAAGAAGTCTTTGCCAGTACCTATATCTGGCAGGGTTTTTCCAATGCTCTCTAGTAATTTGATGGTGTTCGGTTGTAGATTCAAGTCTTTAATCCATGTTGAGTGAATTTTTGTGTAAGGTGAAAGGTAGGGGTCTTGCTTCATGCTTCTGCACGTGGAAATCCAGTTTTCCCAGCACCATTTATTGAATAGACTGTCCTTACTCCAGGGATTGGTTTTATATCCTTGATCAAATATGAGTTGGCTGTAGATGTTTGGGTTGATTTCTGGTGTTTCAATTCTATTCCATTGGTCTATCCATCTGTTTCTGTACCAGTCCCATGCTGTTTTGATTACAACTGCCCTGTAGTATGTCCTGAAATCTGGTATTGTGATGCCTCCGGCTTTGTTTGTGTTGTACAAGATTGCTTTAGCTATTCGAGGTCTTTTGTGTCTCCATATGAGTTTCAGCATCATTTTTTCCAGATCTGAGAAGAAGGTTTTCGGTATCTTGATTAGTATCGCATTGAATCTGCAAATTGCTTTTGGGAGAATGGACATTTTGATGATATTGATTCTTCCAATCCATGAGCATGAAAGATTTTTCCATTTTTTGGTATCCTCTTCTGTTTCTTTCTTGAAGATTTTATAATTTTCATCATAGAGATCTTTAACGTCCTTGGTTAACTTTATTCCATGGTATTTGATTGTTTTTGTAGCTATTGTGAATGGGATTGATCTTAGAAGTTCTTCCTCAGCCATGGCATTGTCTGTGTATACAAAGGCTGTTGATTTTTGTGCATTGATTTTATATCCTGCTACTTTGCCAAGCTCTTCTATGAGTTCCAATAGTCTCTACTTTAGTAGAGTTCTTTGGGTCCCCTAAGTAAAGAATCTTATCATCTGCAAAGAGGGATAGTTTGAGTTCTTCCTTCCCAATTTGTATCCCTTTAATTTCTTTTTCTTGCCTAATGGCTCTGGCTAGAACTTCCAGAACTATATTGAATAGCACTGGTGAGAGTGGGCATCCCTGTCTGGTGCCAGATCTCAGTGGAAATGCTTCCAACTTCCCCATTCAATAGGATGTTGGCTGTGGGTTTTTCATAGATTACTTTGATTGTATTGAGGAATGTTCCTTCAATACCCAGTTTGCTTAGAGTTTTCATCATGAAAGGGTGTTGTATTTTATCAAATGCTTTCTCTGTGTCTATTGAGATAATCATATGGTTTTTCTTCTGCAGTCTGTTAATGTGGTGTATCACATTGATTGATTTGTGAATGTTGAACCATCCCTGCATACCAGGGATAAATCCCACTTGGTCTGGGTGGATGATCTTTCTGATGTGTTATTGGCCAGAATTTGATTGAGGATTTTTGCATCTATGGTCATCAGGGATATTGGTCTGTAATTCTCTTTCAATGCTGCATCATTTTCCAGCTTAGGAATTAAGGTGATGCTGGCTTCATAGAAAGCGTTTGGGAGGATTCCCTCTTTTTCGATTGTTCTGAATAGTTTGAGAAGAATTGGAGTTAGTTCTTTCCTCTTTAAATGTCTGGTAGAATTCAGCAGTGAATCTGTCTGGTCCTGGGCTTTTCTTTGTTGGGAGGGCCTTTATTACTGTTTCAATTTCTGTCTCAGTTATGGGTCTGTTTAGGTTTTCGATGTCTTCCTGGTTCAATTTAGGTAGGTTGCATGTGTCCAGGAATCTATCCATTTCTGATAGGTTTCCCTGTTTGCTGGCATACAAGTCCTTGTAGTAATTTCTGATGATTCTTTTTATTTCTGTGGTGTCTGTTGTTATGTTTCCTTTTTCATCTCTGATTTTATTGATTAGGGTCTTTTCTCTTCTTTTTTTAAGTTAGTTGGGCCAATGGGGTGTCAATTTTGTTTATTTTTTCAAAAAACCAGCTCCTCGTTTGGCTGATTTTTTGTAATGTTTTTCTTGATTCAATCCTGTTGATTTCTTCTCTGATTTTAATTATTTCTCTTCTCCTACTAGATTTGGGTCTGGTTTGCTGCAGATTTTCTAGATCCTTGAGATGAATTGAAAGCTCATCTATTTTGTGCCTTTCCAATTTCTTGATGTAGGCACCTATTGATATAAACTTTCCTCTTAACACTGCTTTTTCTGTATCCCATAAGTTTTTGTATGTTGTGCTGTTATCCTCATTTACTTCCAGAAAATTTTTGATTTCTCTTTTAATTTCTTCTGTGACCCATTGTTCATTCAGGAGCATGTTGTTCAATCTCCATTCATTTTCATATGCTCTAGGGATTCCTGAGTTGCTAATTTCCAACTTCATTCCTTTATGGTCTGAGAAGCTGCATGGTATGATTCTAATTCTTTTGAATTTGCTGAGACGCTTTATGGCCTAATATGTGGTCAATCCTAGAGAAGGTTCCATGTACTGCTGAGAAGAATGTAAATGCTTTCTGTGTAGGATGAAAAGTTCTGTAGATATCTGTTACATCCATTTGGGCTATAGTGTCCTTTAAATCTGCTGTTTCCTTTTCAATCTTCTGTCCTGTTGATCTATTTCTGAGAGTGGAGTATTGAAGTCCCCCAGTACTATTGTATTGGGGTCTAAGTCTCCCTTTAAGTCCCTTAACAAATCTTTTAAATAAACCAGTGCCCTGTAATTAGGTGCATATACATTTATAATAGTTACATCTTCCTGTTGAATTGAACCCTTAATCATTATATAGTGCCCCTCTTTGTCTCTCTTAACAGTTTTTGTATTAAAGTTTATGTTGTCTGATATTAATATGGCTACACCTGCTTTTTTTGGTTTCTGTTGGCATGGTATATCTTTTTCCAGCCTTTCACTTTCAGTCTGTATGGATCTTTGTTGGAAAGATGTGTTTCTTGTAAGCAGCAAATAGATGGGTTTTGTTCCTTTACCCAACCAGCCAATTGGTGTCTTTTAACTGGACAGTTCAGGCCATTAACGTTCAATGTGACTATTGATAAGTAGTAACTTTGCCCTGCCATTTGCCAAAGATATTTTCTGATATATGTTTTGAACTTCCTGTGATGTTTTGGTGTGAGATTTCCTTCATTTACCTTCTTTCATATTGATGACCATGTTTCTGTGTTTCTGTAACAAATCTTTAAGCATCTTTTGCAGGGCTGGATGAGTGGTGACAAATTCTTTCAATTTCTGTTGTGCAAGGTCTTTATTTCACCTTAACTCACAAATGAGAGCTTAGCAGGATATAATATTCTGGGCTGGCAGTTTTTCTCTCTTAGTACCTGGGCTATGTCTCGCCATTCCCTCCTAGCTTGTAGGGTTTCTGATGAGAAGTCAGCTGTGAGTCTGATTGGAGATCCTCTGAGAGTAATCTGACGTTTCTCTCTTGCACATTTTAGGATCTTTTCTTTATGTTTCACTGTGGAGAGTTTAATTACCACGTGTCGTGGTGAGGATCTCTTTTGGTCATGCTTATTAGGGGTTCTATGAGCTTCCTGTACTAGGATGTCTCTGTCCTTCTCCAAACCTGGGAAATTTTCTGCTAATATCTCACTAAAAAGGCCTTCTAATCCTTTCTCCCTCTCCATGCCTTCAGGAACTCCTAAAACCCGAATGTTGGGTTTTTTAATAGTATCCTGAAGATTCCCGACAATATGTTTTAGATTTCTAATTTCCTCTTCTTTGGTTTGACTGTACATTTTCCTGTGCTCTGTCTTCTAAGTCTTATATTCTGTCTTCTGCTTCACCCATTCTGTTTCTAAGGCTCTCTAATGTGTTTGTCATTTGATCTATTGAGCTCTTCATTTCATTTTGATTTCTCTTCACTATCACACTTTCCTGTTCAACTAGCTTCTGCGTTTCATTTTGATTCCTCCTTAATATTTCATTTTCATGAGAGAGATTTTCTATCTTCTCAATTAAGGATTTCTGTAGTTTGAGAATTTGTTTTTGAGAACTTCTTAATGTTCTTATCAATTTTTTGAGATCTGCTTCTTGCATTTCTTCTATCTCATCATCTTCATAACCTTGAATTGGGGTGTCTATTTTTTGAGGGCGTCATAGTGTCTTCTTTGTTCTTGTTACCTCGGCTTTTGCATTTGTTTGTCATATTGGAGATATTCTTTCATTTTTTTCTCAGTATACTGTGACTCTAGATTAAGAGGACTGTCTGCTTTTGATGGATCCTTAGAGGCTGTGATGGGTGTGGCCAGAGAGCTCTGGTTCTACAGGGTTAAGGGTGTGCCAAAGGTGATTCACCCTGATTGTTCTCTTGCTCTCTCTCTCTCTCTCTCTTTTTTTTTTTTTTTTGACTCAGTTGGGAAGTAATTCCACACAGCTGAGTGGAATTGAGAGTAGTTGATGTATGAAATACCCTGTGGGTATTTGTTTGCTTAGAGTCAGGTTTTTCTGCTTGGCTAATGAGGGGCACCCGCTTTACAAATGCAATATGGCATGCACTGCTTTATTTACATAAAATGGCTTCTGCCCTTTGTCTTGCTTGGCTTTGTAAGGTGAGTGGAGAGAGAGGCTAAATGTCCTTGCTGATTCCCCTTATTTGATTTTTTTCTCTCCTCCAGCCAGCCTGGTGAACTTTCCCCAATGGGGTTTCAGGCCTCGTTCTCTGCAGGCTTTTTCTGCCTTTCCCCACCAATGTCTCGGGTTACCGAGAGATTTTTAGCTCACCTCCCCTTCTGGCGCTGGAGCGCAGACTCTGCGGCTCCGGCGGGTCCAGCGGGTCCAGCGGGTCCAGCGGGTCCAGCGGCTCTGGCGTCTCCTGTGGCTCAGCTTCCATGCGGTGGACTACCTTGCTCTCCCCATAGGTCCTCCAAGTCACAGCCACTAAATCTGGAAGAGTTTCCTCTGTAGTTTTTCCCTGATCCTTTTCCTGAGGCTACCGTAACTCCACTTTTATTAAACTACCTTTTCCCGTACTGTTGGTGTGCGCCCTTACTTTTCCGCCATCTTGGCTCTGCCCCCGACATGTTTTTTCTTAACTTCGTTTTTGACTGCCACATAGAATTAATTGTGAAGATAACACAACTCATTTTTTCTCCTTATACATAGACATTTGATGTTTTCCCATTTGGCTTTCATGAATAGTGCTGGGGTGGGCCTTTGTGTTCATGTTGGTTTTATATTTTTAAGGGCAAAATTGTGAGTAGAACTGCAGATCAATAATAGTAACTTCATCTAAAACACTTTGAGAAACTACTAAACTGTTTTTCAAAGTGTCTGCACCATTTTAGTGGAATTGCATGAAGTTCTCATGATCCTCAGATCTGTCAGCATTCATCTCTTGCTGAACCATAATCATTTTACTGGCTGTGAAGTGGTATCTTCTTGAGGTTTTGATTTGTGATTTCCTGGTGACTAATATTAAGCATATTTTTACATGGTTACTGGAAAAATGCATAATTTAATTCATTAAGTGACTTGAAAATTATTTATCTCCATTGTATTTTGTATTTTTGTGTAGCATTCGGATATTCTTAAAATTTTTATTTGTATTTTTCTTCCTTTCAATGCTATTTTGAATGCTGCTGTTTTTTCAGAATATTCATTGTTGTACAGAAATATAATTGATACTTTTACATCTGTCCTATGCCCTGAAAGATTACCAGATTTTACTTTGAGTATATAGTGAATTCATCAGTATTTCTTTTATATGCAGGATTATGTCTTAAGCAGTGCAAAGCAATTTTACTGTTTCCATTTGAAATCTGAAGACTTTTTTCTTTTTCTTTTCATGATTTTTTTAGTAAAGTTTCCCATTACCATGCTGAATAGAAGTGGTAACAGTATTTGTTTCTTGTTCCCAGTCCCAGCATTTGTAGATTTTCCATGGGTGGCCTTTCCCTGACAGAAGTGCTCTTCAATTCCTAATTTGTTTATGGTTTTCCTTTGAGATAGATTTAGAAAAAAAAAAAACACAAAACTTGTATTTATGGGGTTATCATATCTTGACTTTCCTTTATTTTACTAGTGAGTATAATATTAACTGAATTTTTAAATTTTAAATTTTTTAATTTGAGAGGTGGGGACTGAGAGCTCCTGCATGCATACTTACTGCCCAGATGCCTGCAATGGCCAAATCTGAGCTTGCACAATAAGAAGCCCCCAGAAACAGAATCCACGTTCCCAGTGTTGGTGGCAGGAACCCAATTATTTAAGCCATCACAACTGCCTCCAGGGATGTGCATTGGCAGGGACCAGAGTCAGGAACCCAGGATGGGATTTCATTGTGGGAATCTTAACCAGCATCTTAACTGCTACACCAAATGCCCACCAGTTCTCTCTTTATTCTATGCCTTTGGTGTGTGTAGCTGATCTTATGTCAGTATCACCCTATTTTGATTGCTGTTGATTTGTAGAGAGTTTTGAATTCAGGAAATGTGAGACCTCCAACTTGGTAATTCATTTTCAAACTTATTTTGGTTGTTTGGGGTCCTCTTACATTCTACATGAATTCTAAGTTGTTTTTAAAATTTTCTGCTAAAATTAAATGTTGATGTGTTTATAAGAGTTGCTTTGAATATGTAGATCATTTAGTGTGGTACTAACTTCTTAAAATGCTTTTATTTGTGTCATCTTCAATTCATTTCATTAACACTATAGTTTTTACTGTTTAATATTTTATTTCTTTGGTTAAGTTTATTCCTAAGTAATTTATTCCTGTTAGTGCTATTGCAAATCCAGCAGGACTTGCATTGAACTTGTAGATTTCCTAAGGAATATTAACATTTTAATGTTAATTCTTCTAATTCATGAACAGGGATGTCTTTCTATTTGCATGTGTTTTTGATGATTTATTTCATCAGTGCTTTATACTTTTATTGTTGTGATCTTTCACTTATTTGGTTAAATTTATTACTAAACATTTTTGTAGCTACTGTGAATTCTTTTTTCCTGTTTTATACTTTTTATTTTATTTAGGATACACAAATTTCATGTATTTCATATATACAGATTCAGGAACATGGTCATACTTTCCTCCCTAACCTCCCTCCTACCCGTACTCCCACCCTTCTCCCTCTTCCCTGTCCTATTCCCATTCTTACTTTTTTTTTTTTTACTTTTTACAAAGATCTTAAACTTACCTTTACAGGAGATCATTATTGGTGTATAAGAATACAACTTTTGGGGACCTAGCCGCGGGACCGAGCTGCGCAAGCCGAGCCGCGGGACGGACCGAGCCGCTGGAACGCGAGAGGAAACCCTTCTGGATTGAGTGGTCGTGAATCGGAGGACCTACTGGGAGAACAAGGTCGCCCACCGTGCGGAAGCCGAGCCGCGGGACCGAGCCGCGGAAGCCTAGCCGCGGGACCGAGCTGTGCAGGCCGAGCCGCGGGACAGAGCCGCTGGAACGCGAGGTGAGCCGAACCTCAATAGCCCGAGACACCGGCAGGCAAGCGGAGAGAGGAGACTAGAGGGAATGACCCCCGGGTGGGGGGGGACTTCACCAGGCTAACTGGAAGAGAGAGAGAGGTGACTGGTACGGACACATGTTTCTCTCTCTCCGCTCACCTCTCAAGGGCGAGCAAGACAAAGAGCAGGCGCCATCTTGGACATACGTCATAAGCAGAGCGACCTCAGGTCTGCACCGGCCCTGAGCCTAGCAGAAAAACCTGACTCTGGGCGGGGCGAATTAACAGGAGATTAGGACCTAGTAAATTTGTGGTGCTACTGAACTGAGTCTGTGAAAAAAGAGACGGTGGGGGAGAGAACTCACGGAATTCACGTGAGCACTCTCCAGAGACGCTACAATTCCGTAACTTTGGCAACCCAGTGGGAGACTGAAGGAGAATTTGAGCCCACTCTGAGGGCCAAACAGATTCCCTGTGTGGTCCTTGGGAAAGAGCTTCCAATCTCTGGTTCCTGCGGGTATATCACTTGCCTGCTAACTACCTCCAACTTCGTTCAGCTGTGCAGAATAACTTCCCTTTTGAATCAAAAAAAAAAAAAAAGAAGAGAGAGAGAGGTTTACCACGCCTAACCTGGGAGTGTCACCTTTGGCACACCAAACAGAGCTCTCAGGCCACACCCATCTCAAGCCCTAAGGCTCCATCAAAAACAGATAGTCCACTTAATCTAGAGCCATAGTATAACAAGAAAAAGCACCACAGTGAAGAAACCAAATATCTCCAATATGCCAAATAACAAATGCAAAAACCAAGGTAATAAAAACAAGGAAGTCACCATGAAGCCCTCAAATGAAAAAGACACCCCAATTCAAGATTATGAAGATGATGACATAGAAGAAATGCAAGAAGCAGATCTCAAAAAATTGATAAGAACATTAAGAAGTTCTCAAAAACAAATTCTGGAACTACACAAATCCTTAATGGACAAGATAGAAAATCTCTCTCGTGAAAATGAAATATTAAGGAGGAATCAAAATGAAACGAAACAACTAGTACAACAGGAAACTGGGATAGTGACTGAAGTGAAGAATTCAATAGATCAAATGAAAAACACAATAGAGAGCCTTACAAACAGAATGGGTGAAGCAGAAGAGAGAATATCGGACTTAGAAGACAGAGAACAGGAAAGGATACAGTCAGACCAAAGAAAAGAAGAGGAAATTAGCAATCTAAAACATATTGTCGGGAATCTTCAGGATACTATTAAAAAACCCAACATTCGGGTTCTAGGAGTTCCTGAAGGCATGGAGAGGGAGAAAGGATTAGAAGGCCTTTTTAGTGAGATATTAGCAGAAAATTTCCCAGGTTTGGAGAAGGACAGAGACATCCTAGTACAGGAAGCTCACAGAACCCCTAATAAACACGACCAAAAGAGATCCTCACCACGACACGTTGTAATTAAACTCTCCACAGTGAAACATAAAGAAAAGATCCTAAAATGTGCAAGAGAGAAACGTCAGATTACTCTCAGAGGATCTCCAATCAGACTCACAGCTGACTTCTCATCAGAAACTCTACAAGCTAGGAGGGAATGGCGAGACATAGCCCAGGTACTAAGAGAGAACAACTGCCAGCCCAGAATATTATATCCTGCAAAGCTCTCATTTGTGAATGAAGGTGAAATAAAGACTTTTCATAGCAAACAGAAATTGAAAGACTTTGTTGCCACTCGTCCAGCCCTGCAAAAGATGCTTAAAGATGTGTTACACACAGAAACACAGAAACACGGTCATCAATATGAAAGAAGGTAAAGGAAGGAAACCACGGAAGGAAACCTCACAGCAAAAGATCACGGGGAATTCAAAGCATATATTAGAACTTATCTTTGGCAAATGGCAGGGCAAAGTTACCACTTTTCATTAGTCACATTGAACGTGAATGGCCTGAACTGTCCAGTTAAAAGACACCGATTGGCTGATTGGGTTACAGAACAAAACCCATCTATTTGCTGCTTACAAGAAACTCATCTTTCCAACAAAGATCCATACAGACTGAAAGTGAAAGGCTGGAAAAAGATACACCATGCCAACAGAAATGAAAAAAGAGCAGGCGTAGCCATCTTAATTTCAGACAACATAAACTTTACCACAAAAACCGTTAAGAGAGACAAAGAGGGACACTACATAATGATTAAGGGATCAATTCAACAGGAAGATATAACAATTATCAATGTATATGCACCTAACTACAGGGCACCGGTTTATCTAAAAGACTTGTTAATGGACTTAAAGGGAGACTTAGACCCCAATACAATAGTACTGGGGGACTTCAATACTCCACTCTCAGAAATAGATCAGTAGGACAGAAGATCAACAATGATACAGTAGATTTAAACGACACTATAGCCCAAATGGATCTAACAGATATATACAGAACTTTCAATCCTACAGCTAAAGAATTTACATTCTTCTCAGCAGTACATGGAACCTTCTCTAGGATTGACCACATACTAGGCCATAAAGCAAGTCTCAGCAAATTCAAAAGAATTAGAATCATACCATGCAGCTTCTCAGACCATAAAGGAATGAAGTTGGAAATTAGCAACTCAGGAATCCCTAGAGCATATGCAAACACATGGAGATTGAACAACATGCTCCTGAATGAACAATGGGTCATAGAAGAAATCAAAAGAGAAATCAAAAACTTTCTGGAAGTAAATAAGGATAACAGCACAACATACCAAAACTTATGGGATGCAGCAAAAGCAGTGTTAAGAGGAAAGTTTATATCAATAGGTGCCTACATCAAGAAATTGGAAAGGCACCAAATAGATGAGCTTTCAATTCACCTCAAGGATCTAGAAAACCTACAGCAAACCAGACCCAAATCTAGTAGGAGAAGAGAAATAATTAAAATCAGAGAAGAAATCAACAGGATTGAATCAAGAAAAACATTCCAAAAAATCAGCCAAACGAGGAGCTGGTTTTTTGAAAAAATAAACAAAATTGACACCCCATTGGCCCAACTAACTAAAAAAAGAAGAGAAAAGACCCAAATCAATAAAATCAGAGATGAAAAAGGAAATGTAACAACAGACACCACAGAAATAAAAAGAATCATCAGAAATTACTACAAGGACTTGTATGCCAGCAAACAGGGAAACCTATCAGAAATGGATAGATTCCTGGACACATGCAACCTACCTAAATTGAACCAGGAAGACATCGAAAACCTAAACAGACCCATAACTGAGACAGAAATTGAAACAGTAATAAAGGCCCTCCCAACAAAGAAAAGCCCAGGACCAGATGGATTCACTGCTGAATTCTACCAGACATTTAAAGAAGAACTAACTCCAATTCTTCTCAAACTATTCAGAACAATCAAAGAAGAGGGAATCCTCCCAAATTCTTTCTATGAAGCCAGCATCACCTTAATTCCTAAGCCGGAAAAAGATGCAGCACTGAAAGAGAATTACAGACCAATATCCCTGATGACCATAGATGCAAAAATCCTCAATAAAATTCTCGCCAATAGAATGCAACAACACATCAGAAAGATCATCCACCCAGACCAAGTGGGATTTATCCCTGGTATGCAGGGATGGTTTAATGTGTGCAAAACAATCAATGTGATACACCACATTAACAGACTGCAGAAGAAAAACCATATGATTATCTCAATAGATGCCGAGAAAGCATTTGATAAAATACAACACCCGTTCATGATGAAAACTCTAAGCAAACTGGGTTTGGAAGGAACATTCCTCAATACAATCAAAGCAATCTACGAAAAACCCACAGCCAACATCCTATTGAATGGGGAAAAGTTGGAAGCATTTCCACTGAGATCTGGGACCAGACA
The DNA here is from genome assembly GCF_051225735.1 of Oryctolagus cuniculus. Classification (NCBI taxonomy): domain Eukaryota; kingdom Metazoa; phylum Chordata; class Mammalia; order Lagomorpha; family Leporidae; genus Oryctolagus; species Oryctolagus cuniculus. The sequence goes on along the minus strand of NC_142885.1, from coordinate 39,666,279 downwards.
GGGATGTCCACTCTCACCACTGCTATTCAATATAGTTCTGGAGGTTCTAGCCAGAGCTATTAGGCAAGAAAAAGAAATTAAAGGGATACAAATTGGGAAGGAAGAACTCAAACTATCCCTCTTTGCAGATGACATGATTCTTTACTTAGGGGACCCAAAGAACTCTACTAAGAGACTATTGGAACTCATAGAAGATTTTGGCAAAGTAGCAGGGTATAAAATCAATGCACAAAAATCAACAGCCTTTGTATACACAGACAATGCCATGGCTGAGGAAGAACTTCTAAGATCAATCCCATTCACAATAGCTACAAAAACAATCAAATACCTTGGAATAAACTTAACCAAGGACGTTCAAGATCTCTACGATGAAAATTACAAAACCTTAAAGAAAGAAATAGAAGAGGATACCAAGAAATGGAAAAATCTTCCATGCTCATGGATTGGAAGAATCAATATCATCAAAATGTCCATTCTCCCAAAAGCAATTTATAAATTCAATGCAATCCCAATCAAGATACCGAAGACCTTCTTCTCAGATCTGGAAAAATTGGTGCTGAAATTTATATGGAGGCACAAGAGACCTCGAATAGCTAAAGCAATCTTGTACAACAAAAACAAAGCCGGAGGCATCACAATACCAGATTTCAGGACATACTACAGGGCAGTTGTAATCAAAACAGCATGGGACTGGTACAGAAACAGATGGATAGACCAATGGAACAGAATTGAAACACCAGAAATCAACCGAAACATCTACAGCCAACTTATATTTGATCAAGGATCTAAAACCAATTCCTGGAGCAAGGACAGTCTATTCAATAAATGGTGCTGGGAAAACTGGATTTCCACGTGCAGAAGCATGAAGCAAGACCCCTACCTACGCCTTACACAAAAATCCACTCAACATGGATTAAAGACCTAAATCTACGACCTGACACCATCAAGTTACTAGAGAACATTGGAGAAACCCTTCAAGATATTGGCACAGGCAAAGAATTTCTGGAAAAGACCCGGGAGGCACAGGCAGTCAAAGCCAAAATTAACTATTGGGATTGCATCAAATTGAGAAGTTTCTGTACTGCAAAAGAAACAGTCAGGAGAGTGAAGAGACAACCGACAGAATGGGAAAAAATATTTGCAAACTATGCAACAGATAAAGGGTTAATAACCAGAATCTACAAAGAGATCAAGAAACTCCACAAAAACAAAACCAACAACCCACTTAAGAGATGGGCCAAGGACCTCAATAGACATTTTTCAAAAGAGGAAATCCAAATGGCCAACAGACACATGAAGAAATGTTCAAGGTCATTAGTAATCAGGGAAATGCAAATCAAAACCACAATGAGGTTTCACCTCACCCCGGTTAGAATGGCTCACATTCAGAAATCTACCAACAACAGATGCTGGCGAGGATGTGGGGAAAAAGGGACACTAACCCACTGTTGGTGGGAATGCAAACTGGTCAAGCCACTATGGAAGTCAGTCTGGAGATTCCTCAGAAACCTGAATATAACCCTACCGTTCGACCCAGCCATCCCACTCCTTGGGATTTACCCAAAGGAATTTAAATTGGCAAACAAAAAAGCGGTCTGCACCCTAATGTTTATTGCAGCTCAATTCACAATAGCTAAGACCTGGAACCGACCTAAATGCCCATCAACGGTAGATTGGATAAAGAAATTATGGGATATGTACTCTTTAGAATACTATACCGCAGTAAGAAACAATGAAATCAAGTCATTTGCAACAAAATGGAGAAATCTGGAACACATCATGCTGAGTGAAATAAGCCAGTCCCAAAGGGACAAATACCATATGTTCTCCCTGATCGGTGACAACTGACTGAACACCAAAAAGGAAACCTCCTGAAGTGAAACGGACTCTATGGGAAACGGTGACTTGATACAGCATAGCCCTGACTGTTAATGAACAACTTAATACATTATCCCTCTTAGTAGTTTTTTTGTCTGTTCTACTTAATATGACTGGTTTAATTCTGTAATTAATACACAGTTATTCTTAAGTGTTAAAAATTAACTGAAATGTGATCCCTGTTAAACATAAGAGTGGGAATAAGAGAGGGAAGAGATGTATAATTTGGGACATGCTCAAGCTGACTTGCCCCAAATGGTAGAGTTAAAAACATACCAGGGGATTCCAATTCAATCCCATCAAGGTGGCATGTACCAATGCCATCTCACTAGTCCAAGTGATCAATTTCAGTTCTCAATTGATCATAATGAAAGGACTAAGAGTCAAAGGGAGCACATAAATAAGTCTAGTACCTGCTAACACTAACCGATGGAATAAATAAAGGGGAGAGTGATCCAACATGGGAAGTGAGATACTCAGCAGACTCATAGAATGGCAGATGTCCTAAATAGCACTCTGGCCTCAGAATCAGCCCTAAAGGCATTTGGATCTGGCTGAAAAGCCCATGAGAGTATTTCAGGCATGGAAAGCCAAGACACTCTGGCAAAAGATCTCTGTGAGTGAGATCCCAGTGGAAAGAACAGGTCTTCAAAGAAGGAGGTACCTTTCTCTGAAGGGAGGAGAGAAACTCCACTTTGACTATGACCTTGTCTAAACAAGATAAGAATCGGAGAACTCAGAGGGCTTCCATAGCCTTGGAAACTCATGGCCGGAGCATAGGGAGACTACTGATGCCATAGACAGGAGTGTCAATTGGTAAAGTCAACAACAGGAGTCACTGTGCACTTACTCCTCATGTAGGATCTCTGTCCTTAATGTGCTGTGTATTGAGATTTAATGCTATAACGAGTACTCAAACAATATATTTCACTTTGTGTTTCTATGGGGGTGCAAACTGTTGAAATCTTTACTTAATGCATACTAAACTGATCCTCTGGAAAAAAAAAAGAAAGAAAGAAATTATCAACTCCCAATTTGACTCTCACTGGGATTAAACATGAAAATAGGTCTGATCTGATTACATCATCATTTAAAAAAAATCATCTATTATTTCTCACTTTATGTTTCTGGGTGAGAGCAAACTGTTGAAATCCTTACTTAATGTATACTAAGCTGATCATCTGTATATTAAGATAATCGAAAATGAATCTTGATGTGAATGGAAGGGGAGAGGGAGTGAGAAAGGGGAGGGTAGTGGGTGGGAGGGACGGTATGTGGGGGAAGCCATTGTAATCCATAAATCGTACTTTGGAAATTTATATTCATCAAATAAAAGTTAAAAAAAAAAGAATACAACTTTCTCGTACATTGATTTTGTCACTCACAACATATTTTTACTGCAGTGTTTGAAGATTTTCTGTCTAAAATCATGTCTTCTGAAAAAAACCATATTTTTCCTTCCTCCTTCCCAATTTTCATCCCCTGTATTTCTTTACCTGAGTACTCTTGTGAGTACTTGAGATACTATATTGACTAAGGATGGTTTATGGGGTGTCCTTATCTTGTTCCAGAACTCAGAGGAAATGTTTTTAGCCTTTTCCCATTCAGTATGTTAGTGGCTATTAGTTTATCATATAGCTTAGATAATTTTGAGCTATGTTTCTCCTGTACTTCACTAGTTGAATTTTCTTATCATGAAGGGATGTTGACTCTTTCTATGGAAGCATTCTCAGCATCTGTGGAGATGTTCATGTTTTCTGTTGTTCATTCTGCTGATGTGATTTCATTGATTTTTTCATAGATGTTGAACCACATTTGCCTTCCTGTGATAAAACCCACTTCATCACATTACATGTTTTTGTTGTGTGCATATATATATATATATATATATCATACATATATGTATATATATTTTTGATGTATTATTGCATTCATAATGTTTCCAAAGCCTCACAGCCTAGAAATTCTTTGAAATAAAAGAGCTTGAAATCACTACCCATGTGTTTTCAATCCCAGAAAGTTCAAAACATTTTCCCAAGGTCACAGAATGACAGAATGTACTAAAGAAAATATTCAAAGCCTAATTCCATCAGATGTAAGACCTCTCTCTCTCTTTCTCTCTCTCTCTCTGCCTCTGCTCTCTCTGTGTAACTCTGACTTTCAGATAAATAAATCTTTTAAAAAATCATAATCTTCATTCTCAGCTGATATAATTCCACATCTGAGTCTTGGTGAAATGGGACAGGGTTTCCAGCCTTGTTAGTTTTGGTGTTTGGGCTGGATTATTCCTTGCTCGGGGTGGGGGGGAGCATCCTGGACACTTGTTTTGTCTCAGAGAACTGTGGCTGGAATTACCCTAAAAATGGCAGGAGGGGAGCTACAAACCTTCCTGAAATAGGGCTGGCTGAGATTCCAAAGACAAGAGTGCTAAATGCCAGGGTAACTCCTGTGAGGCACTTATTAGTCTCACTCTCAGAGAAGGCTGCAGCTTCCTATGTGGACAGCAAGCAGGGTTCCCAGAGAGGGAATATATCATGTGAGGCTCCTGGTTCCTGGCTTTGGTCTTCCCAGACGTGGCCATTGTGGCCATTTGGAGAATGATCTTCCTTCCCCTTCATCCCTTTCTACCTTCCCCTCCTTCCTCATTCTCCTCCCCCTTCCCCTCCCTCTCCTCTCTTCTCCATTTCAAATACATAAATATATACACCTTTTTAAAAAAAAAATGCTGTTCAGGCAGAGGGGAGGAACCCCCTGTGGAGGCCAAGATGAGTCATTAGAAAAGCCAGCATAGAACCAGGAGAGTCTGGTCATGGAGGCTGGAGAGCAAGAACCTGGTGGCAAGGAACAGCAGTCTCTGTGGGTGCTTCCCCACAATGGAGGGCAGTGCCACCTCACAGGGAGAGCAGGGGAGGGAGCTCAGATCTCAGGAATTTACCCAGCAGGGAGTCCTTGTATCCCTGGAAGAGCTGAGAATGGCTGAAGGTGGAGAGCAGGGAGTCTGAGTAGCACAGCCCTGGGTTGCAGGGGTGGGTGGTGCTAGAAGGGGAGTCCTGGTCTCAGAGGTAAGGCTTCAGTGCAGAGGAGGCTGAGAGAAAGCATTTGTTCTGACTTCAGTCTTGTGTGTAGGCAGGAGAAAAAGCACACAGGTATATCAGGCTGCAGCAGGGCCAGCCAGGGGCTTAGATGGAATACATGCAGGAAGGCACTATGGTGCGTGACCAGCCCAAGGCCAGCGGTGTGGGTGCAGGTGTGAGTTTCCATGTCCTGTGCCATATGTGTACAAGGCTGAGAGACCAGTGGCCTGGAGGTCATGGGAGAGAAGGGCATTGAAGAGGGCTGCACCTCCTCAACAGTTTTTCTAAAGTTTTAGAATAATTTTCTCCTTCACAAAGCAATTTTTCTCCCATTTTGTTTTGGAAACATGCATCACTTCCATTTTGTTTTTTCTTTTGATTTAATATTGTTTATGTTTGATGGAGACCAAGGGCCTCTATCAGGCAGATTTTTCTGGCCCTCCTGGGAGCAGAGGAAGCAGGTTTTAGCAGCCTGCTGCTGACGGCTGCTGTAAGGCAGTGCCACTCTGCAGCCCCAGCTGGTCCTGCCAGGTTTCCCATGAGCCTCACCCAACTTTGAAATTAGTGACTCATATCTTACCTACAAACTGTGTGTTGCATTTCCACAACATGCAGACCAAAAGAAGTGTTTGCAGTGAGGTCTGACCAGTTGGCCTCGGACATGGTTCAGCCCCCAGTTTTCCTGATGCTCAAGGGCCAGAAGAAGAGGAGGCATATCTGAGGCATTGACTTGATATTACAAACTCCTTAGCATCATCGTTGTTCCATGCTATATTTAAGGCCATGTTGGAAACTGCCTAGTCTTGTTTATTTCCTAGGAAGTGAGAAGTAACTTGCTGAGCATGCTCTCCAGATGTTTCCTGAGGGGCCAGGTGGTGTTCCCAGGTTTATCTCCTTCCTTCCCTCCCAGCACTGCCCTGGGTTTATGGGTGTTAAATACCTAGAGTAGGTGCCACCCCTGGTGAGCTTGCAGGGAAACCTAGAAATGACATTGGCCTCATGACTCTCCGGGGCTGTAAGATGAACCCTGTGCATCTGCAGCTACCCACAGTATAGTGATGAATGCGTTCCCACCACTGCTCTCCTTGCTGTGATGGCAGCAAGTGGGCTACACTTTTGGAAAAGATAGGAGAGGTAGCTCCTATCTGGAGGTGCCATGAGTGCCCCCCATTCCTTCTGTTTGTCTATCAACAGGCAGGACAGTGGCTGGGAGACAAGCCTAGTCTTAGATGCCCTTAGTTTCTGCTTTCCCCTGAGTGTCATTTGATGGTGCATGTCCCTTTGCTTCCCCCTCAAGACTGTATGCTGTTCTGTAGTCACCCCACCACAGCCCTCTGGATCATTATCCAGCTCCTATACACAGACACACAGCTGCCTAGTGAGCAATGCAAGCCTAAGAGAGGGCCTCATAGAGGAGCCAGGCAGAGTTTGAATCTGTAGTCATCCCTGAATGGCTCTCTTCCCCAGACAGCTCCTTGGCCGTCCTGTCCCTGGGTGTCCTTGCTGGCTTGTTCTGGCACAGTTCTCAGTGTTGCCAGCTCCCCCAACCATTCCCTACCATCCTTCAGGTTGAAATTTTCTTGTGCTGTTCCATGAGATGCTTTCTTCTGTGCTCCCACACCCACATGACATCCAAGGAACTGAGTGAGGGACAGCATTGCCAATGAAGGGCAGAGGGGGAGGGGAGAGGCACTTGGCTGTTCAGTTGGAGAGGGGTGAGTTTGGGAACTGAAGAGGCCCCAGAGATGTGCAAGCCCTGATCCCTCAGACCTGCACTAATGACCTCTCAGTGAGAAGGGTCTTTGCAGACATGCTTAAGGACAGAGGGATAGGCTGTCCCTTGGATCATCTCAGTGGGCCCCATGTGGTTGCAGGACCTTCATAAAGGGGAGGCAAGTGGAAGAGCTAAGAGAAGGTGGTGGAAGCAGAGATGGAGTCAGGAGATGCTATACCCCTGGCTTTGAAGTGCAGGAAGGGCTGGAAAGGGTGAGGAAACAGCTCTTCCCCCAGGGCTCCACAGGGAACCAGTTCTGCCTGCACCTGGTTTGGGCCTCCTCAAGTTCTTTCAGATTCCTGTGTGCTGAACTATAAGATGGCAGATTTCTGTTCCTTTAAGCGACTAAATTTTTTTTCACAATAGCAAGAGAGGAGGACATTGAAGTGTTTTAAGCACACCTATACACATAGGCACATGCATATGCACATTTGTGCAGGACCATTTTGGTCATTGGGAGGGGAAATTTTGGTGGAATCTGTGCTAACAAAGTTTCAGGTATTGCTACATTTTTATTTCATAATGCTTAATGCTTGCATTCAAAACTTACTTTTACTTACTTGAAAAGCAGAGACACATATTTCCCATCCACTGGTTGACTCCCCCACATTCCTGCAACAGCAAAAGCTGTGCTAGGCCAAAGCCAGGAGCTGGGAATTTAGTTGAGTCTCCTCCAAGGGTGGCAGGAACCTCAGTATTCAAACCATTATCTCCTGCATCCCAGAGTGAACGTTGGCTGGAAGTTGCAACCAGGAGCAGAGCTAGGACTTGAACACAGCACCCTAATATGCAATGAGGGTGTCCCAAAGAAAATCTTAACCATTGTTCCAGCATTTGCATTTTGAACACTCCATCTGCAATGCTATCTCAGGGTTGTAATGTTTTAAATCATAAAACATGGGAGGAAAAATGAACTCAATATAATTTATGGCAGTGGTCTGGAAAGGAGAACAGCCATATTATCACAGTGGAACTTTGAGTACCTATTCTCATGACTTTAATTCTTGTATTAAGGTGTAAATTAGTGCAATAAAAACTCCTCAGATCAAACAAATATCAACCTCTGTGCTACTCTGACCCGCTTGGAGATGTAGAGTGTTTCCATCTCCCTGGGAGGTTGCTCCCCTCCCTGGATTCTGACTCCACACCTGAGTGGACAATGGGGCTGTGTCTTGACCCTCCAATGTTGCTTTTCCACCTTTAGACCCTGGCACCCTCTCTTTTCTCTGTCCAGAGTCTGCCCTCCAAGTTCGGCCCTGGGCTTCCATATTGTTTCCTGGAGGAGTCTTTGGGCCTCAGGAGCTCATCCCCACTCAAACACAGGTTGGGCCTGATTTCCCTGGTTTATGTTTTTCATAGCACACAGTTTGAAATAGCTTTAGTGTTCCTGCTAACTGGATTCCGGTTTGTCTCCATCTGCTGTGAAATGTCAGCTCCTTGAAGGGGAGGGGAATGATGGTCTTTACCTGTTAGAACCTGCCTGCCCCATTCAAGTTGCTCAGGAAACATCTCAGAGGTGCATGAATGAATGCAGGTGTCTTACTGGGGACTGTCACATGCTCAGATGGCCTCTGCTGCCAGGTGGATCCTGTACATTTCTTCATTCTGTTTATTTCTGAAATCAATTTCATGTCAGCTGAGTCCTGCTCTTTCTGGTGGTCCCAGGACATTGGATTTTCTTCCACATCAATTACCTTTGGACAGTCAGTCACAAACAGAGCTTTGTGATACTGTATCTCCTTGGGATCCCGATAGCTAAGGAAGCAGTGAGCTAAGGATGCGATGCATGGTGGTGGGGGTTATTGAACATTAAAAGGGCAGTCCCCATCTCCTAAGAGTTCAGTCAACTTGTTCAGTCCCAAAGTCATGGCAGACAACAGAGAGCAGTGTACACCGCACACTACATGCTACACACTACATAGTATGTGCACACTGTATGGTGCACAGTCATCTTTGGGGGTTGAGAGAAGTTGGTGCAGGGACCCACCCCTACACAACTGGTGGTTGGAGATGGGAGTGCTTTGGAAGAGCTCACATGATCTTTGGCTGGAGCTGGGTGGCAGTGAGGATGGGGCAAACGGAATTGTACCATTACCTGCCTTGGGGTGCTCTTCAGCGTCTGTCTGCTGAGTGTCCAGTGGGCTGATATCCCTAGTGGGCCTGGGGCTTCTGTGGTCCAACTACACAGGCATCACCAGGCAATTCCAAGAGGCTATGCTGAGTGTCCAGTGGGCTGATATCCCTAGTGGGCCTGGGGCTTCTGTGGTCCAACTACACAGGCATCACCAGGCAATTCCAAGAGGCTACTGCTCACTACCCTGTGACAGTTTCTAATCTCCCTGAGTTTGTGGCATTTTCAGTTGTAGCAAGTTTTTGACCCCAAAGGGCAGGGATAGGGGAATCAGAAACTGTCTTGAGCTGCAGAAGCTTAGAGCTTTGGAGAAGGAAGGGTGGAAGTCAGCCTGGACAGAGGGCCAGGGAGCTGGGATCTGGCATGGCTGTGTGCACTACCCTGACAGCCTCAGGAAGGGCTAAACAACCAAAGATGCAAGGGAAAAGGAAACAGGAAAACCCAGCAGCAAGGCCCAGGGAAGGGCCTTGTAATGCAGCCTGGCATTGCAGAGGGGCCTGGGGCTGGTGATTGGCAGCAGGTCTGTGTGGCACTTCAGGAGACCAACAGGAGGGCTTGGGCACAGGAAAATACATGTTAGGGTCAACTCCTAGCCATTGCATGAGTTCAGAGCCAGGTTTCAGGCCTTACCTTGATCTGTTTTGTGCTGCGTTAATAATATATTTGAGGCTGAGCACCTTATGAAGGAAAGGTTTATTTGGTTCACAATTCTGGTGGCTACCATGTCCACAGAGCGTGGCATCAGGTGAGGGCCCCCTGGCCATGTAAGAACAAGGAAGCAAGAGTGGAGGCAGTGGCCATCTGGTTTTTTTAAAATATACTTTTATTTTTAAAGGACATAGTAACTTTCATATTTATGAAAATACAGTATAATTTCATACCATGCCTAAAAAGTGTAGTGATCAAATCAGGATAATGTGTATGTGTATTGCACAGGCAATTGCACACATGCACAGGTTATTGGCATATTTTATGACTATATCATTTTTTGTGTTGAGAACATTGAAAATTGTTTTAGTAGCTATTTGGAAATACTCAGCTGTGGTCATCCACAGTTACCTTGCTGTGCTGTAGAACACTGGAAGTTATTCCCTCTATTCAGGTGCACCCCTGTACCCACTAACCCTCACCTCTGCTTCCCTCCCACCCTGCAACCTCTCTAGGCCCTGGTAACCACTGTTGTATTCCCCACATATCTGTGATCAACTTTTCCACTTCCACACATAGTGACAACTGTGGTATTTGTCTTTCTCTGTGACAGGCTTATTTCATTGAACACATTGCCTGAAAGTTCCATCAGGTTATAGCAAAAGATAGAATTTCATTCCCTTTTAACATTCCTTTGCATGTGTATATCACATTTGGTTTATCCATTCTCCAGCTGATGAGCACCTGATTCTACATTGTGGTTACTGTGAATAGTACAACACTAAACATAGTGCACACGTCTCTTCAATATACTTTCAGCTCATAGATACACGCCCAGTAGTAGGATAGCCAGAGCATATAGCAGTTCCGTTTCTGGGTTTCTCAGAATTGGCCACATTGTTTTCCAAAATAGTGACAATCATTTCCATTCCTACGAAGAGATCCCCTTTCCCCACACCCTCACCAGCATTTGTTATTTTTATCTTTTTGATCAAACTGTTCTAACTGGAATGAGATGTTGATTTTGATTTGCAGTTCCCTGATGATTAGTGACATCTTTTTCCATATTCTTGTAGGTTGTTTGTGAATCCTGATTTCAGAATATCTGTACAGGTTATTTCCCCATTTTATAATCAGGTAATTTAGATTCTTGAGTTTCTTCTTCATTATGGATATTCATAAATATTCATTCTCAAAAAGAAAGTTCTCTAAAGTGCACTTCTGTGTTTTTCAGTCATCTTAGAAGAGTCATCTTGGGCGCTTCCAGCTCTCTCATTCCCTCTGTTCAGTCAGTTGGGTCTGTGACCTAGGCTCCAGGTCTTTATCACTTCAGGGCCTCTTAGTGGCTCCAGTCTTGAAGAGGTTTTACCTATAGGTTCTGCATTAACATCCCAACAGGAACTTTCCCAAACCACAAACTTCATTGTATCATTCCCTAGCCCCCCAATTTATTGAATCCTTAAAGCACACATAGAGAGATGCTGGCAGCAGAGTGCAGCTTAATGTGGTGCACGTAGAGGGATGCTGGCATCGCAGAGTGCAGCTTAACCCAGTGCACCTCAACATGAGACCCAGGATGAGGGACTTTCTGCAAGGACTTTGGAGGGGTCCATTCACTTCTTCCACCATGTGAGGACACTTCAAAAAGGGGCCATGTTTTTCCTAATGTTTGGATGTTGAACTCGGTCATACTGGTGTATTTAAAGGGGTACAATGCTCCCTTTCAACTCTTACACATGTGGTAAATAGCAGGCCTACAGCCTTCCATTTCATTATCAAGTTTTTGCTGAGGGCACCAACACAGAAGCAGAAAGTGAGCCCTTTCAAGTTACTGGATCTGCTGGTCCTCAATTTTACTCTCCCCAGCCTTGAGAACAGTATGAAAATTTTCAAATACCCAAGACAAGGTCTTTTTACAATAGCAAAAAAGCACTGAAATCTCTAGGAATGTCTTACTTTTCTCCCTACAATTTGAAGCATAGCTTTGCAGGCTACAGATTCCTCAGTTTGTGCTTTTTTTTTTTTTTTTTGCCTTCTGCACTGCACCTCATCAGCCCACTGCCTTGTGGTCCTCCAGGGATTCCGATGAGCAATCTGCTCATGAACATAGGGGAAATGATGGAAGACACCTCCCTCTCAGCTCCACAGGTATGAACAATGCACCAAGCTGTCACGGGCAACAGAACATTTTGTGATAGTGTCATGATGGCAGGAAAGTGATCCCATCATGCTGGGACCTATCACTCAGATGTTAAAGAGAAAGGAAAGGCTATTTGGGGTGTAGACTTTAGGAGGCAATTAAAACATTCTACATGTGTTAATTTTGCAAAAAATAAATATAAATTTCTATCACTAACCTAAGCAATGATCTTTTGGGGGTACTTCCTCTTTAATCAAATGGACAGATACTTCTGGAAACTGCCGTGGAGTATCACCAACTGTGATTGGTCCATTTCTTGCTCTGACATTGGAAGGCACATTGTGATGTCATTCCAACTGCCTGTTTGAATCCCTGGCTGGGCGGAGGATTTTGTCCGTTTTTCCAGGAAGCAGTTGGATGCTGACTGGCGAGACTTGAACAAAGCTACATGTTTTTCCATATTTTGTTGTTTTGCTGTTTTATCTATTTCTTGTTAGTGTGTTGTTTATTTTGTTATTTTATTGTTCTGTTCATTTTGTCCTCTCCTCTCCCCCACAAGCTTTTACTTCTTATCTGTGCATTTTTATTTTATTTAAATATCTCCTCATTTCTCTTTTGATTTTTCTTGTCATTTCTCCTATTTATTTCCCATTTTCATTTTCTAATTCTTTAATTCTTGTATGTCTCACCTTCTTTTTCTCATCTATAATCACTTTCTTTACATAGGAGGATTAGTATTGTAAGTTTAGTTATAAGAGTTGGTGTTTTACTTTCTGTTACAGTTTTCCATGTTTCTGTTTTAACATTTTTGATTATTTTGTTTGAATCATGGATTAGTATAGTGTAATTCATATATAGTGTTTGTTCAAAATATTAGCATAGTGAATAGAATTAATCTTAATAATTAGTGTACTTCATATACTGTTGTTTTTGTTATGCCCAGATAAGTAGATCCCCAAGGAGCTATCAGCAACCCGATCACACTGAAATACGAAAGCAAGGTTTTTATTAAAAAGGTACAAGCCGCGACAGGGACCTCATCCAACCAACCGGCGCAGTGGAGAAAGGAGGAAAGGCCCAGGTCTTTGGGGACACTTTTAAAGGGGAGATACATCAGCAAGGGCTTAAGGTGCAGGGCCTTTTGTGATTGGGCAGGGAGGGGTGTGTGTGTCTCCATTTGGCTTGGGTTCAGGGAGTTACCTCAGTGGGTAATCTCTACTGAGCTGCCCTTGGTCTACTGAGCTAGCTGCCCTTGGTAAACTTTGATATCTCAGGAATGCCTGAATGTCTGATTTTACAAGGACGTGGGTCTGCTATGGGAAATGGAGGCTGCTTTTTATTGTTTCAAAATAGTCCCTTTGACTCTTCAGTTTTGTCTGTTCTTTTTAGTGCTGTTTCTTTTGTTCTTTTTTTGTTTTGTTTTCCCTCTTTTCTTCCCCATTCCCCACAGATTTTTGCTTTTTATCTGTGTGTATTTTATTTAAAAATCTCATTTCTTTTTTGATTTCTCTTGTTGTGTTCATAACATCACATAGTGAATTAGAATTGGTCTTATTGATTAGTACAGTGAAGTTCATATACAGTTTTTTTGTCTATTTGTTCTTTAAGAGCTTTATTTTTTATTTTTTATTGATAGTTTTCCTCCCCCAACTCAATTTTTTCATTTTATCTCTGTGTATTTAATTTAAATATCTTTTCTTTTTCTCTTTTTCTTGTTATATTAGTAAAATAATATAGTGAATAGAATTAGTCTGTAGTATAGTAAATGTAGTATTACCTGTTAGTTGACTTATTCATTTGTTTCTGTCATTTTATCTATTTATTTATTATCATGTTTATTTCATTCATCTGTTTTTGTTTTGTCACTTTTGATTATTTTGTTTGAATTAATGATTAGTATAGTGTAATTCATATACAGTGTTTGTTCAAAATATTAGCATAGTGAACAGAATTAATCTTAATAATTAGTGTAGTTCATATCCCATTGTTTTGTCTGTTCTTTTTAGTGCTGTTTATTTTGTTGTTCTTTTGTTTTTCCTCTTTTCTCCCCCACTAATTTTTTCTTTTTTTATCTGTGTGTGTTTTATTTAAAAATCTCATTTCTTTTTTATTTCTCTTGTCATTTCTTCTATTTACTTTCTGTTTTCATTTTCTAATTGTTTAATTCTTCTGTATCTCACCTTTTTAATTTTTTTCTCATCTGTAATCACTTTACATAGAAGGATTAGTATTGTAAGTTTAGTTATCAGAGTGGGTGTTTTATTTTCAGTTATGGTTTTCCATGTTTTTGTTTTGTCACTTGATTATTTTGTTTGAATCACTGAATAGTATAGTGTAATTCATATATACTGTTTGCTTGAAATATTAGCAAAGTGAATAGAATTAATCTTAATAATTAGTGTAGTTCATATACCATTTTTTCTCTGTTCTTTTCTGTCGCTCCCCCTCTTCATGGAGGAACGACACAGGACCCTGCGCTGTTCTTTCGTCTGCTCGGCCCTCCCCGGGTTTGCTGCTGGTTCTTCCCGGGTTGGCTACTATCCCTTCCACCTCCGTGGAAGGGCAGTTCCCCCTGGCCACATTCCCCACTTCCGCAGGGGAGCGGCACACCGCCGGCCGGCTCTTCTCGGGGGCTGCACAGGTGTTCCTCTTAGATGTTCCCCTTAGATGTTCCTCGTAGATGTTCCTGGTGAATGCCGTCTCTCTCCTCCTTTATAGTCCTCCTCCGCCAATCCTAACTCGGCTGCCCACATGCCGAGTACGCTGCTCTCCAATCAGGAGTAGGTCCTACAGTTTATTGGTTGAACTGGAGGCAGCTGCGTAGAAGCTGTTTTCTCCTCTCCCAGCGCCATATTGTGGGAGAGCAGATGCATAGAATAAGTCTTAATTCCAGTAACTCAGTCTAGTCCGGGTTGCTCCCCACACTTTTCAGTGCTGTTTATTTTGTTCTTTTTTTTGTTTTTCCTCATTTCTCCCCCTCAAATTTTTGCTTTTTCATCTGTGTACTTTATTTAAAAATCTCATTTCTTTTTTGATTTCTCTTGTTGTGTTCATAATATCACATAGTGAATTAGAATTGGTCTTATTGATTAGTACAGTGAAGTTCATATACAGTTTTTTTTTTGTCTATTTGTTCTTTAAGAGATTTATTATTTATTTATTTATTTATTTTTGGGTTTGAACTGACTTTATTATTCTGTAAATGTGAATTTTACAAAGTGCTTTTATCATGAATGAAACATCCTGGGCTCCTGCCTCGGCCCGGGAGCCCCCGCACCCTGGCCGGGAACACGCCTGTGGCTGTGGCACCGGGGTCGCAGCCCCGACGCCAGGGCAGCCAGGAGCCAGTGAGGATGAGGGAGACGCTTCCTCCCTCTTCAGATGAACAGAAAACCAAAACTGGCATCGCAGGGGCCGCGTCTGCCTGGGTGGCCAGGAGTTCACAGGTCCCGGACGCCCTGTGGCCCCGCCCTCTCCCCACACACACAGCTTGAGCGTGTTTGCACCCACTGCCATCCACATTTTCAAGTCAAAAATATTTATACATTTTATGCTGAGTTCTTTTTTTTTGTCTGCTAAAAATAGTATTGCAAGTTATGGCTTCTTTTGACATAGAAATTAGAGTCGTGCACAAGGTTAACAATGGAAGCGACTGATCGCGCAAGCAGGGCACCCACCCTGAAGCTTCTCCATCCTGCGGTTTGCCTTTCCTTGTATTTTTTTTTCTCTTCAGATCGTATATTTTTTATTTTTATTGTTAGTTTTCCTCCCCCAACTCAATTTTTTTCATTTTATCTCTGTGTATTTAATTTAAATTTCTTTTTCTCTTTTTCTTGTTATATTAGTAATATGAGTATAGTGAATAGAATTAGTCTGTAGTATAGTAAATGTAGTGTTACCTGTTAGTAGTTTTAACATATTGACTTATTCATGTGTTTCTTTCTCATTGGATTGCCAGGTCACCATAGGTGCTGTAGGAGACTAGCTAGTGTTACTCCCAGTACACTAGATACCAAGATATCCCCACGATGAGTGGTGACAGATCCTCCCACACAGAGGAGGTGTTCTGGGGATATGATGTCCTCAGAACCCTTGGCAAGGGCAGCTTCGGCAAGGTGAAGCTGGCCCGCCATATAGAGAGTGGGACCATGTTGGCTGTGAAGATCATTGCCAGAGGGCACGGGGATTCCTCCAAGTTCCCACAAGCAAGGGTAGAAGCAGATTATGAATTCTCTGCATCACCCTAACATTGTAAAGCTAATGCAGGTAGACTACATGGCAGAGAGAGCCTACCTGTTCATGGAGTATATTAGCATGGGGGACCTTGGAATGTTAGTGGCAGTGCACGGCCACCTTCAGGAACAAGAGGCATGTTGGTATTTCAGTCAGACCCTAGAAGCAGTGGAGTACTGCCATAAGCAGCACATTGTCCACAGAGATATAAAATTAGAAAATCTCCTTGTGGACAGAAAAATGTGTTTTAAACTAACTGACTTTGGCTTAAGCCAAAAGCTGACTGAAGGCCAACAACTCAATTCATTGTGTGGCAGCCTTGAATACTGTGCCCCGGAAGAATTCTTAGGTAAGGAATTCGATGGGTACAAGGCTGACGTGTGGAGCCTGGGCGTGCTCCTATACACCATGGTGAAAGGGTGGCTGCCCTTTGAAGGGGAGAGCTTTGTGTGCCTGAAGGAAGCCATCCTGGCTGGCTCTTTCCTAATCCCCTCCTCTATAAGTGGGGAACTGGAGCAGCTGCTGGACTGGCTGATGACCTATAACCCTGCTAAGAGGCCCACAGTGGCAGATGCTGTGGGCCATAAGTGGCTCAGCATGGAGCAGAAAGGGTCCAAACTAAGTGAAGATGCAGCTGAACAGTCTCTGAGTTCAACCAAGGACGAGGACCTCAGTGACAGTGTGGAGAGCCTGAGCTCTCAGGAGGGCCTCAGAGAACAGGACGGCCCCCTGTGGGGAAAAGCCCAGCTAAAGGCTTACCTCAGAGGAGGAGGAAGTGAAATTTACATGGGGCTCCCAGGTCCTTCGCATGTTACTGAAGGTCCGAAATACCTTTCAGGCCTTCTCTTCCAGCTGGGCCATGAGGAGGAGGATGGCTGCTTGTCCCCTCCTCTGAGTGGGGGGAAATCCCAGGAGGGCTTCAGTGGAGCAGCAAGAACTGAGCTCACTGAAGTGGAGCTTCTAGCATCTCCACAGGATGCTGAGGCCCAAAACTACCTGGTGGAGCTGGGCTTTCAGCTGAGCCATAAAGCAGCCTCCCTGATGCCCAGTCTCCAAGCCAGCGCCATGTCCCCAGTGCTGCCCAAAGGTGTCCCATCGTCAGGGCTAAATGCCTGCCACAGAGCCCGCAGGATGGACGGTTCCCCACCTGGCATGATGATGATCTACACTCCTCGCCCAGTCCTCAGGTACAACAGCCCCATGTGCTCTGTGTCCACTCTCAACACCAGCAGCAGTGAGGCCTGCAGGTCAGATAGTCCCCACCCTGTCATAAGGAGGAGGACCTACATTCCTGGGCCAGTCCTCAGCTACAACAGCTCCTTGTCCTCCATAGACACTATCAGTGTCACCAGCAGTGAGGCTGAAAGGACAGATGGTCCCCAACCTGGGATAAGGAGGAAGACCTACATTCCCTGGCCAGTCCTCATGTACAACAGCCCCGTGTCCTCCATATCCACTGTAGCTCCAGCAGCAGTGAGGACCACTTAGCAGACAGGAGCTGTTCCCAGGGAGTGGCAGAGAAAGAGAGCCTCCCAGAAAATCAACAGGATGAGGAGGCAGGGACCTCGCTTGCTAAAGCTGACAAGAGCAAGGGCCACCAGGGGGTCTGCAGGAGGATAGTGAACTGCCTTCTGTGGGTGTGTTGTATCCTGCCAGACCCAGAGGAAGACCTGTGAATTCAGAGAAAGGTGGCCCCGTAGCTTCATTCACTGGAAATTTCCAAGAGGAAGTTATGATCCCTGTCTGGGAGGAGGGATTGTGGGGAGGCAGTAAGATATAACAGACAGGGAGTGAAGACTATGGGTCTCATAGGAGGAACTAGGATCAGGCATCAGACCAGACCACACAACAAGGTCCTGTGTCTCATGTGGTTAGCAGCTGATCAGGTGAGCATAACCTCATTTCAGTGGTCAGGTCAGTACATTTCTCGGTTGTCACATGGTTCAAGTAGTCAGCAGAATAACATTTTTATTGGTTAGCATCCATGACCATTTGCTAGCCACCAGAAAAACAGACACCTGACATTGAAACGCTATAGTGAATGTATCCACGTATAAGGACTTACTATAGAAGCTCCTTTATAAGAGGCATAACATACTGGGGCACAGTGCCAGCCTCAGGGGCCTTTCTCTATCTAGATTCTGAGGACAGAGCCACACTGTGTGCATTCAGCAGAACTTACAGAACCGTATGTATAAACATCTCCCTGATTCTATAAAAAGTAGAAAAAAGGAACAAAGAGACCAGGCCCTGGGACCTCCAAGAGCTGTACAAACCTTGCCTTCATTGGGCAAGTAACTCCCACATTCTGAGCCCTGGTTACCACTGAAAAAGTTTGGGAGGAGGCTCTGAAAAGTCCTTGTGACACAGTGAAGTCTGGAGTTTCTGGGATGACAAATCCAGCCATGTGCTTGCTCAGGGAAACCCTGCTTGGATGCATCCATCCCCAGGTACATGTGGAAGAGAAGCCTTCCTTCTAGCATGAATGTACTGGACTCTCAGGTTATACTCAAATAGTCTCCCATCCTGTTTTGGGATGTGTGCAGGGGCCACTGGCTGCTTAGGGGATGATTAGCAGCTGCTGGCCCCAGTGGCTCACTTAGGTATGTGATGTCTGGGGTCACTGTCAAGTCCAGCCTAGTATTGGCAGCTATAGTCAAATTGAGTAACTTTGGTCTGCATTGATAGATATTGGGGTGGGGGGATTCTTTTACTTTTTAAATTATGCTAATAATACAAAGCACAAATGTTACTATTTTAACCCTTTTTAAGTATATAGTACAGTGGCATGAAGAGCAGTCACAGGGTTGTGTGCACATCACCACCACTCCTCTCCTCCACATGAAACACTCCCCATCCCCCTCCCCAGCCTCTGGCACCCCCAGGTCTACTCCTGTCTCAATGAATGGGACAACTCTATCTCAATTATTATGCAGTATTTGCTCTCTCCCTTTAAAATTTTATTGCATTTGCTCTTTGAGAGGCAGAGAGACAGGCAGAGCTCCCATCAGCTGGTTCACTCCTTGCAGGCCTGTAATGGCAAGTACTGGACTGGGCTGAAGCCAGGAGTGGGAAATCAATTCAGGCCTCTCATGTGCATGAAATGAACTCAACCATATGAGTCATCAGCTGCTACTTCACTGTCTGCAACAGAAGAAAGTTGGAGTCAGGAGCCAGACCTGAGAGTGAAACCCAATAACTCTGACATGGTACTCAGGCATCTTAACTGCCTGTCCTTGGTGTTTGTCTTTCTGTGGCTGGGTTGTATTATCCAGTCCTCAGGATTCATGCCTGCAGTAGCAAGTGTCAGAATATCCTGCCTTTGAAAGGCTGAATAATACTCCGTGGTTCAGTTGGACCACATTGTTTTTCCACATTCATTTCCTTTGGATGGTCCCATGGGTTGTTTGCATATTGGGGTAATGTGAATAATGCTACTGTGAACATGGGTACAAATTACTCCTTGAGACCCTGTCTTCAATTCTTTTATTATATATGTGCTTACATATTTGAAAGTGACTGAAAGAGAGCTCGGCCTCACTCCCCAGATGGCCACTACAGTGAAGGCAAGCCGGGATAAAGCCAGGAGCCCTGCACTCCATCTAGGTCTCCCACATAGTTGACAGAGGCCCAAGAACTGGAGCCATAAACTGTTGCCTTCCCATGAGTATTAGCAGGAAGCTGAATTGAAAGCCTATTAGCCAAGACTGGAACCAAACACTCCAGTATGGGATGTGGACCTCCAAAGTGGCAGTTTAATTAGCTGCACCACAACACCCACCCCCGTTTCCAATTCTTGGAGTCATATGCCTAGATATATATACACCTAAATGTATATATACCTAGATGGACTACTTGATAATTCAATGTTTAAAAATTTGGGTGGCAGTTCTCTTTTGTGGTGTAGCAGGTTAAACCACCACTTGGAACATCCACACTCCATATTGGAGTCAGTTCATGTTCCAGCTGCTCTGCTTCCAATCCAGCTCCACGCTAACGCATCTGGGAAAGACATGAAGGTTGTCTCAAGTACTTGGGCCCCTGCCACCTACATGGGAAACCCAGAAGAAGTTCCTGCCTTTGGCCTGGCCCAGCTTGTCTGTTCTGGTCATTAAGGAGGTGAAGCAGTAGATGGAAGAGTCTCTCTCTTGTCTCTCTGTCACTCTCCTCCCACTCCCTGCCACAGGCTTTGTCTTACAAATCAATAAATCTTTTTTTGGTTATAAGGAAATAGCTTATATTTATTTTTAATTTTTAAAAATATTAATTTGAAAGGCAAATGTACAGAGGCAGAAGCAGTGAGTGAAAGAGAGATTGAGAGAGAGAGAGAGAGAGAAAGAGAGGTATCTTCCATCTTCTGCTTCACTCCCTAAATGCTCACAACAGCCGTGGCTGGGCCAGGCTGAAGCCCAGAACTTGGATCTCCATCCTGGTCCCTCAAGGGAGTGAAAAGAACTCAAGTATTTGAGCCTTCACCTGCACATGAGCAGAAAGATGGACTGGGGACCTTAACTTAGTCTAGAGTCCAGGCACTTGGATGTGGATGCAGACCTCCTAAGTAGTGTTTTAGCTGCTCAGCCCATTTGCCTGCCACAATGTTTAATTATTTGGTGAACTGCATCCCATTGCTTTCTGTTTTATGTTTGTTAGGAGCACATCCCAAGTCCTAAAACTCAAAGGTAGGGGGTTGAAAAGTGATGGGACAAAGCAGGTAGCTAGGTTCAGACCATGGAGCTGGAAGTCACTGAGCTCCTGCCCCATGTAGTTCTAGCCTACTTGTCCACCAAACAACCCTTTCTGGGACACATCTCCTTTCCCTGTGATCTTAGGGTGAGGGGCCAAGTGAGTAGCCACTTTCCTTCCAACCTCATACACCAGCAACACTGGGAAAAGCAAGCTCTTCAGCTGGAGACCAGGACAGAAGGAGGTGCTGCCTCTCCTATTCCCCTCCCCCAGCTGTTTATGCTGCTGGCCACTCCCCACCTATGCTCATGCATGTGTGTTCTTTCACCTTTTAATAAACTTCATCATTCTGGGCAGTGTATATGTGCCTGTACTTAGAATGCCTCTCTAAATAGAAGGCACAGACCTGGAATACACATTCAGCCCCACTTTCTCCACTTCTTATGGGTGAGCCAGCCAGCTGTCTGAGAAAGCCCAACAGTGAACCGAAAAAGCAACAGTGGTAAGTGGAATTTAATTTGTCTCTGTCTCAGCTGTACTAAGCTTTTACCTCCTTGTGAAAATTCAAAAGTGTCTCCCTCAGTCTCACTGCTCTTGATCTCAGGCAGATCTGTTAAGATGCAGTTGTGGACACCTTGTTCCTAAGTTATAGCATTAGGGGATGAAAGGCGACTATGAGATGTCTTAGTAAGAAGGATCTGGACAGAGAAACGGGAAGAGAGTTGGCCAGTTTGTGGTCTTGTGCCCAAAATCTTTGTCTTTAGTTTATAGTGTGTTTTTTAAATTTTAAATTCGTTCTTGCTACTGAAAAACCTGGAACTTGCATTTAGTTTCTACTGGATGCAATACACCTGGCTGAAAAGTTCTGTCTTAAGATTTTGAATCATGGTGTTTTCCTTATTAAGATGGGCAGGTGGGCCAAGCAACTCACATTTCACTAGCAAACTTCTCTTCATCTGACTGGAGTGGTCCTCAAAACAGGTGTGCAGTGTATATATGTCAAACCCCCTGTCAGTAGGTGGTACTTCCTAACATGGCAGGAGTTCCTCATCAGGAGCCAAGGGAGGGATTTTGCCAACCATGGAAACCTCAAGTGTGACTTCAGCTTTTTGGTGGAAGATGGAAATTGACCCCACTTGACTATGGTGGACCCCATAGCTAGTGCAAGCCATGTACCTAATCAGCAGCACTACAATTTATCTTAGCTTTATGCTGGTTTCTGCTGCCCTGGAATACATAGCCAGGTATGGGTTTTAGTGCTACCTGAGTTCACAAGCTCTAGATATGCTGGTCCTAGCCCCAGAGAATGTTCAGGGCACAGAAGCTTCAGGGCTTACAAACTCTAGCAGCTGGTCTTTAGGCATAGGCTGTGTTATTTTTACAACCCAGGAGCTTTTCCTCCTAGCGTGAGGAACAGTGCCCCACTAGACATCGGTTTCTTGCAGAGATGACATCCCATAAGCTCATGTTGGATGCTGGGAAAATGCACCACTATACATGTGTTCACTGCCAAGTGGGTTGGCACCTTTGTGAAAGCGGCAGCACTCTTCAAATGGCCAGATTATGTAAGGCATGTTCATTCAGACAATTTAATAGGGGCATTGGGTAATGAAGATGCCCTTAGATAACGATCAACCCACAGGAGCCCTGGAGGCAGGCTGCTTAAAACTGAGAACCTCAAATTGGGGTATAAAAACATTGTAATGTATCCAATACGACTAGTACAAGGGATCTGAATCACTTGCATAAGCATAACAGGGTTTGTGGAGAGCCATATCACTTTTGTCTTCTCAGGTTCTACAGAAACTTCAGCTGTATGTGATTACTCATTCAGCCCTGTGGACTCACTCCTAAGGGCACAGCTTCAAAAACCTCTAGATTTAAATCGAGATACCGAGTGGTTTACTGATGGCAGTAGTAACATGAAGTATGGAGTTAAAAATGCAGGTTATGACATGGTGGGTCTTAGGTGATAGAATCTCAGACATTGCCATCTAGCACTTGATCACTAAAGGCCAAACTTATTGTTTTAACTAGAGCCTTGCAATGGGGAAGAGCTAATGAGTTAATATGTACGGGCTCCAGTTTGTTTTCCTTGAGTTCCGTGCACATGGAGCCCTCCTGACTGCAAAGAACTCTCCCATTAAATAAGGAGAAGAGATGTTAGCTCTCCTTCAGTAGCACTGGAGTCTTTAGAAAGTGGTTGTCATTCACTGCAGGGGACACAAGAAGACAGGTAGCCATGCTATTCAGGGAAATGTGCTAGCAGATAAGGCAGCAAAAGTCACTGCTGCACAGCAGTTCTAGAAATAGCTTTACTACCTGAGCTTTTGGGTCACTGAATATCCTCAATACAGGAGCCCTGTCATAGAATGATCTCCTCAACCAGGCTACACGAAGGATGCCAGTGGAGGTGGCCGTTCAGTCATAGGGCATGTGCTGAATGGAGGATTATTAATATATGACACTCACTGTTTTGTAAGAAGTGGTTTAATGCCAGGACTTCCTTGGGTGTTTGGAGGGTAAAGGCTGCATACTGTAATAAAGAAAGTACCTCAGCATGTGGTGACTGCTTTAGGTTTTTCTTATTTCCATGCCCCTTGGAGAACTTAGTCATCATATAAACTCAAAAAGTTAGTCATATTCTTAAGATAATCCTGGCTAAGCTTTGCCAAGAGACCTCAGAAACATGGCTTAAATTCTTACCTATTGCCCTCAGGATCAAAGTGGCACCTAAGGCTGTTTAACTAAAATGCTATATAAAAAAGACTGCTTCACCTCTGACACCATCTTTGACTCAGGGATACAGGATCAGATTAAAGTTTAATATTAATCTTTTCCCTATACAAGAGGCTAATGGACTGTGGTAATAAAATTCTCACAGTGCCACATCCCCAAAGTCACGAACAGCCTGTCCCCAGGAGACCAAGGCTTAAGAGACACTTGGAGCAAAGACTCTTCCACTGATCAATTGCAGCCTAAATGAAAGGGATCTACCAGGTGCTACTCAGCACTCCTACTGAAGGCAAATTCAGGGCATCCCAAGCTGGGTACATTTGTCAAGGGCCTCAATTCTACCTCTTTAGTCTTCACAGGTGCACACAGAGAACAAGTCTGCCACTCTTGTGAATGCATTGAAGATCTCGAATACATCTTCAAAGGGCAAAAGGGTGAGTAAAATCTTTGCTTTTATCATATTGAACCTGCTACACTTAATGGCATACATGTTTTACCTATCTTTCATTCTCTCAGGAGGCTCTGTTGTGAGGAAAACTTGATAGTTCTTGTAGTAGGATAGTAGGAGATCCTGCTAGGCCATAGAAAACCATTTACAAATCTGTTTATTGTGTGGGCCAAACTAGAGCCTACACTTCAGGCTGGATTTAATGGCAATTGCTTGAGTCCATGGGTGCTCTAAGATAGTCATGGACAACTAGCTGGCCATAAAATGCATACTGGCAAAACCAGGAGCGTGTGCAGTGATTAATGGAATCTGCGGCATCTACTCTAATAGTTGTATATTCACTGGAAAGGATACTACCAGTCTTTATGCCTATGCTAGATGGTTTTACAATCTGGGCAAAGACAATATATCAATGCTCATGTTTTGGAAAACAGTGGAATATATTCCTCCTATCTTGAAGGGGATTCAACTTGAAATTTATCTTTTTTCCAATTATGCTCATCCTGATTGACAAACTTTTCTGTTTCAGAATTCAACAGCTTCTCAAAATGATGATGATCATGCAGAGGCAACAGCCATTGGCCGTGATGAAAATTCCCCAGCTCTTGAGGTGGATTGATTAGATGAGATAAGAAGAGGTATCCGAACCCTGGATAGGTAGGGACAATGCCCCTGGCCAGCAGGAAGTAGCTACAGAAGACAGATCATCATCCTTCAGCACCCCCTTAAGATTAAGGGTCAGAAATCTCTGCGGGGGGATGAGATTGGATAAGGCAGGTAGCTAGGTTAGGGCCACAGAGCTGGAAGTCCCAAGTCACAAGCCCTCGCCCAAATGTAATTCTGTCCTACTTGTCCAATAAACTGCCCCTTACTGGGCATGTTTCCTTCGGGGGGGCACATGCCATATGAATAGCCACCACACTTCTACCTCAAAAGCAGCCAGCACTGGAAGAAGTGTGTCCTACTCTTGGGAGATGGATGCTGAGGTTCTCTCTCTCCACTCCTCTCCCATCCATTTTCTCCTTCTGGCCCACTCCCCACCCATGCTCACGTTTCCTTACTTTATCATCCCTTAAATAAATGTTATTGTTTTGTGTACTGTGCATGTTTCTGTGCTTCAAATGCTTATCTAGGTAGAAGGCAAGGACCTGGAATAAAATTAGACCCCACTTCAGGGTTAAGGTTCTATTTGCAACAGAAGGATCCCATATCAGAGGGCTGGCTACTCCACTTCCTATGCAGTTTCATATTTAAGCACACCTGGGAAGGTAGCAGGTGATGGCCAAAGAGCTGGGGCCCCTACCATGTGGGAAAGACAGATAGAATTCTGGGATCTTAGCTTCATCTTGGCCCAGCGTCAGCCATTTTGTCCATGTGGGGAGTGAACCAATGAATGGAAAATGTGTTTATGTGTTTGTGTATGTGTGTGTGTGAGAGAGACAGAGAGAGAAAATAAGAGAGAGAGAGAGAGAGAGAGACTCTTCCTTTCATATAAATAACAACAAATATTTTTAAAAAACAGATTGTACCAGGAGGTGGGGATCAACAGTGGCTATCTAAGAGCCTGCCTACACAATTCAGGCCATGAATGAACCTAGAATGTTCTGTGTGGCACCGGAAACATGTAAACCATGCAAGCAGGAAGAAACTCTATGAACAAGGTGCCCTTCTTGTTCATAGAGTTTTCCACCTAATTTAATGGGAGTAGTGAGGCTCAGTGGTGAAATGAGTTGACATTGGTAAGATGCTGCTACCAGTGGAGCAAAATTGAGAACCTGTGCCCATCTCACTCTAAACACAGGCTTTTTCCTTTGCACTTCCCTTCTCTGATTCTTGTTAGAGTGGTGTAAGATACACACTTGAGGGTGGGCATTTGGCTTAGAGGTTAAGATACTGCTTGGGACATACATGTCCCATATTGGAGTCCTCGGTTTGAATCCTGGTTCTGCCTCCAATCCTAGGTTCCTGCTAGTGCACACCCCAGAAAGCAGCAGATGATGCTCAACAACCTGGGAGACCCAGATGGAGTTCCAGCCTCCTGGGTGTTGTCTGCCATGGCCTGGCTCTTACAGGCATTGGAGATTGAGCCAGCAGTTGGAAGATATCTATGTCTCCCTTTCTAACAACAACAACAACAATAATAAACGAGTAACATAATAAAAAACATAAACCCTGACACTGAGCAGGTGTTGGCAAAAGTTCATTCCTAGAATTTCAGCAAACAGTTACTGCAGATACAGGCACTTGCACCTATGCTTACATTGTCATCTCTTCTAAAACCAGCCTGGAGTCATCTAGGAAATGTCCCAGCTCAGTTAGTAGAGGCAATGAGCACCCAGATGAGCCCAGAAAAGCCAGCTGAGTGGTTAAAGTGAAGGCAAAGACAGGATGTTGGATCTTCCTCCTCCACTTCTATCACTTGGCATGTCACACATGGTGTGATCACACTGGCCCTGCCAACTCCACAGGCCATTTAGGTTTACCTATGGGGCAGGTGTTTAATTGGAGTTTTAGAAGCCCATGTCCCACTCTGGAGTGCTTGAGTAAAGTCCTGAGATTGGCACATGACTCCAGCTTCCTGCCAGTACACAGCCAGGGGACCAACAGTGATGGCTCAAGTGATTGGATCCCTGAACAAAGTTGTTGGCTCCTGGCTTTGGCTTGGCCGAGCCCTAGCCATGGTGGGTATTTGGAGAGTGAACCATCAGGTGGGAACTTGCTGCCTCTCTGCTGTTCAAATAAATGCCTACATGCAAAATTTGTTAAAAATTAATTTGCCCATAATATTGCTATTAGGCACTTGCTTTAACCCAGGAATACAGTAACAAGCAAGATGTGTTTAATTAGGGGCTTCTGTTGTGAAGCAGCAGGTTAAAGCACCACCTGTGATGCCAGCATCTCATGTCAGAGCACTGGTTTAAGTTCTGATGCTCTATGTCTGATCCAGCTGATGCATATCTGGGAGAGCAGTGAGGTATGGCCTGAGTGCTTGGCTCCCTATCACCCACATAGGAGACCCCAGTGGAGTTCCTGGCTCCAGGCCTAGTTCAACCCTGTTTCAGCCATTTGAGGAGTGAACCAACAAATGGAAGATCTCTATCTCTCTCCCTTCATCCCTCTCTCCTTCCCTCCCTCCCCCAAAACCCTCTTTCTCCCCCTCTCTCCATTATAAATAAATAATCTTTTAAAAAAAAGATTCAGTGATCCAACCATCATCCTCAGACATGCATGTTGATTGCTAAGCATTCACCACTAACAACAGCTAGTGGAGCTGTGTGATTTGGGATACTTGTAGCCTTGCAAAATAAAAGTCATCACTCCCACTTTACAGAGAGGGAAAAAGGACAGTCTGACACTTGCCATAGGTGAAATTGGTATAGAGAAGGCCCTACATCCAAGTTTAGCCTGATAAGGCTGCCAGATTTAGCCAAGAAAAAGAAGTATATGAAACAATAGCACCCAAATGCCCAGTTCCATTTCCATGCTAGATAGACATTGAATGACCCCTTAGTGTAATCATACCCAAATGTTCCATGGAGTGCAATATATTTGTTGAAAGTTTTTTTTTTCCATTCATCTGACATGTGAATTGATCTGGGCTGATCAGAAATGCAAATGCATCTAAATATTGCATAGAATGTTAAATAAACTCACAAATTATGCATTGATCAACTGTTGAGAAAATTCATTTTGGAGTCCTGTATTTTCTTTTAAATGATATTATAAAGATTTATATATTTATTTGAAAGGCAGAGTGACAGCACAGGAGGGAGAGACAGAGATATGTTCCATCCAATGATTGACTCCAGAAATTCTTAGAACAGATGGGGCAGGGCCAGGCTAGAGCAGTGAGCCAGGGACTCATTGCAGGTCTCCCATGCAGGTGGCAGGAACCCAATTACTTGAACCCTTGGCATTGCCTCCCAGGGTCTGCATTGGCAGGAAGCTGGAGTCAGGAGCAGAACTGGGCATCAAACACAGGCACTCTGATGTGTAACAGAGGCAGGGAAACTCTACTTTTTGAATAAGTTATCCTTTCTTTTTTGAATTCTCTGTGGTACTAAGTAAAAAAATTCAATTGGGCATATTTGTGTGGTCCATTTGGGTTCTCTGTTCTGTTGTCTATGTCCTTTTCCTAGTGTCACAAATTCTTGATTACTGCATCTACATAGTGAGACTTGACACTGACTGCAGTGAATCTTCCCACTTTGCTCTTCCCACTATCCCAAGACTGTCTTAACTTCCCATATAAATTTTAGAATAAGTTCACCAAGACCTACAAAAATCTTCCTGAGATAGTGATGGAATTGCATTAGAGTTATTAACTAATTTGGTGAAACCAGCACCTTTATTTTGTTTATCCTGTAATCCATGGGCAAAGTACGGTTTCCCAGTTCTTTAGATGTACTTTGCCTTTTTTAAATCAGTATTTTGTTATTTAGAGTGTACAATATTACACATATTTTGTTAATACTATACATAAGCATTTCATTTTCTCAGATTAGTTGAAAGTGGTATAGTTAATTTCAGGTTCTACATCTCGATTGGTAGTATTCAGAGAGAGAATCAAGTTCTTTATGTTTTGTAGCTGGAAAATGTGCTAGGGGGAGGGGGGAGAGAAAGAGAGAGAGAGAGAGAGAGACAGACAGACAGACAGACAGACTCAGGCAGCATGGCCCTTTGCAGTAGGCCAGGCCCAAACAGCTGGGACAACCTGTCCCCAAATCATCATTACATGAAGAGAGCAAGTCCCCCTCATCTGGACCTGAATCCATCCACATCTTCTGAACTTGCTTCCTGCCTAGAAAACAAAGTCCAGCTCAGCCAGTCACTTGACACAGGAGTGGCCTCTAACTGCTGTAGACTATGGAGGGAGCAGTGCTTGGCAGTGATGACATCATGGAGTGCAGTCACAATGGCACCCTCCTAGATCAGCAGGTCTCAGGGTCGGGGTTCCCAACCCCCTGGGGAATCATAATCCTTTAGCAGTGGGGCCTGTGGTCTCTCCTGGGATCAAGAGAAAAGGGCAGTTGTGTGGGAGGTATGTCATGGGCTCAGATGTCCTGGTGCCCTCCGTCACCCATTGGACTAGGTCCCAGATCCCTGCCACCCTCTATCCTGCTTCTCCTCTACAATTATATTTTGTATTTACTTTTGAGCATTTGCATTTTGGGTTGATATGAGTGGAATGGGTGCCCTCACAATTGGCATACAACTACCTGAGGTCCTCGTACTTTTCCCACCCTTACAAATGACCAGAATTGGGGACTCCAAGTGGTACAACCTCCTGCCACATGACAGGCTTACCCTAGCACTGCTGATACAGGCTGTGCCTCTTGCCCGCCTCCTGGCTTCTCCTTGCTGCTGCTGTTACTGTTGGGTATCAAGAGTCCAGAGACTGGGGTGGGGGGTGAGGAAGGCTGCCTGCCACCTGCCTGGGACTTTGAGCCAGCAGGGACTAGACTGTCTGCAGGAGGAGCAAGAACTCTGTCCTGGACACAGACAAGAGGTGAAGGATTGAGTCACAGTGACTTCACCACCAGCCCCAGACACTGGTAGTGAAAATAAGCATGTGGGGTCAGGAGAACCCACATTCCCTAGGGCTCCCAGATGAGGGACATCCATGTCTGGGGGACACCTTCACTGTAAGCATCATTAAGCCCCTTACAGCTCCTTGGCCAGGCATGGTTCCCTTTGGCTCCTGCAGGGACAGTGAATGCCTTGCAGGATTTGTGGAGGCTCCTGGGTCCTGCTGTGGCCAAGCTCCTCACTACTCTCCCTGTCCCGGGGGCCTGAGCTATAATATCCCACTGGGTACAATTGTGAGCCTGTGTGTGTGCATGTGTGTGTGTGTTTGTGTGCACAAGCTCATGTGTGTTCCTAGCTATGCAGGTTCCATTGCTGCTGTTGTATTCACCAGTCTCCTCACCACCCTTGTCTGGTCTCTCCTGGAAGTGAGGATGGAGGGAGGCCAAGGGCAGGGTCCTGTAAGGATGCTGGCCCTGGCTAGTGGAGGTGAGTGTGTTGTGGTGCTGGGTGTGTTCTGCAGGGCAGGGATCCCACCCTGACCCAGACATCACCACATTCAGGGGCTCCAAGGATAAACCACTTCCCAAGGTCTCAGGGCAGCTGGGTTACCAGGTGCTGCTGACCAGGCCATGGGTTGAGTAATACAAGAAATATGGGAGAACTCACTCCAGGTACATTGCTTCTGTCACTCAGGGTTCATATGGAGACACCTCCCATCTGTCATCTCCCCTCTGCCATGTACCCTCATCATTGGAGACTAAACAGAGTGAAGTCCTACCCTCTTGAGGCCCCACAGGGTCCCACCCCCTGCTCCTTAGCCCTGACTCATGCTGTGATAACCCCACACCATTGCTGGCCTGGCCAGGGCATGTGGCCACCAGGGTTAAGTAAATGACACAGCTCCTCCCACACAGAGGAGCCTGAAGCCTCCCAGCCCTGCTCCTGCCAAGACATTAATTCAGGGCTCACCTAACCTGTGCTTAGTCTTGGATCCCACCCACTCTTAGGCT
The DNA here is from genome assembly GCF_051225735.1 of Oryctolagus cuniculus. Classification (NCBI taxonomy): domain Eukaryota; kingdom Metazoa; phylum Chordata; class Mammalia; order Lagomorpha; family Leporidae; genus Oryctolagus; species Oryctolagus cuniculus. The sequence goes on along the minus strand of NC_142885.1, from coordinate 39,635,995 downwards.
GCTACACTCCTGCCTGATGATTCCCCATCATTCCCTCATGGTCCTGTTTGTGCTGACCTTCTGTGAGCTCACAGCTTGCCAAGGAACTGAGCCCACAGTATCCAGTGTCTCCATGGATTGCACTTCCACAGTGTCTTCTCAGGACAGGCCACCAGCATCCTTGTCGCAAGGAGACTCTTCATGTCCATGAAATCACAGTTGTCTCTATCACCCACTCTTCTACTTCTTCAGTTGTTAAATTATAGTATATATAGTAATTATTCTTAGTCAATTTGTTTCTGTGCTCTAGGTTGAATCCAAATATTTTTGTTCAAATAATTAAAAGAAATATTTATAGAAGATAATTCACATTTTCCATGTCTAATGTTTAGGTGTCTTTCAACAAGCACTGTGTCTTTTCTGTAAATCCTTAAAACATCTGTGGTTTCTGGTCCATAACATGAAGCATTTATTGAATGAATGAGTTATTTTGAAACTACCAAGTGTCTGCTGCATGATAAAATAATGTAAAGAAGCTCCAATACAAAAATATGTTAATAGTTTGTGAAATATACAGTTTTAGAATTCTCTGAATATTATCTGTAAAATTAGCTTCTCATTTGAAATTATTCTATTAAAACACAAATAACACATTGACAATAACCCCTGTGGTCCAAGAATATCCCCCATCAATACTCTAGATCCCAAACACATAAAAATCCTACAGATATTTAGATATTTAAACCAAATTATGAGTATAGTAAACACATTCATTGATCAAGTACAGTACATTAGAATTGTGGCTTAGAGACACTACAAACACAATTATAGGTGCAGTTTCATCAATTTTCATAAATCTTCTAGCATAGCATCCCTAGCACTGTCTTTGTGCACCCACTCCATATATATGGTAGTGCAGCACACATCATATTGAAGACTACTTCCCTTCATTACTTAGCTTTTTATATATGTTACTGAAAAACAGGCCAAAATTTAATGCCAGTGAAGACAAAAATGTAAAATCAAAAAAAAATCTTGAAAATACGTTCTAATTTTTTTTTCCTTTTTGACAGGCAGAGTGGACAGTAAGAGGAGACAGACAGAGAGAAAGGTCTTCCTTTGCCATTGGTTCATCCTCAAATGGCTGCTACAGCCGGCACACTGCACTGATCTGAAGGCAGGAGCCAGGTACTTCCCCTGGTCTCCCATTGGGTGCAGGGCCCAAGCACTTGGACCATCCTCCACTGCGCTTCCTGGCCACAGCAGAGAGCTGGCCTGGAAGAGGGGCAACTGGGACAGAATCCAGTGCCCTGACCAGGACTAGAACCCGGTGTGCTGGCGCCGCAAGGTGGAGGATTAGCCTAGTGAGCCGCAGTGCCGGCCTCTAATTTTTTTAATTGCATAAATACTATTTCATCTTAGGTAGCATCAAAATAAGCAATAAGAATTTAAATAACACAAAAGATGATCAACTGTTCCTAAAATATTCATAAATATTTTCAATAAAAATTAAAGCACTTTGTCAGTAAAGAAATAATGTCATATCTATTGCCAATTTTAGGTTGTCAGAGATTTGAAAATAAGTGTGCAGCATAAAATATTTGTACCATATTATAAAATGCAGTGCAAAAAATGTTAACAATATTTTAAAGGTATCATCCAGGTAAACGTAGTATAAACAGCAATATACTTGAATGACTAAGGTTTGTTCACACTGTATAAACTACAGCCCGTACTCACACAGTTTACCTGGCACTGCTGCTCTTCATCATGATCGGTCCCTCCATTAGAGAGACTGCAGCACAGGATTCAATCGTCTGAAACACTTTGAAGCACGCTAGTGAGATCCTTTAATCCATAAGCAGCACCCTCAGCTACTTCTTTGCTAGGAAACACATGAGCAAAACCTGTGATTCCCTTGTAGACTTGTGCAATGGCAACCAGAAGGAAGACGGCAGAAAATCTTCTGGCAGGGAAAGTGAGATTCTGTGCTAGTCTTCCTGTGACATGCTTTCTGCCCGTTATGTGACCTAAACTATGACAACTGTACTTGTTTTTTGACAGGCAGAGTTAGAGAGAGACAGAGAGAAAGATCTTCCTTTTTCCATTGGTTCACCCCTCAAATGGCCCCTACGGCTGGTGAGCATGCCGATCCAAAGCCAGGAGCCAGGTGCTTCCTCCTAGTCTCTCATGCAGGTGCAGGGCCCAAGGACCTGGGCCATCCTCCACTGCACTCCCTGGCCACAGCAGAGAGATGGACTGGAAGAGGAGCAACTGGGACAGAATCCAGTGCCCCAACCAGGACTAGAACCCAGGGTGCCAGCGCTGTGGGTGGAGGATTAGCCTAGTGAGCCGCGGTGCTGGCCAATGACAACTGTATTTTAAGGACATATTTTCTTTCTAGAGGAATGTTTAAAAGTGGAGTCTAAAATTGAAAATTGTCATCTTATAATTCAGCAGTCTACCATCTGGGTTAAGTTTTCACACGTGAGAATGTGCATTCCACAGGCAGAGCAAAAAGTTAAACAGTTTCAATCAAACTCCTTAACTGGTTTCTCTCCTCCTGTTGATTTCTACTTCACTAGGCTGGAGGGGAAAGAGAGGGGCACTCCTCCAATCCATCCCCACCAGCTCCCACCAGGAGCAAGGGCTTTGTAAAGAGAAAGCTACACTCCACCCTGCAAAGATGAATGCGAAGCAAGAATGTATCCTTTCTCTAAGGGGAGCCAGGCTGGGGACATCCACAGGGAGGGAACCAGATACAAATGCACAGCCCTGCTCCTCCTGGGTGGGGGGCTCACCATATGGGGTTGCTCAGTGCTCCTGAGATTACAGTGTCAGGCACAAGCAAGGCAAAGCAGCTTCCACAACAGGCAACTTCTATCAGACCAAATGCAGCTGGGGAGAAAGGCGTTTCAAAGGGGGATTTTGTGAAAAGTCCAAGTGGTTGCCAAATTATACTCCAGTATGTATAAGGAAAATCAGGTAAAATATTGCATTGTTTCAAAAAACACTATTTCAGTTAACCCCTGCAGTTACACAATATATGTTTATTTTATTTTATTTTTGACAGGCAGAGTGGACAGTGAGAGAGAGAGAGACAGAGAGAAAGGTCTTCCTTTGCTGTTGGTTCACCCTCTGATGGCCGCCGCAGCTGGCACGCTGCTGCCGGTGCACTGCGCTGATCCGATGGCAGGAGCCAGGTACTTATCCTGGTCTCCCATGGGGTGCAGGGCCCAAGTACTTGGACCATCCTCCACTGCACTCCCTGGCCACAGCAGAGAGCTGGCCTGGAAGAGGGGCAACCAGGATAGAATCCGGCACCCCAACCGGGACTAGAACTCGGTGTGCCAGTGCCGCAGGTGGAGGATTAGCCTAGTGAGCAGCGGTGCCGGCCCCACAATATATGTTTTCAAGATCAACGCAAAACTGGAAAATTAGACACCACTGAAACAATAATGAATCCCCTCAGGAACTGGAGCCGTGCCCTCCGGGAAGCTGACAGGCCTTGCCAGACGAGTCAGGATCCAGGCTCCTCATTGAGCCTCTGGGGTTGAACCCACCCCTGTAGATCTGACAGCAAGGGACGCATCCCCAGCATGGGGCACCATAGAGTCCACTGCCCAGGAGTAGCCCTACCCACTCCCCTGGTGAAGTGGTGCTAACCCCACCAACTGTCACCCAAAGGCAGCCCTTAGCTGCCTCAGCCACCCTAGTGCCCCCCAAGCAGGCCCAGGTGACTTCTGTGTGCAGCACTTCCTGTTGTTGCATGCTTGCTGAATTCCAAGCCATGTTAGAAGACAGTGCCCCACACAAGCCCTCTTAGAAAAACTTGTTTTTTTTTTTTTTTTTCTGCCTGTGGTGCACTTTTCATTTTTTTAAATAAGATTTGTTTATATTTTTGAGACACCCCTCCCCCCATTTTACATTCACTTCTGTTACCCATATGAAGCTGAAATTTACAGAGTTTATTAGAATTCAAGACTTGGGGTAGAAATAAAGAATGATTAAATCCAGAATAAAGCATGATTAAATCCAGAGGAAGAGCACCAACCCTCATTTTGGTGGTGGCAGGAATGATGGTTATGGTACATACAGGTGTGTGCAAAGATTTAATTTTAAACTTTTGCCAAGTTGTCTTTTCTAGTTGAGAAAATTTAAATCGGGCAATTAAGCTACTGCATTTGACATTTTCTTTATCTCTGTAGCAATTTTTAAAATGCAAAGTGATTCCTACTGTTTTTCAGATTTTATCTGACAGACAGAAAGACATACACAATGGACATACACACACCCACAGAGACAGAAAAAGAGCTGCCCTCTGCTGCATTACTCCCCAAAGCCTGCCTCCAGCCAAGGGCTGAAACTGGGAGCTGGAAGTTCTATCCAGGTCTCTTATGTGAGTGGCAGGAACCCAAGCACCTGAGCCATCACCACAGCTTCCCTGGGTCCATATTAGCAGGAAGCTGGACTCATGGGCTGCTACTTGGAATGCAGCAATGTAGTTTTTTTTTTATTTTTTAACATATTTATATTTATTTGAGGCAGAGTTACACTCAAAAGAGGGAGAGACAGAGAGAAAGGTCTACCATCCACTGATTCACTCCCCAAATGTCCATAATGGTTGGAGCTGTGCTGATCCAAAGCCAGCAGCCAGGAGCTTCTTCTGGGTTTCTCCTATAGTTGTAGGGACCCAAGCACTTGGACCATCTTCCACTGCTTTCTCAGGCCATTAGCAGAGAGGTTGATGGGAAGAGGAGCAGCCAAGACACAATTCACACTGTTATAGGATGCGGGTGCTGCAGGCAGAGGCTTTGCCTACCACACCAGGGCAGTGGCCCCAAACCCAGGCAGTTTAATGAGTGTCCTAACCAGTGACTTAACTGCTGGGCCAGATGTCTGCTACATGATTCCTGTTTTAAGATGAAGAAGATCCCCAGTCCTGCATGAGACCACGATACAGTAGCTAGAGAGCCCATGTATAATTGAAATGGGTAAAGAAATGTTTCTATTACTTTAGATGGAATCATGGATACATTAGATAATTATTGTTCAAGGCTACCAATATGAAAGACTGGATCTTTAGCAAAACATTAAAATTAATACTGGCATTAGCCATCCTTGTGTCTAATTGCAAATAGGTGGTTGACTATATCCAGCAAAAATAATTTTCATATCTTCATGGAATCTTGCTAAGAAGCATTAAAAACCTGTGGAAGATTTGTTTTGGAGGTAATATTCACTAATTCACTAATGTGAGAAAAAGTCACATCCAGCACAGACCGTAATGATTGCAATATGCACATCAAATGTATTTTAACTTCCAATCTGCACCAGGCACTACATAATTTTAGTCAATGTATGATTCATTTAAATTATCTCTATCAAAAGGACTGCAGCTCACTTCCAAGTGGCCATGCTGCATAGGCTGAGCACATGGCTCTACCCTTCACCATGACTGACATCAATGGGAAGACTCCAGCCTTATTCATGTGGATTTCTGCTGCAACCCACAGGAACAACTTTCATGAAGCTAAAAGAAATGAGCCATAATGGAGTGAAAAGAATTCCTTTAAAGTTATTTTGGTAAGGTAAGCATATCATAAAGTTATTATCTTAATGGTTTTTCAAATATTTATTTTATTTGAAAAACAGAGTTACAGAGAGAGTGTGAGAGAGGTCTTTCATCCTCTGGTTCACTCTCAAATGGCCACAACAGCCAGAGCTGGGCTGACTCGAAGCCCAGACTGTGAATGCTGCTTCTTGCCTTTTGCTCCTCAGTCTCTCCTCCCCTCCTCTGCACAAATCACTCTCTCCATCAGTCTTTCTCCCTTTGTCTCTGGGATTTCTTCTCTTCTGCACCCCACACATCTTTGTTCCCATGATGTTTCCCTCACTCTCCCTTCCCCTCCCTCCCCTTCCCTCTCCCTCTGGGATTCTTTCACATCCTCTCCCTGGACTTTTCTGTGACTCAGGCCTCCAGGCCCGCTATTCCACTTTAGTCTTGTCCGTGGTTGCCCTGAAAACTCACCTCTGCCCATTTCTCAATAAAGAAACTACAGGACTTTGGGACTCACAGGGCTTGTCAATCAATCTGTTTCAAATTCAGTTTCTCTTAGAGGCCTCCTGGAGTTGGTGTCACTGGGGAGCAGCTGGCAAGATGAAGTCAGGCTCCTGACAAAGCCTGGACCACTGGGTGCACCCTCATGGTCATTACAACCAGGAATGGCTGTCTCGCTCCAGCCTGCAGCACCACAGTTTCTGCCTAGGTTTGGGCCATGTGAAAAACATGGTGTCCACCCCAGGGGGATCAAGTGGCCCTCCCAGAAGCAGACACTTAGGCGAAGGCAGCACCACACAAGGTTTATTAGGGAAATTACTCAGACAGATAAGAGAGGAAGAGTCCTTGTGGGACAGGGAAAACATTCAGAAAATGGGCATCAGGTGGCTTTTTGACCCACAGGCACAGCCTGTTCCGGATAGCTGAGTTTCCTGTTCCAATTCCACAATGGCTCTCCTGAAAGACAAAAGAAATTGGGATTGTTTCCCCCATCTACTGACTTCTTCCTTTCTACATTTGTCTTCCATGTTGTGTCTGCTCCTGATGTGTTTCCTGTGTGGCTGTACCTATGAGTCCTTACACCATGCAAACCAATAGTCCTCACATCTCAGCCACAGACCTCTGCCTCCACCTGTGCACATTCGCACACTTATCTTTGACCTTGTAGGTAGGATTTGCATTTTATTACTAGAGAGGGGAACTTTGCCTTTTCTTAGGAAACAGATTTTGCAAGTCTCTTGGTGTGAGCTATTTCACCCTCAGCTTTATCTAATGAGCATCTCTTGGTGATCTTGATAGAAGACGGTTGCATATATGTACCAGATATTTGTAGAATACTTTTCCCATGGATTTAATGTCTTCCTGCTCATAACGTCCTCAGAAACCAATAGGATCTCCACAAATGTCACAGCTCCACAGAGCACTGTCCTCAGGGGCTGGGACAGTGTGGGAACAGGGAGAGAGACCCATATTGCCTGATGTGACACTGAGAGGCAGGGGTGTCTGGAGGAGCTGAGACTCCTAAGGCTTCTTGTTGTGAGGCAGAGCCAGCTGCCTGCTAATCTAGAGCTGACTTCATTGTCAGTATCCTTGGGGCATCATAAACTCAGGCAGAACCTGGACACACCCATGAGACTCTTTCTCTTTTCCTTCAGATTGTGGACAGAGGGCTGTAGGGCAACAAGAGCACTCTGAGCACGATGGTGCCCTGGCCCACACTGGGTCATGAGGACTCTCCTCCAGCAGCTCCGTGTGACCCCAGGCAACCTCTATCTGCTCTGTTCACACCACCTGTCCTGCTAGGTCAGCTTTCCAGCCCCCATCTTATGGAGCTCAATGTGACCCTATATGGCCCCTCCTCATCTCCTCCTCTTTGCCACCCCTCATTTACACCCAGGAGATTCACTCCCTCTTTTACACCCTGGGGTCCTTCACTGGCAACTGGCACTTCCATTATGGCAATGACCAGCCCAGTGCTGAGTGTTGTGTGTCCCTACCCTGCAGGAACCTGCACTTCTCAAAGCCAAGGCCAAGTCTCATCCCTCACAGAGCTGAGCATATCCCCCCTCCCCACACCGGGTTCCATGCTCTGCAAAACTGCTATTTCTGACTTCTATAGATGACTTCTTTCTTCATCTAAACAGACACCTGCACAAGATAGGGCTGTGGTGTAGCCCACTGTGTGTCCTCAAAATCAATCATGAGCAAAGTTACAAGGCCCTCAGATAGCCTCACCCTTGAAATGCAAAGCCCGGCAGAATCACCCAGGACATTTTGTTGTAGGAATAAAAATGAGAGAAAAGATAGAGGTACACTTTGCAAGTCAGTTCATTCAGGGTAGATCATCCTACCAAATTCTGGAGACAGAGGTGCTGGCTGAGGTCTTGGAATCCACCAGGGTGGAGGAGGTGGCGGATAGCCCATGAAGGATTCTCTGTAGCCCCCCATGTGGTAGGGCATGTAGGGTGGTCTTGGGAAAGGAGGAGGTCCTCCTGTAGCCATGTTGACCTGCAGAGCAGAAGTTAACATTTTGAAGTAGATTAATATCATGGGCAACACCAATACCAACACAACTGAATCACAGTACAGCAGGTGATAAAGGCTGGTGCCTTCCTCTCCACCAGGTATTAAATAAGCAGCCTCAGCACCACAAAACTCTCCTCTTCCACTAGATCCCAACAGCTTGAGGAGTGAAGGGAAGTCACAGGATGAACTGCTGTCACCACATGTCACTGTCCATGTCTGCAGAGGTATGTCGCTGAGAAACAGTACCATGGCAAACTGATAAAGACACACACTCCATACAGATGATCTTCATGTCAAGGACTACCCAGCACTCCACAGACATTTCTTGCACATTAAAAAGAGATGATTGAAGGAGGGGAAAGTCCACTGTACACACATTAGAGGGCCTCTCCCAATCTTCTCTGCTTCCCTCCCTGGCTGAGGGTCTCCTCACTGGGGGTGCTGTCGCTGGACACAGGATCTCCTGGGGAATGCAGATTCCTGGTGTCTTGCAGGGAAACTGGGAATGTGATTTTCCAGAAACCATGTTACCCACTGCAGTTAGGTAGGCATGGGTATCTAACTTAATTCATAGGCAAGACTGAATTGGAAGCACTCTGGGAGCTGAACACTACTTCTATCTCCTAGACAAACAAGGTGGGAAATAAGAAAGTTAAAACAAGGTACATTTTCATTTCAAACTACAGATGTCCAGTGACATCTGAATGTAGAATCACCATCAGCAGCTACACAGGTCACACAAAAACCTGCATATGGGAATGTCAATTAGGCTCTTCTGGGAATTGGCCTTGCAGGTAAATGCTGATGAACACTCTTCACTATGCTGTTATGCAAACATGATCCCTGAAGCTTCAGAATATTCCACAGAGGGCCCCACTGGAGGGTTTCCTGCACAGCCCATTTACCAAGAGAAATGAGACAGTGATTTGCTTTGTCCAAAAGCATTCAATATTGAACAAAACACAAAAAATCATGGATTCTGTGGGTGAAGATGTTCTGAATGGTTAAATGACCTAAATCAAAACAGGAAAGGAGTTATTTTATTCCAACAATGAAATGTGGCCTGGCCACCTCCCAGGTTATAGAAGCCTGGGGGGAGTCACTGTGCCATGAGGCTGAAGGTCACAGCCATCTTCTCTGCCAGTGATTTCCAGAAACTGACAAGCAAACCTTCAGGCTTCAGCCTGTAAAGCACCAGCACAGATGCTGAGCTGGAAAAGGAGAGGCCCACAGGCTTGTGGGGGAAGGCTTGACTGCTTTGAAAAGTTACAGACACAGAAAAGGTATCACAGCACACAGAAGTCAGAAAATAATGGAAGAGAGAGTGCTGTATACGCAATGATCTGGTTTCAGGAAATCATTACAAGGAAAATGACCACAGCAATTACCTGTTCCTTCCTGGTGTCCTCAGCAGGGGATGAACCTTGGTTCTTCATGTAACCTGCACAAGTTGTGGAATCTGCCCAACAAGAGACAGCACTGTATTCTTTCTTAACAAAATGTTTATATATTTATTTATTCAAAAGGCAGAGACAGATGAATTCCATCTGTGGGTTCACTCCCCAAATGCTAGCAAGAGCTAGGACTGAGCCAGGCTGAGGCAAGCAGCAAAGACCTCCATCCAAATCTCCTACATGTTTGTCAGGGACTCAAGTGCTTGAGCCACCATCTGCCACCTCACAGGCACATTAGCAGGAAGGTAGATTGGAAGCAGAGGCAGGACTCAGTCTCATACAGTCCACCGATATAGGATGCAGGCATCACAAGAGGCAGCTTAACCTGCTGTAGCAAAGTGCCAACCACCCGGGGAAGGGAGGTTATTCTGCCTCAGTGTTGAGAACACCTACACACACCTTTTCACCCTCTTAAACTCAATCCCATGTTAGGTCTCTGGTCAGAGGCCCAGGGTTTACCAAGTGCCTCATAAGAGCCCTGAGTACAAGGGGGAGGCCCATGTCCTCACTGAGGATGATACAACCTTAGCCTGTGCCAGGGGTTTTCACCACAAACCAACTCATTGTACCTAAGTCAGAGCTAAAATAAGCTGGAAATCAACATGAAAACAGGTTACATAGTATGTATAGAGGAAATTATAGTTTAAGAACATCCTTGGGGCCAGCGCCGTGGCTCAATAGGCTAATCCTCCACCTAGCGGCACAGGCACACTGGGTTCTAGTCCCGGTTGGGGCACCGGATTCTTTCCTGGTTGCCCCTCTTCCAGGCCAGCTCTCTGCTGTGGCCTGGGAAGGCAGTGGAGGATGGCCCAAGTGCTTGGGCCCTGCACCCCATGGGAGACCAGGAGAAAAGCACCTGGCTCCTGCCTTCAGATCAGCACAGTGTGCTGGCCACAGTGCACCAGCCATCGCAGCCATTGGAGGATGAACCAATGGCAAAAGGAAGACCTTTCTCTCTGTCTTTCTCTCTCACTATCCACTCTGCCTGTCAAAAAAAAAAATCCTTGGATAAAAAGAATATCAATAAACTCTGGACATGAGCAGTCCCAGGCCATGAAATCATGGGGAGATTCTGAAAATATTAGTCCCTCTGTAACTGGCCATCTATGTGATCTATTGTGATACAAAGGACTTTGAGGGTTATAATATTATAGAAGTGAAATTATATAGAATTTAATTTACTGATGGAGCTCTATAGTTGACAGTAAAGAAAAAAAGCCAAAAAATAGCAAACACACACTTACTGATGTAAAGCAGAGTTTGCAGAATATTACTACAGGGATGATAGTCCAGGACATTTCCTCTCTTATCAGGAGGTACAACATTTATTGTCAAGTACTGTTGGTGCTGCTAAGGCCTCTACCATTGACTCAAGGTGGACAGGAGGATCTGGCCAGGTTCCCTTCTATTCCCTATTGTCAGTTAAAAATAACTGAGTTCAGGTGCAGTGGAGGAGAGTCCCCAGTCAGTACTGGGGTCTGAGTTGAAGAGCCACTTGTCCAGGGCACATGAGGAAAATAGCACCTGGCCTCGCTGCAGGACAATCATTTCTCTTTGCTAAGTGCATGGAACTCTTCAGAAAATGGAACAATCACTGCCCAGAGTGAGAAGCTGAGGGTGTGGAATCTGCAGGGGACATGAAGCTATCACCCTCCTTCCACACTGCTCCTACCTCTCTGTGGAGGGTTCTCCCAGCCAGGTCCCCCTGACACTGGCTTCTGCCTCCTGGATTCCTCTGCCTGCATTATTTCCAATCTTGAAGATAGAGAAAAAACAGATTTAAGTAACAGAATACACACATACACACCCCAGAACAAGTCCTTTACTAGACACTCAACAACTTAGTCTTAAATCAGAGACACGCTTAAAATGCCTGCTCTTTCATGCACCTGTGTTTCAAATGGGCAGTCTCCCTCTTCTGCACCATCAACTCCCGCTCCAGAGCTTGAGCCCTGAGCTGTGCAGAGGAAAATACATGCACATTCAGTTGTGGGAAAAGAGGGCAGAATGGAAAGAAGACATGAAAAATGTTTACCTCAATGTCATGAGTCTTTTTTTTATGAACAGCAATCTGAAAAGGCCAACACAGAAAGTGAGGGCTTAGGGACTCTCAGGTGCTCTTTAACCATCTGCATTAAGACTTGAAGGACAGTGCAGCTATTGGGCAGCATGCAGTTACCTCCTGTCTGAAGGTCTCCTTTTCTTGCTGCTGCTGAGCCTGAATTTCTTGCAGTCTTCTCCTGTGATTCAGAATCACTTTCATCAGATAAAGTACAATGTTGACTATGATTTTAAACAGCTTCCCCATGTTACCCTATCCACAGATGTCAAAAATACTTACGATGATTGTAAAGGTACAGAAAGAGTAAAACCTGCTGCATCATTTCCTTATCCTTTATGTTATACCTGCAGGATTCCCAGCTGATGTAATCTCCTTATTTCCCTAGTTTTTCCTCCTTTGTGTGTCTTTTATCATAAAGGTCCATTCTATTATATCCTTGCCATGTTTCTGAGGGCAGTAAGAACTGGGTTTATAAAATAGGGACAATCATTGTAATGGATTTGATCCATCCTACAATGAACTGTCTTCCTAAGGATTAGGAAGGTGGATTCTCACGACCCCAAAAAACAATCAAGTTTCCATGCAGTCAGGCCAGCATTTGGAATCAGGAACTGTGTAGGAACAGTATCACTTGGTCATTTGTAAACTTAAAATACTTGGTATAATCTTGTATGAATCATCTCTATGTCTTTTGAACATTGCTTACAGTTTTCTTTTAACTGGGCCTAAGCATTGTACAGTTAATCCAACCACTGTTTCTGAACTGGTTGTTTAGTCTCTGGACTCACACATAGTTCTCAATTTCTTCTTCAGCCTGTTTCAAATTCTCCTCTTTCTCTGACAGCTTCATCTCCTTTTCCATCCACTCTTGTTTCCCTGCCATCTTCCTAGGATGGGAAAGAAATGCACATTTCCCTGAAGCCCATGTGGGATTATGCCTCCCCACCTGCTAACAGTCTGAGGGCATGATGGGAAAGTCCCTTTGCAGGCATCCCTATAAACACACAGACCCACAAACAGTGCAGAATCAGAAGTGAAGCCTCCCACTGACAGACAGAAGATGATCCATTGGCCAGCTGGCAAGTTCTCTCTAATTACTGTGTGCTCCTATGCATTAGTAATAAGTCAATGAATATACATAGCACCTGACACTGAGCAGTTGTGACTCTGAAAAGGTGAACACACATTTGTGGAAAAGCAGGTCAAATCACTTCATCACTAGTAATCCCATTAGGATGAGACAGGGGGTTCTCACTCATCGGCCACTGCCCATGGAGGAACGTGATTCACAGTCTGGCTGGGACCATAATACAGACAACCTGATCTACAGAGATCCTTCCAGCTCATGGAGTCCCTAACACTGCAGTCACTCTGAACACAGCTATGATGCAGGGGTAGAGCTCCTGCCACCTACAGCTGGGAGCCTGATGCAGGGAAGAGGAAAATCCCAGTGCTGACAACACTGAATGAAGTACAGTGTCCTGAACTGTCACCTTTTTGGGGCTTTCCTCAGCTCCTGTGAACCTGCAGCTATGTCTACAAAGCCCTCAGCCCCAGTGCTATTTACTTTTACAAAGTGGCAATCACTGAGAATGCAGGCAGCAAAAGCCCATGGTCTAGAAAGAGTCTCCCTTTGCTATCTGCTTCATTCCATGTTACCCATAAAATGCCAACAGCTGTGGGACACAGGCACAAAACAAATGAGAGAGTTAATGACTTGGAAGCCTTCAGTAAATTCTTTCTGTGTTTTTAAGTGCCAAGGATACAAAGTAGAGTGAGGCATTGTTCCTACCTTAAAAACCCACAACATACTAGTAAGGACAACAGCAACCCTGTCTCAGACTTTGGAAATATTATTCCAAGTCTGAGCCATGGGGGACCATAAAGAAGAGTTCCAGTTTTAAACATGGGTGTGTGTGGATGAAGTCCTGGATCTCCCCCTGAGAACAAACATGAGGTATACAATGGAATAGACTGAATCACTAACACATCAGTAATGACATGTGGGAGCAACATGAAGAAGAAGGAATCTTGGATACAAGATTGACCTGGCATCTCAGCTGGCATTTGAGGCCCATTTCCCTGTAGATCATGAAAGAATTCTCTAGAAGACTAGAGAGAGGTAAATATGGGCAGCCTTTGCTCACATGGATGGGTTCAAAGGAATACAGTGGAGTTCAGGGTCTGCCTGGAAAATCTCACAGCTTTTCTTGGAACAGTATGAATTGAGGACAGGACATAACTGGCCTTTGCAGTGAATTCCCTCTGCTGCTGAATGAATTAACAGGTCCTGTATGCTAGCATCCTTGCCTTAGGCCATCTCCTTATTTTCCAAAGCTAGATCACATCATACCACACTTCAATTTTTTCCCAATATTTTTACTCAATGACAGATATTCAATTAGAAATGACGAGACACAAGAAGGAAAACAAAATATGATATGACCAAAAAAACCCAACAATATAAAGGTACACAAGAGAGGTTGAACAGCTCCCTGCTGATGGCCTGAAAATGCAATGGAGGATTTATCCAAATCTTTGGGTCCCTGCACCTGCACCTGGAAGAAGCTCCTGTCTCCTGGCTTCAGATGAGTTCAGCTCCCTCCATTGTGGCCATTTGGGGAGTGAACCAGCAGACTGAAGACCTTTACTTCTGTCTCTCCTTCTCTCTGTAACCCTTCCTCTCAAGTAAATAAAATTTTTTGTTAAAAAAGAGAAAGAATATAGACATGGACATTAATGATGCTGGTATCAGTTCTTTGAGTACCCACAAATAAATTACAAAGGAGTGTATGACAGAAAAATGCATATTGGGAATCAAGGCAAAAAGGACTCTGTACTGACTGAAATTAGCACTGACATTACTGAGCTGGTTCAGGACATCTTACTTTGCAGCAGCTGCCACCTTCAGTTTGTAGATTTCATGAAAACTCTCCATATTCATATCCATCAGTTTGATTTCAGCTTCCTTTGCTGCTTTCACGGACTTCAAGGTATTACAGCTTTTTTCCAGGTTCTTTTTACTTTCTGTAAAGGATAAAAGTTTTCTTTGTGTGTGTGCACATGGACCCAGGGAGTTGGCTGGAGTTGGGAGAAAGAGCAAGGACCCTGGAGGCAGGAACCATTCTTCACCTTCCCAATGCAGACGTATTTACACTAGACAGGACCTCCCTCTAATGAAGGAATGTACCTTCCAGCATCCATATTTTGGCCCTCAAGGCTCTCAGCTGTAAATCCTTGACTCCATCATTTTCATCTTCCAACTTTAACAGCTTTTTAAGAAAAGACATTTAAGAAATGGTTGCAGAACAATGCAAATGTTGTTACTACTACAGAAATGTACACATATATTGTTCAGATAATTTTACACCACCACAGACTTTATAGTTAATCTTATTTTAGAACAATTCATTTTAAAAAGGTAAACAGGAAATAAGAAAGTTCAGTTTTCTGGATCACAGTCTCTCTTCAAGAATGTGACTAATTTTGTTACCTGCTCCTACTAGATTGTCAACCAACTATTTTACTTTTATAACTTCAATTTCCCTGCACTGAAACCAGTTTCATTAAAGGTGATTGGATCTTAACTGAAAACACGGTAATTAGTTACTTCACAAGAACAAAATTTCACAGTTATCATATAAATTTAATCTTCAAAACTGAAATATTTTTTATCAGAGCTAGCATGTACAAAAGAAATATTGAAACAATTACAGAAAGTTTACCTCTGAAATTCCCGAGTTCATTGAAATAACTTCTTTCAAGTTTTCAGATTTCCCTTTTTCAAATGCCTACACATAGAATAGAAACAAAACAAGTGCTAAGGTTTACAAATAGGGGCAGGAGTTTCACATGGTGGTTAAGACTCTGCTTGGGAAATGTGTATTCCATATTGGACTACTTGACTTAATGCCCTGGCTCTGCTCCCAAGTTTATCTTCCTGTTAATGCACACCCTGGGCGGCAACCATTGATGGATCAAGTACGTGGGTCCCTGCCAACCACATGAGAACACAAACTGAGTTCTAGTTTCCTATCACTGGCCTGGCTGACCCATGGCTATCACAGGCATTCGAGGGTTGAATCTGCAAACAAGAACACTCTGTGTTAGTCTGCATCTCTATTTATAAAGTCAAATGGAGAAGGAATTAATTTAAGTGTTTTTTTAATTTCACAAACACACTAGCTTAAACAGCTAAAATCCGAAACAGCAGCTGGTGCCACAGCTCACTAGGCTAATCCTCCACCTGCAGCTCTGGTACTCCAGGTTTTAGTCCTGATTGCTTCTCTTCCAGTTCAGCTCTTCACTATGGCCCAGGAGGGCAGTGGATGATGGCCCAAGTGCTTGGGCCCTGCACCTGCATGGGAGACCAGGAGGAAGCACCTGGCTCCTGGCTTTGGATCAGTGCAGCACACTGGCATTGGTGGCCATTTGGGGGGTGAACCAATGGAAGGAAGACCTTTCTCTCTGTCTCTCTCACTAACTCTGCCTGTGGGAAAAAAAAGGCTGAAACAGCAACCAAGCACATCCATGGCTAACTCTATATTTTATGGACATGTCATTGATCCATATTGGATCCAGAAGAAATGTCAAGAATATAATGAAATGAGGGGAGGGAACACGTTGAAGTAAGTAAGAATACTTTGTGGCATAAACAATCTTTCTGTTTAGGATATAATGAGAGAAATGACTGAGAAGTCAAAAGCAAATAATGTGAAAATTTGTTCAAGTCAACCTGCTTGAATGAACTTTTCTTAATGGAACAGCTTTTCCTAATGGAATATTAAAAAGAGAATAAAAATAACTTTTCACTGACAGTTTTTTTACTGAGCATTAAGAGGGGTAGGGACTGTTTAAGTTGGTCTGATATCTTCCTTCAGCTTTCACACATTTTCTAATTTTATCTATATATCTTGCAGGACAGTGATGAATGTTATGATTAACTGCCCAGACAGGAAATCAAACACACTTCTTGGATCCCTCAATTTAAGATGTTACTTCAGTATTTTTACAATAACATTGAACATTTTTTTCAGAAGATGGTTCATCCCCCATATTCTTACACTTTTACTCTGTGAAAAGCAATAGAAAATGTATCAACCAACTCACTCAAGGGACAAAAAGGCTAAAAAGCCAAATTATGGTAAAATACAGCAGCCAAATTACTACCACATCATGACTCTTAGCATTCTGATCTATTCCAGACTGCAGGTTATATGTACTTTGTACGTGGTAGTTTTAGTGTTGTCACTTTTTTTTGCATTATCCTTCAATACAGCATATTGCATCAGGAACATTTATTTATTTCACTTGTGTTTATAATGGAATCCATATAGGCAAATGGTTTTTACCTTAAGTTTCATTGGTTCATCAGAGACCATCTCTTTTTGTCTGTTAGTCTCAAGAAGACATTTTTTTGATTCAGTGATCTATATGTATATGTAATAAAAGAATCAGAATACAGAAATGTTAATTAGAGGGCCAAGTAACACTTATCCTCATGTATGATTCATTACACAAGTGAACAGAGCAGCACTTTGCATGCAGGAAGCTAGCTTCACATGTGAAGAGTTTATAGATCTTATGAAGCAGGACAGTGGATGAAAGAGGGTATAGGCTGGTGCCACAGCTCACTAGGCTAATCCTCCACCTTGTGGCGCTGGCACACCGGGTTCTAGTCCCGGTCGGGGTGCTGGATTCTGTCCTGGTTGCCCCTCTTCCAGGCCAGCTCTCTGCTATGGCCAGGGAGTGCAGTGGAGGATGGCCCAAGTGCTTGGGCCCTGCACCCCATGGGAGACCAGGAGAAGCACCTGGCTCCTGCCTTCGGATCAGCACGGTGCACCGGCTGCAGTGCACCGGCCGTGGCGGCCATCAGAAGGTGAACCAATGGCAAAGGAAGACCTTTCTCTCTGTCTCTCTCTCTCACTGTCCACTCTGCCTGTCAAAAAAAAAAAAAAAAAAAAAAAAGAGGGTACAGCAGAATATCTGAACTAGACATGGAAGTGACTCAAACTGAAACCATGAAATAACAAAAATTGAAAGGACATTGATACCTTCTGTTCCAAAACAGAAATTTTTTGCATAAGTTCTGCATTTTCCTTTATGGCATTATTGATCTTCTCAGAAATTTGCTGTGAATTAACTAAGGGGAGATAAAAATTAAGATTATAAAGAATAAAACAATATAATTGAATTGCCTCAATGTATTAGCGGAAATTACTTGTTATCTGGCATTATGGCCAGAAAATAACTGTCTAGCTTCACTACTAAGCCTGAAGAAAGCAAACTTTACTTACGGTAATTTTAAAACCAATAAAACTAGTAGGAAATAAGAACCAAATGTCAATTATAATCCTATTTGAAATTATTGGAAACATGAGAAATACATGTTTTCATTTAAGTATTCTCATCAATGGAAGATAGCTATTTATTCTTAGAAAATTCCATTACTTCAAATAGTTTTGTCTTCATCAGAGAAGAAACAAACACCCTAGCTACTTACATTTCTATTCCCTAATTATGAAGGCAGATAAATTTGTTCCTTCCTCAAATATCATTTGAAATTCCCATGAAAGCAGTGTTCAAAATGTCAATCGATTGACTACTCTAGGGCCTCCAAAGACTTCCTGCTGCCCTGAGGATTGTCCTACACAAGAAGCAGAATGGAGGGCTCTGGAGAGATGGTCTTTGAAGTATAGCATAATTTAATACAACCTGTTACTACTTAGTCTCTATGGGATCTGGATGAGCTCCCAACCCTCTCAGATTGGACTTTCTACTACCAAGATCAGAATGCTACTGCCTACCATAAAAGTGAACATCGTGCCTTGATGCACCCATCCTGTAAGGTGGATGGCTCACATAAACACCTAAAGGACTCCTCTGACAGTCTTTTAGTTCTCTCATCTGACCTCAGATGCATCCTTATTTTCATTTTGTGTTTGTCCATGGTATGAGCTCTGCTGCCCTGAAATCACTCTTCTAAACATGACCAGTGATGAATTTACTATTAAAAAAAAAAAAAAACACTCAGAGCCATTGCTGTGGTATACCAGGTTGATTCGCCACCTGCAGTGTCAGGAACCCCTGTGGGTGCTGGTTCATGTCCTGGATGCTCTACTTCTGATCCAGCTCCCTGCTAATGGCCTGGGGAAATATCAGATGATGGCCCAAGTGCTTGAGTCCCTGTCACACATGTGGGAGACCAGGATAAAGCTTCTGGCTTCAACCTGGCCCGGCCCAGCCATTGCAGCCATTCAGAGAGTGAACTAGCAGATGGAATTCTCTCTCTCTCAACTGTGCCTTTCAAATAAAGTAAATCTGTAAAAATAAAAATAAAACATATGTCAGGGCTACTATGTGTCTGGCAGCTTTGGCTCTCAATAGATAGCAACACTTCTTTATTACCCATAAAGCCTATGTGAAATCCTTCTTCCACCTTATGCATCATTTCTGCTCATTCTGCTCTGTCATTAAAGACTCTTTCCACATAAATATCTTGACACATTCCCCCTCCCAGAAAACCAGATTCTTTTCTAAGCCTTAAGCTTTTTGATAGGTTCACATTATATCATTTTTCTAAAAAAGGTTTTTGTATTTGAAAAAGAGAGAGAGGAGAGACAGAGACAGAGACAGAGAGCCATAGAAATCTTCCATCTTCTGGTTTACTCTATTAGTAGCCATAACAACTAGGGTTAAGCCAGGCCAAAGCCAGGAGCCAGGAGTTTCATTCAGGCCTCCCACATGGCTAACAGGAGCCTGAGAATGTGGGCCAACCTCCACTGCTTTTTTTCAGGGTATTTTCAGGGAGCTGGATTGAAAGTGATGTAGCCAGAACTTGAACTGGCACCCACAGGTGATGTCAGCATTACAGGCAACAGCTTTACCTGCTATGCCACAATGCCGGCCTCTCAGAGCATATTTTAATCATATTTGCATTTCCCCAAGAGCCAGATCATGCCACAGTGGTCCCCCAATGCTTCAGACTCTTAGCATCACTTGCTTCTTAAACACTTCTAGGCAAAACTAAACTCATCTCAGTCTCCTATGCCCATTAATGCTTATTCTTCCTGGATTTTTACAATAGATCACAAGTCCCTCTCCATTGTCATTTAGAAACCACTCCAGGAATACTAAAACCTTCAAGAAGTAATAAGCCAGAAATTTATAACAATTACTGTACTTAGAGCTAGTTTAATAAAAGCTCACACCTAATACCAGTACTGAGAAAAGTATTATAAAGAAAATAGAGGCCAAAATTCTTACCTTGATAAATTGGCAGTTTTAGCTAGAAGAGGAAGAAACAACGTTAACCTTGTTATAATAATATATATATTAAGAAATACATGTCGTTCCTGATGAAAGTAAAAGTACTAATCTGGTGAAATAATAGTCATTTACCTTAAAGGAATTTTATAAGATTAAAAACAATGAAATATTATTTCCCATTTCATCATGATCTTTCATTAAACCATTTCTGATAGAGCAGAAAAGTAAACTGTAATTTTTGACCAAAAGACACATTCCCATTTTATTACAGGAAAAACCAATCTATTTAATTTTTATCCTAGAAATGGCAAATTTCATAATTAGAATGCAAATGCATTATTTGATTTTTGGGGGGGGCAATATCTCTAATGAAGTCTTAAACAAGAAAATCCTCCATGAAAACAGAATAAATTCTAAAACATTTGTACTGCAATACACCTCTTTGATTCACTAGAAAGCACCTTACAAATTTTAAAATACAGTTGGATCTTGATGAAGGATGGGATGGGAGACAGAGTAGGAGATGGGATGGTTGTGGGTGAGAGGGTGGTTATGGGGTGAGGGAAAGCCTCTATAATCCATAAGTTGTACTTTGGAAATTTATATTTATTAAATAAAAGTTAAAAAATATGCCATCTGGAAAAAAAAGAAAGGGAAAAGCAAGAGTGAGAGGGCAGGAGGGAGAGAATATTCTCAGAATTGTATCTACAAATTGCATTGAATCTTTTTGAAAACCAATTAAAATTTTTTAATGAAAAAGGAAAGATGACTCCGTGCGGAGGGAAGATGTTTCAGGCTTTGGTCTCTACAGTTTTATATATAACTGGTCCAACTCACACTAGGATGCTAAGGAAAAAGGTGAAGGAAACAACATTTCAATCATAATGGAAATGTTAAAAAAAATGATGTTAGTGAATGGTGTTAGAACTAAAGTAATGATAACCTTGGATAGGGAGTACCTGGGAAGGGCCAAAGAGTGGCTTTTGGGTGATGCCTATGTCTTCTTTCATGACCTGGGGTGTGTCCATGGGTGTTAGATGCATGTATCTGTATACATATTATTCGTACTTCTTTCTTTTTTTTTTTATTTGACAGGTAGAGTTAGACAGTGAGAGAGAGACAGAGAGAAAGGTTTTTCTTCCATTGGTTCACTCCCCAAATGGCCACTACAGCTAGCACTGTGCTGATGTGAAACCAGGAGCCAGGTGCTTCCTCCTGGTCTCCCATGCGGGTGCAGGGCCCAAGCACTTGGGGCATCCCCCATTGCCCTCCCAGGCCACAGCAGAGAGCTAGACTGGAAGAGGAGCAACCGGGACTAGAACTCGGTGCCCATATGGGATGCCAGTGCTGAAGGAGGAGGATTAACCAAGTGAGCCACAGCACCGGCCCCTCATACCTATTTCTGGATGTATATTACACCTCAATAAAAATATAAATTACAGAAAACACTGAACAATATGTGTGATGGTTGCATGCAAGGACACAAGCTCACTGAAAGACTGAGACCTGACCACAGTCCTATAAATTCATCCCTGCACATGTGACCAGCACAAGAGTAGGCTACTTATATAATAATCATGGATACAACTGAAAGTCCTGTGTGTATCAGACATTGTGTAATAAGAAGTCTCTAATAGCTGGTGCCGCAGCTCACTAGGCTAATCCTCCACCTTGTGGTGCCGGCACACCAGGTTCTAGTCCCAGTCGGGGTGCCAGATTCTGTCCTGGTTGCCCCTTTTCCAGGCCAGCTCCCTGCTATGGCCAGGGAGTGCAGTGGAGGATGGCTCAAGTGCTTGGGCCCTGCACCCCATGGGAGACCAGGATAAGTACCTGGCTCCTGCCATTGGATCAGCGCGGTGCACCAGCTGCAGCACGCCAGCCGCGGTGGCCATTGGAGGGTGAACCAATGGCAAAGGAAGACCTTTCTCTCTCTCTCTCTCTCACTGTCCACTCTGCCTGTAAAAAAAGTCTCTAATAAACCATAGGATGACATAGACATAAACTAGGGCAACAAAGAAAATTTCAGTCTCTGACACTTTCAGTAACTGTAAATTGTAATGCCAGCTAAACTTTTGCCAAGATACCCATAATATCTCACACAAAGGGTCTGTTGAAATCAGTTCCTTTCACTCAATGTAATGTCTGGATTTTGGCAAAGAATTAGAAGCCATATTAAAAGACAAAAAATCAATCACAGTTTGATTAGAGAAATCAAGCATTAGAATCACACTCAGATAAATTATCCTTCCAGAAGGGACACACACTTTCTAAGAAAAAAAAATCAAAGAACTCTCTCTTTAAAAAGCCACACTACAAAGATTTTTAAAAGAGGCTCTTCAGATAGAAGGAAGCGAATATATGTCAGCTACTTGGACCTACATAGTGCAAGGGCAATAGGCAAAGGAGTAAGTGAGGGCAAAGCTGTTATCTTACTGATTGGTTTATCAGACAACACTTTGCTTGATATAACAGAACAAATTAGTAGTATCAATACATATGGCAATTATAGCTTATGGATTATAGCAATGTCGTAAGAAATGGTAGGGAGTTTGTGGAGTCACATTTTACAACATAAATTTCATTTCCTGTGAATTGGATTACTTTTTAAAATGTGTATTTCCAATTCAGGGAGAACCACTTTTGAAAAAGATAACAAAAAAGATAAGTTCAAGCATAATTGGTGTGCTAAACACAATGAAATGAAACTTGTGAAATTCTAAGTTAGGCCCTGATAAGGCATAAAAAGAGTATAAGGCAAAAAGGGACAATGAATAAAAAATAGCAATAAAGGTGATAGATGTTAAACCAATTATATCATTAATAATTTTAAATGCTAATAAAGTAAATACACCAATTAAAAGACAGTGACTGTAGAGTGGATTAAAAAATAATTCCCAACTGATGAATGTATACCAGGAGCCCATTTTCAAATCCAAGCTATAAATGCATTAAAAGTGGGTTAGAGAAAAATGTACAGTTAGAACTAATCAAAAGAAAGCTGGAGTAGCTATTTCAATTTCATGCAAAACAAGCACAAAGCAAGGAGCATTCAAGGATCACGTGGTATTACAATAATGATAAAGGATCCATTTTTCAAAAAGACATGACAATCCTTAATGTATAAATACCTAACAACAGAGCTTCAATATTCATGCGGCAAAACTGCACTGCAACTAGAAATAGATGAATTCACCCACTCCTCCCTCAGTCACTGACAGATCCAGCAAAAGCCAATAAAAGTTTAGAATAACTGAATAGCACTGATAATCTGCTGAATCTGTCCACATTACAGAATAATTCATCCAGCAAAATGGAATACACTCACACAGGCTCACACAGCACATTTACTCCATTCACTCAAGACATAAGTTCACTTTACCAAATAGAAAGAAGTAGGAATCATAGAATATTTGCTCTCAGGACACAGTGAAATTAAGCTAGAAATCAATCAGAGAATTTGAAAACTACAAAGCATTTGGAGATTACACCACATATTTCAAAAGAACACATGGGTCAATCTTTCCAGACTTTTAAAAAATGTTTCAATCCAAATTATAATTAAAACAACCTTATTAAAATTTGTGGGTTATGGGGAAAACAATGAATGGAGGAGGACTGATTTTATCAGATGCAAATGCAATTACTATAAAAATTCCTCCTTATTTATCATATAAAACACTCCTAGTATACTCACAACAAGCATAGTTGTCCAGAAGAAAATGGCAAATGCTGAAATAGTCACGACTGTAGCAATAATGATAAGCTTCCGAAAAATCCCCCAAAAATCAGTACTGAGCTGAAAATGGCCAGGAAAGTTCTGAGATGGCTGCAATAAAACATTGGAAACAGTGAGAAGACACAGATATTGACTGTATTTTAGTTGCTAAGAACCCTAGGTCAGCCTGCAAGAAGTAATCATGTCCCTCAACTAACTCAAGGGGATTTCCTTTCTTCTAGGAAGACTGGGGTCCTGGTGTCTGGCACAATGGCTAAGACCCCACTGGTGATGCATGTGTCCCACATCAGAGTTCCTGGGTTTGAGTCCTGGCTTTACTTCCATTCTATCTTCCTGATAATGTGCACCCTGGGAGTTAGCAGATGACAGCTCAAGTATGTATATGGGTGTCTATTGTACAGGTGGAAAAACTGGACTGAATTCCAGGCTCCTGGCCTTGGGCTTGGCTCATCCTTGGCTATTGTAAAAATTGGGAGAGTGACCCAGCAGGTGAGGTGGAGAACATCTGTCCTTGTCTCTTTGCGCCTTTAAAATACATATAAAAATTAATGAATTAAAGTTTAAAAATAAGCATAAGTTTCCAGCCTCAAGTTTCTTGGGTGGTTGGTAGTGTTGTTAGATATTGGTGTGGGTGCCTTTGAGCACAGAGAGTATCCTGGTTCATTATGGGCCCTATACTCTCCTTTGTCTAATACTGGGTGAGAGTTCCTCTCCATTACATCTTCTCTTGTATTGATGTTTTCTTTTAAATACCAGTACCCATTAAAATATAAGTGAAAAGTTTATAAGGAGAAAATAAAATTTTAATGCTTAAATAGAATCAAAACTGGCAAGAACAATGGTAGCACCAAAAAACAAGATTTCATATAAATTCTATTGAACCACTATGTGAATTAAGACAAATGTTTCAGCTGAATAAGTTAATACTGTTTTATTTACAACATTTCTGCATAGGTTGATTTGGATTTAACTTTGTATTTGTTGAAATTTGGCACCTTAACCCTAAACAATTCCTATAGGATGGTGAATTAAACAGAGTTGCTCATTCAGTAGAAATAACTCAGATGAGTCGGCAATGAACAAAAATGAATTACTAATACATGCTGTAACATGAATTCTCTCAGACATATTGTCCTGAGCAGAATCAGGTGATACAAAATAGTCCATATGCCACACACACATCTATTTATATGAAATTCTAGAAGAAATGTAGTATGTTTTAATCTAAATTGATATACAATGTTTTAATCTAAATTGATATAACATTAACATTATAATTTATATGTATACATTTATGTTTATAATTTATATAATTATAAAACTAAAAAACAATGAAATCCGGGCATTTACAACAAAATGGAGGAATCTGGAAAATATCATGCTGAGTGAAATAAGCCAGTCCAAAGGGACAAATATCATATGTTCTCCTGGATCAATGGCAACTAAATGAGCATCTAAAATGATACCCATTGAAGTGAGATGGACACTGTGAGAGACATTGACAAGATTACCCTTTGTCTAGACTGTTGAGGAGCAACTTATTACTTTATTCTTTTTAGTTTTTGTTGTTGTTGTTGCTCTGTTTGTTCTACTTAATACCACTGGTTGAACTCTGTAATCAATATACAATAATTCTTAGGCATTTAAAATTAACAGAAAAGTGATCTCTGTTAAATTTAGGAGTGGGACTAAGAGAGAGGAGATATATAGGTCAGCACATGCTCACTCAGACTTACCTCCAATGGTGGAACTAGAAATGTGCCAGGGTATTTCAACTAAATCTTATAAAGGAGGCATGTACACACAGCTGAGAAAGAACTGCTAAGATCAATCCCATTCACAATAGCTACAAAAACAATCAAATACCTTGGAATAAACTTAAACAAGGACGTCAAAGATCTCTACAATGAGAATTACAAAATCTTAAAGAAAGAAATAGATGAGGATACCAAAAAATGGAAAAATCTTCCATGCTCATGGATTGGAAGAATCAATATCATCAAAATGTCCATTCTCCCAAAAGAATTTGTAGATTCAATGCGATACCAATCAAGATACCAAAGACATTCTTCACAGATCTAGAAAAAATGATGCTGAAATTCATATGGAGGCAAAAGAGACCTCGAATAGCTAAAGCAATATTGTACAACAAAAACAAAGCCAGAGGCATCACAATACCAGATTTCGGAACATACTTCATGGCAGTTGTAATCAAAACAGCATGGTACTGGTACAGAAACAGATGGATAGACCAATGGAACAGAACTGAAACACCAGAAATCAATCCAAACATCTACAGCCAACTTATATTTGATCAAGGATCTAAAACCAATTCCAGGAGTAAGGACAGTCTATTCAATAAATGGTGCTGGGAAAACTGAATTTCCACGTGCAGAATCATGCAGCAAGACCCCTACCTTTCACCTTACACAAAAATCCACTCAACACGGATTAAAGACCTAAATCTATGACCCAACACCATCAAATTATTAGAGAACATTGGAGAAACCCTGCAAGGTATCAGCACTGGCAAAGACTTCTTGGAAAAGACCCTGGAGGCGCAGGCAGCCAATGCCAAAATTAACTATTAGGATTGCATCAAATTGAGAAGTTTCTGTACTTCAAAAGAAACAGTCGGGAAAGTGAAGAGGCAACCGACAGAATGGGAAAAAATATTTGCAAACTATGCAACAGATAAAGGGTTGATAACCAGAATCTACAAAGAAATCAAGAAACTCCACAACATCAGAACAAACAACCCACTTAAGAGATGGGCCAAGGACCTCAATAGACATTTTTCAAAAGAGGAAATACAAATGGCCAATGGACACATGAAAAAATGTTCAAGATCACTAGCCATCAGGGAAATGCAAATCAAAACCACAATGAGGTTTCACCTCACCCCGGTTAGAATGGCTCACATGCAGAAATCTACCAACAACAGATGCTGTTGAGGATGTGGGGAAAAAGGGACACTAACCCACTGTTGGTGGGAATGCAAACTGGTCAAGCCACTATGGAAGTCAGTCTGGAGATTCCTCAGAAACCTGAAGATAACCCTACCGTTCGACCCAGCCATCCCACTCCTTGGAATTTACCCAAAGGAAATGAAATTGGCAAACAAAAAAGCTGTCTGCACCTTAATGTTTATTGCAGCTCAATTCACAAAGCTAAGACCTGGAATCAAACTAAATTCCCATCAAGAGTAGACTGGATAAAGAAATTATGGGATATGTACTCTATAGAATACTATAGAGCAGTAAAAAACAATGAAATCCGGTCATTTGCAACAAAATGGAGGAAGCTGGAAAAATGGGGAGTGAACTAGCAGATGGAAGACTTTTCTTTCTCTCTGTATCTTCTTCTCCCTGTGTATAACTCTGACTTTCAAATAAATAAATAAATCTTTAAAAAATATATAGTACACTCTGAAAAATGGAAGAGATGCCCCCATTGAATGGATCTAGTCATGTGCAATGCCTGTTCCTTCTCATGGGAAGAGCTTCCTAAGAATCTGATGCTTGCTAATTCATGCAAATTTACTTATATCTATGTGTTGTTCTCAGTCACTCTCTTTTCTCTCCTGGGTATAGGAGCAGTGTGATTTCTTAATGTAAGATTGAATACTTTCCAGCAGAAATCTGGCATTTAAGGACAGTATGGACTCTAATGGACAGTATGGACTCCTAACAGTATGGGCTCTTTCTCATTTGAAGTATCAGTCTGCACATGACACAGCTCTTACAAGGAAGGAGGGTAACTAATTCACCTCTTGTTCTTATCACTGTGAGTACCTCCCCTATTATGAGCATCCTGGCAGCATGCAGGTACTGATTTTCACATCTCATGTCTGTCTCTGGGCTCCCTTCAAATATAGTCCCTAGGGACAGCCTCCAAGAGCTGAGGAAAAGAATGACTCGAAAGTTACCGAAAGTCAACAAAGCAGATAATTGACAGCAGAAGTGAAAGTTCACTTCCAACAATCTAGTACTAATACCACCCACTCGGTACCACTGTTTCAACACTGCCAGGTGTCAACACACATGAGTCTTATCTCAGTGACACTGCTACATGTGTGATGGAACTAAAGGAGCAGCAGCTGAGGATCTCCCACAGACCCTGCAGGAACCAGGCTAACAATCATGACTCCTAAGAAATCAGTGTTTCCTGTGTTATTTTCACCACTAAAACATGTAATCCAGTGGCTTCTAGCATATCCACACCTCCTCTTTTGATACTATGAGGTTACAGTTTTCAGGATTCCACCCTGTCAGGCTTTCCTGCTTGTTGATCAAGCAGAAGTTGATGTCACAGGTGTGGCAGAGGTTTGTAAGCCTGGTCACAACACCTGTGATGAGGCCCTTCATCTTTGGAAAGGACTGGATTGCTGTGCAAGAGCCAGTGAAATGGTGTTATCTAAACCACAGTGGGACACAGCCAATAGAAGGAAAGAGACCAAAGTGAATCTGGTGTTTACTCACATTCTGTGCTGTGTGACTGGGCAACCCCAGCACAGGGAACCAGAAGATCCACCTCCATACCTTCATGTCTGGGTCCTCTCAGTGCATTGAGTTACCAGGAGTGAGAGACTAGGGTGGGGTATAGAGAAGGGTGTGACTTAGGGTGGGGCAATGACTGAGCTCACAATTGGCTTGGGAACAGGGCAGGGCAGTGATTGGCTATCCATTACATGGGGGAGGGGGTGTGGCAGTAATAGGTCACAATTAGGTTGGGAATGAGGAGCAGTGTGGTAGGAAGAGGAAAGCAGGGTGAAGAGAGTGTCAGGGTCAAAGTAGGTTTTGGGAGCAGGGTTCAGAGATCAGTGGGAGTTGATTTACAGACCAGTTGGGCACACATAAGGATGGGAGTCTCAGGAGCAAGTAGGGATGGCACAAACCAGGACTCTGGGTCTCTGTTCTCCTCTTTGGTGGTCACCTCTCCCACCTGAGATGTTCATACTCTCCTGACCAATTCCCTGCCATGTAACCCCACCTGATGTGAAGAACAATCCTGCCCCAGCTGACCAAGCACAAACCAAGAACAGAACCTCTGTAAACTTCTTTCTACTCTGACTCTGGTTCTTCCTGATTCAGCTCCTCAGTGGCCCCCCTTCTGGGTAGATCTTTTCTGTTGGAACTCCTCACATTTCCCACAGTCACTGATGGTGGCAAAATATACTAAATAACTGAGCACAGTACTTCAGGTAGAACCTAACATACAAGCATGGTGAGAGGTTTCACAAGTCTCGCTCATGAATGGATTTAAAGAGTAAATAAAACATTAGTTAAAAAGTATAAGGCCTTAGCAGCAAATCATCTTAACTCTAACTTTCTAACTTTATAGAAACTCAAACGAAAGTGGATATGTCATTTTTCTAAGTCATACAATACCTTGAGCTTTAAATTTGAATTCTAGTGGGTGGTGGAGGAAAACCAGTCTGTCATGATTGACCTTTCAGGTATCTCCAAGGGGATTGTGCACTTTAAGAGAGAAATCTCATCAGATTTCCATGTGGTTGATCAATGATATCGACAACCCTGGAGAACACAACTAAGGATTGGAGGCTGGGGGAGGTCCTGGACAAAGATGTTGTCTATGGAATGTCTTTATTAACTCGGCAAACCAGTAAAGGCTCTGCTTATGTTCGGGGATAGTCCCTGCCTTCTTTGTTCTTTGCCTGCACACATACAGATGTGAGGCCACATCCATTTATCCCTGTGACTTCCCTTCATTCCTCAGGATGCCAGGACCCAGTGAAAGAGGAAAGTTTTGTGACTCTGATGCTCCTTATTTGATATCAGGTGGAGAAGCTCCTATCCCTTCCTCTACTCTGGTTCAGCATTCATTGGTGTTGCTTGCATCGATCAGACTGATATATCTGCACCCATGAACTTGTGCTCTGCCCTTCAATAGGGATGTAGGACTAGCCTCTTCTTTCCTAAAATTCCCCTATCTGCCTGAGCCTGTAGGTATCCCCTCATCACCATTCATGGGCTACCAGTCACCTCCTACACTCTGGTGGGCTCTTAGACCTCATCCGGCACCTCCACCTCCAACGTCTGGTATGATGATCTTCACTGAAGGAACTGACTTATAAACTATACTGATCTTTTCTCTCATTGTAAATTATTACAAAAATGTCCCGGATGGTACCACAGGTGTCACTCCTCTTCATGGAGGAACGACACTAAGCCCTGCCTAGGCTTCATATCCGAGTCACGGCACCATTATGTCGCTCCCCCTCTTCGTGGAGGAACGACACAGGACCCTGCGCTGTTCTTTTGTCTGCTCGGCCCTCCCCGGGTTTGCTGCTGGTTCTTCCCAGGTTGGCTACCGTCCCTTCCACCTCGGTGGAAGGGCGGTTCCCCCTAGCCACTTTCCCCACTTCCGCGGGGGAGCGGCACACCGCCGGCCGGCTCTCTCAGGGGCTGCACAGGTGTTCCTTCAGATAGATGTTCCTGGTGCATGTTGTCTCTCTCCTCCTTTATAGTCCTCTTCCACCAATCCCAACTCTGCTACCCACACGCCGAGTACGCTGCTCTCCTCCAATCAGGAGCAGGTCCTACAGTTTATTGGTTGAACTGGAGGCAGCTGTGTAGAAGCTGTTTCCTCCTCTCCCAGCGCCATATTGTGGGAGAGCAGATGCATAGAATAAGTCTTAATTCCAGTAACTTAGTCTAGTCCAAGTTGCTCCCCACACACAGGGATTTACAATACAAGGGTGAGGCTGACTGGGGGCCCTGTAACTTGGATTTATATCCTGATTACTTATAGTGGGCTACACCACCACCCCAACAGCAGGTGACAGCAGGTGTCCATTTAGATGAGGAAAGAGATGGCCTACAAAAGCAAAAAGATGCAAATATGACATGGGAGAGGGGTAACATGCCTGGCTCTGGAAGGGGTAAGATCTATTCCTGACTTTGAATAATGAGAGCTTTACAGGGATGGGACACACAGCACACAGTACAGAGCTGGTGATGACAACAGAGGCACCAGTAAAGGGCATAAGAGTACAAAGGACAGAATGGAGCTCCTGGGTGTAAGTGGGAGGGGAGAAAATAGGAGGAGGAAGTGTAGAGGTACCACATGGGGATTTGCTGAATTCCTAAAAATGGAGCTAGAAGGGCATCCCAGCAGGGCAGGCAGCATGAGCAGGGCATGGGGAGGCTGGGTGGGTCCACATGACATAGTAGGGGCCATGGAACCTCCCTGCTCAGAGCCCCCTTATTGTCATTAGCCCTTCACCTTCAATTTGAAGGAAAAATCAGGGATTCTCATGGGTGGGACAGGGTCTGTAGCCATATTAAATGCATATACTGGAGGTCCAGGAGATTTAGCTTGTTCTTTTTTATTTATTTTTTTTTTGAGAGGCAGCGTTAGACAGTGAGAGAGAGACAGAGAGAAAAGTCTTCCTTCCATTGGTTCACTCCCCAAATGGCCACTACATCCAGCACACTGCTCTGATCTGAAGCCAGGAGCCAGGTGCTTCCTCCTGGTCTCCCATGCGGGTTCAGGGCCCAAGGACTTGGGCAATCCTCCACTGCCTTCCTGGGCCTCAGCAGAGAGCTGGACTGGAAGAGGAGCAACTGGGACAGAATCCAGTGTCCCAACCAGGACTAGAACCCAGTGTGCCAGTGCTGCAGGTGGAGGATTAGCCTAGTGAGCTGTGGCACTGGCTCAACTACACAGCTATTTTAAACTAAGTAAAGATTTGAATATTATAAAAATAACTTTTTAAATATTTCTCATTTGTTTATTTGAAAGGCAGAGTTACTGAGAGAGAGAGGAGGAGATACGGGAAGAGGGAGAGAGAGAGAGAGAGAGAGAGACAGAGAGAGAGATTTTCCATTTGCTGGTTTACTCACCAAATGGCTACAATGGCTGGGGCTGGGCCAGGCTGAAGCAGGGGCCTGGAGCCTTGTCCAGGTCTCCCGTGTAAGTGCAGAGGCCTAAGCACTTGGGCTATACTCCACTACTGTCCAAGAGCCATTGGCAGGGAGCTGAATTGGAAGTGCAGCAGTGAGGTTTCAAACCAGCGTCCATGTGGGATGTTGGCATTGCAGATGGAGGCTTAACCTGCCACAATGCCAGCTACAGAAAATAATTTTTACAGTGTTAATAGGAATTCAAGTTTTGTTAGAGTACAGTGCTATAGGATAAAAGCAATATTTCATTAAGTAATAAAAATGGAGCATAAACGATCTTATTGGTTGTCAAATTTTACACATGTGCATATTCATGATGCACGTATAACAAATGACATAAAACTTGTACACTATAGTTGATGGTGAATTAAAAATTATGCAATAAATAATCTGACATTATATGAGATTTTGTATGAAATATTTTGATTTCTACAATTCTTGTAAATTGAGGAAAACACTGAAAATCATTAACAAAGATTCATTCAAAAAATTATATTTAGTTTACATGATTACATGAAATATAGCTATGAATAGTGATGTATCATAATATAAAAACTATTATAAGTGCACATGTTTTCCAACTAGCTTAATTTGTTCTGAGCTTATCCCATATCTCAACATCTAAAGAAAATATTTTCTGGAATCAAATATACCATGTTCTATAGAAAATGGTTAATGAATGATAAAATATATTCAAATGTATTAATTATAACTAGAAAATTTGTTACTAATAAAAACTTTAAAACAATAGAAACAATTTATAAAATTAAAAATAGAAATGATATAACCAGCCAGCACCACAGCTCAATAGGCTAATTCTCCACCTGCGGTGCCGGCACACCAGGTTCCAGTCCCAGTCGGGGTGCCGGATTCTGTCCCGGTTGCTCCATTTCCTGTCCAGCTCTCTGCTGTGGCCCGGGAGTGCAGTGGAGGATGGCCCAGGTCCTTGGGCCCTGCACCCCCATGGGAGACCAGGAGAAGCAGCTGGCTCCTGACTTTGGATCAGCACGGTGTGCCGGCTGCAGCGCGCCAGCCGCAGTGGCAACTGGGGGGTGAACCAATGGAAAAAAGGAAGATCTTTCTCTCTGTCTCTCTCTCTCTTTCACTGTCCACTCTGCCTGTCAAAAAAAAAAAAAAAAGAAATGATATAACTGTATTTAAAAATAAAGTATCAGAGAAAGATACTCTGAGACATGTTATTAAAATGTGTACCAAAATAATTATCCTGCTTATGTTTAACATTTGTATAAAATATGAAGGTATTTTTGTTTTAAATACACAGGGATGCATTTTATTAATATGCCTCAGTAATTTAGAATTCTGCGTTAAACTATTTAGTAGTACATTTTATAAACTAGTCTATTTAATAAAACAATTACTTGTCAAAAAATAAATACTTCAAAATGTATTTATTTTAGTTATTACAACCTTCTCTTCCATTCTCAAAAATGCCATTCAGAATGACAAGATGTTTGTTTCACTGAGGCTGGAAGGACAATTCTTGTTTTGGGTGGAGTAGAGCAGGATGGCTCAAAGCTTCATCACACTATTTAGAATGGTACAAAATGTAAAGCATTCAATTGCTTACTTTGGGAAATTTTCATTTAAAGTTTTGGACCATGGTTGATTGCAAATAACTGAAATGGAGAAAATGAAACCATTGCCATTGTAAGTAGTGGACTACTTGTAGAAGTGCATGGTACATGTGATGTTCTAGTCCATTTTATGATTCTGTAATTGAATATTTCAGATTGGACAATTTATGTAGAATAGAAATTTATGTTCAGGAGGCTAGGAATCCAAAAACAAGGCATCAGTATCACATGGCAGATTTTAGAAGGACAAAACATGAGCAGTGTGCCCTCATGTGGCAGAAGTGTCAGTGAGAACATACTCCTTGGAGCCCTTTCTATGACGGCATAAACCTATATATGAGGGCAGAACACTCATGACTCAACCAGGTCCCAACCCTGTTGCTTCGGGAATAAGTTTCCAACACATGACTGGGGGACACTTACAGACTTTTGCATTGGGCACTATTGAAAGTCTACT
Source organism: Oryctolagus cuniculus (assembly GCF_051225735.1). Lineage (NCBI taxonomy): Eukaryota > Metazoa > Chordata > Mammalia > Lagomorpha > Leporidae > Oryctolagus > Oryctolagus cuniculus. Next base: position 39,602,430 of record NC_142885.1, on the reverse strand, counting down.
ATGATAGCATCAGTGGGATACTTCAGGATGTGCATGGTGAACTCACTGTGGTTAGTTTAATAACAAAAGCCCAGAAAATCATTGTCCAAAAACAGTTATTGGGCTTGGAATGCTCACTTGTGATAACATGCGCAAGAAGACATCGATGAACAAGTAACAAGTAACTAATGTTCCAGGCATTCGAAACAGCTGACTGTTGTACTCCATCTAAAAAGAAGGTTCAGAGGTGGTGTTTGGTATGCCACTCGAGATACCTGCATCTCTTGTTGGAGTGCCTGGGTTCCAGTCCCAGCTCCACTTCCAATTCCAGCTTGATGGTAATGTGTATATCCAGAGACAGCAGGTGATGGCTTAAGTATTTGTGTCTCTGTCACCCATGCAGAATACCCAGATTAAATTTTCAGCACTTGCTTCAGCTTGGCCCAGTTCCAGTTGCTGTATTTCAGAAGTCAATCAGTTATAGGGAAATCTCTGTCAGTCTTCCTCTCCCTCTCCCTCCCTCCCTCCCTCCCTCTCTCTGTGTATATCTCTTTGTCTCTCTTTCAAGGTAAAATAAAACAAACAACAAAAAGTAAAGGGAAGGTTCATAGGGACTCAGATTTTTACAAGAATGGTTTACCAGTGATAGTGTGAAAATAATTTTAGGAAAATCTCCTGGGTCTAGATCTTTTTTAGTCATAATATATGAAAAAAGGAAGATTCTGCATGGTCATAAGACTAAGTAGTAAACTAATAAAATCCTGACATTTGAAATGTAGAAAAAATATATTTTGTGTGTGGAGACATAAAAATGGCTTTACAATTTATTTAATTTAATAGGAATTTGGTACAAGTCAGGATATAGCTGCATTCCATTCTGTGGTAGAAATAAAATATGGCTCTAATATTCCATCTCTCCTCATATCCAAGTTGTATTAGAATTTGTACTTTGTGGGGCCAGTGCTGTGGTGCAGTGGGTTAAAGCCCTTGCCTGAGGTGCTGGCATCCCATATAGGTGCCAGTTCTAGTTCCAGCTGCTCCTCTTCCTGTCCAGCTCTTGGCTATGGCCTGGGATAGCAGTAGAAGATGGCCCAAGTCCTTGGGTCCCTGCACTCACATGGGAGACCTGGAAGAAGTCTTGGATCCTGGCTTTAGATCAGTGCAGCTCCAGCCATTGCTGCCATCTAGGGAGTGAACCAGTGGATGGAGGACCTCTCTCTCTGTCTCTACCTCTCTAACTCTGTCTTTTAAAAAAAATTGTGCTTTGCTTTGTTTTGAAATGCTATGTTGAACCAATTTGCTGACCCTTTCTGAAGTCCATACTTCAGTTCTCTTCCTTTTATAGCTCTCACACTCTTGGGCCACTAGAAACCAGCTGTAGTCAACCCTTCAGCCAAATGCCAGACAGCTAGAGATAGCATTCCCTAGTTCATGGAGCCCGAGAAAAATTAACTCCACAGGAAACCCATGCAAGCTGGCTAATCTTGTCCATTCCTGCTGGCTTTCTGTGAGCTGCCCTTCAGTGCCCCAGATCATTGTTACTCTATCTTGGGTGCAGCTCACCACATGGCCTTGCCTGTCAGCCTTCTGTCATTTGGGTCCATCAGTAACAAAGAAGTGTGCCTGTCATCTGTCCAAAGGTTGTTGTTCTGTTCTGCTACCATTCTTCAAATCTTCCAAAACACATACACATGGCCATCTGTCTTGGGTATTTTCCCAACTTCCCAACTGGATTTTGTGTGGCGACATGTGAATTACATCAGCACATAGGATGCCTTGAATGTGACATAGCAGATATGTGAACAGTACTTGCACAGAGAATGGCTCTTCCTCCTGCTTCTCCCTTTAACAGGAGCTGCCCATTGCAATCTCTTGGAAGATTAGACATGTGCAGCAGAGCTGATATGTCCCTAATAAAACCAGCTAAGACCCTCTGAGATGAGCTAATAACTCCCAACTCACAAATATGTGAGTGCACCCTATCAAAATTAGCAGAACCCATCTACAGGGCTTTTACAGAGCAAGTTGTACATGGGCACATAAGCAGTAACAGCCCTGGCAAGTTCTGATCAGCAAGTCACAGGACATGCCAGACATAAAGGTACATCATTGCATAGCTTTGCTTTGTTGTTTGTTTGTCATGCAATGCATTGTGTCAGTAGATAACCGTTACACAAAGCTTGTGAGCACAGAAGGAAATAATTGTTAGTTACTTTCTCCTCATAGACTGAAATGACAAAAATAAGATTTCTGTGTACCCAAAGCCACTACACTCTTGTTACTCATTAACTAAAGGCTTCTCCCCCACCTGGCCAGGGGGAAAAAAAAAGATCTAATGTTTTCAGGAAGAAGCAGCCAGCCAGGAGCATGTACTGCTAATTATTGGATTGCTGAAGCTTTGTTTTCTTTTGTTGTGGTTTCATTTTCTTCTTTTCAAGTACAAATGAAGGGAGGAAATAGAATTTTAGCCATGTCCCTATCAAATTTGAGGAAATGACAGAGAAAAAAGAATTCACATTTTAAAATATGGAATCAAAAAGTATGCTTTCTTCAAACACAGAAAATTATGGAGAGTATATTTACAAGAGTAAAAGGAATAAGAGAAAAAAACTTCTGTTAGGACATTATTAGGATGAATAGACCACTTGGAATATAGCTTGTCTATAGACAGTTGAAAGACATGTTTGATTTTTGAAATTACTTCTGTCTATCAGAGAATAAAGTTATTTCTGTTTTCACTTGAAGTTAATTGAATTTATTTTATTTGTATGTATATCATAAATATAACATTAGGAATACAGTAATTCTTCTGTACCTGTCCTCCCACCTATTCCTCCTCCCTCTCCTGTTTAGTCTGAGAAAGAAAAAGAAAGAAAGGAAAAGAAAAAATCGAATAAAAAACTAACAGAATTCTTCCTTAATAGTCTAGATAAGGGCTATTCTGTTATTGCTTTGCTAAGGTGTTTTCACTTTTTTCCCCCTTTCTCTTTTCCCTTCCTTCCTCTGCCTTCTTTCCTTTTCAGAACTTAATTGTCTTTAAAGAAGAACCTAAGGATGATACCTCTTTTGTGAGCTCTTAGATATAACTTATGAGACATAATAATATCCTACATTTAATACACTAAAAGGAAGTGATTCTTGGGGCTGGCGCTATGGCGCAGCTGGTTAACACCCTGGCCTGAAGTGCTGGCATCCCAAATGGGTGCCGGTTCAAGATCCAGCTGCTCTACTTCAGATCCAGCTCTCTGATATGGCCTGGGAAAGCAGTAGAAGATGGCCCAAGTCCATGGGCCCCTGCAACCACGTGGGAGACCTGGAGGAAACTCCTGGTTCCTGGCTTTGGATAGGCGCAGCTCCAGTCATTGTAGCCAGCTGGGGAGTGAACTATTGGAAGGAAGACCTCTCTCTCTCTGCCTCTCCTTCTCTCTCTCTGTAATTCTGACTTTCAAATAAAATAAAATAAATAAGTATTTTAAAAAATGGAAGTGATTATTGAGAACAAGTTTTACTATTAAGTCTCATGATACAACTTTTTGTGGATAGAGCTCCTGCATGGGAAGTTAGTGCACAGTGACTCTTGTTCACTTAACAAATAACAGTCTTAAGTACGACATCAGTAATCACTCAAGGCTCTTGACATGAGCTGCCTCAGTTTTGGAAGCCTTTCACATTCACTAGCTCAAGGCCATAAGCAAAGTGGAAGTTCTCTTCTCCCTTCAGAAAAAAAGTACACCCTTCTTTGGTGGCCACTTCTTTCCACTGGGGTCTTGCTCACAGGGGCCCTTTATGTAGGACATTTTTTTCCACAGTGTCTTGGCTTTCCATGCCTGAAATGCTCCCTCTGGGCTTTCCAGCCAGACTGGAATGCCTTAAGGGCTGATTCTAAGGTCCCAGTGCTACTTAAAGCAATTGTCATTCTATGAGTCTGCTGTATGGACTGCTTCTCATGTTGGGAGTCTTCACTCTTTTTTAATTCTGTCTATTCTTATTTCCAATCACTTAGTTCTACTTATATGATCTCTTTAACCATTTATTCCTATCTATTTGATCTTTATAACACTTAAGCTGCTATTTTTATCAGCTAGTTTAAGAGATTTGGGGGTCCTATGGCTAGTTGTTAAGCTGTACCATTAGAAGTCTGTAGGAATATATGGAGGACTACATTGTTTTACAGTTGTGAAATTCATACTTTTCTTTTTTTTGGATTCAAAATTTTAATGATAAATTGTGCTAGTAGAATCTTTTCAAGGGCAATGATATGTCAATAAATAATAGTTAAACTGAATTCCTGAGAAGAACCTACTACATGAAAGTAGGTCATAGTGCTATGAATAACAACATGGCATTGTGTAAAATAGCACTATGTAAAAATATTGACAGTCACAATACAAGCAGAGCAGATTTCAGAATATGCCACTCATATAAATGCAAACCAGTACACAGGATTTTTTTTAGTTTAGTCATTGATAAACTTATAAGTGTTGTTTCTTAGATACAAACTAAGTAATGGATACATTATGCCAAGAATTTCAAAGAAAAATATGGGGAATAATATAATGAAAACTATGATCAGATTTTTTAAAAAGCAAGAGATTTTAAATAAATCACTTTAAATAGGCACCATACTAATTTGAAATAAGGAATATTTTGTTTGTTTACCTATGTAGTTATACATACATCTATACACCTAAGAAAATATGTATGGTTTATTTTTTCATCCCAATATCACTAAGAATCTTTGATTATTTACAAAGGTTAGAAAAACCCATGCTGTTTAAACCAAGCTACAGTTCAACACTTCAAAGTGCACTAAAACCGTAAGATTACTCAAAAACCGTAGGATTACTCAATTTCATTGTGGTAACATCTCAGCTGTTACAATAGCGGGAGAAAGAAGCATTCAAGAGGTTAAGTAGCAGGGTTGGAGTTACTGAATTCCAGAAACAGCTACACCAAGGACCCAAGAGCATACTGACTACAGAAATGGACATGCGTAACTTCAAAGTTCTGGCATAGCTACGTTAATCCCTTTGTATGTGTGTAAGTTTAGTATATGACAAATGTTTCACTTTACCCCTCAAAGAACCCAATCATACCCAGGACACACACACACACACACACACACACACAGATCACTTCCAGTTACACTTCTGCATGTCTTTAACAAAACAATAAGGGATACAATCATAGCGAAGAAGTCACCCACAGGATACCTTATCAGCACATTGTCTAAAATGAGTCATTTAAAAACACTTGGTAAAAACATATTCACAGCACCTGCTGTGAATGGCAAGATATGGTAATTTTATAATAGAAAAACCCTGCTCAAGTAGTACTTTCCCAGCAGACGTTTGAAATCACAGCACATCATCACCCTGCTCACTTCCTATTATACTATAATACACACAAAGCCAAAAAGAGCACCATTTAACATTATATCACGATTTTGAAATGTGGGAAAAAATACAAACAAAATCCACTGTGTGGATAAAATGGTCTCCATGACATCTGGGCAGAGTGCTTTTTTTTATATTATTGCACAGACATTTGTTCTCACATGGTTTTCAGTTTGTATGTCTTTTCTTGAATGTGAATAAGTGCTATGGATAAAATACAAATATAGAAAATAACAGCAGCATGATTTGCCGAAGTTAATCCCTATAATTTATTAAGAAAAATAGGATATAAACAAAATAAGTACTCTTTCTAAACTGTACTAAATGTTTAAAAATATTGTTATAATGCAGTGTAAGTCCTAAAAAGCCAATTCAAAGTCACGTCCACCCTCCCTGCGCAGCAAACGGAACTGAGAAAGGCAGCTCGGCTGGAAATGAGTCCCTTCAGCTTCTGTTTTGGGTGTTCGCAGTGAAGAATAGTCTCCAGAGAAGTAGCCCACCTGGGCTGCTCCCCGGTCCCTGGCTGCACTGGCTACACATAGACCAGCTGGCACCCTCGGTTGAATCCACCAGATGGTAGTTTTCCCAATCTGAGTTCTCAGACTGTGAAGCCTCTGCTCCTGAAGGCTTGGGACATCTAAAGGGGTAGCCACTGTCATCACAGGACCTTCGGAAAGTGAATTCACAGAAGGCAAGCTCGGGGTGCCTGTTTCCAGGGCAGATGAGCATGTCCCAGACCTTGGTACTCCCTTCACTGGCCTCATTCCACAAGCTTTCTTTATCTATGGGGTCAAAAATTTGAGGTGTCCATGGGGTGGCTGCTGGTGGGCATGTAGGGGGCCAGCTGCTTCCAGATGTTGCTGGAGAAGTCTATGGTGTGAAGAAGGGTGGGCCTTCAAGTCATCGGCCCATCCCTCCCCCAGGCAGACTAGAGCAGCTCAGCTCAGTGATAAGGCCCCTGGCCTTGGGCTTAGCTTGACCTGGGTGGGAATGTGGAGGTGTTCTCCCAGTTGATTAACTTCAGCTGGGTTTCTGTGAGTGTGAGCACCAGCCTGACTGGCATCTCAAAGAGAATCACACTGATGCTCCACAAGGGTGTACCCTTTGCAGAGGAGTGATGTAATGTGGCGACCCAACTGGGGGTGCACCAGACACCACTGGTGCTGCTTGCCACCTGCTGTTCCAGGATCTTCAGCCTGTCCTCACACCAACAGTTAGACACATCATCCCAGAGGTCACTGGGCTCCATGCTGTCCCATCAGATGTGGTTTCCTTTCTGGTAGTATTAGAAATTGTGAGTCCACCTGAACCCCATGCAGAAGCCAAAATCTGTCCCTTTGATATGACCATCCAGATCTATCCGAATGTTGTCAGGCTTAATGTCCCAGTGAATAAAGCCTATCTTGTGGACGCTCTCAATGGCCAACATCAACTCTATGATGTAGAACCAGGCCAGGTGCTCAGGGAAGAACTCCATGCAGATCAGCAGGCTCATCACATCCCCACCAGGGACCAGTCCCTCACAAAGTTCAGGCTGTCTTTGTCTTGGAAGGAGTAGTAGAGTTTCACCACCCACTCGTTGTCGGCTCAAGCCAGGATGTCCCTCTTGGCCGTGACATGGGCCACCTGATTCCGGCTCAGCACGTCCTCCTACCTCAGGGTCTTCATGGTGTACAGAGTGTGAGTGTCCACCTTACAAGTAAAGTCCATGTCTCCAAAGACACCGACCCCCAGGGTTTTGATTTTCACAAACATGGACTTGTCCACCTTGGCCCTCTTCAGCCTGCTGTAATTGGACTCCTCCTGGTAGAGGATCTCCCTCTGTTCCTGCTCAGCTTCGCATAGCCCAGTTTTGGCCATCTCTTGCTCCAGCTGCATCCTCCGGTTCACCTTCTGGTAGGTTTTTATGACATTTTCCATGTGTTGCTCCATCAATTACTTAAAGCGCGACTCTTGATTCTCCTCCTCCTTGCTATTTTTGCGGATAAGGACTTAGATGTCTTGATCTGCTTTTTGTCCTTCCCGCATCTGTGCCCCTTGGTGCCCTTGTGGCTCTTGTCTCCCCTTTTGGGGGGGCCGGCCGCTGGACCCCTTTGGAGGCTCTGCTCCATGCCTGCACACAGGCTGTCCAGGTCGTACTTGCTGGGCAGCAGCAGGTGATTCGGGTAGGGTGGGAGCAGGCACCTGCGGTGGGAGCCGCCCAACTCCAGGGCCAGCGGGAAGGGGCTGCCGAGAGTGTTGGGGGCCAGCAGGGAGGGCCGGCCTGGACAGGCGCACCGGCCTGCAGCTGCTGGCTGTTGAAGGATTTGGTCCTTCTGGGCGCAGGGCCGTCGGGCTGGCTGTTGGCTGTCAGAACCGGGTAGACTCCAGCCTTGGGCAGCACCTTGCTCTGGAACAAGAGGCTGCGCCGCACGCCTTAGGCCAGCGGCTCCCCGGGCACCAGCAAGCGCGCGGCCATAGTGCGCGCCAGGCAGCGGCACCACCAGAGCCCGGGAAGTGCACCCTTGCCCCCTCCAGGCCCGCTGCTGCATAGCCTTAGGACGGGGGGGGGGGGGGGGGGCTGGCACGCCATGGAAAACCGCCCCGGGGAAGAGAAAGTCCACTGAGGGCCGCGACACCTTCTCCAGCGCCGCCCAGCAGGTGGTAGGGTGGGAAGGCGTCGCCCTGGAAGCTGGGCCTCCGTGCGACACCGGGATTGGCGCCAGGCCCTTTCCTGGCAAGGTCTGCTTGTCGCACTGTCTGTTCGTTCCTGGGACCCAGGCAGCCCTTCTTACTGATGTATTCCAGGGCGATTTCTATACTCCTGCTGCCAGTGGGCTTGAGCACTCTGCCCGCCATCTCCTGGTCACACCCTGCATTCACCAGCCTCTGCAGCATCTAGACGTTCCCAGCAGTGCAAGTGCCGGATTCCTTAGCAAAGACAACAAGCAGTGTCAGATTTCCCGCAGGGCTTTCTTATAAAAGCGTTGGCCCTCTGCTGCCCAGGGAGGCATCACTGCTCTGTCCCTTGGGCAACCCCTGAGTGGAAGGCCTGGGCGGCTGTTTCAGCCCCTCGCGGGTCTCTTGCAGTCGCTGCCAGGTATTTCCAGAGTAAGTGGTGGCAGGAAAAATCTTTGGCCTCATTGTTAGGCCAGTTTCCTTTTACCATAAATCTTCTTAAAGTGTTAAATTATTTAAAAAAAAAATAAAAAGCTGTCAATATTGTAAATATATTTTCAAGACAACTTCCTTTTTGAAAATATGCTTCCCTTCAACTTTTGTAGTCCCTAGAGAATCTAAATGCAGAGCCTCCATGGTGAAGTCGTCATTCTCCTGCTGCGTGGTCTACACCCCCCACAGTGTCCTGGCCCAGGGCTCTGGGCCGGAGACCTGATGACAGTGGCTGGAGCTGCTGCGGGCCCCACAGGGACTGGGACGGCCCCGGAGGCAGCTGGTCCATCTTCCCAGGGAGCTGCGGTTCCAAAGCGCAGATCTCCATACATTTCACAATTACAACTTTATGATCTTGCTAATTCTTCCCACTGTGAGCGCTGCCCTTCCTCTTCCCTCTCTTATTCTCACTCTTATTCTTTAATAAGATCTATTTTAAATTAATTTTATACATATATAATTAACTGTTAAGTATAACATTCAATGAATTGTATTAAAGAGAAAAAGATAAGGAAAATATTATAAAGGAAAAGATAAAAAATATAGAATAAAAAGCTGTTCAACAGTCAAAAGAAGAGCTCCTGAAAATCGTTGCTTCCCAAAGTGTGAATTTAGTTTCTACATGTTGTCTTTTAGGTGCTTTATTAGTTATCACAGGTAGGGAGAACATACAGAGTTTGTCCCTTTGGAACTGGCTTATTTCACTAAGTATGGTGTTTTCCGGTTTCATCCATTTTGTTGCAAATGACCGGACTTCATTTTCTTTTCTTTCTTTTTTTCTTTCTCTTTTCTTTTTTTTTTTTTTTTTTCGGCTTGCCATGTTGTATTCCATGGTGTACATAGCCCATAATTTCTTTATCCAGTCTTCAGTTGATGAGCATTTGGGTTGATTCCATGTCTTTGCTATTGTGAATTGAGCTGCGATAAATATGGAGGTACAGATAGCTCTTTCATATGCTCCATCCTCCAGTTATAATGTCAAAAGGGAGAAATGTTGATTACCTTGTTTTGACCAGTACACACTTCATATATCTATTGAAATGTCACAATGTAGCACATAAATATGCACAATTGTTAATTTTTAAATTATAAAAAGAACTAAAGGAAATTCTTCATACTGAAAGCAAGAAACTTCTGTAGATGATTCAAATAAATATTTTTAAATAGTAATTGTAATTATATAATTATAAAATGATGGTTTAAATGTATATCCTCCTTATCCTTTTAATTTTTAAATAACATATAAAAATATTTATATAATGTTTCTGTAATCTAGAACACATAGAAAGGTATTACATTTGTGACACATTTGCTAATAGCCATGTAAAGACTGTAGGTAGCACCAAAGCTGAACTGGATTGAGGAAATTACTAATGTATTACTAAGTTTGAAATATAAAAATATGTGTATAACAATAATGCCACAGAAAATATGAAAATAGAATAGAGCTATATAATAGTAAAGTTTCTATACTATTTAAATCAAAAGTGGAATACATGTGAAGTCAGTTCTGGTAAGTTAAGGTGTATGTATATGGTGAATCCTGAGCAACTACTATAATCAAAGCTAAAATGTACAGTGAAAAGGCATTAAATAAAAGTCTAGATAAACATTTGCTTAATGCCAAAAAAAGAAGTAAAAAGAGAATAATAGAACAAATATAGCATGAGAAATTGCAAATATAGCATGAGAAATTTAGAGAACAAAACGTAAGATGGTAGTCACAAATCAAATTATAGAAGTAATAATATTACTTGTGAATGGATTAAACAAGTGAATAAAAGCACAAACTGCCAGACTGAACAGTTAAGCATGTCTCAGCTGTATATTTTCTACAGGAGACACAATTTGGTTCAAAGATACAAATATATTGAAAGTAAAAAGATTAAAAATGCACATCATGACAGCAGCAACTACAAGAAAGCTGTGGTGGCTCTTCTAATATTAGATAAAATATTTTAAACTTTTCTACTAAAGTTATGAAGAGTGTCTTACATATAATTTTACAAGAAAGGGCCCACCCAATCCTTGATTTATGAATCCATATGCACCTGTTCACAAAGCACCAAAATCACACACAAGAAATGAAAACAGAAATGAAGAGGTAAACAAGCAATTTAATAATACTTACAGACTTCAATACCTCAACATGAAAAATGGACAGAGCAAAGCGAAGCTCAACAAGCAGAAATTCAGACACCACTATAAACTAGAGTTAACACTCCAATGGATAAAAGAATATACATTCTTTTTAAGTGTACATGGAAAAATCTCTAGAATAAACCACATAATAGGCCACAAAAGCAAATATAAATACGTATTAAAGAATAGAAATAAGAAAAAAATGTCTTCTGGCCACAATGCAATTAATAGCAGAAGAATGGAGGCTGTGGTGCAGCAGGTTAAGCCACCACCTGGGAGGCCTCCATCCCATATCAGAGTGCTGGTTGCTGACCTAGCCACAATGCTTCTGCTGCTGACTCAGCTACTTCCCAATGTACCTGGGAAAGCAGTGAATGACAGTTTAAGTACTTGGTCGCTGACACTAATGTGGAAGACCTAGATGGAGTTTCAGGATCCTAGCTTCATCTTGGCCAATCTCCAGCTGCTGTGACCATTTGGTGACTGAATTAGTAAATGAAAAATCTCAACCTCTCTCTCTGTCTCCCTCCCTCCCTCCCTTTTTCCTCACTTGTTCCCTCTCCAATTCAAATAATTTTTTTAAAAAAGAAACCAACATCAGAAACCAACATTTACTGAAAATGAAAAGAGGCCCAATTTCAACTCATTGGGGAACAGGGGACGGCCAGCCCTGAAGCCCCCTTCCCAGGGAGGAACCAGCTCTGGGGGACAGGGCTGCCAGACCTCCAAGGCCTGGCTGGAGTCTCTGGTCCAGGAATGTGTGCCAAGATAGTGGGGGAGGAGAGGGCAGATGGCAGAGGAGGCTGCTGGGCACAGGGTGGGGGTGGGGGAGGCAGGGTTGGTCCAGGCTCAGGTGTTGACAGGGGGCAGGGAGCCGAGCTCAGGCAGCAGCTCGGGGTGAGGATCCATCCGGGCCAGGATGCTCTGCTCCAGGGCAATGGCCTCGGCTGAATGCTTGCACTTCTCAGAGCCACACTGGCACGTGAAATATTTGCTTTTGATGTCCCAGAAGTGGTCACCATAGTCAAATCCTAGCTCCTCTCCAGTCCTGATGTCACGGGAACTGAAGAAGGCGATGCGTGGAAATTGCAGGTCCTGGTGGAGCATGAAGACACGGATGGGGATGATGTTGGGGTTGCACAGATGGTTGATGAAGTGGCTTGTTGTCTAAGTCGAAGAGATAAGAATCATCCTCGCTCATGTCAGCCTCAGCGTTGGTGATCAACTCCGCAATGCCCTCTCAGATGAAGGTGCCCTGGGTGATGGTCTGCAGGGCATGGACCCCGCAGCCCATCTTGGCTGTCTGGTAGAGCTGCAGTCCCAATTTGATGCCACTCTGCACTACCTGGTTCTTGCAGTTACATTCGAAAATCAGGGGTGGCTCGATCTTGTTAAATTCCTGGAGCAGCCGCCCATCCTTATCACACCAGCATCAGATGCTGAGCTGGCCGCATAGGCAGTTGGAGCTGGCACAGCCATTCACACACGTGCAGTGCTGCAGGTGTGTGATGCTGGGGTCAGTGTTCATGGTGGACTTCTCACAGTTCTCTGAGATGTACTTGTAATTCTCAGGGCAGGGCTCCCTGTCCACACCGTTGACAAAGGGGATAGGCAGGTTCTCGTAGCCTCGAGCCACACCCCGGCAGATGATCTCCGTGCGGATGGCGCGATTGCCCACCCTGAGCCGGAGCTTGCAGCTGAGCTGTGGCGTGAACCCCACGTCAGAGCGCTCCGGGGTCAGATCCCACGCGGTCTGCCCCTCCTTGTTGCGCAGCTCGGGGTTGGCGCCGAACACAGTTGTGGTAGCTCTCCCGGGCAGTGACGTGCAGGGGCGTGTTCCCGTGGTGGTTCACGGCATGCAGGTCTCAGCAGGCATTCGGGAGGACCTCGGCGATGGCAGCGCTGCCGGTGAAGCAGGCCCAATGTAAGCAGATGTTTTCCTCGTTGTCAGTGAGGGTGATGTTGGCACCCCGCGTCAGCAGCATGCGAATCACCTCAATGTGCTTGTGCTCCGCGGCCCAGATGATGGGCGTCCAACCCTGGCTGTCCTGGGCACTGACATCCACCTGTCCTGTGCTGAGCAACAGACTGATCATCTCCAGGTTCCCGATTTTGGCTGCCTGGTGGAGGCAGGTGGCGCCATTCTCCTCCTTGCTGTACACACAGCCGCCTCGCTGCACCGTGTAGCACGCCACCTCCAGGTGGTGTCCAGCACGGCCTCCATCAGAGGTGTCCCCTTTGCTTGTCCACCGCCTCGATGTTGGCTGCAGCCTGCAGCAGCACGTGGCAGATCTCCACGGAGCCCTTCTGGGCGGCTGCGTGCAGGGGCGTGCGCTTGCTCTGCTGGTCGCTCTGGAAGTTGGGGTCCAGGCTGTCCAGAAGCATCAGAATCACCTTCTGCAGCTCCCCCTGCTTCACCAGCAGGTACAGCTGCCAGGGGTGGAACTGGAGCTTCTTCCTTCTCTCTGACTCTGGGATGACCAGGGCCTTTTCCAGGGCTTCCCAGCCTGGCCCTGGTGGCAGCCCCACGGCTGACAGGCAGCCTCCATAGGGCAGGGTCAGAGAGGGGCAGGAACTGCGGTGGTGTCAGCGAGGGGGTCGCAGGGTGGGCGCCATGGCTCCCCATGCCCACTCATCTGGGTGCTGGGCTGGGACGTGTCCGCGCTCCCAGGGGCATCCTGGGCCAAGGTTGGGGACAGGGGAACTGCAGTGCCAGCCGGGGAGGTCCCCCATCCCCCTGGCCCAAGTCGGCCCGGCCACCGGAGGACGCAGCCTGCGCGCGCAAGGACCCGGCCCGGCCCGCCTCCCGCACGGCCACGCCCAAGGCCGGACCCATGGCTGTCACCAAGAATAAGGGGCTGGCGGCCAGCAACAAGGGAGGCTGGGCGCCCCTGGCCAGGAAGTCCTCGGTCCGCAAGACGGCCACCGGCGCCCCGTCTGAACTCACAAATATGTGAAAATTAAACAGCAGTCTAAATATCTGAACCCCAGAAAACAGAGCGGAGAACATAAATACACCAAGATAAATAGAAATAAAGATAAGACACAAAAATCTAAAAGTATATATATATATATATAAAGCAATGCTTAAAGAAAAATTTATAGCTAAAAATGCTTGTATAAAGAAGAAACAAGATCTCAAGTAAGTAATCTAACCATTCACTTTAAGATAATACAAAAAGAAAATCAAACCAAACCTGAAAATAGTAGGAAGGGAATAATAAAGATTTAAGTAGAAGGTAATGAAATATAGAACAGATACAAACACTGGAATATCGAACTCTTTTTCAAAGCCTTTAAAAATCAATAAAACCGATAGGATAAAAAGAGAATTCTCAATTTAGTAGAATTTAAATGACAGGTAACATTATCAACTTTACATAAATAAAAGGGATTATACGGGAATATGCTCAAAAATCTTACTTCAAAAAATTATACAGCATAGAGGTAATGAAAAAAGTTTAGAAGATAAGGACTACCAATCTGAGTCAAAAAACACAGATAATAAACTGTAACATTTCATTAGAGTAAACTGATAAATTATGAATGATAAATCTTCATGACAAACTGCCCCAAAACCTAAGAACAGAAAGGAACTTCCTCAGGAGCAGGTGTTGTGACATTGTGGGCCACTGTTTCGAAGGCCTGTATCTCATCATATCACAGTTTATGTGGTGGCCACTCTGCTTCTGATCCAGCTTCCTGCTAATGTGTCTGAAATGCATTGGATGATAGCCCAAGTATTTGGGTTCCCACCAGCTCTGTGGCAGGAGTTCTGGGTTCCCAGCTTCAATCGGGGCCTGTCCCAGTTGTTGCAAGCATTTGAGGAATGAACCAGTGCATGGAAGACTCCTCTCTCTGTCTCTCCCTCTCTCTTTGTCACTCCTTTAAATAAACCTTAATTTTAAAAAGAAGATTACTTCCTAAAATTGATGATAGTGTCTATGAAAACACTACAGCTAGCATTATAATGCCATGTGTGAAAGACTTCATCATAAGATCAGGAAAAGCTAAGGATATCCAATCACCACCTCTAGTTAACATTCCATTAGAGACTAGGCAGAGGCATCTGGTTTGAAAGTAAGAGATTAAAATTATCCTTATTCACATAATGATATGATCTTATGAATAGAAAAGCCTAAGAAATCCACTAAAAACTATAAAATTAATTAATGAATTTGGCAAGATTGCAGAATGTAAGATCAATATACACAACTTAATTGTATTTTCATACATTCACAATAAAGGACCTAAAATGCAGTTAAAATAATTCTAGTTATGGGGTCAGTGCTGTGGCGCAACAGGTTAAAGCCCTGACCTGAAGCGCCAGCATCCCATGTGGATGCCAGTTAAAGTCCCAGTTGCTCCATTTCCGATTCAGCTCTCTGCTATGGCCTGAGAAGGAGTGGAAGATGGTCCAAGACCTTGGGCCCCTGCACCCATGTGGGAGACCAGGAAGAACCTCCTGGCTCCTGGATTCAGCTCCATCCATTGCAGCCAATCTGGAGAGTGAACCAGTGGCTGGAAGACCTCTCTGTCTCTACCTCTCTAACTCTTTCAAATAAATAAAAGTAATTCTTTAAAAAACAACAATAATAATTCTAGTTACAATAACATCAAAAATAAAATACATTTAAATATATTTAACAAAAGGTGTACAATACTTCTATTCACAATATCCAGGATAGAGAATCAACCTAAATGTCCTTTAGTACATGAATGAGTAAAGAAAACTTAGTACATATACACAAGGGAATATTATTCCATTTAAAAAATCTTAAAGTCCTTAAGAGATGGGCCAATGACCTAAACAGACATCTTCAAAAGAAGAAATCCAAACGGCCAACAGACACATGAAAAAATTCAGGATCACTAGCCATCAGGGAAATGCAAATCAAAACCACAATGAGGTTTCACCTCACCCAGGTTTGAATGGCTCACATACAGAAATCAACTAACAATAGATGATGGTAAGCCGGCGCCACAGCTCACTAGGCTAATCCTCCACCTTGCGGGGCCGGCACACCGGGTTCTAGTCCCGGTTGGGGTGCCAGATTCTGTCCCGGTTGCCGCTCTTCCAGGCCAGCTCTCTGCTGTGGCCAGGGAGTGCAGTGGAGGATGGCCCAAGTACTTGGGTCCTGCACCCCATGGGAGACCAGGATAAGTACCTGGCTCCTGCCATAGGATCAGTGCGGTGCGCCGGCCGCAGCGCGCCAGCCGTGGCGGCCATTGGAGGGTGAACCAAGGCAAAGGAAGACCTTTCTCTCTGTCTCTCTCTCTCTCATTGTCCACTCTGCCTGTCAAAAAAAATAATAAATAAAATAAAAAAAATAGATGATGGTGAGGATGTGGGGGAAAAGACACACTAATCCTAATCCATTGTTGGTGGGGACGCAAACTGGTAAAGCTACTGTGGAAGAAAATTTGGAGATTCCTCAGAAACCTGACTATAGCCCTACCACACGACCCAGCCATCCCACTCCTTGGAATTTACACAAGGGACATTAAAGTGGCAAATAAAATAGCTATCTGAACCTCAGTGTTTATTGCAGCTCAATTCAAAATAGCTAAGACATGGAATCAACCTAAATGCCCATCAACAGAAGACTAGATATATACTCTCTATAGAATATTATGCAGCGGTAAAAAAAAAAAAATTCCAGTCATTTGCAACAAGATGGAGGACTCTGGAAAACATCATGCTGAGTGAAATAAGCCAATCCCAAAGGGACAAATATCATATGTTCTCCCCGATCGGTGACAACTAACTAAGCACCTAAAAGGAAGCCTGTAGAAGTGAAACGGATACTATGAGAAACAATGTCTTGATCAGCCCTTATCCTGACTGTCAAGGAACAGCTTACTATTTTATTCCTTTTAGTATTTTCTTTTTCTACTTAATACCATTGGTTGAACTCTTTAATTAACATACAATTATTCTTAGGTGTTTAAATTCAACTGAAAATTGATCCCTGTTAAAAATAAGATTGGGGGGTGGCGCGGTGGCATAGTGGGTAAAGCCGCCACCTGCAGTGCCTGCATCCCATATGGGTGCTGGTTCGAGATGTGGCTACTCCACTTCTGATCCAGCTCTCTGCTATGGCTTGGGAAAGCAGCAGATGATGTCCTAAGTCCCTGGGCCCCTGCACCCACATGGGAGACCAAGAAGCTCCTGGCTCCTGGCTTCAGATCAGTGCAGCTCCAGCCATTGCGGCCATCTGACGAGTGACCCAGCAGATGGAAGACCTCTCTCCCCCACTCCTCTCTCTCTCTATCTCTCTCTCTCTCTCTCTCTCTCTGTGTGTGTGTGTGTGTGACTCTCCTCTCTCTGTGTAACTGTGACTTTCAAGTAAAATAAATGAATCTTTTAAAAAAAACTAAGGGTGGGACTAAGAGAGGGAGGAGATGCACAGTTTGGCATATGCTGACTTGGACTTACCCCTAAGAGTAAAGCTAGTAACATGCCATGGGAATCTAAATCCCATATGGGCACTGGTTCAAGCCCAGGCTGCTCTACTTCCCATCCAGTTTCCTGCTAATGTGCCTGGGAAAAGTGTGGCACATGGACCAAGTGCTAGGACCCCTATCAGGCACATGAGAGACTCTGAGGGAGTTCTTGGCTCCTGGCTTTGACTTGGCCCAGTCCTGGATATTACAGGAAACTCCCACATGGATTTTTTTTTTAATTTCCTGGCACACTGCTCATTCAAGAAGATTTCTGGACTCATTCAATCTATAAAATTGAGTCATGAAGACACAGAAAACTTAAATAGACCAATAAATAAAACAGAGACTGAATCAGCAATAAGATGCTCACAAAAAAGAAAAGCCTTTGTACACACAAACGATGGCATGACTGAGAATTTGTAAGTTCAACACTATTCACAATATTTACAAAAAAATGTAAACACCAGGAATAAATTTAGTAATGGATGGGAAATATATCTACAATGAAAATTATGAAACATTAATGAAACAAATAGGACACCAAAAAAATGGAAAAAACTTCCATATTTGTGGATTAGAAGAATTAATATCATCAAAATTTCCATATTATCATATGATGGTTACATGTATCTGTGAATATGTGATTGATGACCCAAGTACTTGGGCCCTGCACCCCATGGGAGACCAGCATAAGTACCTGGCTCCTGCCATAGGATCAGCATGGTGCGCCGGCCACAGCGCGCCAGCCGTGGCGGCCATTGGAGGGTGAACCAAGGCAAAGGAAGACCTTTCTCTCTGTCTCTCTCATTGTCTACTCTGCCTGTCAAAAAAAAAAAAAAAAAAAGACTAAATGAAGCCATAAAAAAGTACTGATTCTTGAAAAACATTTTTCAAGGTCAAGAAAATGTCTCCTCGCACTGAATTTTGGGGAAAACACATTGTTATTCTTCTTTTTGTCAGATACAAATGAAACATATGACTAATATTGCTACTTATAAATCGTATCTTCATTCTCACATGTAAAACAATTAAATAGAAGCTTACATTCAAGGAGGAGTTCCCCTGAGCTGTAGTTTCATCATCTGTTGGGGAGCAGTATATTTGGATGCCATTGCTGCTCAACTCACTCATAATCCTACTCTTAGAAATTGTATCTGTTTTGGCAATCTATGGTATAATGTTCACCTATTAAGAAGAAAGACAAACAAATTTCACCTCTAATGATTTGTTGTTTTGTAGTTTTCAAAAAGTCTCACAACCTCTGAGAATAAATTTGTGTAACTAGATGATCTCTGGTTATCATATCTTCCTTCCAAATATTTTTCAAAAATCATTAGTATCTTTTAATATTTGTTTTTTATAATTTTTTAGAAGTCTCAATGTTGTTTCCTCCTAAAAGTCTCATTCACTTCCAACACATTTTGAGTTAGTAAAATGTAAGCTATACTATGAAACAGATCATCTATTTCATTATCAATTTTATTTCTTATTAGACTGAGTGACAAAAGTCAGAATTGGAAACCTTTCAACACAATTGTGGAAAAGGTCTCATTTGCTGTGCATCTCGGTCATGCACAGCACCTTCTCCATAAAGACATCCTAATCAGGGTCTCATCTTCACCTATCTGTGCCTGACCTAAATGTCCTTGCAGACAGGGGCCAACATTGTAGTACAATGGGTTAAGCTGATGCAGACATCCCATACTGGAGCACCAGTCCAGGCTGCTCTGCCGGACAGTCTGCCTGGGAAAGCAGCAGAGAACGGTCCAAGTACCTGGACCCCTGCCACCTATTCAGGAGACCCAGGCTCCTGGCTTCTGCCTGGCTCAGCCCTGGTCATTGCAGCCATCTGGGGAGTGAACCAGTGGATAGAAGGGTTCTATTTCTTCCTGTCAAATAAATATAAATGTCCTTGAAGAGAGGCCAGCACTGTGGTGTAGCAGGTAGCCTCCACCTTTGGGGCCAGCATCCCATATAGGTGCTGGTGCTTGTTCTGGCTGTTCCACTTCAGATCCACCTCCCTGCTAATGCACCTGGAAAAGCAGCAGAAGATGGCCCAAGTCCTTGGGCCCCTGCACCCACACGGAAGACCTGGAAGAAGCTCCTGGCTCCTGGCCTTGGACAGGCCCAGATCTGGCAATTTGGAGAGTGAACCAGCAAATGAAAGACCTGTGTGTGTGTGCGTATGTGTCTATAACTGCCTTTCAAATAAATAAATAAATCTTTTTGGAAAATGTTCTTGAAGATGAATTTGCTTGTTTCCCAAAGACCACATAAACATAATAGACTTTTTTTGGTTACCATAGTTTAATGACTGAGTGTGAATGTGTGTGTATCTGTGTGTGTTTATGTATGAGTACGTGTGTGTGAATGTGCATGTGTGTGTGTGTATGTGTATGAGTATGTGCGTGCATTTATGTGTGTGTGTGTGTGAAGGGCACCTTTCTAACAAATATGTTAACTTAAATTTGTAAAAATGAATTATATTCATATGTAAAGTTGAATATTTACATATTTTATGTTGAAGCTTTACAAATAAGCTTTTTCCAAGTTCTACTATATGATCATTCTCACATCTGTGAGTTTATACTGATATAGCTAAACCTGTAGAAAATAAAAATATCCAAAATTCTAAAATATACTTTACTACTGTTATAATATTAAAATCATAGCTTCACAATGTAAAAATGTGACAAACAGACATCAGTTTTATTGGATAATTTTTGTTTTAGATTTCTCAAATTACTTTAAAAAAAAACACTGGGCAAATGCAAGGCTTCAAAATTAAAACTCAGCTGTTCAAAATTTTGTCAGAACGGACCATCAAAGGAGCTACCTTTCTCTGAAGGGAGGAGAGAACTTTCACTTTGATTATGGCCTTGTCTAAATAAGGTTGGAGTTTGTGAACTCAAGAGGCTTCCATAACCTTGGCAGCTCATGACAAGAGCCTCAGATGATTACTGAATCATAAACAAAAGTGTCAATTATTGCCAGCACCATGGCTCACTAGGCTAATCTTCTGCCTGTGGCTCCAGCTCCCTGGGTTCTAGTCCCAGTTGGGGCACTGGATTCTGTCCCAGTTGCTCCTCTTCCGGTCCAGCTCTCTGCTGTGGCCTGGGAAGGCAGTGGAGGATGGCCCAAGTGCTTGGACTCTGCACCCGCATAGGAGACCAGGAGGAAGCACCTGGCTCCTGGCTTTAGATTGGCACAGTGTGCCGGCTGTAGTGGCCATTTGGGGGGTGAACCAACAGAAGACCTTTCTCTCTGTCTCTCTCTCTCACTGTCTAACTGCCTGTCAAAAAAAAGTGTCAATTATTAGTCAATTATTAAATCAACAACAGGCATCATTGTGCACTTATACCCCATGTAGGATCTCTGTCCTTAATGTGTTGTATTATGTGAATTAACAGTAAAACTGGTCTTCAAACAGTACTTTATACTTTGTGTGTCTATGTGGGTGCAGTTGTTAAAATCTTTACTTAGTATATACTGAATTGATCTTCTGTATATAAAGATAATTAAAAATGACTCTTAATGAAGAATGGGATGGGAGAGGGAGTAGGAGATGGGATGGATTGTGGGTTGGAGGGTGGTTATGGGGGGAAAAACTGCTATAATCCAAAAGTTGTACTTCTGAAATTTATATTTATTAAATAAAAGTTTTCTAAAAATATTGACAAGTTTTGATATCTAAACCTAACATCTTCAATTGTAAAGGGCAGACAAATGCTAAGGTAGATTCAAGACTAAAGCAAACATTTAGTATTGTATTGATGAGAAACCTCAGTAAATACATCCCCCAATGCTGATAAATGGAAATTTCCTACAGTAACAATTCTTTAGATGTTCATTTTTGAGAGGGAAAGGCATTTATAGCAAGGATAACTAAACAGTCTGGAAAAGATGACAACAGACACATTGGCTAGCCCCTTTATATAATGATCCTTGTGAAAAGGAGAGCTTTCCTCTATCTGAAAAGTGGCTTGATGTTAGCAGACACTGCGTCCTCAACTATGAGTATACTACTAATTGGGAAATTGAGGCAGCTCTTAACTGAGCTAGAAATAGAATGTATTTCAACTTGATGTCATCTAAGATTACATACAAAGTTTTTTTTTTCAAGCTTGAACAATACGTAAAGGTATGGCTCTTATGATAAAGGGAATCTAGCTTTAGAACTTTTATTCTTGTCTAATGAATAAAGTTGAAGACAAATATTTTATCAGGAATGAGTGCAGAAAAGAATCTGATGATGTGACAGTTTTATTCATGTGTATGTTGACTCTATACTGCAAATATAATTACTTGTTTTGAGGGCCAACATTTTGGTGCAATAGGCTAAGCCTCCAACTGTGATGGCAGCATCCCATATCAGAGTGCTGGGTCAAGTCCTGGCTGCTCTGCTTCCCACTGAGCTCCTTATTAATGAGCCTGAAAAAACAGCAGCAGATGAGTCAAGTACTTGGGCCCCTGACACCCACAGGAGAGGCCAGAATGCAGTCCACGGCTCCTGGCTTCTGACTCCTAGCATCAGCTTGGCCCAGCCTCATCCACTGCAGACATTTTGTTCATGAACTGCGAACCACTAGCTGGAAGCTCACTCTCTTTCTTGCTCACTCTCCCTTTCTATCTTTTGAATAAATACAAAATCCTTATATTTATATATATGTGCACTTAAACTTTTTATGTGAAGTCATTCTAGATTTATAGAGAATTGTATAAACAGTTCAGAGAAAACAACTGAGACTTCATGGTCCCCCAGCTGTATAGCTTAGAAAGTTGCTGAGATCAGAGCCAGCACCGTGGTTCACTAGGCTAATCCTCTGCCTTGCGGCGCCGGCACACCGGGTTCTAGTCCCGGTCGGGGCGCTGGATTCTGTCCCGGTTGCCCCTCTTCCAGGCCAGCTCTCTGCTGTGGCCCGGGAGCGCAGTGGAGGATGGCCCAAGTACTTGGGCCCTGCACCCCACAGGAGACCAGCATAAGTACCTGGCTCCTGCCATCCGATCAGCGCGGTGCGCTGGCTGCAGCGCTCCAGCCGCGGCGGCCATTGGAGGGTGAACCAAGGCAAAGGAAGACCTTTCTCTCTGTCTCTCTCTCTCACTGTCCACTCTGCCTGTCAAAAAAAAAAAAAAAAAAAAAAGAAAGTTGCTGAAATCAGAAAGCTTAAACTCAATGCCCAAGCTTTAATCCCAGAAAGTTCAAGACATTTTTTCAAGGTCACAGAAGCATGTAATAATGCAAATATTCAAAAGCTACTTATAGTGATAGCAAATCCTATATATTTTATACATACAACATTATATTCCTTCTGTAGGGATAAGACTAAGTTGAATGGTCTAGTTTTTCTATACATTCCATAAAATGATTTTCTATGCATTCAACCTGAAACATGAAAAATTCATAATCTGAAAATTTAATCAAATGAATAGGTCTCATACATTTCCTCAAGAGTTTTCTAAAGCCATGAGAATAAGCATATCGGCAAAAAGAAGTCATCATGTGTCTCACACTTTTGCGAGAAGGAACCATGCTTCCCCTGGCTGCTTCTACTCAACAAGGAATAGCTCCTTCAATGTTATTCTATTCTGAATCCTTGATAGAACCTGCAGCCACAATCGGTAAAGTGTCATGTTTCACACTATCAGTGGCTTCAGATGAGCACAAACAGGATTCATCATAGTATCATGCAATGAATCTAATGTTTAAAATATTGGTAAATGATCATAACCTAAGTTCCCTTTTAGTGGATTTTTTACTTGAATTTTCATTTTCCCAGCTGATAACAATATTTACTTTGTCTACAAAGAAGCTAAAATTAAAATCAACCAAACACTGATGTTTTGCCACCACAAAATTCCAATGTTAAAGCCCTAGGCCTCCAGTACCTCAGAATGTGTCTATAACCGGAGAGTCTTTAAACAGGTTATTAAATTTACATGATGCTGCTACAGTGGCGACAAATCTAGTCTGACTGGTGTCCTTAGAAGAGGAAACTGGGATATACACAGAGATACAAGACAAAAAAGCCTATGATGATGAACAGAGAAGAGTCATCTGCCAGCCAAGAAAACAGGTTCCAGAAGATACAAAACCTAGTGACACACTGAGCTAGGACTTACAACTTCCAGAACCATGAGAAAATAATTTTTTATTGTTTAAACCATGCAGTTTATGATATTTCATTAATGCAGCCCTAGAATGAATACAAACACTTCAACAGGAAAAAATTACATACCCACATATTACAAAATAACAGGTATTTGTGTGCAAATGCTTCAAAATACCGTCTTATTCCAAAATAAATATTAAACTTTAAAAGCTGATGATTCATTGCACACACCTTACCGTCAATGTTCTTCATTGTTATTATGTCAAGGGACTTCAGAGAATGTCCCGCAGGTGAAATGAAGTAAAGGCACACATGGACACGAGAATCGTGGTACTGAAAGAAGGAACGTTTAATCTTCAGTTCTTCTTGAAGACAGACGTCAAATTGAGCATCTAGGTAGTTAATGAATGGTTGGTAGCTAAAAAAATAATGAGCGTAACAGATTAATAAAATTTGAAGTCTGTTTTTCACCATTTAATAAACAATATGTATGCTGAACAAGTTTCTATGGTGATTAAAAAGGTGAATAATATGTCCATAAAAAGGTAATTTCTGGATCTGAGATGGCTTAATAGGGAAAACATGTGCTGACTTTGACCATGGGAATATAACAGAAGAAAAGGGTGGAACTGCATTCTGCAGGGGACAGTTGGAGAGAAGTGTGCAGTGGAAATTCTACAGAAAGCAGAGAGACACCATGGAGCAGCAAGGATGGTACAATCACACAGCAGTGAGCAGGGCATCACCAGCAACTCACAAAGCTGCTGGCTGCAGGGGACACCATCTGTCTGCATCCAGGTGCCTGGTGACCAGCAGGGAAGAGGAGACACATCAGCAAAGCAGGTAGAGACTGCTGCAGGCTGCACATGACAGGGAGTTTACAGAGGGATAGATCCGTGGTCCACACTGACTTTGAGTCTGGCATGAACAATTAGCAGGGAGCAGGGTACCCACTTAGGCTTGTAAAGTGCTCCCCTCCCATCACTCTACCAAGGCACTCAGACTCATTTTGCTGAGGCAGAGCACAACCAACTTCTATCCAGCAAGCATCTGGCTCTGGGAATGCAGCAGCTCCCTCCACAGCCAGGGGAGGCTCACACTGTTAAGAGTAGACCCCACACACCCTGTGACTGTGGGAGCTATGTGGGCTGTGACTGTGGGAATTCTGTGACTATTAGATAGGGTGTGGGTGTGGTTGTGTAATCATGTGTCTGGCTTCAAAGGCTCCGAGTTCCCTGAGTGCCTTCGGTGGGTCATTGCAGAGGGTTCTTCATGCACCTGAGTGGGTGAGGTGCATACCAACTGTGGGCTCACATTGAACAATTGGTTCACTTGGTAAAGAGAAGCTGAGGCTGTGATCATGGCAGCCAAAGTGATCATACCCACCCTCTGCTGACAACAGAGGAGATCTACCGTGCCCAACATGGGTGTCACCGCAGACTCTTACTCCAGAGTGTTAACCAGGGCTCCATGGCCACACTCAGCACATGCTTCTGGATATCCACTGATGGCATAGACACTCCATTAAGCCACAGTGGTACATTTCAAAGGCAAAAGCCCTTAGAGGAGAAAACCAAGTGTTTCCACAAATGTATAAAAATAAACAAATACAACAAATACAACAAACATGAACATTTATCACCTCACCACAGTTAGCACAGCTATCATCCAAAAATCAAAAAAAAGGCCGGTGCCGCAGCTTACTTGGCTAATCCTCCACCTGCAGTGCCGGCACCCAGAGTTCTAGTCCTGGTTGGGGCGCTGGATTCTGTCCCGGTTGCTCCTCTTCCAGTCTAGCTCTCTGCTGTGGTCTGGGAGTGCAGTGGAGGATGGCCCAAGTCCTTGGGCCCTGCTCCCACATGGGAGACTAGGAGGAAGTACCTGGCTCCTGGCTTTGGATCGGCACAGTGCACCAGCCGTAGTGGCCATTTCAGGGGTGAACCAACGGAAGGAAGACCTTTCTCTCTCTCTCTCTAAAAAAAAAAAAAAAAAAAAAAAAAGAATGCTAGTGATGTTATGGAGAAAAAGGTACCCTAATCCAATATTGGTGGGAATGTAAACTAGTACAAACATAATGGAAGACAGTATGGAGATTCCTCAGAAATCTGAATATAGATCTACAATACAACCTAGTCATTCCACTTCTGGGAATTTACCGAAAGGAAATGAAATCATCATACAAAAGAGTTACATTTACTCCTATGATTCTAGCAGTTCAGCTGAGACTAGCTATGATATGGAATTAATCCTAGACTGAAGATTGGATTAAAAAAAATTTTGATATATATATATGATGGAATACCACTCGGCCATAAAACAGTATGAAATTCTGTCTTTTGCAACAAAATGGATGCAACTGGAGAACATTATGCTTACTGAAATACACAAAAACTCAAAATATTATATATTTTCCCTGACTTGTGGTAACTAGTATAAAAAATAATGTTTAAAATAACAGTATAAAAATAATGTTTTGAGTGAAACTGACATTTTAAGATTTGATTATTGTTTATAGCACTTGTCCATATTCCTAAGGGACAGTGGTTTTTCTTCTTACTACTTGTCTTCACTACAAAGCAACAATAATAGCATGTGTATTCATTCATTTCACTTGTAAACAATCAAACTGGGAGATTCCTGTGGCAATTGGTGAAAAGTACTGGTGGGAATACCTAATTCCAACAATCACTCTAGAATTATTGGATGAACTGACACATGAGTTTCCACAAATATGGGGGGAAATGCCTAGAAAGTTGAAAAGGATTTGAAACTGGAATGTTAACAAGGTAGATAAGAAGCCAAAAGTAAGATTGACAAGTATTAGAGGCACTGCTTCTGGGTTAATCTTTGGTCCAGAATTTCATTTTAATAGATGGTGTGATTGATGTGCCTAGAAACTGAAGTTTTAGAAAAGCACCTACATGATCCTTCCCTGAACAATACTTCTAAAATAAAGAAATATTTTTGCTCAGACAGCTACATATCTATTTCTTAATGTTTGTTTATTTGTATTTACCTGAAAAGCAGGGAAAGAGGTGGTGTAAAAATCATCCATCTGTTGGTTCACCCCACAAATTCCAGCAGCAGCTGGAGATGGGCCATGTGAACCCAAAACCCCATCTGAGTCTCCCATATGGGTGATAGGGGCCCAAGCACTTGAACCTTCATTTGCTGCCTCCCAGGATGCATTAGTAAGAAGTTAGGTAAGAAGCAGATTACCTGGAATTTGAACCAGAATCTGATATGGGCTGCAGGAGTTCAAGTGGCAGTTTAGCTTGCTGTGTCACAATACCTATCCAAGGTCATATCTTGTCATATCTTGTCAATGTTAGCAACAGGAAGACTAAGTGCCTCATATGATTTGTCACCACAATGAGAATGTAATCAACAGCTGGCGCCGCAGCTCACTAGGCTAATCCTCTGCCTTGTGGCGCCGGCACACCGGGTTCTAGTCCTGGTCAGGGCGCCGGATTCTGTCCCGGTTGCCCCTCTTCCAGGCCAGCTCTCTGCTGTGGCCAGGGAATGCAGTGGAGGATGGCCCAAGTGCTTGGGCCCTGCACCCCATGGGAGACCAGGAGAAGTACCTAGCTCCTGCCATCGGATCAGCGCGGTGTGCCGGCTGCAGCGGCCATTGGAGGGTGAACCAACGGCAAAGGAAGACCTTTCTCTCTGTCTCTCTCACTGTCCACTCTGCCTGTCAAAAAAATGTAATCAACAAGAATCATCATGGGTAGAACAGACATATTCACATAAACAAGAGAAACTTTGTCTGCAGCAAGTGTAACATTGACTTCTAACAGGGATCTGCTAAAACATCACAGACTTGAAACATTTTCTGACCATCTTCTGTTAAGCAAAATACACTCATGCAGCAGACAGCAGCAAACACCATGGCCCAATTTCTGCTATTCCTGGGATAATAAGTGTCTTTAGGTAAATACAAGAAATAGGAGAAAAGCAAGGTTTGGGCCAGCACTGTGGCGCAGTGGGTTAATGCCCTGGCATGAAGCACCGGCATGACACATGGGTGCCGGTTCGAGACCTGGCTGCTCCACTTTCAATCCAGCTCTCTGCTATGGCCTGGGAAAGCAGCAGTAGATGGCCCAAGTCCTTGGGCCCCTGCACCCACATGGGAGACCAGGAAGAACCTCCTGGCTCCTGCCTTCAGACTGGCGCAGCTCCAGACATTGCAGCCAACTGGGGTATGAATCATTAGATGGAAGACCTCTCTCCATCTCTGCTTCTTCTCCCTCTGTGTAACTCTGACTTTTCAATAAATAAATAAATTTTTTTTTTTTTAAAAAAAAGGTAGGCACTCTAGGCCTTGACATATGGGAACATTATATCACCAAAAAGTAGAAGAGCAAGACAGACACATATACAGTCATGGGCAGCCAGTCAGTAGCAATTCTGCAACTTCTTCTATTGAAATGAAAATTCCCGTCACAAATACAGAAAAATACATGACATATAAATGGAAGAGTGGATCACTGAAATTATTCCAAGTTCTGAAAGGAAAGTACTGCCAACCAAGGATAGTTTGTCAAGTGAAACTATCTTTCATAAGTGAAGGAGAAACAAAAGCATGCACAGACAGGAAAAATTTAAGGAATTCATCACCACCATGCCAAGCTTCCAAAAGATGCTTAAGGGACTCCTTCATAATAAATAAACCTACCATTTAGAAGGACAATGCCCACGAAAAAAAAAAAAAAAAAAAACAAAGGATAATAAAAATAAGCAGAAGCAACTTTTAAATTATAGGACTAAGTCATTACTTATTATCAAAAACTTTAAATGTAAATGATCTAAATTCCCCAATTAAGAGAACCAGACTGGTTGGATAGATCAAAGAAAAAGGCTCAACAATATGCTGCCAACAAAAATTTGCTTCTTCAGAAAAGACACACGGAGACTGAAAGTAAAAGGATGAAAAAATAGACTCCATGCAGGTAGAAACCAAAAGCTTTTTGAACAGGGGTGGCTATAAGTATCCCAGAGAAATTGGACTTTAATGTAAAACCAGACACAAGTGGTGACCATATAATGATCAATAGGTCAACTCAACAAGAAAATACAATGGTTTTAGATGAACATATACTTAAAGCTAGATTGCCCAAACATTAATAGATCAAAAGAGACAAACAAGCTCCAGTACAACAATGGTAGCAGAATTCTACATTCCAGACAAACGTATCAACAAAAACATATTAGAGTTTAGCTATATAATGATATAGGACCAATGAACACATCAGATACTTAGAGAACATTGCATCAAACAGGTACAAAATGCACAATCTTTTCATCAGCATATGGAACATTCTGTAGTACAGACATATATTATGGCAAAAAGCCAGCCTCATCAGATTAAAAAAAAAAAGGCAAAATAATATCATGTATCATTTCTTACCATAATGGAATAAAACTAGGAATCAACAACAAAAGAAACTCTAGTAATTTCACAAATATGTGGAAACTGACAATATGCTTCTCAATGAACAGCAGGGTCACTGAAGAAACCAAAAGGAACAATTTAAATTCCTTGAAACAAATAAAAATAGAAACACAACATACCAAAACTTCTGGGATACAGCAAAAGCAATACAAGAAGGGACATTTTTAACAAGTATATACGTAAAAAAATAGAATACCAATTAAACATACTAACTATGCATCTCAAACATCTAGAAAAACAGTAACAAAAATGAAAAGGAAAGAAATAAAAAAAAGAGCAGAATAAATGAAGTAGAAACTTAAAATGCAGTACAAAAGATCGATAAAATAAGAGTTTTTTTTTTTTTTTTTTTGACAGGTAGATTTATAGACAGTGAGAGAGAGAGAGACAGAGAAAGGCCTTCCTTCCATTGGTTCACTTTCCAAATCGACACTACAGCCGGCACTGTACCTATCTGAAGCCAGGAGCCAGGTGCTTCATTCTGGTCTCCTATGCAGGTGCAGGGGCCCAAGCACTTGGGCCATCCT
Organism: Oryctolagus cuniculus; assembly: GCF_051225735.1. Classification (NCBI taxonomy): domain Eukaryota; kingdom Metazoa; phylum Chordata; class Mammalia; order Lagomorpha; family Leporidae; genus Oryctolagus; species Oryctolagus cuniculus. The sequence goes on along the minus strand of NC_142885.1, from coordinate 39,573,224 downwards.
CCACTGCCCTCCTGGGCCACAGCAGAGAGCTGGACAGGAAGAGGAGCAACCAGGACTAGAACTCAGTGCCCATATGGGGTGCCAGTGTTGCAGGCGGAAGATTAACCAAGTGAGCCACGGCGCCAGCCCCAAAAGTTGGTTCTTCCACATAAGTAAAACTGACAAACTTTAGCTGTGGTAAACAAAGGAAAAAAGACTGTACTAATAAGTAACACCAGATGTGAAAAAGTAGATTGGACAACTGATAGAACAGAAATACAAGGGTCATTCGAGATCACTATGAAGAACTATATACCAACAAATTGGAAAACATAGAAGAAATGCACATATCTCTGGATACAAATAACCTACCAATATTTAACCATGAAAACATAGAAAGCACAAACAGACAAATGAGTAATTAAATCAAGTCAGTAATTAAAAGTCTCTAATCTAAGGAAAGCAAAGACCACATGGGTTTCTTCATTGCTGAAATCTACCAAATTTTTAGGGAAAATTAACACCAATTCTTCTCAAACTGTTACCGGAGAAATTGCAGGGTTCTTGTCTTCGCGCAAGAAAGAATTCAGGCGTGAGACAGAGAAGTGGAAAGTAAAAGTAGCAAAGTTTATTAGGGTAGGGACATCCCCAAGAATGGATGGGCACCTCTCCAGACAGGACCTGAGAGAGAGTGCAGAGATTACACCTGGCCAAATCAGGGGGGGCGACTCAGCAGAGAGGCAGAGGGCTGAGCATGCAGTCCAATTGAGGCTGGGGGTTTTTAAGGAGATGGGTCTTGCTTCCCCCACCTCTGCTCCTCTTGGAACAAAGGCCTTTTTGGATGTAAATAGAAAAACTTCTCTCTTGAAGTTCTGAAACAAAGGACTTTATGGATGCAAATGTTATCAGACAGGAGGAACTGGAGCAGGGTGTTTGAGATGCAGATACTGGGCTGCACCTGGGAGATTGTAGAAGATTTGTCAGGCAGAAGGGGTGGGGACCCCCCCACCTGGCAGGTTATCAGGTGGAAGGGGGCAGGGCAGGGCAGGATGTGAATACCGGGCTGCCCCTGAAACACCATCAGGATGACCTTGAGATGCAGCATATTCTGGACATAGATGTCTTCTCTTTAGGCCTTTATGTCACATACACATAAGCTCATAACTGACTTCCTACCTAATAAAACCATCTCTCAAAACTGCATCAGATGAAACTCTCCAAACTCAGCCTACAAATTCAGCATTACCTTGATTCCCCAAGCAGAAAAGTACTCAACAAATACAATAGATAACAATATGCCCGATGAGCATAGATGCAAGAGTTTTCAACAAAATGCCTACAAATCAAATCCAACAAAACATCAAAAAGATCATGCATCATAATCAACTGGGATTTATCCCATGAAAACTGGGATGGTTCACATTCCAGTCAGTAAATGTACATTATAAAGGCTCTAATCAGAAAGACAGAAAATAACAAATGCTAGTAAGGATGTGGCCAACATGAAGCTTTCTTCTTGTTAATGGTCATTAACATTTGAAGTTTTCTGTATTAAAAATGACCCATCCCACTTTAAGCCACATTTATATTAATAAAGATGGGAGAAATAATACAAATGATTAACCATCCTAGAAACCCAATAGTAGTATTTTAATAAAACAAAACTTCACAAAGGCTCAGTAGAACTATGGAATTCATTTTATCCAGTGATTTGGATTGGAAACAGGGTCGGACATACTTCTAAGGAATTTTGTGACTTTATGGTTTCATGCATCGTGTAAGACTTCCAGCCTTACAGAAAACACAAGCCTAGAATAGGCCACTGTTCTGACTTGGCCAATAGGCAACTACACCCACTTCTTTCTGCATCATCAATGCTAGCACCTAGCATCTTGCTTGACAACAACAACAAAATGCCAATTTCAGCGACTAGTTTTAAAACAGCAAGCTAAAAGTCTCAAAGTACCTTTATCCTTCAAAGAAAAGATATTCTGACATAACCCTATTTCTTTCAGCCCCTGGATTTTTTTTTTTTACTTTTTAATAATAGCTTTTTTTTTTTTTTTTTTTTTGCATTCCACAGGGGTTTTTAAAAACTTCTGGCGGGCATGCAATAATTTTATATATTTATGGGCTACACTGATATTTCAGGATATTGATCCTGCAAGTACGGGCCTCTTTTCTCTTTATCATTACCTTATGTTTGATCTTTTGAGCTCCTGTCCTGTAGTTCTCTGGCCTCCGCGTCAGCACCCAGCGACTTGCGGGCGGCCTCCTGTGCCCAGCATTGCCGCCGCCCGCCCTGCGGGTCGCCCTGGGCCAGCCGCCCGGGCTGCCCCTGCTGTGGCTCCGCGTCTTTGGGGCGCCCCGAGTGGGAGCAGGAGCCCGGGAGTACCAGGCGCCCCGCTTCCCAGCACCAACAGCGGGCGCCCCGCGAGGAGAGGGCGCAGGCGCCACCTGGAACGCCCGGGAGCGAAGGCGGGCGCCGTCTACCGAGGCCCTCACTCTGGGGACGCGCGGTGCAGCAGCTTCCCGGCCCGGGGTCCTGCTTCCATGTCCTTGACCTTTCTGCCTGGGCCACCGCCCAGGCCCCAGGGGTCCCGTGGCACTGCGGCCTGGGACCTTCTGCACGTTGGGACGCCGCGTGCTCCAGCGTTCCTACCGCGGGGCACAGGCGGTTGGCGCGCGGGGTGCGGGCCCCGGGCAGGCGTCACCCTTGAGGAGGGATGAGCCCCGCTTTTCCATGGGCCGCCGCCATCGCCCTCCAGCTGCGGGGCCCTGAGGGAACCGTTTCCGGTCCAGCTGTGCCTGGCTGAGGGGCTCCTGCGGGAGAAGTTTCTGTGCATGAGGGAGCTTCCGGGAACCCATTGGCTCTGAGGCAACTCCTGGCCTCACTGTCAGCCGCCAGCCCGTGTCCACCAGCAGCCAGGATATGGTCTCCACAAACAGACACGCAATAGGACTCACCCAGAGACCCTGGGGCTCACTGGTGTGTGGCCCCTCACCCTCCTTCTCAGCTGCCCGCTGGCACCGTGCTGCACGCCATGGGTGGCGCGCAGGCACATTCCAGCCCCGACAAGCCTTAACCTTACCCTGTTTCCTTTCTGGGATTCCCCCCCCCCCTCGCATTTCTACAAAGCGGTGGGCAGCCCCTCCCAGGGCAGCTTCCTCCTTTGTTTCCTAAGGACATGGGAGGGCCCACAAAAGTGGACTGTTGTGTGTCTTTTCCTTAAATGGGAGAGAAAAGATTGTCACACCTGGGCACTGAGAGAGATTTGTTGCTGTAGACTCTGAAAACTAATACAAGATGCACTACCGATTGTAGATCTTATCCGTAATATAACCAACTGTGTACAAAGTATTAATATTTTTTAACACTTACTTATTTGAAAGGGAAAGAGTGAATCTTCCATTGCTGGTTCACTCCCTCAATATGGATAGAACATCCAAGGCTGGCCAGGCTGAAGCCAGGAGCCCAGAACTCCCACCTGAATCCCCATGTGGCTGGTAGAGAGGAACATATTTAAACTATCATCTGTTGCTTTCCAGGCAGGGCAGTAGAGAGGTGGATCAGCAGCAGAGTGGTCAGGGCTCCAACCTGCACTCAGATATGAGTGCAGGTATCTTAAGCCTCGACTTAACCCACTGTGACACAATGCTCACACTTATTAAGCCTATTGACCCTAGTCCTAACCCTGTATTTTAAAAACATTTTCTAACAAAGTGACTAAAGTACTAAGGTGATATTCATTTTCTTTGATATGATATTCATTTTCTTTTCTTAATAACTATTTAAAGCAATGCACCACTTGTGCCTGCCTTTGCTTCAAGCCTTTTCTACTATATGCTTATTCCTGTCATAAGTTTCACACAAATCGTTTCTATATTTAAGTTATAATGAATTTTTTTAAACACTTGTCTAACTGGTGAGGTGTTTGTGAATGTTTAAGAGGAAAAATGCTAACTTGTAGCATTTGCTCATGTACAGGTTAACACTGGCATGTTGTTGATTTCAAGCCACCTGCATAACGTCCTGGAATGCAGAGCTCTCACTAAGTGCTAAGTGCTAGGTGCCAGCCAGCTTAGGAGCACCACTGGAGCTAGGTCATCCCCCACAAAGCAATATGTGAACCACATTTTGATTCAAAAGCTAACTTTCAGTAGGAGACTCACATTCACACATTTCAAGAAAGAAAAGGAATCTGAAAATATTGCTATGCCATCATTTATTTCCCTCATTCACAGTTTAAATATGGCACATGGCTATAAAAAGTCTCCACAATAGCAAGAGAAACAAGGAAATAAACTAGAACATTAAAAACCACATTGAATTACTGCTATAATTGTTTAATTCAAAATATAAGGAGAGTCTGATGTCCTGGCAGGGTGGGTTAAACCACCACTGGGGATGCCTACATTCCATATTAGAGTGCCTGGTTCGAATCCGACACCTGAGAAGCAGCAGAAGGCAGCTCAAATACTTGAGTCCCTCCCACTCACACAGGGACTGGATGGAGCTCTTGGCCACTGCCTTTGGCCTGGTCTAGTCTCAGCTGTTGCAGCCATTTGAGGAGTGAATCAGGGGAATGGTGTCGCTCCCCCTCTTCATGGAGGAACGACACTAAACCCTGCCTAGACCTCATATCCGAGTCACGGCACCATTATGTCGCTCCCCCTCTTCATGGAGGAACGACACTAAACCCTGCCTAGGCTTCATATCCGAGTCACGACCATTATGTCGCTCCCCGTCTTCGTGGAGGAACGACACAGGACCCTGCGCTGTTCTTTCGTCTGCTCGGCCCTCCCCGGGTTTGCTGCTGGTTCTTCCCGGGTTGGCTACCGTCCCTTCCACCTCGGTGGAAGGGCGGTTCCCCCTGCCACATTCCCCACTTCCGCAGGGGAGCAGCACACTGCCGGCTGGCTCTCTCGGGGGCTGCACAGGTGTTCCTTCAGATAGATGTTCCTGGTGCATGTTGTCTCTCTCCTCCTTTATAGTCCTCTTCCACCAATCCCAACTCTGCTACCCACACGCCGAGTACGCTGCTCTCCTCCAATCAGGAGTAGGTCCTACAGTTTCTTGGTTGAACTGGAGGCAGCTGTGTAGAAGCTGTTTCCCTTCTCAGCGCCATATTGTGGGAGAGCAGATGCATAGAATAAGTCTTAATTCCAGTAACTTAGTCTAGTCCGAGTTGCTCCCCACAGAATGGAATCTCTCTCTCTCTCTCTCTCTCTCTTTGTCTTTCAAATAAATAAATCTTTTAAAAATTTATTGTAAGGAACCAGTACCATGGCTCACTTGATTAATCCTCTGCCTGCAGTGCCGGCATCCCATATGGATACTGGGTTCTAGTCCAGGGTGCTCCTCTTCCAGTCCAGCTCTCTGTTGTGGCCCGGGAAGGCAGTGGAGGATGGCCTAAGTGTTTGGGCCCCTGCACTTGCATGGGAGACCAGGAGGAGGCACCTTGCTCCTGGCTTCAGATCGGAGTAGCTCCGGCCATAGCGGTCATTTGGGGAGTGAACCAATGGAAGGAAGACCTTTCTCTCTCTCTCTTTCTCTCTCTCTCTCACTGTCTATAACTCTACCTGCCAAATAAATAAAATATATAATAAATAAAATACATATATATATACATATATATATAGTAAGGAAATCAGACAATGGGGTAGAAAACTATCAATTTCTTAAGAAGAGAATGTTACTTAATTAGGAAAGATTAAAACATGGAAGGAAATGCATCAATCACCTTAGAAGAATATTACAATTTCATCTATGGAGAAATAAGGAAAATCTGTTGAAATAAGAAAACTCTAAATTGAAATAAGAAAACACCAACCTGGCTTCTTTGTTTATTTGATCTCCATCTCCCACTGTTTTCACAACAGTCAATTTCAATTGAACATTGCTCTCCTGCAGCTCATGTGTCTGAATTTTAAGTCCAACATTTGGGTAAAAATGTAAGGATTGGTTATCTCTCTAATGGGTATTAAACAATGTTTCAATCAGCATTGATTTTCCAATTCCAGTCTCCCCTGTAATAAACATGGCTGGATCACCATAGGAGCAGAAGACAGCTGAGAAGTAACACTAGATCTCTACAGTGCTTTAAAAGGCCCCAAAATCTAAAAAAGTTTAACTCATAGATTAGTGTAGAATGATGGTTACCAGGTGCTAGAGAGTGGGGATGAAGTAGGGACATAGATTTCAAATAGAGAAGGAGAATAAGTTTACAACAGGAGCACCAGAATCAGTAATAATGTACTTTATATTGCAAAAGAACTAAAAGAGTAAAATCCAAATGTCTCACCATAAAAAAATGATAGGTAAAGGAGACAATGAGTATGCTAATTATCTTGATTTAATAAGTCTACATTGTATACACATATCAAAACATTGTTGTAGCCAATAAGTGTATACAATTAAGATTTGTTCATTGGAAAATATTATTTTAAAAAATAAGTAAATTTTGGGCCCCAAATACTTTAGAGACTGGGATGGCCTTGAAAACATGCTGACCAGGACTCCTTCAGACATTAATGAGGTGTAGAAAGAAAATGGACACTAAGCTGCAACAGACTTTGAACACCACTGAGGTGTTTAAATTCAAATGTATTTAGGCCAGCACTGCAGCTCACTAGGCTATTCCTCCACCTGCAGTGCTGGCACTCTGGGTTCTAGTCCCGGTTGGGGCGCTGGTTCTGTCCCGGTTGCTCCTCTTCTAGTCCAGCTCTCTGCTGTGGCCCAGGAAGGCAGTAGAGGATGGCCCAAGTACTTGGGCCCTGCACCCGCATGGAAGACCAGGAGGAAACACCTGGCTCCTGGCTTCAGATAGGCACATCGCACTGGCCATGGTGGCCATTCGGGGGGGGTGAATCTACTGAAGGAAGAACTTTTGCTCTGTCTCTCACTATATATTTCTGTCAATAAATAAATAAATAAATAATTTTAAAAATTCAAATGTATTTAAATAATATAACTAAGAAGATGAAACCCAATAGGAGCATTAAGATATGGTCTTAAACTAAAAGCACCAATGCTACAGGGCTTCAGATAAATTTAAATGAGCATAGCATTGAGAAATTCAGATGAGGTGTTTGGCGCTTACCCACACAGAGAATATTAAAAGATAATCCTTGATGAGAGCCCTGTTTATCAACTGGTAGGGCAAACATTCAAAACCAAAATGGCCAAGTGTGGTTAAGCAATGGATATTCTCTTCTTTTTGCTTAAAGAAAAGAAAGGGAAAAGGTTTTATTAGAATAGGGGATGAAGTCATTTGAAAAGACAATGATAATATGCCAAAGAAATTAGAGTTATCATACCTCAGACAAGATGCAAATGTGATAAGTACATTTGTGCAAAAAGAAGTTTGGGACCAGATACATATATTATGTGATCATTGTTTATAAACAAAAATGAATTTATCTCATCACATTCAAAAAGATTATGTTACTAGCATGTTTTAAAATTATTTTTTAAGGAATACAAATTTCATAAGTACAACTTTAGGAATATAGTTATTCTTCCCACCATAACCACCCTCCCATCCACACTGACACCCTCCACCCACACTGACAACCCCCCGCCTCCTCCCAATTAATGTTGGTATATTCGCTCACACAATGGGAATATCTTAGGTCATGAAAGGTATTTGTGAAGAATGCTTTAAGGAATTGAGAAATACATACTAGAAATATAAAGTAAAATGAATCAAATACAAAGTTGTGAATATCTGCCTAACTTCTGATAATATCTGAGGAACTTGGAGCATCCCATGTCTTCTCACAGTAATGATAGAAACAAGTGTTTGAAGGCACTGGATGTAAAATAAAAGCAGGCAGAAACAGGAAGGGGGTCAAACCCTGTAAGTAAGATAAGTATACTGAGTGGAATAACATTTATCTACATAGTCTCCTGTGACCAGTCACTAGAGAATGACATGTTTGGGGCATAGGGCACAGAGAGAGACAATCATAGACCAGGGAGTAGAAGGTCAGAGATTGAAGTCTCAAAATTCTCTAAGACAATGCGATAGAAGGAAGTCTCAGATCTTCAAACTTAAAAACTCCTGGTTGACCTTTGAATTCTGTGTGTTCTCAGTGGCAATTTAGAGGAGAGCTAGCATTCTGAAGGTGTCAAACAAATATTTCAGCAGTAGTCCTGGGGAGATAGAGTTTGGAATTTAAGTTTATCCCACATTATGGTAAGTTTAATACAGTGGGTTTCCATTTAAACCCTATGCAATAGGAGTAAGGATGGTGAACCCAGTCAAAGGGTTACTCTCAATTTGAAAGTTCTAACTGGGGCTGGTGTTGTGGTGTAGTGGGTAAAGCCACCACCTGCAATACCAGCATCCCATATGGATGCCACCGGCTGCCCCACTTCTGATCCAGCTCTCTGCTAGTACCCTGGGAAAAATCAGCAGAAAATGGTCCAAGTGCTTGAGCCTCTGCAACCCATATAGGGGACCTGAGAGAAGCTCTTGGCTCCTGGCTTGGGCCTGGCCCAGTCTCAGCCATTGTGGACACCTGGGATGTGAGCCAGTGAATGGAAGATCTGACTTTCTATCTATCTTTTATTAAAGCTGAAGAAACTATAGGGAGACTATATTAAGGTGCCCAACTGGAACCAAAATCAACATAGCCTGCCAAACCAACACTTTATCACATATCTTTGAAATATTCCACTCAGATAAAAAGAAAAAGAAAAAAATATACAACCTACAAGATTCTGGGAATGCCATTAAATTATCAAATATATGAGTTTGGGGATACTTGAAGAGTACAAAAGAAAGAAAGGAGTAGAAATAACCATGCAAAAAAAAAATAATCATAGCTGAAAACGGCCCCCATCTTGGGGAAGATACAAACATCCAGGTACGTGATGCCCTAATAGACATGGCCAGAAAAGATCCTCCTCTTGACATATTATAGTCAAATGACCAAAAATACAAAGCAAAGAGAATTCTAAAAACTACCTGAGAAAAGTGTCAACTCATATTTAAGGGATACTGTATTAGAATAAACAGAAGTTTCCTCAGCAGAAACCTTCCAGGCCATGAGGGAATGGAATGGCGCATTCCAAGTTCTGAAAGAAGAAAACTTCCAAACAAGAATAATATATCCAGCAGAGACGTCCTCCATAACTGAAAGAGAAAGACTTTGCAAGAAAGAACAGAACATTTATCACCACCAGACCACCCTTACAAAGGCTGCTTCAGGGAGTCCTGCAGACAGAAAGGGAAGAAAACTACCATCATGAAAACATGAACATGTAAACCCCACAAGAAGGAGAAAATAGTCAACAGAATAGGGATTACTGGGGGGGAGGGGGGTGTACCAAAATACAGTTAGATATGAGGAATAAATTCTAGTGTTCTATATTACTGTAGTATTTGAAATATTTAGAACCTCTTATAGGTCTTATAAAGAACTAGAAGAGAAGAATTTGTTGACTGCAAGGACAAAGAAATGATAAACGCATCAGGAGATAGAAATGCTGTTTATCCTGATTTTATCACTAAAATCATATAAATGCATTAGATTATCACATGATATCCCATAAGTGTATAAGATGCATGATTACTCAATTATAAATTTTTAAAAAGAATGTTCATCACTAAACTGAAAATACAACCAGTAAGAAATAAGTAAAAAGCATTCAGTTCCTTACTGATTGTTCCCTTAGAAGACGGAGTTTCATAACAATGGAAAATGCTGAGCTCTTCTCATTTATGAAAAGAACATGCTGGAGATTTCTGATATACTCTGGAGATTATGTTAATGAATCAACAAGAGATTCAAACACTCCTCTGTCCTCTCTGGCCTAGATTCCTTTCTCTTATTTTTGAAACTGTAGCCTAGGGAGGTACCTGATAAAGTGCTTCCTGTGCCCACTGTCTTATCAGGAAAGAGCAGAAACTTTGGCCTCATCAGCACTCAGTTCTCAACCACAGAGTGATTTTTAGAGCGAGCAGAAGTTTCAATAGTATCACTATAATTATTTGATAATATCTTCTGGTGGATCAAAATTCTTTCACATAAATGCCAGTGTCCATGTAGAAAGCATACGTATTTCAAATTCTAATGACTTGGAATTCAAATATTGCTCTTAAATTTGCCTTTGTAGCATCTACAAATAAAGCAATTTTTAAAGATTTATTTTTTATTTATTTGAAAGAGTTACAGAGAGAGAAAGGGAGCGAGAAAGAGAGAGAGAGAGATCGTCCAACCACTGGTTCGCTCCTCAAATGGCTTGCAATGGCCAGGGCTCAGCTAGGCCAAATCCAGGAGGCAGGAGCTTCCTCCAGGTCTCTTTCATGGGTGCAGGGGTCCAAAGATTTGGACCATCTTCTACTGCTTTCCCAAGGTGCATTAGCAGGGAGCAGGATTGGAAGTGGGGCAGCCAGGATTTGAACTGGCACCCATATAGGATGCCGTTATTGCCAGCGGCAGCTTAACCCTTCATGCCATGGCCCCAAATAAAGCAAATTAAGAAGGAAAGATGGATACATGTGAAAAATCAGTTTTAATCTACAATAATAAATTAAAGGATTATTTCATAAGTATTCACATGAAACCTGAGTGCTAATCATGGTTGATTTTAATATCTATGATACCAAGCACATGTAGACTGCACTAGAAAATGGAATAGTGTACATTATAAAGGCTGTAAATTATAAAGGACTTCACACCTGCTGATAAGCCCTGATGTGTAGTTTGCACTCATTTATGCCTATTTCCCAGTGGCACTGGGCAAAGGTAGGTGAAAAAGGCAAGATACCAGCCTTGGGAAGTCATAGGAACAGTTGCTGGTGCTTTTGTTTTCTCTTCTGTAGAGCATTTGGTCAGATGATCCTAAAAGTCTTTCATACTCTAATCTCTGTAAGTCAAGAACCTACAATTTCAAGGATAATATATACCATGTCAGAAAATGCTAACTATAGCTTACTATTGTACTAATTACCAAAATTGTAAGTAAACCCATACAGTGGAATGAATGCCCTGAAGACAGGGCAACATTTGCATGGAGGAGATGAGTATTGTCAATAAGAGGCAAATAGGACAGAGGGGTAACAAATATGATCTTGAGGATGGAAGGAAAAGGAGGCAATTTTTCTGGGAAATAATAAGTCAAAAAAACTTAACAGCCAACTAAATCTTGGGATCAGTAAGAAGGAGGGTATTTTTGGTGTGAGAGAAAAATCAGTTTGAGTTTCAAATTTTAAGGAAATTACAGAAACAAAAAAACTTAACAGCCAACTAAATGTTGGGGTCAGAAGAAGGAGGGTATTTTTGGTATGAGAGAAAAATCAGTTTGAGTTTCAAATTTTAAGGAAATTACAGAAACACCCTAAAGACGACTGAGCACAGTGAAGGCTTGAGTGCCTATTCAAATCCTGCCTGCTCTGCTTCCCATCCAGCTCCCTGTTATGCTCCTGGGAAAGCAGCAGAAGGCAGCCTGAGTGCTTGCCCCCCACCCAACACCAACATGGGAAACCCAGTTTGGCCCAGCCCTGGCCATCTGGGGAGTAAACCAGTGGATGGAAGATTCTTCCCCACTTCCTTCCTTCACTCTGCCTTCCAAATAATTTTTTTAAATATATTATAACAAATGAGAAAACTAGGTGAAATACAAAAGAATTAAACATAGCATGTTGCATATATAGCCTGTAGCTTAATGGCAAATTAAATCTAATAAAAGCATAAAGGGAGGAGGCAAGAAACTAAAATGACTACAAGTACAAGAAAGAGTTAATAGTGTAATATAATTTCAAAGAAAAAAAACTATGATAGTCCATGTGGCAAGATAAAAGGATGTAGCCAGCTGAACTTGTCTCTGCTGGTCAAAATTTTAGGAAATTCATGTTCAACTCTAAGGGGCACACTGGAACACTGCATGTCATCCCATGTTTTGCAGAGTTCCTGACACATCAAGAAAAATAACCAAGGGGTAAACTTTTGGCCCAGTGGTTAAGATGCCAGTTAGTGTCAGAGTACCTGAGTTCTATACCCAGTTCTGGCTCCTGACTCCAGCTTCCTGCTAGTGAGGACCCTGAAATGACTGAAATAATTAGCTTCCTGCCATCCACATGAGGGACTCGGATCTGAATTCCTGGCTCATGGCTTTGGACCAGTCTAGCTTCAGCCTACTCTCTCTCTCTTTCTTTCTCTCTCTAAATCTCTCTCTGATCCTCTGACCCTCAAATACATTTTTAAAATGTAATAAAATAACTGAAAATATATTCTGCAACTGATTAAATTTGAGCTTTAAAGCTAAAGTTTGAATTTTTTGGAGAATTTTTATCCATCTTTTTTAAAAATTTATTTGACAGGTAGAGTTATAGACAGTGAGAGAGAGACAGACAGAGAGAAAGGTCTCCCTTCTGTTGGTTCACTCCCCAAATGGCTGCTACAACCGGCACTGCGTGGATCCGAAGCCAGGAGCCAGGTGCTTCCTCCTGGTCTCCCATGCGGGTTCAGGGCCCAAGCACTGGGGCCATCCTTCACTGCCCTCCAGGGCCAGAGCAGAGAGCTGGACTGGAAGAGGAGCAACCAGGACAGAATCCGGTGCCCATATGGGATGTGGGCACCGCAGATGGAGGATTAACCAATTGAGCCACAGCGCCAGTGTTATATCTTAATGTTAGCTGTCGCAAAGCACACTGGACACTGGAGTAAGGGAAAGGGTTTATTGGGGAACACCTACAGACCGGAGTGAAGGGGCGGCGAAGGAAAAAGAGGGAGACTGTGTGAGAGAGAGACAGAGAGGAGAGTAGCTAGCAAGGCGAGAAGATAGAGCAGAGAAGAGGAGAGAGGAGAGCAGAGCCAAGAGACCAGAGGAGGAGGCTAGAGAGAAGAACCCAGAGAGAGCAGGAGAGAAGAGGCAAGAGAGAGCACTTGTTCAGGAACAGGCCCTTTTAAAACTTTGCCTGAGGGCGGGCAGGGAAGCAGCAGCAGCCAATCCCATTAGGATGGGGGTGGAGCCTGGTTCAGGTAGCTGGGCCATTTGGCCCACTGTGCCAGTTTCCTAACAGCCAGCCCCTATCCATCATTATAATCTTGACAGCTTCCCAATACTTAAAAACTTTTCCAAAGATATTGGTGATTATGACAAATATAAACTTTTTAAAGGTTTATTTATCTATTTAATGAGATAGCGAGAGAGGGAGGGAAAGAGAGAGGGACCAGGATGGGGCAAGGCTGCACCCAGGAGCCAGGAGCTCCATCCGGGTCCCCCAAGCAGGCTCAGGGCCCAGGGGCGCAGAGGCGGGGACACAGGCGAAGCCCTCCCCTAGAGAATTCCTAGCAGGAGTCCTGGTCACTGAGGAAGGGGAACTGGGAATAAAGGCTCAGGAAGCTCAAGGGAGAAACGCAGGAGGGAGAGGGCGTTGGTTCCGGCCCCCTGGGCCCCCTGACCATCCCACCGGGGCCTCCAGGACCCTAGCCTCAGGGACGACTGGGAAGGCCCCCCAGCAGTTCCGGGAAGGCTCAGAGGAGCCCTTTCCTGCCACTCCCCTTGGTCAACTCTGAGGACTGCAGGCTTGCTCCCACCCGCGCCGCCCCTCCCCTGGCCCCCGCCCCGCCCTCCTCATCCCTTGCTTCCCGCCCAGCTCCCCCAGCCCTGGTCGGGCCCAGTGGGTTCCTGACGTTGCTTCCACTCATGGAAACTCTGTTGGGAGATCCTGTGAGCGAGTGTCCGCACACATACACGCACACACACAGGTACACACGCACGCACACGGGTGCACACACAGGGATGCACACGGGTGCACACAGGTACACGCAGGCACACACGGATGCACACACGGGTGCACACGTGCAGCCTGCAGGACCAGCCCAGCTTCCTCTCCCCTAGGGTCCCCCGCCCCCCCAGGGAACACCAGACCCCCGGGCAGTGGCACCAGGTAGGCCATGGGACCCCCGGGAGTGGCTCAGCCCTTACTCCCAAAGGCTTGGGCCCCGGGAACGTCCCCGTGACGCCCCTCCCAGCGGGGGGGCGGTGTTGGGGGCGACGGGCAGGCCCTTGACTGGGGAGGGGGAGGTGGCCAAGGACGGAAGGGACCTGGCAGGGCGGGCTTAGGGCACAGACCCTGGGGTCCCACAGGGCGGGTCGGGGGCGGTTTCGGGCTGGAGTTGCCCCGCCCTCGGGGAGACTCGCGGGGGGCGGAGCTCCCAGCTGAGGCCGGCGGCTGGGTAGTGAGCAGCCGACACGCGAGGGTCCTGGGGTTCCTCGCGGCCCAGCGGCGTCCCCGTCCTGCGCAGGCATCTAGTCGCCCGTGAAGAAGACGGAGATGGACAAGTCGCCATTCAATAGCCCCTCGCCCCAGGACTCGCCGCGCCTGTCCAGCTTCACGCAGCACCACCGGCCTGTGATCGTGGTGCACAGCGGTGAGCGCGGGGCGGAGCGGGGCGGGGGCTGGGCGGGGGAGCCAGGGGCAGAGCGCACATACAGGCGCGGGGGGACCGGGGCCAGGGCCGAGCGCTGGGCCCAAGCCCAGCGCTGACCGTCCCGCCCCGCAGGCATCGCCTGGAGCCCGCACCCGTCCTCCGCCCTGCACTTCCCCACCACGTACATCCTGCAGCAGATGGCGTCCACTTACTTCCCGCACATGGCCATCCGCTACCCGCTGCATCTCAATCCTCAGGACCCCCTCAAAGATCTGCGACCCGGCCAGCCAGCAGCCCGGACCCGGGAGTGCGGGTGGCAGGCGGGCGGGGGAGGGGGCGGGGCGCCGCGGGCAGGGGTCCTCGGGCGGCCGCAGATTCCTCCTCCTTGGCTCCTGCCAGGCCCCCGGGGCGATGCGCTTCCCACCCTCGGGGTTTCGCATTTGGGAGCGGCGGGTGAAGTGGCACCTTGGACTGACAGGGAGGCGGGGTGCAGGAGTCCCAGCCCCCTGGACCTCCAGCCAGTCTCGGGCCTGCCCAACCCCGGTGGCCTTGCCGGCGCCTGGGTCCCTCCGCGGCCGACCCTCCCTGCCACTAGGCCAGGGCACCCAGCGCTCCTCCCTTCCCCTCAGGCTCTGGCCCCAGTACAGTGGAACCTCTGTCCTCCCCCCCCCCCCACCCCGCACATACCAGGCGCCTCCCCCCCACCGCCTTGGGGAGCTGCCTCCCCCGAAGCCGGAGGGAATCGGGGCTCCCTTGTGGGACCCGCGGTTAGCCCTCCAGAGAAACCCTGGCCGCGTGGTCAGGGCTAGAGGGGCCGCGGGGCAGCACCGGGGGTGCAGGGGTCTCAGGCCCCAGGAGTCCGAGGGCTACAGGAATGAGGATCCAGATGTCACAGCTCTGGGAGCTCAGGGGGACGGAGCCCCGGGCCGGCCTGGGCCATTCTGAGTGTTTTCAGGATACAGTTATGATTTATCTGAAAGGGGGGGTGCTGGGGAGAGAGGAGAGAGAGAGGGGTAGAGGTGTTCTGTCCACTGGTCACTCCCAGAATGGCTGGGGCAGGGCCAGGCCAAAGCCAGGAGCTCCATCCATGGCTCCCACGCAGGTGCAGTGGCCCAGGCACCTGGGCCATCAGCTGGGGCCCGGATGGGAAGTGGAGCATGGAATCACGGAGCCAGAGCTGTGGGTGCTGGCATTATGCACAGCCTGCCATGGGGCACATCTCGCCATGCGAGGGTCCCGCCTGGCCCTGGAAGCCCCTCACCCCCCTTCTATACTTTTCCAGCTGGGAACCCTGATCACAGCTTGGTGGCCCCTGCCTGCCCTGCCCTGCCCCCTCTCACACCCAGGCCAGGAACCAGCTTCCCTTGAACTGCCAGGAAGCTGGCCCCAGATTCAAATCCCGCCATAGCCACAGCGGGCTTGAAGGAACTGGCTTTCCTTGCCTACTCACCTGTGAGGTAGGGGAGGGCAACTGTATCCTGTGAAGACTCCCCTGGGGGTGAACGGGCCATGCCCAGGGCCTGGCATACAGTAGGCACTTAATCCCCTCCCTGGAAGCCATAAGGGGCTCAGACCACAAACCAAGGCTTCTGCCCCCAGGCCTGGACAGGCCCCTGCTCCCCTCCCCCTCCGTAGCCCCAGACCAAGTGCCCTGGGCGAGATTAGAGCTAGGGAGCAAGGCCTACACAGACCTACAGCAGCCCGCCCTGCCCTGCCCCGCACAACAGTTTGGAAGTTACCAAACACCCTCATGACAGGCGGCCCCCAGGACGGCGGGGCGCAGATGCCACAAGAGTGTGTGCAAAGGGCCAGCTGTGTGACCCTGGGCAGCGGACACCCTCTCAGGGCCTGGCCTAGAGGCTGGCCGGAGAGGGGCGGAGAGCTGGGCAGAGAGGCCAGCCTGGGGGGCACAGGGAGAGGAGAGGCGAGCCTGCCTGCCTCCACCGCCGGCCACCGCCAGGGCTCCGGGGACTTACAGCCCAGGCTGGCTTCTCCTGGACTCACACAGCCTTTGGCTGGAACTTGCCTTACCCCTACCCTGTGCCCCAGGCCCAGTGGCCTGGGGGGAAACCCTGCTCCATGGAGGGGCTCAGAGCAGGGAAGTGAGTGACTCCAGGGCCCACGTGTCCCCCAACCTGTCTGCCTTTGGGTACCCTGGGCCTGAGACCGTAGGAGGGGACCCCAGAGCTTTTGCCCCTGCTGTGTTGTTGGGGAGGGGGTCTCAGATGCACAGAGAAGCCAGCCCAGAAGCTCCAGGTCATGTGAGGGGGGTCCCTGAGGCCGTGGCCAGACCCTGCTGCACCCCTCTGGGCCTCGGGTGCGGGAGATGGGCCCAAGCCGCCTCCGGCCAGCCATGGGGTCTAGGGAGACAGGCCCAGGCTGCCCTAGCCAGTCCTGGAGAAGAGGGAGACAGGCCCAAGCTGCCCCTGGCAGGCCCTGGAGTCAAGACACGGGCTCAAGCTGTCCCAGGCTGGCACTGGAGTCTAGGGAGATGGCCCGGGCCACCCACCCATAGCCCTGGAAAAGAGAGAGACAGGCCTAAGCAGCCTCTGGCCAGCCCTGGGGTCTAGGGAGATAGACTCAAGCTGCCCCCGGCAAGCCATGGGGTTGAGACTCGGGCTGCCCCGGCCGGCCCTGATGTCTAGGGAGATGGGCCTAGCTGCCCCCAAACAACCCTGGAGTCAAGACACGGGCCAGAGCTGTCCCTGGCTGGTCCTGGGGTCTAGGGAGACGGGCCTGAGCTGCCCCTAGCCAGCCCTGGTGTCTAGGGAGACTGGACAGAGCTGTCCCCAGCCAGCCCTGGTGTCTAGGAAGACGGGACAGAGCTGCCCCAGCCAGCCCTGGTGTCTAGGAAGACGGGACAGAGCTGCCCCAGCCAGACCTGTAGTTGAGACAAGGGCCTGAGCTGCCCCCAGCAGGCCCTGGAGTTGAGACACGGGCCCAAGCTTCCCCTGACTGGCTCTTTAGTCTAGGGAGACAGTCCCAAAAGAAGAGGGAGACAGGCCCGAGCTGCTCCCGGCCAGCCTTGGGTTCAAGGGAGACGGGCCTGGGCTACACCTCCCTGTCCCCGGGCACTGGAGAAGAGGGAGACAGGCCCAAGCTGACTCTGGTCAGCCCTGGAGTAGAGACACGGGCCCAAGTGACCCCTGCTGGCCCTGGAGTTCAGACACAGGACTGAGCTGCCCCCCCGCAGGCCCTAAGATGAGACAGGGGCCAGAGCTGCCCCCAGCCAGCCCTTTAGTCTAGGGAGACGGGCCTGGGCCTCCCCCGGTGGGATCTGGCATTGATAACAGGCCAGATCTGTCCCCTGCTGGCCCTGGAGTCTAGGGAAAAGGGGCCGGGCTGCACCCGGCTGGCCCTGGGTCCGATACACAGGCCCAAGCTGACTCCGGTCAGCCCTGGAGTAGAGACAGGGGCCCAAGCTGACCCCTGCTGGCCCTGAAATCAGGACACGGGCCTGAGCTGCCCTTGGCTGGCCCTGGGGACTAGAGAGATGGGGCCAAGCTGCCCCCGGCAAGCCCTGGGGTCTAGGGAGATGGGCCCGGGCCACCCCCGCCTGGCCCTGGAGAAGAGGCAGACAGGCCCAAGCTGTCCCTGGCTGTCCCTGGGGTCTAGGGAGACAGGCTCGGGCCACCTTGCCCAGCCCTGGACAAGAGGGAGACAGGCCCAACCTGCCCCTGGCCAGCCCTGGGGTCTATGGAATCGGGCCCAGCCACCCCCGCCCCGGCCCTGTAGAAGAGGGAGACAGGACCAAGCTCTCTGGCCAGCCCTGGGACCTAGGGAGTAGGGACCAGGCTGCCTCTGTCCAGCCCTGGGGTCAGGAGACAGGCCTAAGCCCAATCCAGCCAGCCCTGGAGTCTAAGGAGACGGGCCCGATCTGGCCCCGGCTGGCCATGGGGTCTAGGAAGCTGGGCCTGGGCCACCCCTGCCGGCCTTGGAGTCAAGACACTGGCCCAAGCTGCCCTTGGCCAGCCCTGATGTCTATGGAGTCGGGCCCCAGCCATCCTCCAGGCCCTGCAGAAGAGTGAGACATGCCCAAGCTCTCTGGCCAGCCCTGGGGTCAGGAGACAGGCCGAAGCCCCTCAGCGGCCAGCCCTGGTGTCTAGGGAGATGGGCCGGATCAGGCCCCGGAGGCCCTGGGGTCTAGGGAGACTGGCCCAGGGCGCCCCTGCTGGCCCTCGTGTCAGGACACAGGCCTGAGCCACCCCATCCAGCCCTGAGGTCTAGGGAGATGGCCTGGGCAGCCCCCCGGCTCGGCCCTGGAAAAGAGGGAGACAGTCGCAAGCTGTCTCCTGCCAGCACTGGGGTCTAGGGTGACTGGCCCGAGCTGCCCCCAGCCAGACCTGGGGACGAGACTCAGGCCGGCGCTGCCCCTGGCAGGCCTTGGGGTTTGGGAGACAGGTCTGAGCTGCCCCTAGCCAACTGTGGAGTCAAGATACGGGCCTGAGCTGCACCTGGCTGGCCCTGGGTTCTAGGGAGACGAGACTATGCTGCCCCCAGCCAGCCGTGAGGTCTAGGGAGATGGGACAGAGCTGCCCCCAGCCAGCCCTGGAGTCAAGACACGGGCCCAAGTTGCCCCTGGCTGGCCCTGGGGTCTAGAGTAAAGGGACTGCTCTGCAACCATCCAGCCCTGGAGTCGAGACAAGGGCTCAAGTTGCCCCTGGCTGGCGCTGGGGTCTAGGGAGACGGGCTGGGCAACCCCCTCCCGCCACCCCGGCCATGGAGAAGTGGGAGACACGCCCAACCTGCCTCTGCCTCTGGCCAGTCCTGGGGTCTAGGGAGACAGGCCTCAGCTGCCCCGGGCCAGCCCTGGGGTTGAGACATAGGCCCAAGCTGTCCACTTCCTGACCTGGGGTCTATAGAGACTGGCCTGAGCTGACCCCAGCCAGCTCTGGAGTCGAGACACGGGACGGAGCTGCTACCTGGCCGGCCCTGGAATCAAGACATGGGCCTGAGCTGCCCTTGGTTGGCCCTGGGGTCTAGAGAGATGGGGCCAAGCTGCCCCCGGCAAGCCCTGGGGTCTAGGGAGATGGGCCCGGGCCACCCCCGCCTGGCCCTGGAGAAGAGGCAGACAGGCCCAAGCTGCTCCTGGCTGTCCCTGGGGTCTAGGGAGACAGGCTCAGGCCACCCTGCCCAGCCCTGGACAAGAGGGAGACAGGCCCAAACTGCCTCTGGCCAGCCCTGGGGTCTATGGAATCGGGCCCAGCCACCCCACCCCCAGGCCCTGTAGAAGAGGGAGACAGGACCAAGCTCTCTGGCCAGCCCTGGGGTCTAGGGAGACGGGCCTGGGCCGTTCCCCTGGCCCTGGAGAAGAGGGAGACATTCCTAAGTAGCCTATGGCTGGCCCTGGGGTCTAGGGAGATGGGCCCAAGCTGCCCCTGGCCAGCCCTGGATTCTAGTGCGACTGGCCCGGGCCGCACCCCCTCCAGCCTTGGAGAAGAGGAAGACAGGCCCATGTTGCCCCTGGTGGCTTTGGGGTCTAGGGAGCTTGGCCCCAGCTATACCCTGCCAGCCCTGAGTTCGAGACACGGGCCCGAGCTGCCCCCTTCTGGCCCTGTGGTCTAGACAGATGGGCCTGGGCTGCCCCGCTCTGGCCCTGGAGAAGAGGGAGACAGGCACAAGCTGCCCACGAACCGCTCTGGAGTCAGGAGACAGACCTCAACCCCCCACCGGCCATCCCAGGAGTCTAGGTAGATGGGCATGAGCTGTCCTTGGCCGGCCCTGGGGTCTAGGGAGATGGGCCCAAGCTGCCCCCAGCAGCCCTGTGGTCTAGGGAGACAGGCCATGGACAGCCACCCCCCAGCCCTGGAAAAGAGGCAGACAGGCCCAAGCCCACTGCCAGCCCTGGGGTCTAGGGAGATGGGCCCCCAGCAGCCCTGTGGTCTAGGGAGACAGGCCATGGACAGCCACCCCCCAGCCCTGGAAAAGAGGCAGACAGGCCCAAGCCCACTGCCAGCCCTGGGGTCTAGGGAGCTGGGCACGCGCTGCCCCTGGCTGGCCCTGGGATCTGGGGAGACTGGTCCAGGCCGCCCCTCCAAGTCCTGGAAAAGCGGCAAACAGGACCGAACTGGCCCCGGCCAACCCTGGGGTCTAGGGAGCTGGGCCTGGGCCATCCCCAGCTGACCCTGGAATCAAGAAGTGGGTCCTGAGCCACCCCCAGCCAGCCCTGGGGTCTAGTGAGACAGGCCCGGGACACCCCCACCCCCAGCCCTGTAGAAGACGGAGACAGGCCCGAGCTGCCCCTTGTGGTCCTGGCGTAAAGGGAGACTGGCCTGAGCTGCCCATGGGCAACCCTAGGGTTGAGACATGAGCCCGAGCTGCGCCCAGTCAGCCCTGGAGTCTAGGGAGACGTTGACGGGCCTCCCCCGGCTGGCCCTGGAGTCAGGAGACGGGCCCGAGCCACCCCCGGCCAGCCCTGGAGTGTAGGGATTTTGGACCGAGCTGCCCCTGGCCGGCCCTGGGGTCTAGTGAGACGGGTCTGGACCGCCCTACCCTGGCCCTGGAGAAGAGGGAGACAGGCCCAAGCTGCCCACAGCCAGCCCTGGTGTAAGGAGATAGGCCTAAACCCCCCTCTATCAGCACAGGAGTCTAGGGAGACAGGCACGAGCTGCCCCCAGCCAGCCCAGGGATCTAGGCAGACAGGCCCGAGTTGCCCCCAGCAGCCCTGTTGTCCAGGGAGAAGGGCCCAGGCCGCCCACCCCCCTGGGCCCTGGAAAAGAGGCAGACAGGTCTGAGCTGTACCTGGCCAGCCCTGGGGTCTAGGGAGTGGGCCTGGGCCGGCCCCAGCCAACCTTGGTGTCCAGACACAGGCCCGAGCTGCACCCTGGCCAGACCTGGAGTCGAGACACAGGCCCGAGCTTCCAATGGTCAGCCCTGGGGCCTATGGAGTCGGGTCCAAGCCACTGCCCCAAGCCCTGTAGAAAAGGGAGATAGGCCCAAGCTCTCTGGCCAGCCCTGGGGTCTAGGGAGTCAGGCCAAAGCTGCCCCCGGCAGGCCCTGGGGTCAGGAGACAGGCCTAAGCCCCCACAGGCCAGGCCAGGAGTCTAGGGAGATGGACATGAGCTGCCCCCAGCTGGCGCTGGGGTCTAGGGAGACTGGTCCAGG
This sequence comes from Oryctolagus cuniculus, assembly GCF_051225735.1. Classification (NCBI taxonomy): domain Eukaryota; kingdom Metazoa; phylum Chordata; class Mammalia; order Lagomorpha; family Leporidae; genus Oryctolagus; species Oryctolagus cuniculus. The sequence continues at coordinate 39,551,753 of NC_142885.1, read as the reverse complement.
CTGCCACCCACTAAGTCTTGGAAAAGCGGCAGACAGGACAGAACTGCCCCCGGCTAACCCTGGGGTCTAGGGAGCCAGGCCTGGGCTGTCCCCAGCCGACCCTGGGGTCAAGACAGGGGTTTTGAGCTGCCCCCAGCTAGCCCTAGGGTCTAGTGAGACACGCCCGGGCTCCCCCTGCCCTCAGCCCCATAGAAGATGGAGACAGGTTCGAGCTGCCCCTGGGCAGCCCTGGGTTCTAGTTAGAGGCTAGGGCCTCTCCCTCCTCTGGCGCTGGAGAAGTAGAAGACAGGCCCAATCTGCCCCTTGTGGCCCTGGTGTCTAGGGAGCTTGGCCTGAGCCTCCCCCATCCAGCCCTGTGGTTTAGGGAGACGGGCCCGGGCAACCCCCCCAAGGCCATGGAGAAGAGGAAGACAGGCCCAACCTACCCCTGGCCGGCCCTGGGGTCTAAGGATATAGGCCTGAGCTGCCCCTGGGCAACCCTGGGGTAGAGCCACGAACCCGAGCTGCCCCCAGCCAGCCCTGGAGTCTAGGGAGACGTGACGGGCCTCCCCTGGCTGGCCCTGGAGTCAGGAGACGGGCCCGAGCCGCCCCCAGCCAGCCCTGGGTTCTACACACGGGCCTGAACTGCCCTGGCAAGCCTTCGGGTCTAGTGAGATGGGTCTGGTCTGCCACAACCCAGCCCTGGAGAAGAGGGAGACAGGCCCAAGCTGCCCCTGGCCGGCTCTGGGGTCTAGGGAGACAGGTCCGAGTGTCCCTGGCAGCCCTGTGGTCTAGGGAGAAAGGCCCGTGCCGCCCCCCCGCACCCAGCCCTGAAAAAGAGGCAGAGAGGCCCATGCTGCCATTAGCCTGCCCTGGGGTCTAGGGAGACTGGCCTGAGTTGCCTCCCGCCGGCCCTGGCGTTCACACACGGGCCCTAGCTGCCCCTGCAGGCCCTGGAGTCCAGAAACAGGCCTGAGCTGCCTCCGGCCGGCTCTTTAGTTTAGGGAGATGGGCCCGGGCCTCCCCGGGTGGTATGTGGAGTTGATCACGGGCCCGAACTGCCCCTGGCCAGCCCTGGGGTCTATGGAATTGGGCCACAGCCATACCCCGCAGTCCTGTAGAAAAGGGAGACCAGCCCAAGGTCTCTGGCTGGCCCTGAGGTAAGAGAGACGGGACCAAGCTGCCCCTGTCAAGCCCTGGGGTCAGGAGACAGGCCTAAACCCCCTACCGGCCAGCCCTAAGTGTAGGGATTTTGGACAGAGCCTCCCCCGGCCAGCCATGAGGACTAGGGAGATGGGCCTGAGCTGCCCCGGCAGACCTGAGTTCTAGGGAGATGGGCCCAGGCCACTCCCCGCAGCCCTGGAAAAGAGGCAGACAGGCCACAGCTGCCCCTTGCTGGCCCTGGACTGCAGACATGGGCCCGAGCTGCCCCCAGTCAGTCCTGGAGTCTAGGGAGTTGGGCCCAAGCCACCACCCCCTGCCCAGTAGAAGAGGGAGACAGGCCCAAGCTCTGGCCGGCCCTGGGGTCTAGAAGAGGTGCCAAGCTGCTCCTATCCAGCCCTGGGGTCAGGAGACAGACCTAAACACCCCACCGACCAGCACAGGAGTCTAGGGAGCTGGGCTGTCCCCAGCCGGCCCTGGGATCTAGGGAGATGGGCCTGAGTTGCCCCCGGCAGCCCTGTTGACTATGGAGAAGGGTCCAGGCCGCCCCCACCAGCCCTGGAAAAGAGGCAGACAGGCCTGAGCTGTCCCTGGCCAGTCCTGGGGTCTAGGGAGTGGGCCTGGGCCGGCCCCAGCCAACCTTGGTGTCCAGACACAGGCCTGAGCTGCACCCTGGCCGGACCTGGAGTCGAGACATGGGCCAGAGCTCCAACGGCCAGCCCTGGGGTCTATGGAGTCGGGCCACAACCACCGCCCCAAGCCCTGTAGAAAAGGGAGACCAGCCCAAGTTATCTGTCTGGCCCTGAGATTTAGGGAGACGGGCCCAAGCTGCCCCTGCCCCTGTCAAGCCCTAGGGTAGGAGACAGGCCTAAGCCCTCTACCGGCCAGCCCTAAGTGTAGGGATTTTGGACAGACCCTCCCCCGGCAGGCTCTGTGGTCTAGGGAGATGGGCCTGAGCTGCCCTGGCAGACTTGAGTTCTAGGGAGATGGGCCCGCGCTTCCCCCCCACAGTCCTGGAAAAGAGGCAGACAGGCCCGAGCTGCCCCCGGACAGCCATGGGGTCTAGGGAGCCACTCATGTGCTGTCCCCAGCTGACCCTGGAGTCCAGACACGGGCCTGAGCTGCACCTCGGCTGGCCTTGGAGTCGATACTCCGACCTGAGCTGCCCCCAGCTGGCCCTTTTATCTAGGGAGCCGGGCCAGGAACTCCCCTGGTGGGACATGGAATTGATCACAGGCCCAAGCTGCCCCCTGCCGGCCCTGGAGTCTAAGGAAATGGGCCCTGGGATTGAGACATGGACCCGAGCTGTCCCCAACCAGAAATGGGGTCTATGGAGTCCGGCCGCAGCAGCGTCCTGCCCCGGCCCTGTAAATTAGGCACAGGCCCAAGCTCTCTGGCCGGCGTTGGGGTCTAAGGATATGGTCCCAAGCTACCCCTGTCCAGCACCGGGGTCAGCAGACAGGCCTATGCCCTCCACCGGCCAGCCCTGGTGTCTAGGGAGATGGGCTCAAAGTAACCCGGCCAGCCATGGGGTCTAGGAAGCCGGGCCCGGGCCACCCCTGACAGTCTTGGAGTCACGACACGGGCCCAAGCTGCCCCCGGTAAGCCCTGGGGTCTATGGAGTCGGGACCCAGCCATCCTCCAGTCCCTGCAGAAGAGGGAGACAGGCCCAAGCTCTCTGGCCAGCCCTGGGGTCTGGGGAGTCAGGCCCAAGCTGCCCAGGGCAGGCCCTGGTGTCAGGAGACAGGCCTAAGCCCAGCACCGGCCAGCCCTGGAGTCCAGGGAGACGGGCCGGATCTGCCCTTGGCTGGCCCTTCAGTCAAGATATGGACCCGAGCCACCCCCAGCAATCCTGGGGTCTAGGGAGACAGGCCCAGCCGCCCCCTGCCCCCCCAGCCCTGGAGAAGAGGGAGACAGCCACTAGCTCTCTGGCTGGCACTGGGGTCTAGGGAAACAGCCCCAAGCTGCCCTCGGCCAGCACTGGGGTCAGGGTACTCGCCAAAGTCCCCCACCGACCAGCCCAGGAGTCTAGGAAGAAAGGCACGAGCTGCCCCCAGCTGGCCCTGGGGTCTAGGGAGATGGGCCCGAGCTGCCCCCGCCAGCCATGGGGTCTAGGGAGCCGGGCCAGGGCTGTCCACAGCCGACCCTGGAGTCTAAACACGGGCTGCAGCTGCCCTCAGTAGGCCCTTTTGTCTAGGGAGCCGGGCCAGGGCCTCCCCCAGAGGCATCTGGAATTGATCACGGGCCCAAGCTGCCCCCGGCAGGCCCTGGAGTCTAAGGAAATGGGCCTGGGCCACACCCGGCCGGCACTGGGATTGAGACATGGACCTGAGCTGTCCCCGGCCAGCACTGGGATCCATGGAGTCCGGCCCAAGGCATCCCCCACCCTGGCCCTGTAGAAGAGGGAGACAGGCCCAAGCTCTCTGGCCGGCCCTGGGGTCTGGGGAGTCAGTCCCAAGCTGCCCCCAGCAGGCCCTGGGGTCAGGAGACGGGCCTAAGCACCCACCGGCCAGCCCTGGAGTTTAGGCATTTTGGACCGAGCTGCTCCTGGCCGGCCCTGGGGTCTAAGGAGAAAGACCCAAGCTGCCCACGGCCAGCCCTGGTGTCAGGAGACAGACCTAAACACCCCACCCACCAGCACAGAAATCTTGGGAGACGGGCAAGAGCCGCCCCAAGCCGGCCCTGGGAACTAAGGAGATGAGCCCGAGTTGCCCCCGGCAGCCATGTTGTCTAGGAAAAGGGCCCGGGCCGCCCCCTCACCCCCCAGCCCTGGAATAGAGGCAAACAGGCCTGAGCTGTCCCCGGCCAGTCTGGTGTCTAGGGAGTGGACCTGGTCCAGCCCCAGCCAACCTTGGTGTCCAGACACAGGCCTGAGCTGCACCCCGGCCAGACATGGAGTCGAGCACCAGCCCGGGCTTCCAACAGCCAGCCCTGGGGTCTATGGAGTCGGGCCTAAACTACTGCCCCAAGCCCTGTAGAAAAGGCAGACAGGCCTAAGCCCCCTACCGGCAAGCCCTAAGTGTAGGGATTTTGGACACAGCCTCCCACTGCCGGCCCTGCGGTCTAGGGAGATGGGCCTGAAATGCCCCGGCAGACCTGAGGTCTAAGGAGTCGGGCCCGGGCCTCTCCCCGCAGCCCTGGAAAAGAGGCAGACAGGCCCGAGCTGCCCCCGGACAGCCATGGGGTCTAGGGAGCCGGGCCAGGGCTGCCCCCAGCCAATTCTGGAGTCCTGACATGGGCCTGAGCTGCACCACGGCTGGCCCTGGCATCAATGCTCGGGCCGGAGCTGTCCCTGGGTGGCCCTTTTGTCTAGGGAGTGGGGCCAGGGCCTTACCAAGCAGGATCTGGAATTGATCATGGGCCCAAGTTGCCCCCTGCTGGCTCTGGAGTCTAAGGAAATGGGTCTGGGCCCTGGGATTGAGACATGGACCTGAGCTGTCCCCGGCCAGCACTGGCGTCCATGGAGTCCGACCCCAGCCACACCCCTCCCCCGGCCCATTGAAGAGGGAGACAGTCCCAAGCTCTCTGGCTGGCGCTGGGGTCTAAGAATATGGTCCCAAGCTACCCCTGTCCAGCACTGGGGTCAGCAGACAGGCCTAAGCCCTCCACTGGCCAGCCCTGGTGTCTAGGTAGATGGGCTCAAAGTAACCCGGCCAGCCATGGGGTCTAGGAAGCCGGGCCCAGGCCACCGCTGACAGCCTTGGAGTCACAACACGGGCCCAAGCTGCACCCGGCCAGCCCTGATGTCTATGGAGTTGGGCCCCAGCCGTCCTCCAGTCCCTGTAGAAGAGGGAGACAGGCCCAAGCTCTCTGGCCGGCCCTGGGGTCTAGTGAGTCAGGCCCAAGCTGCCCAGGGCAGGCCCTGGGGTCAGGAGACAGGCCTAAGTCCAGCACCAATGAGCCCTGGAGTCTAGGGAGATGGGCTGGATCTGCCCTTGGCCGGCCCTGGCGTTAAGACATGGGCCCTTGAAACCCCCAGGAATCCTGGGGTCTAGGAAGACAGACCAGCACCCCCGCCCCTGGCCTGGAGAAGTGGGAGACAGGCCCTAGCTCTCTGGCTGGCCCTGGGGTCTAGGGAGACAGCCCCGCGCTGCCCCTAGCCAGCCCTGGGGTCAGGATACTCGCCTAAGTCCCCCACCGGCCAGCTCAGGAGTCTAGGAAGAAGGGCACGAGCTGCCCCCAGCTGGCCCTGTGGTCCAGGGAGATGGGCCCTAGCTGTCCTCGGCCAGCGCTGGGTTCTAGTGAGACAGGCCCGGGCCGCCCGCCTCCCCCCGCCCCACCCCGGGCCTGGAGAAGAGGGTGATAGGCCCAACCTGCCTCTGGCCAGCCCTGGGATCTATGGATTCGAGTCCAGCCACCCCACCCCCCTGCACTGTAGAAGAGGGAGACAGGCCCAAGCCCTCTGGCCGGCCCTGGGGTTTAGGGAGACTGGCCTGAGATGTTCCTGGCAGCCCTGGGTTCTAGTGAGATGGGCTCGGGCCACCCCTCACACTCGGAAAAGAGGCAGACAGGACCATGCTGCCCCTAATCGGCCCTGGGGTCTAGGGATACTGGCCTGAGTGGCCCTTGTCCGGCCCTAGAGTCCAGACGGGGGCCCTAGCTGCCCCCTGCAGTCCTAGTTGTCCAGACACAGGCCTGAGCTGCCCCGAGCCGGCCCTTTAGTTTAGGGAGATGGGCCCGGGCCTCCCCTGGTGGGATGTGGAGTTGATCATGGGCTCTAGCTGCCCCCTGCTGGCTCAGGAGTCTACAGAAAAGGTCCCAGTCCGCATCCAGCCGTCCTGGGATTGAGACATGGGCACAAGCTGCCCCCGGCCAGCCCTGGGGTCTATGGAGTTGGGCTGCAGCCACCCCCCCAGGCCCTGTAGAAAAGGGAGACAGGCCCAAGCTCTCTGGGCGGCCCTGGGGCTAGGGTTATGGGCCCAAGCTGCCCCTGTCAAGCCCTGGGGTCAGGAGACAGGCCTAAGCACTAAGTGTAGGGATTTTGGACCCAGCTGTGCCCGGCTGCCCTGGGCTCCAGGGAGAAGGGCCTGGGCCGGCACCCTGCCCCGGCCTTGGAGAAGAGGGAGAGAGGCCCAATCTGCCCCTAGCCCGCCCTGGGGCCTAGGGAGACAGGCACGAGCTACCCCTGGCCAGCCCTGAGTTTGAGACAGGGGCCCAAGTAGCCCCCTTCCGGCCCTGGGGTCTAGGAAGACGGGCCCAGGCTGCCGCTCGACCGGGCTCTGAAGAAGAGGAATTCAGGCCTGAGCTGCCCCCAGCCAGCCCTGGGGTCTAGTGAAACGGACCCTGGCCATTCCCCCTGGCCCTGGAGAAGAGGAAGACAGGCCCAATCTGCCCCCAGCTGGCCCTGGAGTTGAGAGATGGGCCCGAGCTACCCCCAGCCAGCACTGGGGTATAGGGAGACTGGACCAAGCTACCCCCAGGCAGCCCTGGATTCTGGGGAGACAGGCCCGGGTGTCCCAAGTCAACCTGGAGTCCAGACACGGGCCCGAGCTGCCCCTGGTGAACCCTGGGGTCTATGGAGTCGGGTCGAAGCCACCGCTCCCAGGCTAGTAGAAGAGGGAGACAGGCCCAAGCTCTCTGGCCAGCCCTGGGGTCTAGGGAGTCAGGCCCAAGTTGCCTCAGCAGGCCCTGGTGTCAGGAGACAGGCCTAAGCCCAGCACTGGCCAGCCCTGGAGTCTAGGGAGACAGGCTGGATCTGCCCTTGGGTGGCCCTGGAGTCAAGACACGGACCCGAGCCGTCCACAGCAACCCTGGGATCTAGGGAGACAGGCCAAGGCCCCTCCACCCCCAGGCCCTGGAGAAGAGGGAGACAGGCCCTGGCTCTCTGGCTGGCCCTGGGGTCTAGGGAGACAGGCCCGAGCTGCCCCCGCCCAGCCCTGGGGTGAGGAGACAGGCCTAAGCACCCACCGGCCAGACCAGGAGTCTACGGAAACGGGCATGAGCTGCCCCCAGCTGGCCCTGGGGTCTAGGGAGACCAGTCCGGGCCGTCCCCCCCAAGTCCTGGAAAAGTGGCAGACAGGACCGAGCTGCCCCGGCCAACCCTGGGGTCTAGGGAACCGGGCCTGGGTGGTCCCCAGCCGACCCTGGAGTCAAGATGCGGGTCCTGGACCATCCCCAGCCAGCCCTGGGTGCTAGTGAGACAGGCTTGGGCTGCCCCCCCTCTGGCCTTGGAGAAGAGGAAGACAGGCCCAAGCTACCCCTGGTGGCCCTGGGGTCTGGGGAGCTTGGTCTGAGCTACCCTGGCCAGTCCTGAGTTTGAGACACGGGCCCGAGCAGCCCCCTTCCGGTCCTGGGGTCTAGGAAGACGGGCCCAGGCTGCCCCTCGCTCGGGCCCTGAGGAAGAGGAAGACAGGTCTGAGCTGCCCCTGGCCAGCCCTGGGGTCTAGTGAGACGGGCCCGGGCAACCCCCGATACCCCTAGCCCTGGAGAAGAGGGAGATGGGCCCAATCTGCCCCCAGCTGGCCCTGGAGTTGAGAGATGGGCCCGAGCTACCCCCAGCCAGCACTGGGGTATAGGGAGACTGGGCCAAGCTGCCCCGGTCAGCCCTGGAGTCTGGGGAGACATGCCCAGGTGTCCCGGATCAAACTGGAGTCCAGACACGGGCACGAGCTGCCCCCGGTCAGCCCTGGGGTCTATGGAGTTGGTCCAAACCACCAACCCAGGCAAGTAGAAGAGGGATAAAGGCCCAAGTTCTCTGGCCGGCCCTGGGGTTAGAAAGACATGCCCAAGCTTCCCCCTGCAGGCCCTGGGGTCAGGAGATAGGCCTAAGCCCCCACCGGCCAACCTTGGAGTGTAGGGATTTTCGACCGAGCTGCTCCTGGCCAGCCCTGGGGTCTAGGGAGACTGGCCCGAGCTGCCCACGGCCAGCCCTGGTGTCAGGAGACAGGCCTAAGCCCCCATCGACCAGCACAGGAGTCTTGGAAGACGGGCACGAGCTGCCCCCAGCCAGCACTGGGGTACAGGGAAACTGGCCCAAGCTGCCCTCGGTCAGCCCTGGAGTCTGGGGAGACAGGCCTGGGTGTCCTCGGTCAACCTGTAGTAGACATGGGCCCGAGTTGCCCCCGGTGAGCCCTGGGGTCAGGAGACAGGCCTAAGCCCAGCACCGGCCAGCCCTGGAGTCTAGGGAGACTGGCTGGATCTGCCCTTGGGTGGCCCTGGAGTCAAGACACGGACCCGAGCCGTCCACAGCAACCCTGGGATCTAGGGAGACAGGCCAAGGCCCCCCCTCCCGGCCCTGGAGAAGAGGGAGACAGGCCCTGGCTCTCTGGCTGGCCCTGGGGTCTAGGGAGACAGGCCCGAGCTGCCCCCGCCCAGCCCTGGGGTGAGGAGACAGGCCTAAGCACCCACCGGCCAGACCAGGAGTCTACGGAGACGGGCATGAGCTGCCCCCAGCTGGCCCTGGGGTCTAGGGAGACCAGTCCGGGCCGTCCCCCCGAAGTCCTGGAAAAGTGGCAGACAGGACCGAGCTGCCCCCAGCCAACCCTGGGGTCTAGGGAACCGGGCCTGGGTGGTCCCCAGCCGACCCTGGAGTCAAGACGCGGGTCCTGAGCCACCCCCAGCCAGCCCTGGGTGCTATTGAGACAGGCTTGGACTCCCCCATCTCTGGCCTTGGAGAAGAGGAAGACAGGCCCAAGCTACCCCTGGCGGCCCTGGGGTCTAGGGAGCTTGGTCTGAGCTACCCCTGGCCAGTCCTGAGTTTGAGACACGGGCCCGAGCAGCCCCCTTCCGGTCCTGGGGTCTAGGAAGACGGGCCCAGGCTGCCCCTCGCTCGGGCCCTGAGGAAGAGGAAGACAGGTCTGAGCTGCCCCTGGCCAGCCCTGGGGATCTAGTGAGATGGGCCCAGGTAACCGCCGCCCATCCCGGCCCTGGAGAAGTGGAATACAGGCCCAATCTGCCCCCAGCTGGCCCTTGAGTCGCGAGACGGACCCGAGCTACCCCCAGCCAGCACTGGGGTATAGGGAGACTGGCCCGAGCTGCCCCCGGTCAGCCCTGGGGTCTATGGAGTCAGGCCCAAGCCACTGCCATCAGCCCAGTAGAAGAGGGATACAGGCCCAAGTTCTCTGGCCGGCCCTGGGGTCTAGAAAGACATGCCCAAGCTTCCCCCGGTAGGCCCTGGGGTCAGGAGATAGGCCTAAGCCCCCCACCGGCCAACCCTGGAGTGTAGGGATTTTCGACCGAGCTGCTCCTGGCTGGCTCTGGGGTCTAGGGAGACTGGCCCGAGCTGCCCACGGCCAGCCCTGGTGTCAGGAGACAGGCCTAAGCCCAGCACTGGCCATCCCTGGAGTCTAGGGAGACGGGCCGGATCTGCCCTTGGCCGCCCCTGGAGTCAAGACACGGGCCCGAGCCAACCTCAGCAATCCTGGGGTCTAGGGAGACAGGTCCAGCCCCCTCCCCCCTGGCCCTGGAGAAGGGGAGGACAGGCTCTAGCTCTCTGGCTGGCCCTGGGGTCTAGAAAGACGAGCCCAAGCTGCTCCTATCCAGCCCTGGGGTCAGGAGACAGACCTAAACACCCCACCGACCAGCACAGAAGTCTAGAGAGACAGGCACAAGCTGCCCCCAGCCGGCCCTGGGATCTATGGAGATGGGCCTGAGTTGCCCCCGGCAGCCCTGTTGACTATGGAGAAGGGTCCAGGCCGCCCCCACCAGCCCTGGAAAAGAGGCAGACAGGTCTGAGCTGTACCTGGCCAGCCCTGGGGTCTAGGGAGTGGGCCTGGGCCGGCCCCAGCCAACCTTGGTGTCCAGACACAGGCCCGAGCTGCACCCGGCCCAAGCTTCCAACAGCCAGCCCTGGGGCCTATGGAGTTGGGCCACAACCACCGCCCCAAGCTCAGTAGAAAAGGGAGACCAGCCCAAGTTCTCTGGCCAGCCCTGAGGTCTAGAGAGATGGGCCCAAGCTGCTCCTGCTCCTGTCAAGCCCTGGGGTCAGGAGACAGGCCTAAGCCCCCTACCGGTCAGCCCTAAGTGTAGGGATTTTGAACCTAGCCTCCCCTGCCGGCCTTGTGGTCTAGGGAGATGGGCCTGAAATGCCCCAGCAGACCTGAGGTCTAGGGAGATGGGCCTGGGCCCCCCGCAGTCCTGGAAAAGAGGCAGACAGGCCCGAGCTGCCACCGGCCAGCCATGGGGTCTAAGAAGTTGGGCCAGGGCCTCCCTCGGCAGGATCTGGATTTGATCATGGGCCCTAGCTGCCCCTTGCCGGTCCTGGAGTCTAAGGAAATGGGCCCAGATCACCCCCGGGCAGCACTGGGATTGAGACATGGACCCGAGCTGTCCCCGGCCAGCACTGGGGTCCATGGAGTCCGAACCAAGACACCCCCCATCCTGGCCCTGTAGAAGAGGGAGACAGGCCCAAGCTCTCTGGCTGGCCCTGGGGTCTAGGGAGCTTGGTCTGCTCCCTGCAGTCTAGAAAGACATGCCCAAGCTGCTCCTGTCCAGCCCTGGGGTCAGGAGACAGGCCTAAGGCCCCCACTGGGCAGCCCTGGAGTGTAGGGATTTTGGACCGAGCTGTCCTTGGCCGGCCCTGGGGTCTAGGGAGACAGGCCCGAGCTTCCCACAGCCAGCCCTGGTGTCAGGACACAGGCTTAAACCCCACACTGACCAGCACAGGAGTCTTGGGAGACGGGCAAGAGCCGCCCCAAGCCGTCCCTGGGATCTAGGGAGACGGGCCCGAGTTGCCCCCAGCAGCCCTGTTGTCTAGGGAGAAGGGCCAGGCCACCCCCGCTGACCCCCCAGCCCTGGAATAGAGGCAAACAGGCCTGGGCTGTCCCCGGCCAGCCCTGGGTTACAGGGAGTGGGCCTGGGCCGGCCCAGGCAAACCTGGTGTCCAGACACAGGCCCGAACTGCATCCCGGCTGGACCTGGAGTTGAGACACGGGCCCGAGCTTCCAACAGCCAGCCCTGGGGTCTATGGAGTCGGGCCCAAACCACTGCCCCAAGCCCTGTAGAAAAGGGAGACAGGCCTAAGCCCCCTACCAGCCAGCCCAAAGTGTAGGGATTTTGGACAGTGCCTCGCCCTGCCGGCCCTCCGGACTAGGGAGATGGACCTGAGCTGCCCCGGCAGACCTGAGGTCTAGGGAGTCAGGCCTAGGCCTCCCCCCGCAGCCCTGGAAAAGAGGCAGACAGGCCAGAGCTGCCCCTGGCCAGCCATGGGTCTAGGGAGCTGGGCCAGGGCTGTCCCCAGCTGACCCTGGAGTCCTGACATGGGCCCGAGTTACACCCCGGCTGGCCCTGGATTCGATACTTGGGCCTGAGCTGTCCCCTGGCTAGCCCTTTTTTCTAGGGAGCCGGGCCAAGGCCTCCCCCAGAGGCATCTGGAATTGATCATGGGCCCAAGTTGCCCCCTGCTGGCCCTGGAGTCTAAGGAAATAGGCCCGGGCCGCACCTGGCTGGCACTGGGATTGAGACATAGACCCGAACTGTCCCCGGCCAGCATTGGGGTCCATGGAGTCCGGCCCAAGACACCCCACCCCGGCCCTGTAGAAGAGGGAGACAGGCCCAATCTGCCTCTGACCGGCCCTGGGGTCTAGGAAGACAGGCCCGAGATGTCCCCGGCCAGCCCTGGGTTCTAGTGAGATGGGCTCAGGCCATCCCCCCCAGCCTTGGAAAAGAGGCAGACAGGCCCGTGCTGCCCCTAACCAGCCCTGGGGTCTAGGGGGACTGGGTTGAGTAGCCCTCGTCTGGCGCTGGAGTCTAGACACGGGCCCTAGCTCCCCTGCAGTCCCACGAGTGCAGACACAGGCCTGAGCTGCCGCTGGCCGGCCCTTTAGTTTAGGGAGACGGGCCCGGGCCTCCCTTGGTGGGATGTGGAGTTGATCACGGGCTCGAGCTGCCCCCTGCCGGCTCAGGAGTCTATGGAAAATGTACCGGGCCACACTCTGCCGGCCCTGGAGTCCAGACACAGTCCCGAACTGCCCCCGGCCAGCCCTGGGGTCTATGGAGTTCGGCCACAGCCACCCCCCCCCCCAGGCCCTGTAGAAAAGGGAGACAGGCCCAAGCTCTCTGGCCAGCCCTGGGGTCTAGAAAGATGTGCCCAAGCTGCTCCTGTCCATCCCTGGGGTCAGGAGACAGGCCTAAGGCCCCCACTGGGCAGCCCTGGAGTGTAGGCATTTTGGACCGAGCTGCCCCTGGCCTGCCCTGGGGTCTTGGGAGACAGGCCTGAGCTTCCCACAGCCAGCCCTGGTGTCAGGAGACAGGCCTAAACCCCCCACCGACCAGGTCAGGAGTCTAGGGAGCCGGGCCTTGGCTGTCCCCAGCTGGCCCTGGGATCTAGGGAGACGAGCCTAAGCTGCCCCTGCCCCTGTCAAGCTCTGGGGTCAGGAGACAGGCCTAAGCCCCCTACCGGTCAGCCCTAAGTGTAGGGATTTTGAACCTAGCCTCCCCTGCCGGCCTTGTGGTCTAGGGAGATGGGCCTGAAATGCCCCAGCAGACCTGAGGTCTAGGGAGATGGGCCTGGGCCCCCCGCAGTCCTGGAAAAGAGGCAGACAGGCCCGAGCTGCCACCGGCCAGCCATGGGGTCTAAGAAGTTGGGCCAGGGCCTCCCTCGGCAGGATCTGGATTTGATCATGGGCCCTAGCTGCCCCTTGCCGGTCCTGGAGTCTAAGGAAATGGGCCCAGATCACCCCCGGGCAGCACTGGGATTGAGACATGGACCCGAGCTGTCCCCGGCCAGCACTGGGGTCCATGGAGTCCGAACCAAGACACCCCCCATCCTGGCCCTGTAGAAGAGGGAGACAGGCCCAAGCTCTCTGGCTGGCCCTGGGGTCTAGGGAGCTTGGTCTGCTCCCTGCAGTCTAGAAAGACATGCCCAAGCTGCTCCTGTCCAGCCCTGGGGTCAGGAGACAGGCCTAAGGCCCCCACTGGGCAGCCCTGGAGTGTAGGGATTTTGGACCGAGCTGTCCTTGGCCGGCCCTGGGGTCTAGGGAGACAGGCCCGAGCTTCCCACAGCCAGCCCTGGTGTCAGGACACAGGCTTAAACCCCACACTGACCAGCACAGGAGTCTTGGGAGACGGGCAAGAGCCGCCCCAAGCCGTCCCTGGGATCTAGGGAGACGGGCCCGAGTTGCCCCCAGCAGCCCTGTTGTCTAGGGAGAAGGGCCAGGCCACCCCCGCTGACCCCCCAGCCCTGGAATAGAGGCAAACAGGCCTGGGCTGTCCCCGGCCAGCCCTGGGTTACAGGGAGTGGGCCTGGGCCGGCCCAGGCAAACCTGGTGTCCAGACACAGGCCCGAACTGCATCCCGGCTGGACCTGGAGTTGAGACACGGGCCCGAGCTTCCAACAGCCAGCCCTGGGGTCTATGGAGTCGGGCCCAAACCACTGCCCCAAGCCCTGTAGAAAAGGGAGACAGGCCTAAGCCCCCTACCAGCCAGCCCAAAGTGTAGGGATTTTGGACAGTGCCTCGCCCTGCCGGCCCTCCGGACTAGGGAGATGGACCTGAGCTGCCCCGGCAGACCTGAGGTCTAGGGAGTCAGGCCTAGGCCTCCCCCCGCAGCCCTGGAAAAGAGGCAGACAGGCCAGAGCTGCCCCTGGCCAGCCATGGGTCTAGGGAGCTGGGCCAGGGCTGTCCCCAGCTGACCCTGGAGTCCTGACATGGGCCCGAGTTACACCCCGGCTGGCCCTGGATTCGATACTTGGGCCTGAGCTGTCCCCTGGCTAGCCCTTTTTTCTAGGGAGCCGGGCCAAGGCCTCCCCCAGAGGCATCTGGAATTGATCATGGGCCCAAGTTGCCCCCTGCTGGCCCTGGAGTCTAAGGAAATAGGCCCGGGCCGCACCTGGCTGGCACTGGGATTGAGACATAGACCCGAACTGTCCCCGGCCAGCATTGGGGTCCATGGAGTCCGGCCCAAGACACCCCACCCCGGCCCTGTAGAAGAGGGAGACAGGCCCAATCTGCCTCTGACCGGCCCTGGGGTCTAGGAAGACAGGCCCGAGATGTCCCCGGCCAGCCCTGGGTTCTAGTGAGATGGGCTCAGGCCATCCCCCCCAGCCTTGGAAAAGAGGCAGACAGGCCCGTGCTGCCCCTAACCAGCCCTGGGGTCTAGGGGGACTGGGTTGAGTAGCCCTCGTCTGGCGCTGGAGTCTAGACACGGGCCCTAGCTCCCCTGCAGTCCCACGAGTGCAGACACAGGCCTGAGCTGCCGCTGGCCGGCCCTTTAGTTTAGGGAGACGGGCCCGGGCCTCCCTTGGTGGGATGTGGAGTTGATCACGGGCTCGAGCTGCCCCCTGCCGGCTCAGGAGTCTATGGAAAATGTACCGGGCCACACTCTGCCGGCCCTGGAGTCCAGACACAGTCCCGAACTGCCCCCGGCCAGCCCTGGGGTCTATGGAGTTCGGCCACAGCCACCCCCCCCCCCAGGCCCTGTAGAAAAGGGAGACAGGCCCAAGCTCTCTGGCCAGCCCTGGGGTCTAGAAAGATGTGCCCAAGCTGCTCCTGTCCATCCCTGGGGTCAGGAGACAGGCCTAAGGCCCCCACTGGGCAGCCCTGGAGTGTAGGCATTTTGGACCGAGCTGCCCCTGGCCTGCCCTGGGGTCTTGGGAGACAGGCCTGAGCTTCCCACAGCCAGCCCTGGTGTCAGGAGACAGGCCTAAACCCCCCACCGACCAGGTCAGGAGTCTAGGGAGCCGGGCCTTGGCTGTCCCCAGCTGGCCCTGGGATCTAGGGAGACGAGCCTAAGCTGCCCCTGCCCCTGTCAAGCTCTGGGGTCAGGAGACAGGCCTAAGCCCTCTACCGGCCAGCCCTAAGTGTAGGGTTTTGGACAGAGCCTCCCCCTGCCGGCCCTGCGGTCTAGGGAGATGGGCTTGAAATGCCCCGGCAGACCTGAGGTCTAGGGAGTCTTGCCTGGGCCTCACCCGGCAGTCCTTGAGAAGAGGCAGACAGGCCAGAGCTGCCCCTGGCCAGCCATGGGGTCTAGGGAGCCGGGCATGGGCTTGTCCCCAGCCGACCTTGGAGTCCAGACATGGACCCAAGCAGCACCACGGCTGGCCCTGGAGTCGATACTCGGGCTCAAGCTGCCCCTGGCTGGCCCTTTTGTCTAGGGAGCCGGGCTAAGGCCTCCCACAGTGCGATCTGGAATTGATCACGAGACCAAGTTGCACCCTGCTGGCCCTGGAGTCTAAGGAAATGGGCCCGGGCCCTGGGATTGAGACATGGACCCGAGCTGTCCCGGGCCAGCACTTGGTCCATGGAGTCTGGCCCCAGCCACCCCCCTGGCCCTTTAGCGCTGTAGAAGAGGGAGACAGGCCCAAGCTCTCTGGCTGGCGCTGGGGTCTACGAATATGGTCCCAAGCTACCCCTGTCCAGCTCTGGGGTCAGGAGACAGGCCTAAGCCCTTAACCAGCCAGCCCTGCTCTAGGGAGATGGGCTCGAAGTAACCCGCAGGCCATGGGTTCTAGGGAGCCGGCCCAGGTCACCCCTGATAGCCTTGGAGTCAAGATATGGGCCCAAGCTGCCCCCGGCCAGCCCTGATGTCTATGGAGTTGGGCCCCAGCCGTCCTCCAGTCCCTGTAGAAGAGGGAGACAGGCCCAAGCTCTCTGGCCGGCCGTAGTGTCTAGGGAGTCAGGCCCAAACTGTCCCTGGCACGCCCTGGGGTCTAGGGTGACTGGCCTGAGCTGCCCCGGGCAACCCTGGGGTCAAGACAGAAGCCCGAGCTGCCCCCAGTCAGCCCTGGAGTCTAGGGAGACGGGATGTGCCTCCCCTGGCTGGCCCTGGAGTCAGGAGACAGGCCCGAGCCGCCCTGTGGTCTAGGGAGAAGGGCTCGGGCTACCCCCCACCCCCAGCCCTGGAAAAGAGGCAGACAGGCCCATGCTGGCTGTAGGCGGCCCTAGAGTCTAGGGAGACTGGCTTGAGTTGCCCCCAGCCAGCTCTGGAGTCTTGACACGGGCCCTAGCTGCCCCCTGCCGGCCTGGAGTCCAGATACAGGCCTGAGCTGCCCCCGGCCGGCCCTTTAATTTAGGGAGATGGGCCTGGGCCTCCCCAGGTGGGATGTGGAGTTGATCATGGGCTCGAGCTGCCCCCTGCTTGTTCAGGAGTCTACAGAAAAGGTCCCGGGCAGCACACATCCGGCCCTGGGTTTGAGATATGGGCCCAACCTGCCCCTTGCCAGTCCTGGGTTCTAGTGAGACAGGCCTTTGCCACCCCCTCTCCATCCCTGGAGAAGAAGAAGACAGGCCCAAGCTGCTCCTGGCAGCCCTGGGGTCTAGGGAGCTTGGTCTGAGCTACCCCCGGCCAGCCCTGAGTTCGAGACATGGGTCTGAGCTGCCCCCTTCTGGCCCTGGGGTCTAGGAAGACGGGCCCAGTCTGCTCCCCGCCCGGGCCCTGAGTTAGAGGAAGACAGCTCTGAGCTTCCCCCAGCCAGCCCTGGGGTCTAGGGAAATGTGGCCGGGCAACCACGCCCTTACACTGGGGAAGCAGGAGACAGGCCCAACCTGCAGGCCAGTCCTGTGGTCTAGGGAGACAGGTCTGAGCTGCCCCAGGGCAGCCCTGGGG
The DNA here is from genome assembly GCF_051225735.1 of Oryctolagus cuniculus. Classification (NCBI taxonomy): domain Eukaryota; kingdom Metazoa; phylum Chordata; class Mammalia; order Lagomorpha; family Leporidae; genus Oryctolagus; species Oryctolagus cuniculus. The sequence continues at coordinate 39,535,133 of NC_142885.1, read as the reverse complement.
TTGAGACACAGCCCGAGCAGCTGCCCCCGGCCAGCTCTGGGGTCTATGGAGTTGGACCCCAGCCATCCCCCCACCCCCACAAGCCGTGTAGAAGAGGGAGACAGGCCCAAGCTCTCTGGCCGGCCCTGGGGTCTAGGGATATGGGCCCAAGCTGCCCCTGTCCAGCCCTGGGGTCAGGAGACAGGCCTAAGCCCCTACTGGCTAGCCCTGGAGTCTAGGGAGACAGGCCCGATCTGGCCCCAGCCATCCCTTGGGTCTTGGCAGACTGGCCCGGGAGCCCCTGCCGGCCCTGGAATCGACATGGGCCCGAACTGCCCCCAGTCAGCCTTGGGGTCTATGGAGTCTGGCTCCAGCCACACCCCCGGCCCTGTAGAAGAGGGAGACAGGCACAAGCTCTCTCGCCAGCCCTGGGGTCTAGGGAGACAGGTCCGAGTTGCCCCCTGTGGGCCCTTGGCTCTAGTGAGATGGGCCCGGGTCACATATGCCAGCCCTGGAGTCAAGACACAGGCCTGAGCCGACCCCAGCATGCCCTGGGGTCTAGGGAGACTGGCCCAGGCTCCCCTCCCCTTGCCCTGGAGAAGAGGGAGAAAGGCCCAAGCTGCTCCTAGCCGGCCCTGGGTTCCAGGGAGACAGGCCAGAGCTGCCTCCGGCTGGCCCTTGGGTCTAGGGAGATGGGCCCGAGCTGCCCCTAGCCAGCGCAGGGTTCTAGTGAGACAGGCCCAGTCCCCCCCCCCCCCCCCCCGGGAGTAGAGTGTGACAGGCCTGAGCTGCTCCCGGCTAGTACTTGGGTCTAGGGAGATGGGCCCAGGCAACCCCCTGCCCCGGCTCTGGAGAAGATGGAGACAGGCCCAACCTGCCTCTTGCCAGCCCTGGGGTCTAAGGAGACAGGCCCGAGTTGCCCCCTGATGGCATTGGGTCTAGGGAGATGGGCCCAGGTCGTCCCTGCCTGCCGTGGTGTCAAGACATGGGCCCGAACCAACCCTGGCAAGCCCTGCGGACTAGGGAAAAGAGCCCAGGCCACCCCCCTTCCCCCGCCATGGAGAAGAAGGAGACAGGCCCGAGCTGCCCCTGTCCAGCCCTGGGGTCGAGACACGAGTCCAAGCTTACCCCTTCCAGCCCTGGGGTCGATACACGAGTCCAAGCTTCCCCCTTCCGGCCCTGGGGTCTAGAGAGACTGGCCTGAGCTGACTCTAGCCAGCCCTGGAGTCGAGACACGGGCCCGAGCTGCCCCTGGCTGGCCCTGCGATCTAGGGAGATGGCCAGGGCCATCCCTCACCTCAGCCCTGGAGAAGAGGGAGACAGTCCCAAGCTGCCCCCTGCCAGCCCTGGGGTCTAGGGAGATTGGCTCGAGCTGCCCCCAGCCAGACCTGGGGACGAGACTTGGGCCCGCGCTGCCCCTGGCTGGCCTTGGGGTTTAGGAGATGGGCCTCAGCTGCCCCCAGCTGCTCCCAGCTGGCCCTGGGATCTAGGGAGAAGGGCCCAGACCAGCACCCCACCCTGGTCCTGGAGAAGAGGGAGACAGGCAGGCCCAATCTGCCCCTGGCTGGCCCTGGGGCCTAGGGATATGGGACAGAGCTGCCTCCAGCCAGCCCTAGAGTCAAGACACAGGCCCAAGCTGCCCCTGGCCAGCACTGGGGTCTAGGAAGACAGGCCTGAGCTGCCCCGGGCTAGCTTGGGGTTGAGACATGGGCCCGAGCTGCCCCCTTCCGGCCCTGGGGTCTAGAGAGACTGTCCTGAGCTGACCCCAGCCAGCCCTGGAGTCGAGTCATGGGCCCAAGTTGCCCCTGGCTGGTGCTGGGGTCTAGAGAGATGGGCCCACGTCGCCCCCAGCCAGCTCTGGGGTCTAGGGACACGGGCCCAGCCACACCATCAGCCCTGTAGAAGAGGGAGACAGGCCTAAGCTCTCTGACCGGCCCTGGGGTCTAAGGATATGGTCCCAAGCTACCCCTGTCCAGCCCTGGGGTCAGGAGACAGGCCTAAGCCCTGGAGTCAAAACATAGGCCCGAGCTGCCCTGCCGGCCCTGGTGTCAAGACACGAGCCCGAGCCACCCCCGATTAGCCCTAGGGTCTAGGGAGATGGGCCCAGGCTATACCACCTGGCCCTGGAGAAGAGGGAGACAGGCCCAAGGCCCAAGCTGCCCCTGGCCAGCCCTGGGGTCTAGGCACATAGGCCTGAGCTGCCCCGGGCTAGCTTGGGGTCGAGACAGGGGCCCAAGCTGCCCCTTTCTGGCCCTGGGGTCTAGAGAGACTGGCTTGAGCTGACCCCAGCCAGCCCTGGAGTCAAGTCATGGGCCAAGCTGCTGCCTGGCCGGCCCTGGAATTGAGACACAGGTCCGAGCTGCCCCGACTGGCCCTGGGGTCTAGAGAGATGGGCCAAGCCGCCCCCGGCCAACCCTGGGGTCTAGGCCCACGGGCCCCAGTCACACCCCTGGCCGTGTAGAAGAGGGAGACAGGCCCAAGCTCTCTGGCCAGTCCTGGGGTCTAGGGAGACAGGCCTGAGCTGCCCTCTGCCGGCCCTTGGGTCTAGGGAGATGGGCCCGGGCCACACTTCCCCTGGTCCTGGAGAAGAGGGAGACAGGCCCAACCTGCCCCTGGCCAGCCCTGGGGTCTAGGGAGACAGGCCTCAGCTGCCCCGGGCCGGCCCTGGGGTCAAGTCACAGGCCCGAGCTGCCCCTGGCCGGCCCTGGTGTCTAGAGAGACTGGCCTGAGCTGACCCCAGCCAGCCCTGGAATCGAGTCACAGGCCCAAGCTGCCCATGGCTGGTCCTGGGCTCTAGGGAGATTGGCCTAAGCTGCCCCTGGCCAACCCTGGAGTCCAGGCCACCCTCCCCGGCCCTGGAGAAGAGGGAGATAGGCCCAAGCTGCCCCATGCCATCCCTGAGGTCGAGGGAGACGGGCTCGGGCCACCCTCCCTGGCCCTGGAAAAGAGGGAGACAGGCCCAAGCTGCCCCTATCTGGCTTGGAGTTGAGACATGGGCCTGAGCTGCCCCCTGCTAGCCCTGGGGTCTAGGGAGACTGGCCTGAGCTGCCCCCAGCCAGACCTGGGGATGAGAAATGGGCCCAAGCTGCCCCTGGCCGGCCCTGTGGTCAAGGGAGACAGGCCCGAGCCACCCTGGGCCAACCCTGGGGCCGCGACACGGGCACGAGCTGCCCCCAGCCAGCCTCGGGGTCTAGGGAGATGGTCACGAGCTGCCCCTGGCCAGCACTGGGGTCTAAGGAGTCGGGCCTAAGCCACCCCCCCCCCAGCCCTGGAGTAGAGGGAGACAGGCCCAAGCTCCCTGTCCGGCCTTGGGGTCTAGAGAGATGGGCCCGAGCTGTCCCCATGCAGCCCTGCAGTTTAGTGAGATGGGCCCAGGCTGTTGCCCCTCTCGGCCCTTGAGCAGAAGGAGACAGTCCCAAGCTGCCCCTAGCAGGTGCTGGGGTCTAGGGAGACTGGCCCGACCTGCCCCCGTCCAACCCTGGGGTTGAGACAGGGGCCCGAGCTGTCCCCGTTCATTCCTGGGGTCTAGGGAAATGGGCCTGAGCTGCCCCCGCCAAGCCCTGGGGTTGAGACATGGGCCTGCTCTTCCTCTGGCCGGTCTTGGGTCTAAGGAGATGGGCCTGAGCTGCCGCCTGGCCGGTCCTGGAGTCGAGACAGGGTCCCGAGTTGCCCCTGGCCAGCCCTGGGGTCTATGGAGACGGGCCCTGGGCCGCCCCCAGCCAGCCCTGGAGTTGAGACATGGGGCCAAGATGCCTCTGGCTTGCCCTTGAGTCTTGACAGGGTCCCGAGCTGCCCCCGGCTGGCCCTGGGGTCTAGGGATACGGGTCCGGGCCGCCCCTGGCTGGCCCTGGATTGGAGACATGGGCCCAAGCTGCCTCTGGCCGGCCCTGGAGTCGAGACAGGGTCTCAAGCTGCCTCCGACTTGGCCTTAGGGTCTAGGGAGAGGGGCCTGAGCTTCCCCCAGGTCTCCTGTGCCCCTGCTGGGCAGCCCCAGGCTCATCAGCTCTTCTGTGATACCAAGCTAAGTTGTCTGCCCTCCTCTGGGCTTGGAGGGGGGTCTCGCCATCTGCACGCTGGTTGCCTTGGGCAAGTCTGCTGCCTGCTCAGAGCCTCTCTCTTCACAAAATGGGGGGCGGGAACCCTGGTCCAGGGCTCCCTGGGAGCCCCTTCTCCCTGGAAAGGTGTCCACGAGGGTTAGCAAGTGAACACACACCCTGCCCGGCCCACGTATCTCTGTCTGTCTCTCCTGAGCCGCACTGGCTCCTGAGCCCGTCCTGCTCTGTGGCTTCCGCTCAGCCCCAGGACTGCCCGTCGGACATCCTGATGGGATGTTTCTGGCAGCCTCACCCGCCGGGTTGGGGGTGCCAAAGCCTGACCACGCTGACCACGCGTCTCTCTGTCTCCCTCCGCCGGCCAGTCCTGGTACCTGGGGTAGCAAGGGTCCTTGCCCCCTGCCCCTCTTCCATCATCAATAATCCCAGGGGGCAGCACAGCTGGCCCCTCCGAGCAAGCCCAGCCCGGCAGAGAAGACAAAACAACCCATGCAGGCGGAAGAGGAAAAACCGAACTGAGACACGTGTGGGGGAGGGGCCAGGAAGACCCCCCACCCACCCACACCTCCCAGCCAAGCAGACAGAAAGCCAAGGCGCTGGACTGCAGTGCTGCCCTGCGAGAGCCGGCGCCTGCCTCATCTCTGCACCTGCTGCTCCAACAGGGCCAGGATGGAAGCACGCACGAGCACCTGCCCCTCCCCCGGCCCTGACTGCCCAGGTCCAGGTGAGCACTGCCCAGCGCCGGCGCCCAAGGACTGGGCCATCGGGACACCCAGTGAGGCTGCCTCTCCTGGGCCATGGGGACATCGGCCGCCCCCATCCACACCTTGTCTCCCCGTGGATGGCCTCGGCGAGAGGGGAGGCAGGCACTTGAGGCGGGGCGCGGCAAGGACCCCAGTCGAGGGCAGCCGAGACCTTGGTGGAGGGCAGGGGTTGGGCAGAAGGGGTGCATGGAGACCGCAGGCGGTGCGGGCCCAGTGCTGGGTGCCAGCGCAGAGGCACCTGTCCCTCTCCCCCTTCCGGGGACTCGCTCCTGCTCGCTCCCTTGTTCTCCCCGTCTCTGGGGACGGGGTCTTCCCACCCTGCCCATCTTGCTTGGAGGAGAAGTCTATGCAATTGACACCCCAGCCCGGCTGGGCGCCCCAGGAAGGGAACCACGTTGCACACACTAAGAAATGCAGTTTCCCAGGGCGGGGCGGGCCGGGCCGGGCCGTGGGTAGAGGGAGGTGCCCTGTGAGGGGAGTGCTGCCCCCTCCAGGTAGCCCCTGGGGGAGGAGCGCCAGAGCCAGCGGTTTAAGTGCCTGACCTCAACCTTTGTCCCCCTGGACACTGAGTGGCCACGGCGCGGCCCCGCCCATCTAACCCCCCCCCCCGCCACCTCCAATCATCTCTGTGTCCCCCCAAAGCTAGAGATTTGACCCCAGGGCTGGTGCTAGGTGCCCGGCCCACCCTGCTGGGGCGCCTGGGTAGGTTCAGGGGCAGCCAGCATGCACCCCAGCCTCCTCCGCCAGTGCTTTACATCCTGGAGCGTCAAACCCCCGGGGGCCCCCAAGCCCGATGGGGGCCACCGTTTCCACTTTTCACCCTTCCACCCAGCGGGGCGCAGCCGGGGTTCCCTGGGAGCTGGGGCGGGGCGGGCGGACCCCCGCTCAGAGGGTGACCCCAGGGCTCTGGCGGGAGGGGGCGGGGCGGTGCTGGCGGGAGTGAGGGGGTGGAATGCGTTTTTCAGTTGAGCTGCACCTAAAACACTAAGTGAGGGACCCGGACCCCTTCCTCACCCCCACCCCTCCTGGCGAGGGAGGGGAGGCCGGTGAAGGACGCGAGGTGTCCTAGGGCCTGGGAGCCTGGACGCGGGGGCCCCTCCTGGCCTCCGCAGACTTCTTCCCGTGTGGCAGCGCTGTGGGGGCGTGCCCCGCCCCTCCTCCCCCAGCGGCCCCCAGCCTGGCCTGGGCGAACCCCCTCCTCTCCAGAAAGGCCCGAGACCCCGGCCTGGCTGGTGCGGCCCTTCCCCTAGCGGTGCATGGTGCTTGGCGCGGGAGAGTGCAGCCTGGCTCCTGGCACAGGACTCCTGCATGGCAAACTGGGCTTACCCTCCCCGCCCAGCTCCTCTTACAAAACAAAAACAAAAAAAGATACACACACACACACACACACACACACACAAAAAAAAAAAACAACAACAACAAAAACAAAAAACCCAGCCCCAAACCTTCGTGTTTCCCGATTTGCAGCGATTTCTACCGCTTGAGGTGCCTTGTCTTGGAGAGGGTGTCCACGCCTGGGCGCACAAAGCTGCATGCCTGCTCTAGTCCCAGCGCTGACGTGACAGACTCCGGCCGTGCAATGGATGTATTTATGTATGTAGAAGCGCACGTACGCATTCTGGAAGCTTCTTTCTCATAGGTCCCACGCGGCCACATTTGATTCCCGCTTGCACGTTGCCCTCTGGGTTCCCCCCGCCCCCGTCCCTTCAGCCTGTCAGGGAGAAGCCCCTCCCCCACCCGTCCATCTCCCTGCGGAGGGGGGGGGGGGTTGGCGCCAAGCGTTGTCGCCAGCAGGAGTTGCTGCCATACCAAAACCGACTCTTGCTAAGCAGTGCCTCACTCTCTGCTGGCGTGGCTTGGCCTTCCTTCCCCCCCACCCCATATGTCTATATAGTCGATCCAATACAAATGCCAGTTTAAGTAATGGCTGCTGTGCTTCCAATTCACCTTCCTGCTAATGCATCTGGGGAGACAGTGGAAGATGGTCCAAGTACTTGGGTGCTGGCACCCTTGGTGACCTAGATGGAGTTTCCGACTCCTGGCTTTGGCCTGGCCCAGACCTGGCTGTTGCCATTTGAAAAGTGAACCAGAGATAGAAGATTCTATCTCTCCTCCCCCTTCCTCTCTCTCTCGCTCGCTCGATCGCTCCCTCGCTCTCTGTGTGTGTTTCTTCCTCTCTGTCACTTGCCTTTTAAATAAATAAATCTTAAAAAAATAAGCTCTATAGCCACTAGCAGACATTCCCACTTTCTCTTGCTCTCTCAGCTAACTGTTCCCTCTCCACTTCCCAACCCTGACTCCCAGTCCCAAGAAGTCGCTTTTCTAGTTTGTGTCTCTAGATTTCTCTCTGCTGGGCTTTTTACCTCTCCTACCTAACTGTAATTATATTTTCTTTGACCCACATCCCACCTTTCCCCTCCCCACTGGCCACACAAGCCTCTGGTAACCACCATGCTATTCTGTCCTCTACAAGATCGGATGTCTTAGATTTTACACCTTAGTGAAATCATGAAGTATTTGTCTTACCGTGTCTGCCATATTTTATTTAATGTACTATTTCCTAGGTTCATCCGTGCTGTCACAAAACTGGATTTCATTCATTTTATAGCTGAATAATGTTCTATTGTGTATATGTATGACATTTTAATGATCTCTTCATCTGCTGATGGACAGTTAACAGCATGTCTTGGTTATTGTGAATAGTACAGCAATAAACACAGAGTGCAGCTGTCTCTTTAACCTACTGGTTTCATTTCCTGGGCATATGTACACAGAAGTACAATAGCTGGACCATGTGGAGGTTCCATTTTTAATATTTTGAAGAACCTCCATACTGTTCATAAAGGCTTTTTTAATTTCCGATTTCACTAACAGTGTACAGGGTTCTCTTTTCTCCACATCCTTGCCAGCACTTGCCATCTTTCATCTTCTTGGTAATAGCCACTCCAATAGGAGTGAAATCATATTTCATTGCGGTTTTGATTTGCATTTCCATTATGATTAGTGAAGTTGAGCATTTTCTCAGTATGTTTTGGCATTTTCTATGTCTTCCCTTAGTAAATGTTGGTTTAGGACTTTTGTCCATTTTTAAATTGGGTTATTTGTTTTCTTGCTATTGAACTGTTGGAGTAACTTGTGTAGTTTGTATGCTAACTCACTTGCAGAAGCATAAGTCACAAATATTTATTCATATTTGGTAAATTCTGTCTTCATTCTGTAGATTGTTTCTTTTGCTGTGCAGTAGCTTTTTATCTTGATGAAATCATTTTTGTCTTTTTTTTGCTTTAGTTGTCTTGCTTATGAGGTCATATCTAAAACAATCAATGACCAGACCAATGGTATAGAACTCTTCCATATGTTTTCTTCTACTAGTTTTATCATTTCTGGACTTAGATTAAAGTCTTCCATTCATTTTGGCTTAATGTCTGCAGTACTGGGAGCTAAGGATCTAATCTCATTCTTTGGAATGTGAATGTCCATTTTTCGCATGATATTTGATTAAAGAGAACATCTTTTCTCCAAGGTGAATCTTATGACATCACATAGCTGAGCTGTGTGGACGTATCTCCAGGATCTCCATTCTGCTACACATATCCATTTTTATGCCAATACTGTGCTGTTTTAGTCAGTATAGTATGCTTTGAGATCAGGCATTGTGATGCTCCCGCCTTGTTCTTTTGGCTCAATAGTGCTTTTGTTGCTCGGGGTCACTTTTGCTTCTGTGACTATTAGGATTGTTTATTTTGGATCCAGAGCTGTGGTGCAGCAGGTTAAAGCCCTGGCCTGCAGTGCTAGCATCCCCTATGGTACTGCTTCAAGCCTGAGCTGCTCCACTTCCAATCCAGCTCCCTGCTAATACACCTGGGAAAACAGAGGAGGATGGCTCAAGTGTGTGGGCCCCTGCACCCACATGGGAGACCCAGAAGAAGCTCCTGGCTCCTGGCTTCTGGCTTAAGCCTAGCCCAGCCCTGGTCGTTGCAGCCATTTGGGGAGTGAACCTATGGATGTAAGACCTCTCTCTCTGTCTCTACCTCTGTCTGTTACTTTGCCTTTCAAATAAATCTTTTTAAAAAAGGATTACTTATTCTATTTTCATTAAGAGTGCCATCCATATTTTGATGGTGACGGTATTAAATCTGTAAGCAGCTTTTTGTAGTATGGATATTTTAACAATATTTTTCTCTCAATCCATGAAAAGAGGAGAATGTTCTTCTGGGCTGGGGGTGTGGGGTCCTCTTCAGTTTCTTTCAGTAGTGTTTTGTAATTTTTTATTATAGAGGTCATTCACCTTCCTGGTTAAATTTGGTCCTATGCATTTGATTGCTTTGGTAGCTATTGTAGGTGGAAACACTCTTATAGTTTCTTCCTTCCTCAATAAGTTTGTTATTGATGTATAAAAATGTTGTTTATGTTTGTATGATGATTTCGAATCCTGCATGTTTCCTGCATGAATTCATTTGTTAGTTCTAATAGTCTTTTGGCTGCTTTTTTCTATGTGTCAAATCATCTGCAAGTGAGGGTAATTTTATTTCCTCCAGGCATATTTCTATGCCTTTTATTTCTTTCTATAGCTTAATTGCTTTGGCTAACACTTCTGTTATTGTGCTGGATAAGAATGGTGAGTGCAGACATTCATTTTTTGTTCCAGATTTTAGAAGAAAGGTTTTCATCTTTTTGTTTTTAAGATTATTTATTTATTTGAAGCAGAGAGAGAGAGAGAGAGAGAGAGAGAAATGTTCCATCTGCTAGTTTACTCCCAAATGGCCACAATGGCTGGAGCTATGTCAATCTGAAACCAGAAGCCAGGAGATTCTTCCAGGTCTCCCACATTGGTACAAGGTCCCAAGTATTGGGCTGCCTTCTGCTGCTTTCCCAAGCACATTAGCAGGGAGCTGAACCCAAAGTGGAGCAGCTGGGACTTGAACCAGCACCAATATGGGATACTAGGGTTGCAGGTGGCTGTTTTACCTGCTATGCCACAGTGCCAGCTCCAGAAGTTTTCATCTTTTCCCCATTCAGGGTGATGTTGGTTCTTTGTCTTACTCAGAAAACTTCTATGATGTTGAACTATGTACCCGCTATCCATACAGATGGCTATGACTGCCCTGGACATGGGATTCCCCAAAGCCAGATTCATCAAGTAATACTGGCCATCAAGGTTTTATCTGGTAGAGAGGCAAATGACCTTGTGAATCAAGTCACTGTGGGGCCAGCTGTCCCACTCTCTCAAGTCAGAGTTAATTTTAATGCTTTCAAAAGGCAAAGGATACTTGAAGCTAAGGGAGGCAGGCTAGGAGACTAGGGCCTGAGGGCATCTAGTCTGCATTCAAGGCACTGATTAGGGGCTTGATTTCACTTTCTTTTTTTTCCCCTTAATCTGTAACTGTAGTAAATACATTTTAATTCCTCTTTACACATTCTGCTTACCAAAAGCTAATTTTCTGATCTTGTGGCTAATTAAAACTATGTTTAATTCAACAGAAAAAAAAATAAAAAACTTTCCTAAGAATTTTGGGACTGGGGCTGGTGCTATGGTGCAGCAGGTTAAGCAGCCACCTGTGATGTCAGCATCCCACATGGGAGCACCAGTTTAAGTCCCAGTGCTCTGCTTCCAATCCATTTCCCTACTGATGCACCTGGGAAAGAACCAGATGGCCCAACTTCTTGAGCACCTGTTAACCATGTGGGAGACCCAGATGGAGTTCCAGGCTCCTGGCTTCAGCCTAGCCCAGCTCCAGCTATTGCCACCATTTGGGGAGTGAACCAGTAGATGGAAGATCTTTCCTTCTTCCTCTCTCCCTACCTCTCTCCCTCGGTATCTCTCTGTCATTGTTTTTTAAATAAATAAAAATTTAAAACAAAAAGAATTTGAGGACTGACTACTGGAAAATGGCTAGAACCACAAGACTTCAGCTAAGGAAGGAAACACACCATCCCCTTGTAAACAATCAAGCCCTACATTGAAGGAACCACCCCCAACTGCTTTCAAGCTGGCCTTCCCAGTTTGCCCATTATCCCCTCTCACTTCCTCCAACTCCTTTTCTCCTTTAAATGTGCTCTTGTTAACTGGCAAGACAAGAAAAGCATTGACACAAAGCTGTCTGCTTCTCCCCCATGACTGCTAGTCTCATGCATAAGCCTCTTTCTTTCTTTCTTTCTTTCTTTCTTTCTTTCTTTCTTTCTTTCTTTCAGGCAGAATTAGACAGTGAGAGAGAGAGAGAGAGAAACAGAGAGATAGAGAGAAAGAAAGGTCCTCCATTTTCCATTGGTTCACCCCCAAAGTGGCCGCCATGGCCGGCGTGCTGTGCCAATCTGAAGCCAGGAGCCAGGTGCCTCCCCCTGGTCTCCCATGCAGGTGTAGGGCCCAAGGACCAGGCCATCCTCCACTGTATCAGCTCTTCTCGATGGCAGACTGCTGTCCAGTGACCAACAGCCCAGCCCTAGTTTCTCTGGTATCAAGTCCAGCCAAATTTACCTTTCCAGAACCATTTATTTCATTGATCTTTTGTGTGCCTTTTAATTTCTGTTTCATTGATTTCTGCTCTGATCTTTCTTTCCTTTACTGATTTTGGGGTTTTTGTTGTGTTTTGCTTTTCTTGGTCCTTGGGATATATTGTTATTTTTTAATTTAGGCATCCATTCCTATAAACTTTCCTTTGAGTACTTATTTTGTACCATAAGTTTTGGTATATTGTTTTCATTTTTCTTTGTTTCAAGATATTTTTAAATTTTTTTGTTTAATTTCTTTAATGACCCACTGTTCTTTCAATGCCATGTGGTTCAATCTCTGTGTATGTGTATAATATCTACTGTTTCTATTGTTGATTCTCAGTTTTTCCATTGTGGTCAGAAAAGATTGATGTTATGATTTTGATTCTTTTGAGTTGGTTGAGCCTTGTTTTGTCATTTATTCTTGGGACTATTCCATGTTCTGATGGAAATTATGTATATTCTGCAGCTGTTGAATGAAATGTTCTGTAATTGTTAGCTCCACTTGGGCTATAGTGTACTTTATCACTAATGTTTCCTCATTGAGTTTTTTCTGGATGACCTGTCCATCAATGAAGGTGAGATGTTGAAATGTCTCACTATTGTTGTGTTAGATTCTATCTCTGCCTTTAGATCTAGTAATGTTCTTTTAAAACTACTAGGTGCTCCAGTATTAGGTACATTTTATATTTACCATTATAATAGCTTCCTGTTGAATTGACCCCTTGATATGCTGGCTACCTTTGTCTCTTTTTAAAGCTTTTGTCTTAAAAACTGTTCTCAGTGATAGGATGGCTGATTCTACTTGATTTTTATTTCCATTGCATGAAATGTCTTTCTTCAACCCTTCAGTTTTAGTCTGAGTCTTTACTGGTAATGTGAGTTTTTTATTCATGGAATATCTATGGATTCTATTTTTATATCCATTCACTCAGTCTGTATCAAGGTTGTAGTTATGTAAAGACCCCTATCTTTTTCCTAAATTTCTTCCATTTTAAAATATATTTTGTTCTAGTCTTGTTTTCTTGTTGTTTATCTTCATGGTTTAGTCACTTACTGTATTGAAAAGGATTTATTCTTTTCTGTTTCTCTTCTGTGCATCTGTTCTTGTGGATTTAATATTTACATAAATTTTTATGATGGTAGTTATCTTTCACTTCTAGAATTAGTACCTTTTGTAAGGTTGGCTTTTGATTATGAATTCTCTCAGTGGTTGTCTGCCTTGGGAAGTCTTTTTTTCTCCTTATTTCTAAAGGATAGCTTTGCAGAAAATTTTCAAGAATATGTAATATGTCATTGCTGAGAAATCTGCTATTAATATAATGGAAGTTCCCTTAAATGTGACTTAGTATTTTTTTTCTTGCTCCTTTTATAATTCTACCTTTGCCTTGCACTTTTGACAGGTTGATTGTCATATGCTATGGTGAGTATCTTTTCTTCTCATGTCTATTTTGGTTCCTGTGGGACTCCTATACTTTAATAAGAGTATCTTCTCCATGATTAGGGAATTGATAACACTCTTTCATTGAATAGATTTAATATACCTTCTCCATTTTCTTCCCTTTCATGGACCTCAAAATTAGAATATTTGTTCATGTAATGCTGTCCCAATGATCTCTGAGGCTATTTTTATTCTTTAGTTCTGAGTATCTGAGTAGAACATTTCATGAGACCTGTCTTCAAGATAAATATTTTTTCTTCTCTTGAACCAAGCTATTGTTAAGGGTTTCACATGTATTTTTTATTTAGGTTATTGAATCCTTCACTTATGAGTTTTCTATTTTGTTCTTCTTTACCATTGCCGTGCTTTTGTTGAGCTTATTACTCATACCATGTATGATTTTGTTGCACTGTCTGCACTCTCTTTTTTAAAATTATTTATTTATTTCAAAGAAGGAGAGAGACAGAGACAGAGGGAGGGAAGGAGAGAGGGAGAATGAGAGAGAAAGGAGATTGCGAGGAAGAGAGAGATCTTCCATCCACTGGTTCACTTCCGAAATGGCCAAAACAGCCCGGTCTGGGCCAGGCCAAAGCCAGGATTCGTGAACTCCATTCTGATCTCCCACATGGGTTGCAGGGACCCAAGCACTTTGGCCGTCCTCCACTGTCTTCCCAAGTGCATCAGCAGGGAGCTGGATCAGAAGCAGAGCAGCTGGGACTCAAATTGGCACATTAATATTGCAAGCAACAGCCTAACCTACTGCACCACAATGCTAGCCCCTGTCTGTACTCTCTTGAATATCACTGCTTCCTTGAAACATTCTTTTGAATGTATTATCAGGCATTTCATCAATGTTGTTTGGGGATGGCGATTCCGTTTTTAGAAAGTTGTTGTATTCCTTTGGAGGCATAATATTTCATTGTTTCTTTCGTTTGTCTTGTGGTTACATTGAGATTTTCACATCTGGTGGACTGGCTGTTTCAATCAGTTTTATACATTGGTTTTAATAGAAAATAGCTAATCCCTGGAGGTGCTTTGAGGTGTCAGTTTGATGAGGTACATTCAATTTCCTTCCAGTTGGGTGCCATATTGTAGTCTATCTGTATCTCCTTGGGCTGCAATCTATGGTCAAGTCAGGAAGACCCATTGTCTCTGGAGACCATATAGTGGGGACAACATTGTAGCAGTCCAGGCCAATGTAATGCACACAACAGTGGATCTGGGAGCCCGCTGTGTGGCCACTCTAGCAGTAATAGCGGGTATACCACAAGAATGGTATGTGCTTCCTCAGGCAGCGTAAGTCAACTGTACTGTTGGCAAGGACCTTCAGCATTATTCTGAGTCCCAGTATTTGTGTGGTTCCATGAGAATCTTGCCATGGAAGACACAGCAGCTGGGGAGTGCAGTGCCCACTCTCAGTCCCAGTGGTTTGGGCCAATGAGCAGCAGCTGGCTACAGGGGGAGGTGGTGACCAGGGGAGGTGGGTGTTTAAATAGCTTCAGTTAGTCTCGGAAGTGGTGGTGTGGGTCTGCTAGTAGCTGGCCATGGGAGGAGGTAGTGGCCAAGGAGTACACCATCTACCCTAAGTTCAAGTAGTAGTGAGGCATTGGGTCACACCTGTTCTTCTGGACCAAGTTGCATTTGAAGGCTGCTGTCCCCCATGCTTGTGTGGTAGAATGTCTCGGATCTGGGGATTCTCAGGAATGGGATATTCACAGGTTTCTGACCCCTAGAACAGTATGAATTCAAACAATGGCTTTTTTCTTAAGATGCTGTTGGGCTGTCATCCTGGGCTCTGGAGCTTGGGAGGTGTAGGAGACAGCCTTCTCTAAAGGAAAGCTATTGTGAAGGTTCTCAGTAGCTCTCCAACTGAGCTACAGCTGTGATGATTTGGAAAATCTTGGATAGCTAGAATCGATGGCATGGCAATGGAGTCTCCTGAGATTCTCCTGCCCACCCATTCTCCTGCCCACCCTTTCTTCTGCAATGGGAGTGGAATGAATATATTTTATGTTGTGAGATGGACATGAATCTTTGTGGGCTGATACAATGTTTTATTTTGGATAGTAGTTTGCATGTCTTTGAAAGGCCCATTTATTAAAGATATTTTTCCCCAATATCTTAATGGTTAATAGATTAAAGATAGAACTTTATTATATCTACAAGTTGGGCCATGGAAAGTGATTAGATCAAATTACTGTGATTTTGCATGTGATTGAATCATGCTGGCTTTATAAGGGAAGAACATGTAGACAATGGTAGGTGAAGGGCATGTTCCCTGTCTGTCTTCTTTCTGCTTCATCATGTGATCATCCATCCACCACCCTCCAGCCTCACTAGCTCCCTAAACCAATGAGGCAATTTGATGTTAGACTGTAAACTTCCAAAACTGTAAGCTGAAATAAACCTTCCTTCTTATGTAGCTCCTCTCAGGTAGTTTAGTTAAGGTAACAACAAAAGCTTTCTAATGCACAATTACTACAATGAAATAGCTGTGCAGGTAATGTTATAAAGGAAATAGTTTATTTAGCTCACAATTGTGGAGGTTCAAGTCTAAATCAGGTGGTCCTTTTGGCTGGGCATCTGGTAGGGGTAGCAAATGTCAATCTAGAGTGTATGCAGACAAAACAGTCACATGTTAAGTCAGGAAGCAGTGGCTATCTATGGCCAATACAGCTTTTATAATCAACTTTCTTGTGAGAACTGCCTTCTGAGGGCATATCCCCAATTTTCTAAGAACCTCCAGATAGGCCTACCTCCTAAACACCATAATTGGATTAAGTTTTCACTTTGTAGCAGCATTAACTTATGATTTTTGTCATTAAAAATCATGTAGGAACTTGGAAGCCAAATTATGTTTTTTTTTTTTTTTAATTTTTGACAGGCAGAATGGACAGTGAGAGAGAGACAGAGAGGAAAGTCTTCCTTTTGCCATTGGTTCACCCTCCAATGGCCGCCGCGGCTGGCGCGCTGCGGCCGGCACACCGCGCTGATCTGAAGGCAGGAGCCAGGAGCTTCTCCTGTCTCCCATGGGGTGCAGGGCCCAAGGACCCACGCCATCCTCCACTGCACTCCCAGGCCATAGCAGAGGGCTGGCCTGGAAGAGGGGCAACCGGGACAGAATCTGACGCCCCGACTGGGACTAGAACCCAGTGTGCCGGCGCCGCAAGGTGGAGGATTAGCCTATTGAGCCGTGGCTCCGGCTCAAATTATGTTTTAATAATAAGATCTATGTTTCCTCTTCTGTTAAATTTTATGAAGAAATGCTTCAGGTTCTTGATCCCACAAAAGATTATTAGGCATTACTATGAACAAGTAAATGCCAACAAATTGGAAAACCTAGAAGAAATGGATAGATTTCTTTTTTTTTTTATGACAGGCAGAGTGGACAATGAGAGAGAGAGACCGAGAGAAAGGTCTTCCTTTTGCCGTTGGTTCACCCTCCAATGGCCGCCGCGGCCGGCGCACTGTGGCCAGCGCACCGCGCTGATCTGAAGGCAGGAGCCAGGAGCTTCTCCTGGTCTCCCATGGGGCCCAAGGGCTTGGGCCCAAGGGCTTGGGCCATCCTCCACTGCACTCCCTGGCCACAGCAGAGAGCTGACCTGGAAGAGGGGCAACTGGGACAGAATCCAGCGCCCTGACCGGGACTAGAACCCGGTGTGCCGGTGCCACAAGGCGGAGGATTAGCCCAGTGAGCCATGGCACCAGCCAAGATTTCTAAACCTATATAATCTGCTAAAATTTAACCATAAAAACAAACAAACAAAAAAACCAGATAAATAACAAGTTATGAGATTGAATCAGTTATACAAGTCTTCCAAAGAAAGAAAAAAACAGAACCAGATGGTCCTCACTGCTAAACTATAACAAATTTTTCAAGAAGAACTAACACCGATTCTTCTGAAACTACTCCAAAATATTCAAAGGGATGGAACCCTTCCAAACTTACTCTACAAAAACAACATTATCTTAACACCAAAACCAGACAAGGACATGACAAGTAAACAAGTAAACAAAACTGCATACCAGCAGTTCCCTGATGAACGTAGATAGAAAATTTCTCAACAAAATATTATCAAATTGAATCTAACAAGACATCACAAAGATCATTTACCACCATCAAGTGATATTTGTCCCAGGGATAGTTCAACACACAAAATCAGTCAATATAATTCCATCAACAAAATGAAGGATTAAAAATTATATTCCAATATGTGTTGATGAAGCATTCAAATTATCCCCATTTCAAATGGTATGATTCTACATACAGAAAAAAAACAAAAGACTGACAGCATTGATAAACCAATTTAGTAATATTTCAGGAACCAAAATCAACTTTCAGAAATCAGTAGCACTTATACAAACCAATAATGAACTTGCTGAGAAAGAAATTATAGGGGCCAGCACTGTGGCGCAGTGGGCTAAAGCCCTGGTCTGAAGTGCCAGCATCCCATATGGGCACCGATTCTAGTCTCGGTTGCTCCTCTTCTGATCTGGCTCTCTGCTATGGCCTGAGAAAGCAGTGGAGGATGGTCCAAGTCCTTGGACCTCTGCACCCACATGGGAGACTCAGAAGAAGTGCAAGCTTTGGATTGGCACAGCTCTGGCCATTGTGATCATCTGGGGAGTGAACCAGCAGATGGAAGACCTCTCTCTGTCTCTACCTCTCTCTGTAGCTCTTTCAAATAAATAAAGTAGATCTTGAAAGAAAGGAAGAAAGGAAGAAAGGAAGGAAGGAAGGAAGGAAGGAAGGAACAAACAAACAAAGAGGGAGGGAAGGAAAGAAGTTATAAAAGCAATTCTATCAAAATAACTTTTAAAATTCACAATAGCTAAGATATGGAATCAACCCAGATGTCCTTCAACTGATGATTGGATAAAGAAATTATGTTATGTAAACACCATGGAATACTACTCAGTGTTGAAAAACATGAGATCCTGATTTTTTGGAACAAAATGGATGCAACTGGAAACCATTATACTTAGTGAAATAAGCCAATCCCAAAAAGACAAGTACCATATGTTTTTCCTGACCTATGTTAACTAATGAAGTAATGAAGTACCTAAAGGGTACTTAAAATGCAATGTATAGGAGTGAAGTCAACATTTTGAGATGAGGAACAGTGTGTTTTTTAGAAATAGTGTTGTTGTCCTTTTTTTCTTCATGTTATTTGTTGAATTCTTATTTATTTATTTGACAGGTAGAGTTTACAGAGAGTGAGAGAGAGAGACAGAGAGAAAAGTCTTCCTTCTGTTGTTCACTCTCCAAATGGCCACAACTGCTGGAGCTGTGCTGATCTGAAGCCAGGAGCCAGGTGCTTCTTCCTGGTGTCCCATGCAGGTGCAGGGGACAAGCACTTGGGCTTTCCCAGGCCTTAGCAGAGAGCTGGACTGGGAGAGGAGCAACCAGGACTAGAACCCGGTGCCCATATGGGATGCCGGCGCCACAGGCAGTGGATTAACCTAGTGCACTATGGTGCCAGCTCCACATTTGTTGAATTATTTACTTAGTGTAGGGTTAGTACTATGAATATAAACTGAAAATATATCTTCATAAAAATTAAAAGTGGGAATAGGAGAGGGAGGAGGAAGAGTGGGAGCAGGGTTGAGAGGGAGGGTACAGTGGGAAGTGTCACTATGTTCCTAAATCTATATATCTCTCTCTATATATATGAAATTTGTGTACCTTAAATAAAAGTTTTTTAAAAATCTTGGAATAAATTCAATCAAGCACAAAAAGACTTCTAGAATGAAAATTACAAAAACAATGAAAAATTGAAGAAGCAAAAAAGTCCAACGACCACCCCGTGCATTTGATTGGAAGAATAAAATTCTGTATTACCCAGAGCAATTTACCAATTCAACAAAATCCCCACCAAAATACCAGTAATAGTCTTCACAGAACTAGAAAAAAAATAATACTGGAATTCATGTGAAAGCATGAAATACCCCAATAGCCACAGCAATCTTGAACAAAGAGAACTTGGGTTTCAAGACACACTGCAGAACTGTAGTAATCATGTTTAAAAGCAGACACACAGATCAATAGAACATAATAGATATCCAAGAAATAAATACACACATCTACAGTCAACTGATCCTTGGCAAAGACACCACAAACACAAATTACAGAGAGGACAATATCTTCAATAAATGGTGCTGGTGAAATTGTATATCCATCTGCAGAAGATTGCAACTAGATCCTACCTCTCAGTCTTTACAAAAATCAGTTCAGAAACAGATCAAAGACCTGTATGCAAGACATGAAACTACTAGAAGGAAATGCTTCCAAACGTTGGTATAGGCAAGAGTTTTTTGGCTAACATTCCAAAAGCACAGGCAACAGAAGCAAAACTAAACAAATGAGATTGTATCAACTAAGAAGCTTCTGCACAGTAGAGGAAACAATGAAGAGATAAGCAACAGGGTAGGAAATAATGTTTGCACACTATTCCTTGATGAACAATTTGCAGATTATATAAGGAACTCAAAAAATACAGCAATAATAACAAATAAACATTAAAAAGGAACAAAGGATCTGAACAGGCATTTCTCAAAAGAAGTCATACAAATGGGCAACAAATGAGTGAAAAATGTTCCATATCACTAGCCACCAGTGAAATACAATGATTTATCACAGTGAGAGATTACCTCACTCCAGTTAGAATAGCTATTATCAGAAGGAAAAAAAAATAGGTGAAATAGCAGCAGATATTATCAAGAATATATCTGCTCAATAAAAATCATTAGACTTTCATGCCCAGGTAGTCTGAGATAATAGAATTTCTCTAGGTTGCTTACTAGCAGAACAAAGAGAAATATGTGTGACATCAAATACATCTGTATCAACACTTCTGGGGCAGTGCAGACTGGTAGAGTGAGCCAGAAGCTTGCTAGTTATAAGAAGTAACAAAGCATGAACGCGGACATTATTTAGCTGCTTACTCACAGAGAAAGCTTCCTTATTCAGAAAAAAAAGCAAGGATTCTGACAGTTTCACTTTGTATCTTTCTACTTTTTGTTGTCATTATACCTTGTACTCCCTGTCTTTCTGACTTGTCTATCTAGGAACAAAATCTCTGCCTATATTATAATTGTCTACTATGCTATAATTGACTACTATGCTTTCCAGAAAAATAAAACAAAACTGAAGCGTGGTATTTTACTCCTATGCCTAAACCAAGACATTCCTCTGCAGAGTGGACATGCCCCCAGTAAAATAAATTTCTTCGTTGTTCCTTGGCGTGTTTTCTCAAGACCTTTTTCTGCACACCTCTTAGAATCACCAAATCTTTCTTCCATGGGACATAACTTTCTGGAAATGACCAGTTCCTGGGATTCTCCTGAGCAGTGGGCAACACTGACTCCTGACATAACTTCATCTGCATGGTCTTCTATGAAGACCTTTGAGGAAAAGTGAGAAATGGAAAAAGAAAAAAGTCTGTCAGCATGAGTGCAGAATGCTGAAGAGGAAAGCCAAAGTCCGTTTGTGGGCCTTTACAGATGTGTTAGGGGGAACAAGTTGCTGCTTCTATAGTGTGTTGAGAACGTAAACGGCAACAGTTCTACAGATTTTGTCAATACTCAGCAGACCTTGGGAGATTCCAAAGAGAACAGACCGTTCCTTTCCCGGATGTTTGAGCGGACTTGCAACTTTTGTAACGGCTTGATTGGAGCCGGTTTCCAAACAGCAGGCTCACTCCATCTTGTTCATATCCAAAGGCGGCTCAGCTGCCCAGTCCCCCGTCCCATTTTCTTAAACAAAACCTGTTTTTCTTCCCCTCAGCTAAATGGAACCCGAGTCTCCCTGTTGGCAAAATTGTTCTTCAGGAACAAAATTGCCTTTGGTTTTAAAGTCGTGTATAGTTTTTGGTTCCAGATGAACCTCTGCGATCCATTTTGGTGAGCAGGGTGCAGTAGTTTTGAATCCCAATTAAAGGAAATGTTATCCCCTTTTACAAAAATTCAATTCTCACTGTAGACAGGCAAAGATGTGTATCATTCAATCATGGTTTGAGTTTCATCACTAAAAGGCGAGGAAAGAGGGGCGTGGAGAGTCCGGTCCAGCACTGAGGCGGGAGCCCAGCTGGTTGCCAGGGGCAGTGGGACGGGTCCTCCGGACAGGTCCTGACCTCTCCAGGAACTCTGAGGACCCGGGACACAGACCCAGGTCTCCAGGGGTCAAGGCGGGCCTAGCGAGGCGCAAACGCCAAGCGCGGTGGGAGTGCGGAGCCCCAGCCTCCGGCGCATGCGTAACAGGCAACCTCAGTCCAAGCCGCCAAGTCGCCATTGTGGGAAGGCTGTCCTCAAGACTCAGCCAGGTGCCAGCTGCTGGTCCAGCCCCCTGGGTCCAGTCAGCAGGTGTCATTGGCTCAGGCTGTGGAGCCCTCAGTGCCTTCTCCCGCCCCAGCCAGGGCAGGCAACAGCGGTGTCAGGGGGCGGAGCCGCCCGGAGCGCCCTTTGTGGAGCTGGTGAGTGCAGCAAGGCAGCGGCCCAGGGGGAGGGGACGGGTGAGCGCCCTGGGCAGCGGACACTTGTGGGACCCCTGGCCTGCCTCGAGGCGTCCCTGTCCCCCGCTGCCATGTGCCTCTTCTGCATTTTGATCTTTTTTAGAAAGAGCTTCCCCACCGGCGCCAAAGTTCAATAGGCTAATCCTCTGCCTGCGGCGCTGGCACACCGGGTTCTAGTCCCGGTCGGGGCACCGGATTCTGTCCCGGTTGCCCCTCTTCCAGTCCAGCTCTGTGCTCTGGCCCTGGGAATGCAGTGAAGGATGGCCCAAGTGCTTGGGCCCTGCACCCCATGGGAGACCAGGAGAAACACCTGGCTCCTGGCTTCAGATCAGCACGGTGCGCCGACCGCAGTGGCCATTGGAGGGTGAACCAACGGAAAAGAAGACCTTTCTCTCTGTCTCTCACTGTCCACTCTGCCTGTCCAAAAAAAAAAAAAAAAAACCAAACCAAAACAAAAAAAGAGCTTCCCCATCCTTGTAGCAAGACCCTAGTCTCCTGGTGTGTGCCTACAGAGGGCACAGAAGCCACTCCCCCACGCCCTGCCCTTTGTCTGTCTTTCCCGCTTGGCGGTCCTGAGTGAAGTGATCGCGGCGGGTGTAACCTTTACTAAATAGATCCATGCACCAGGATCTGCCAGCAGATGCAGTGCATTCAGCTTCCTGTTAGCCCAGCACGCCAGCACACAATGCAGCCCTTGCACCCGACTTTAAGATTTTCTGCATCAAGCAAAATGAAAGAACAGGAAACCCATAGTTTTGTTTTGGTTTTGCTGAAAGATAATTCAAGTATAAAGCGCAATAAAACTATTGCACTGGAAATGATGAACTCTAAATCATTGGTAAGTATACAAGTGGAACCGAAGCCATTTACTAGATAAAGTAATGTGACAGTGTTAATGGCTCGTGCATTGCCATGGTCATAACTTACTTCATCACCTTGCTATTTGATACATAGCCTGGCAGTCTCTGTTGCTTCAGCTATGGAGTGACAGGTTTTCAAAATGCTGTGGAAGGAATTAACCCAAGAGACTGGGAGGTGGTGACTCAGGCCTGCTGCTCAGTCCTTTGACCTGTACCTTTCAACTCTTGCCCTGTCAACTATCAGACGTATTCAACAAGTTCATGGAAAAAGTGTTTCATAAAAAACTGTGTACAGATTTCAAAAAGTTTATGTACTAACCAAACTAAACAGCTTTTAATTCCATTTTCCATGAACTCTGAAGCTCCTTCATTTATGTTGTCTCATCAAATGCTTTTAAATTAAAAAAAAAAGTATCAAGTTCATGAAAAACAGAAAACCTGAAGAACTGTTACAGATTGGAGGCAACTATAGAATCAAGTAAATGTGATGTAGGATGCTGGATCCGAGAAAGAACATTAATGAAGAAAGTGGTGAAATGTGTGAATAGCTTGAGTTAATTGTTCTGTACTGATGTTAGCTTCTTGGTTTTGATCAGCACCATGGATATATAAAATGTTAACATTAGGGTAAGCAGGTGAGTGGGATACAGAAACATGATATGCATGTACTACTTTTGCAGCCTTATGAGTCTAAATTGGTTCAAACTTAAAAGTCTTTTTAAAAACAGGAAGGCAAACACCAGCACCCACTCATTCAGTAAATATTTATTGAGTACCTGTTATGTGTTGGTACTGGGCAATTTGAAAATAGAATAGTTAACAAGACTGGCATCCTGGAGATTAGTGTTATACAATGGGGAGATATAAAGATGAGTTGCTAGGCAAATAACACAGTGATAAAAAGTGCTGTCCAAATTAAACAGGTGATCATGTGGGCTGTCCCCTGGTCTGTGATGTCAGAGTCTTCCCTAATTCAAGCTGAGACTTTGCCTGTTTAAGAGTAGGTGTTGTTATAAGGGAGGGAAGGTCATGGGCACATCAGGGCAGTGCAGATGAAGGTTGGGAGTAACCGCGAAGAGTGACCTGAGAATAGGAAGCAGGCAGGTCATAGGAGTCCTCATGGCTTTGGACTCCAGACTGCATGTGGAATCCCTGGAGGATTTGAGTGGGAGGCTAAACATGATCTGTTTCCTATCTTTGAAAGATCCCTTTACCCCAACTGCAGAGGGAACAAGAGTAGATTCTGGGAAATCCTAAGGAACAACAACCCATAAATGTAGGTAGAGCATAGCCCACTGGGAGAGACTGTGGAAGCAAAGCAAGAGGCAACTGCCAGAGTGTCAAATACCCATCAAGTTTAAATAAGTGGGAAGTCATGAGGTCCATGGCATAAACCATATACCCAAGTGAGGACCTAGAATAAGTGTAGACAATCCTTTTCAAGAATTGTGGCCTTGAAAAAAGAGAAAGATGGTTACCGAGGAGTGCATAGGCAGGGAGAGTTTTGAACATTGAGAGGGGCGTTGAATGTTTTTTAAATGATGACTCAATGGGTTCAAAAGTGAAATGTCTTTATCTATTTGGAGGTAGAGTAGGAGGAATGGGGTGGGGAGGCTGAAGGGAATGCAGGGATTGAGGAAGAATTACTTTCCGATGCAAATTCATTCCTGGGCCTCCCAAGGTACTATTCCATCAGGTCTGGGTAAGAGTGTGTGACTCGTCTTTTCAACAGATAACCATGACTCAAGTGGGCTTCAGACCAACTTTGATAAATTCTGATCTATTTTCCCTCCTACTAAGCCCCACCCCCGTCTTCCCTTTGTTCGCTACCCAGTCCAGGTTCCACTGTATTGAACTTCCCGAGGTGAGAAAGATTTATGGGGTGGTGTGGCCTGGAAGTGGATGGCTTGTATAGAATGATAGGGAAACTCAGGGATTGAGGCAGTGAAGGAAATGAAAGACTCACACAGTTGTGAACTCTTCTCTTGCCTCAAAATCACTCATGTGGCATTTTTTGAACTATGTAGATGTCCAGCTCCACCTCTGAAGGTTCTGATGCAGTAGCCTGAACATCTATACCTTTATATCTGTATACTTCAAAATCACTGCAAGTGTGTCTACTGCACAATCCAGGCTGAGAACCACTGCATGCCTTTGCTACACAGCGGAGATCACTGGGATTGTTGGAAGAGCTCGGAGTGAATGGGAAACTGTTGATCCAAGAATCTTAGTCTGAGTTAATTGTCATTTGGACCTTCTTTAGGTAGTCAAGGGGAATTTTTTACTTTCCAGGCCATTCTGTTTAGTTTGTTGCACTGTAGTTAATTTAACCTGTGAAGTGCCATCTTTCTATATATAGGACACCCAGAAAGACTTAAATTGAGCAGTAAACATACCACTTAGGATAACTTTGAAATGAATGTCATTGAAATGTTTGCAGAATTAAAAACTTGGGACTTAATGGGTTAATATACCTAAGAATGTGTGTGGCTGTGCCTTTCTAACATACACCTTAAATAGATATATATTTTTTTTATGAGAACATAGACTGCAGCAATCCCACAGGGCTGCTCAAGAAAGGTCCACATGTGTGTTGTATGAAGAATTAGACATTGAATTGAGGGGATGTCTTTATTTTGTTCTTTACAATAGAGAAATCAAAAGGAAATTATGAAAAGAAAGAGGAGATAAAAGGAAAGGAGTCCAGCGCTGTGGTGTAGCAGCTAAACCCACCATCTGCAGTGCTGGCATCCTAAATGGGGTGCTGGTTCGATTCCCAGCTGCTCCACTTCCGATCCAGCTCTCTGCTATGGCCTGGGAAAGCAGTAGAAGATGGCCCAAGTCCTTGGGCCTCTGCACCTATGTAGGAGACCTGGAAAAAGCTCCTGGCTCCTGGCCTCAAATTGGCCCAGCTCTGAGTGTTGCAGCCATTCGAAGAGTCTCTCTCTCTCTCTCCCCATCTCTCTAATGCTTCCTTTCAAATAAATAAATCTTTAAAAAAAAGAAAGAAAGAATAGGGGGGCAGAATAAGTACTAAGGAGGACTTCATGAGATCTACATTCTAGAACCAGCTCTTTCACTCAGCCTGAATCATCTTCAACTTAAGATACTTCCTTAAACCAAATAACTAGGAACTAAATCAGCTCTCTAAAACAGAACTGGAGGTGTGTTCTGTGGAACCCTAATCCCATTCGATGCCATATAAAATATTTTCAAGTTAAATATATTTGAGCAACATTGCATAAAACATATTCAGCATGCTCTCCATCCTTTGAGCTTTTGCTGGGACTCATGTACACAATGTACATTACCGTATGAAAATCTACGATTTGTGGCAAGGAAACATTTAACTTTGGAAACCAGAATCTTTGTAGACTTGATTTGGTCCCTTTGTGTAACAGCAGACAGTAAGATGTTATTAAGCACGTTTGGGAAAACCTAAACTGGGCAATCTCAGGATTTCAGTACGTGTGTTGGAGAAACTTTGTTCTGCCTAATGTGGTAAATGCTCTGTTTGCTGTTGTGAGATACCTGGCTTTTGAGGTGATTGGGCTTCAAACCTCATCATTCTCAGAACCTCTGTCTGCCTCTTCTGACAGCGGGACTTTCTCAGAGCTTACACTTGGCAAAAAAATAACCTGCCATTATTATTATTATTATTATTATTATTAATTTGAAATAGTTACAGAGAGAGAGAAGGAGAGGCAGAAGGAGAGATTTTCTATCTGCTGGTTCACTCCCCAATTGGCTGCAATGACTGGAGCTGTGCTGATCTGAAGCCAGGAGCCAGAAGCTTCCTTGGGTTCCCCATGCAGGTGCAGAGGCCCAGGGACTTACGCCATCTTCCACTGCTTTTCCATGCCATAGAAGAGAGCTGGATAGGAAGAGGAGCAGCCAGGACTCAAACTGGCACCCATATGGGATGCCAGTACTCTGATGGCGACTTTACCTGCTATGCCACGGCGGTGGTCCCAAGAACCTAGTTCTTAAAGTGTTTTCAAATTACTCTCAAGGGACTAACGCTGTGGCACAGTAGGTTAAGCATCCACCTGCGGTGCTGGCATCCTATATGGGTGACCAGTTCAACTCCCAGGTTCTCCACTTCTCGTCCAGATCCCTGTTGATATCCTGGGAAAGCAGTGGAAGATGGTCCAAGTGCTTGGGCCCCTGCACCCATGTAGGAGACCCAGAAAAAGCTCCTGGCTCCTGGCTTTGGATCGGCACAGCTCCGACCATTGTGGCCATTTGGGGAGTGAACCAGCAGATAGAAAAACCTCTCTCTCTCCCTCTCTATCTGTAACTCTGCCTCTCAAGTAAATAAATCTTTAAAAAAATAAATTTACTTCAGAAAGGCCTGCCTCTTAGTGAATTGGCTGTTAAGTGTTAAATTAGTGGCCCCAAATGGTGAATTCCTTCATTATCTCGAAAGGCCAGTCTGTTGGAATTGGCAGCTTCTGTCTCCACAACACATTGCTTCTCAGAAATGGCTTCCGTATTTCTGTCACTCGCTTTTTGAGAGAGATTTTTCAGGTCAAATTTTGTGAACAGAAAATGTATTCTTTCATGATTATTAACAAATTAATATGCTTCCACTTATTTGTTTATTGTTGAAATGTCTGCTTTTCCACCTTTCTCTGAAAAAAAAAATGCCACTCTTTCTGAAGATGTTTCAGAGGCCACGGCTGCTGTGTTTGCTGTTCTGGGAAGAGAATGGGGAAGGAGTGAGGCTAAATGTTTTGTAGTTGTTATGGCTATACATCTCTTTCTGCACTATGTGAATCTCAGAAATTCTTGGCGTGCATTTTCATTGTTTTAAAGAACGCCACACCTTAGTGCCCTGTCTGTATGAATGAGTAGTTTGTAGATCCCTAGGTGGCTGAGACTGCTGATGTCTTCTGCTGACTGTGGTGCATCTCATTGCAGGTACTCGGCCTGAAACTGCATCTCACAAGATCCCCACCAAGAGACAGATTTGTGTACCATAGAGAAGTTTCTACATGAGGATTGATGCCTTGAGGGGGAAAAAGTAATAAGTACCTTCAAGAGCTCCTGCTTCTCAACTCTGCTCCAACAAGGCAAGATTCTGAGAGTGGCTGTCCCTGGGAAGCAGACTCCATTCTTGTGGCTCTCCCATTGGCTCCTGAGACTTTCATCAGAGATGGGGCCCCTTTAACTGCTGGGAGCATCCACTGTTGCTCAGGCACTGAAGCCGCTGTCATGAGTGTGTGTCCTGACCAGAGAAGCTGAGCTTTGGTGAGATGACAGTGCAAGAACTACAAACACGTGTGGTCATCCTGGTGGAGAACTGAATGCAGATACTCAAAAAGGAAGGTAAATTAAAGGGAGAAGAATGAAATCTCCTTTTTCTATTTAAAGGACCTCCTGAGAGGAGAAGAGAGGCAGAGCTCTGGGATTTTAGGTTTGGAAGTGAATTTCTCCCTCATGAACATATGTAGAGTGAGAAGAGACCCTCAACACATGTTCTATGTACCATTTCACCTCAGCAGTGCACATTTATGTTTAGAATCACTC
Source organism: Oryctolagus cuniculus (assembly GCF_051225735.1). Taxonomy (NCBI): domain Eukaryota; kingdom Metazoa; phylum Chordata; class Mammalia; order Lagomorpha; family Leporidae; genus Oryctolagus; species Oryctolagus cuniculus. The sequence continues at coordinate 39,507,506 of NC_142885.1, read as the reverse complement.
GGAGACTTTAGAATATAAAACATTGTCCTGGCCCTCTGCAGACCAGTTCAATCCAAATACCTGGGAGTAGAGGCATCTTCTAATTTCCCTGGGAAAGTCAGGGCTGAAAAGTACTGAGCTGCCCATATGCCCAAGTGGAGTTGTATCACAGCTGAGAGAAGGTTGTCCACTGAATTCCTTCCCCAGAGTAACAGGGGTGCAACAGCTAGGTCATGCAGCTTGAAGCTCATATAAGCCATCCACCATAGCAACATAAGGCAGAAGCTCTAAGATTTAAATTTAGCCTTCATTTCATGTATGAACAAGATACCACTTTTCTCTGTTTCGTAGGTATGCCTTCTCAGAATGCTGCGCTTTCCCAAGAGGTGACTGTGGAAGAGAAAGAAATGAATAAGGGATTGCAGCTGGCCAGATCCCAGGTGAGTTGTGTTTTCCTCTCTACACTGCTATCATTGTTCTCAGAATGTAGGCACTTTTCATTTTTCAAGTCTCAAAATCCAGAACCAAGAGACTCTAGGTCTTTTCTACTTCCAGCACTTTCACCAGACTCATTTTCATGAACTGCTGTGCTAAATGTTGTGACTGTCTTTTAGTCACCCTTCACTTACATAGCTGGCCAGAATTTAAACACTTGCTGTTCTCTCTGTATGTCCAGTGAGCAAATGATGCCCCATTCACTGTGAGTATTCGGAGCTAATGGGATTATTAAATATGCTTGATGATATTTGCTGCCACACGCTATTGTCTGTCAACACACTATTGCATTTCTTCGGAAACCTTTGTAAGCCTATTGTTATAATTCTGTAATTTGAGTAAGTATTATCTAAATTGATAGGATATGGATGTGATAAGCAGTTGTTGCTAAGAAAGCCAATTGAATGCTTTGGAAAGACTCAGTAAAATAATTCCAGTCACTTTCCAAAAAAATGCTATCAAAAAAAAAATGTGAGCAAAATTGTAAACTGAAGACATAAAAACTCTCAGAGGATTCTATGCATTTTTTTATTTATTTAACAGGTAGAGTTATAGACAGTGAGAGAGACAGAGAGAAAGGTCTTCTTTCCATTGGTTCACTCCCCAAATGGCCACTATAGCCAGTACTGTGCGATCTGAAGCTAGGAGCCAGGTGCTTCTTCCCAGTCTCTCATGCGGGTGCAGGGCCCAAGCACTTGGGCCATCCTCCACTGCCCTCCCGGGCCACAGCAGAGAGCTGGACTGGAAGAGGAGCTACCGGGGCTAGAACCCGGTGCCCATATGGGATGCCGGGGCTGCAGGCGGAGGATTAGCCAAGTGAGCCATGGCGCTGGCATGGCTATGCATTTTTTATTTCAGAGTCATTTGCTCATTCTACTTTAACAAAGCAAACACACATTATGGGGATGACCAGTCATTAAAGCCACTCTCACAGAAAAGTCAGTTTTTTTTCAGAAGATGAGAGAATGAATATACATTTATGTTTTAAATTGAAATTTCAGATATCTTTTATGAATCTCTACTTTATTATTTTTTTTTATCTTTTATTTAATGAATATAAATTTCCAAAGTACGTCTCATGGGTTACAATGGCTTTCCCCCCCATACCGTCCCTCCCACCCACCACCCTCCCCTTTCCCACTCCCTCTCCCCTTCCATTCACATCAAGATTCATTTTCGATTATCTTAGTATAAAGAAGATCAGCTTATTATACCTTAAGTAAGGATTTCAACAGTTTGTTCCCACACAGAAACATAAAGTGAAAAATAATAGATGATTTTTTTTTAAATGATGATGAAATCAGATCAGACCTATTGTCATGTTTAATCCTAGTGAGAGTCAAGTTGGGAATTGATAGTTTCTTTTTTTTTTTTTTAACAGAAGATCAGTTTAGTGTACATTAAGTAAAGATTTCAACAGTTTGCACCCCCATAGAAACACAAAGTGAAATATACTGTTTGAGTACTCGTTATAGCATTAAGCCTCAGTGTACAGCACATTAAGGACAGAGATCCTACATGAGGAGTAAGTGCACAGTGACTCCTGTTGTTGACTTTACCAATTGACACTCCTGTTTATGGCATCAGTAATCTCCCTATGCACCAGTCATGAGTTTCCAAGGCTATGGAAGCCCCTTGAGTTCTCCGACTCTTATCTTGTTTAGACAAGGTCATAGTCAAAGTGGAGGTTCTCTCCTCCCTTCAGAGAAAGGCACCTCCCTCTTTGAAGACCTGTTCTTTCCACTGGGATCTCACTCACAGAGATCTTTTTGCCAGAGTGACTTGGCTTTCCATGCCTGAAATACTCTCATGGGCTTTTCAGCCAGATCCGAGTGCCTTTAGGGCTGATTCTGAGGCCAGAGTGCTATTTAGGACATCCGCCATTCTATGAGTCTGCTGAGTATCTCACTTCCCATGTTGGATCACTCTCCCCTTTATTTATGAATCTCTACTTTAAATAGCTGTTTAGCTTAACAAAAAAGATGCCAGTGTCAATTGCTTCAACTTACTGTTCTTCAGATATACATCAGTGAGTAAAACATACATGGTCCTAAACCCTAAGGAACTCACTGACAGACATTTGAAAATATTCTAATAAACTGAAAATTAGATGTTTCTTTCCCTTAAAGTGTTTTATTTTAAAGGCAGAGTTAGAGAGAGGGAGAGACAGAGAGAGAGGTCTTTCAACCACTGGTTCACTGCCCTGAGTGGGCCTGGAACTCCATCCAAGTATCCCAAGTGGGTGTCAAGGTCTGGAGTACTTCAACCACCTTCCTCTGCATTTCCATGCCATTAGCAGGGACCTGGATCGGAAGTGGAGCTTCCAGGACATGAACCTGTGCCGATATGGAGTGGCAGCATCACAGGTAGCGGCTTAACACACTACGTACACCACAATATCAGCCCCATAAGATTAGTTGTTTTTCACACAAAGTAAGAATAATGTGCTGGGGCTGGCACTGTGGCGTAGCAGGTTAAGCCTCCATCTGCAGCACCAGCATCCCATATGGGTGCCAGTTCAAGTCCCTGCTGCTCCACTTCTGATGCAGCTCCCTGCTAATGTGCCTGGGAAAGCAGTGGAAGATGGCCTAGGTGTTTGGGCCCTTGCACCCACATAGAAGACCTGGAGGAAACTCCTGGCTCCTAGCTTTGGATTAGTCCAGCTCTGGCTGTTGCAACCATTTGCAGAGTGAACCAGCGAATGGAAGACTTCTCCTCTCTGCCTTTGTCTCTTCCTCTCTGTAACTCCACCTTTCAAGTAAAATAAATAAATCTTTAAAAAGAGAGAAGGAGAAGAAGGTGCTAATAATGCTTCTTAAAGGAATTGTCAAAACTCAGCGGAAACAAAATGTAAAGTGAGATATGAAGGCAATATAAGTAGAAAAGAGCATTTTCGGCATGTGCTAAATACTATATACAACAGCCATGGGTACTGAGAAAATGAAAAAAGGCCACCATGATCAGGGTGCAGGAAGGGAGAGAGTGAGGTAAGGTGAGCTGAGAGAAGTGAGCAGGAGCTAAATCCTGAGGCCTTGTGGCCATGAATAAAAGTTTGAGTTTTACTCTTTTTTTAAAAGATTTATTTATTTATTTGAAAGTCAGAGTTACACAAAGAGAGGAGAGGCGGAGAGAGAGGTCTTCCATTGATGGTTCACTCCCCAGTTGGCTGCAACTGCTGGAGCTGCACCGACTTGAAGCCAGGAGCCAGGAGCTTCTTCAGGTCTCCCACGCGGGTGCAGGTGTCCAAGGCCTTGGGCCATCCTATACTGCTGAGTTTTACTCTTAAGTGCAGTGGAAAACCTTTGGGAGAATTTAAGGTGCCACAAGCTTCATCCAGGTCTCCTACTTGGGTGCAGTGGCATTTTCAGCATGTGCTAAATACTATTTGCAACAGCCATGGATATTTGAGAAAATAAAAAAAGGCCACTGTGATCAGGATGCAGGAAGGGAGAGAGTGAGGTAAGGTGAGCTGAGAGAAATGAGCAGGAGCTAAATCCCGAGGCCTTGTGGCCATGAATAAAAGTTTGAGTTTTACTCTTTTTTTAAAGATTTATTTATTTGAAAGTCAGAGTTACACAGAGAGAGGAGAGGCAGAGAGAACTTCTCATCCCAAGTACTTGGGCCATCTTCTGATACTTTCCCAGGCTCATTAGCAGGAAGCTGGATGGGAAGTGGAACAGCCGGGACTTGAACCAGTGCTCACATGGGATGCTGGCACTGCAGGTGGTGGCTTAACCCAGTATGCCACAGCACTGGTCCTTGTTTGTATACTTTTCTACTGGATTCCTAACCTCTCACTGATTTAGGGAAGTGTTTTACATATTAGAAAGATTTGGGGCTGACCCATGGCACAACCGGTAAAGCTGACACCTGCAGTGCTGGCATCCCATATGGCACAGATTCTAGTCCTGGCTGCTCCATTTCCCATCTGCTGTGGCCTGGGAAAGCAGTAGAAAATGCCCCAAGTGCTTGGGACCCAGAACCTGTGTGGGAGAAACTCCTGGCTCCTGTCTTCCATCAGCCCAGCTGTGGTCATTGCAGCCGTTTGGGGAGTGAATCAGCAGATGGAAGACATTTCTGTCTTTTCCTCTCAGTCTGTAATTCTACCTCTCAAATAAATGAAATCTTAAGAAAAAAAAAAAAGACTGAGCTCTTTTAGGGCATCCCATATGGGTTCCAGTACAAGTCTCGGCTGCTCCACTTCTGATCCAGCTCCCTGTAATGAGCCTGGGAAAGCATTGGAAGATGGCCCAAGTACTTGGGCCCCTGCACCCAAATGGGAGACCCAGAAGAAACTCCTGGCTCCTGGCTTCTGACTGAGCTCTGGCTGTTGTGGACATTTTGAGAGTGAATCAATGGATGGAAGATTGATTTCTCGCTCTCTCTCTCTCTCCCCCCTCCATCTCTGTAACTCTGCCTTTCAAATAAATAAATCTTTTAACAAATATATACAAACAACTTAAAAAGACAATTAACAGGAAAGAAGATTCATGTAGATCTTAAACACATGAAAATGTACATCTATACTCATAACAAGAAGAAAAAATTTTAAAAATTTATTTCATATATTTGAAAGTAAGAGTTACACAGAGAGAGGAGAGGCAGAGAAAAAGAATCTTCCATCTATTGGTTCACTCCCCAGATGGCTGCAATGGCTGGAGCTGTGCCAATCTGAAGCCAGGAGCTAGAGGCTTCTTTCGGGTCTCCCACATGGGTGCAGGGGGCCCAAAGACTTGGGCCATCTTCTACTGCTTTCCCAGGCCATAGCAGAGAGCTGGATAGGAAGAGGAGCAGCAGGGATTAGAACTGGTGCCCATATGGAATGCCAGTGCTTCAAGGCAGGGCTTTAACCCACTGTGCCACAGTGCTAGCCCCAACAAGAAAAAATTTACATTAAAACTAGAGTGGGCAGGTGTTTTGCCTGGCAGTTAAGATACCAGTTAGGACACCTGCATCCCATAATTGGAGTACCTGGGTTCAGTTCTTGGCTCCAGTTTCCTACTGGTGTAAACCCTGGGAGTCAGTGGTGATGGTTCAGGTGCTTAAACTCCTGCCACTCATGGGGAGGACCTGGACTGAGTCCCCAGTTCCTGACTTCAGCCCAGCCCAGCCCAGCTCCAGCCCCAGCCCTGTGGGGGCATTTGAGGAGTAGGCCAGTGGGTGGGAGCTCACTCGCTTTTGTTTTAAAATTGATTTGTCTCAAATCAATTTTCTAAAAAAAGTAGAAAAAGCTTGATGTTTTATCACCGAATTTGTTATTGCCCACAAGCTTGATATTTTCTACAAGCTCAGTAACATACTATCTCAGCAGAGCTGTGAGAAAACAGGTACTCTCTTGCTGCTATTGTGAGTGGGTGGCTGATGGCACATTCAGAAAAAATGACCAAGATATCAGCCACCCCAAAGGCTTTGTTTACAGTGTGACTTAGACTCCTCCATTGTGGTCATGGAAGTCTGTGTACCCTGTTGAGTACAGTCAATCCTGTAACTGTGGTGGAAGCCAAGCCATATGACTCTAAAGACAGATCATAAAAGACAGGGAGAAGTCTTCATTCTCTTGGGGATGCTTGCTCTAAACTCAGCCACTTTGCCTTGAAGAAACCCAGACAGCCCATGGAGAAGCCCACATGGCGAGGAGCCAAGGCCCAGAGCCCCAGCAGAGTCCTTGCCAGCCCTGTGAGTGAGCCATCGTGGCCATTCCTCAGGCAGGCCTTTCCTGCTCATGCTACCTAGACCGGAGGCCAACTGCCCACTAAGTCCTGCCCAAATGGCAGATTATTTTAACAAAATAAATGGTGGTTGCTGCCAATACAAGAACCTAAGCCATATAGCATGGGCTGTAGAAACTGAGCAGTGGGAAGAAGTTAGAAGGGAAAAGATTGATACTGAAATTATAAAGGGCCTCATGGAGACAAGGTGGAAATCTAAAGGGTCTTTGTCAAGAGCTTTAGGGATGGTAAGGACAATAGTATTAGATGCTGGAGGAAAGAGGACCCTTAAAGAAGAAATGCTGGGTGACATTGTCCTCTTCAGTAACAGAAAATAGGGGGTGTGCTTAATGAACTTGATCTAGCTAAGCAGACTTTTCAGGTGTAAGACTGGAATTACCAACTGAGAGCTTCTGGCTGACCAAAATGAAATGTGAGAGGAAAAAGAGAAGCTAAATAAAGACCTGATAAATATAAAAAATCCAGGAATTACTGAATGTCTCATACTAACCCAAGCAGCAGACAACAATCAATTTCAGAAAGGGCTTCACAGCAAAACTCAAACCCTTTGTGACAACTTGAGAAAGATCCAGGGCTGTGCCTCATAGGCCAACCCACTGTGTGAAACACGAGGCTTCTGAGGATGGTGAAGGTGGCATGCCCTGAGTCACAGGAAATACAAAGGAGAGACTGACTTGTCTCAGAGAGATTTGTGGGTGTGATCTTTATTATGAATTGGTACACAGTTACATTTTATCAGCTTCCATTGTAAGGAATGGAGAGTGCTTTTGAACCATCAAACTTCAATGGGCAGAAAGCAGTCTGTGAAAACTACACAGCCTCAAGCACAGGCTACTTTTAATGGTGGGAGGACCATGACTCAGGGCAGAACTAAAGCACAGAGGGTGGAACCAAGAATGACAGAGAACAACTCTCAGAGAATAGAACTAAACCCTAATTAACAACCTGGCAACTGGTGCTCAGCTCAGCTACTTTTCACAATTGCTGCAGCCTCTGCTGACTCAAACAAGATTATCTAGTGGTTATTCCTAGGCCTTTCCCACATTGTATGTTGGTTAAGGGAGGGAGGTGGGGCCAAATAACTGTTTAATCCACAGGACAAGAGAGAGAGAGAGAGAGAGAGAGAGAGAGAGAGAATATGAATGAGAATTCAAGGAAGCACACCCAAAGAACTGAACTCCAAGATCTTCATCTGCATGTGAACCTGACTGAGATGACAAGATCTTGACTTAATGGCTGATGTAATAAGGGACAAAATTTGGGAGTCTCAGGGAAGAAGATGGGTGTGCTTTGTGTGTGAGAGGGTTGTGACTTTTTTGGGCCAAAGGGTCAGCTGTGGCAGATTGTATTTTCCCAAAACAGAAACAGTTTCCCCCATCCCACGGGCTTCTCCCACAACATGGGTTAAATGTGGTTTAAATACACTTCCCATCAGGAGGCAAGGATCTGTGCCCCTTCCCCTTGGGTCTGAGGATGCCTGTTGACTATGGAGGAAGTGAAACTGTGTGACTTCCAAAGCCAGGTCATAAAAGGTGATTCTCTAGGGATGCTTGCTCTTGGGATCCAGCCAGCACACCACGAGGAAGCCCACACTGCCTATGGAGAGGTCCATCTGGACAGAAACTGAGGACCCTTGGCTGAGCATGAGACTGACCACAAGCACCAGTTTGCAAGTCTTGTGAGTGAGCCATCTTGAAAAACGAATCCAGCCCCAAATTGAGCCACTCCATCAGGAACCACATGGAACAAAGATGGACTATTTCCACTGAGTGCTGCCCACATTAATGGATTTTGTGAACAAAATAAATGAGTATTCTTATTTTGAGCCATTAAATTTGAGGGGGAGTTTGTTACATAGAAATAGAGAAATGCTGCAGAATGTATGTTGATACAGCCCATATAGATGTCAGTTTGACAACATGGATTGAAATTACAGATTCATGCACTGCTTCACCAAACACCATGTTGCTGCAATTAGATGTGTACAGAGTTACAGCATATTAGACAAGCATGATCATTCACCACAGCATTGTTTGTCATAGCAAAAAGAGTGGAAAGCAGCCAAAACATCTGTCAATAGCCTAAATAAATGATTGAATACAATAAATCACCATGTAGCTCTAAAATAGTAATGAGAAAATTATATATAAACTGATGTGAAGGGATTTCCAGGATAAATTGTTAAATGAAAAAAAGCAAAATGCACAAAGAATGTCTGTTATGTGCTACTTTTTGTGTAAAGAAGGGTGAAATAAAATTATATGCAAAAAACAAAAGACTACAGAAGGATAATCCTGAGTCCAATGATACTGGTTACCTTCAGGGTTTGTATAGGAGTAGGGTAGATAAGATAGAAGGAATGGGAAGGCAGGTAGAAGGAGTAATACTTCACCAAATATACCTTTTTGTATAGTTCTGATTTCTGAAGCAATGATAATTCTTCATATACAGTAAGGAATTACAATGATAGGAAGAGAACCTAAAATTGAATACAAACAGAAAAAACAATCAAACTGTATTTCAATAATTGACTAAACCACATTGAAGGAGGCCAAATGAAAAAGGAATTAATGCAAATACCATTTGAATCTAAGCCTTTAGACTGTATACCCTCAGGCTAATAGTAGAACAACTCTAAAAACTGAACTCTGATCTTTAGGCTCCTTTTGTGTACAGGCTTATAGTAGTAACACCAAAATCATTTTGTTTACATCATATGATTAAGCAAGTAAGTAAATCAGTGTGAATAATGCGAGCCAAGTATCTCATGGACAAAGAAATATGAGAAGAGAGTGTAGAATGACTCTTGCTTGCCATGTTGAATTAGAATTAGAGGCATTGATATGAACTCATGTATACATATAAAATATATATACATATATAGGTATACATCTATATTCATATAGAAATGGATATGAAGTTAGGAATGCACATGGGTGTGTATTCTGTGCATTCATTGGTCATGTATCCATCATTATATGTGTGTGTTTATATACACACATACCTTTATTCTCCAGATACAACTGCTAAAATAACATAGAAGCAGGGGCACTCCAGTAACATTGAATGTTAGCACTCGGATCTTGATTTCTAAATGCAATTATTTTTTCATTGAGAGGAACCAAAGATCCTTGGAGGAATGGCTGATTGCAGACTTGAGACAAAGTGCAAGATGAACCTTGAAAGAACACCTTTCTGTCTTAAAACGTAAACTGCTGAGAGAATGATAGGATGTGTCAAAAGGACACAGAAGTCAGTTTGATGATGCTTCTCCTGGGTGACTCTAGAGCAATCAGTGTTAAAATACCTGCTCATAATACAGGATTATAACTCACTGGATGAAATAATCATAAACCCAAGCCAATATAAATTAACAAGAAGAGAAACAGCAGAAAGCCAACCAATAATGTATAAAGAATAATGGAATTAGAGAAACAGCATCAGGCAAGAATTACCAGTGAGTACAAAAACTAGGGGGTAAAAGTATGGAGGTGAACAAAATATTTACACAGGTTCAAAATACCTCCCCAGATACACATTATAGGATAAAATAATAACTCTCCAATGGAAATTAGCTAAATTATCGAAGTTAACATTGCCAACTCATGGGACTTACCAGCAGTCTGTGCCTTTCTGTTTCTGTATGAGTGTGTACTGTGAATCTAGTCAGGAGGAGATCCCAGATTGTAAAATAGCCTGTTGCAGTTCAAAATGTCAGTGTCATGAGATAGAAAGGCTTGGGAGCTGTTGTGAATTAAAGGAGACAACCAAATGGAGCTCAGGACCTTAGATTTTCTTTGTTTCAGGACATTTTTAATTGATGAAATCCTAAATGGAGCTCAGGACCTTAGATTTTCTTTGTTTCAGGACATTTTTAATTGATGAAATCCTATCAGGAATTGAGTTTAGAAAACAGTACCTTATTGAAGTTAACTTCCTGATTTTGACCATTGAACTATCATAATAGAATTCCTTGTTTTTAGGAAATATACACCAAGTGTTCCTGGTGTTTAAGGGCATCATGTATGCAAACTACTCTCTTTTTTATATTCGATTTACTTATTTATTTGAAAGTCAGAGTTACAGGGAGAGAGGAGGAGACAGAGAGATTCTTCCATCTGTTGGTTCACTCCCCAAATGGCCACAATAACCAAGGCTGGACTAAACCAAAGCCAGGAGCCTGGAGCTTCATCCTGGTCTCCCGCATTGATGTCAGGGCCCCAAGCTCTTGGGCCATCCTCCACTGCTTTCCCAGGCTACTAGCAGGGAGCTGGATGTGGAGTAGAGCAGCTGGGACACAAATTGATGCCCATATGGGATGCTGGTGTGGCAGGCAGCAGCTTTACTCACTATGCCTAAGGCTGGTCCCTGCAAATTACTCTTAACCAGTTTAGAAAAAAGTATAGAGAGAAGAAAAAAGGATGGGGGTTTCTTTTATTCTTACAACATTTTAAAGTCTGAAATTATGTCTAAAAGGTTTGTTTTTTAAAAATGAGAACACTAAAAATGCTATTTTCTAGCTTTTTTGAAGTGAAAATTATAGGACTGTTTACTGTTCAATCTGTCACCAGGATTTATTTTTCTTATTTATTGGGAAAATCACTGGGAGACACGCACTAGAAAGAAAAATCTGATTGGGCTCCTGGGAGTGTCACCTCTGACTTCTCACCATGCCTCTTCAACCTCCTCTGACAACCTCCTCCCCCTTCAAGCATGAAGCTTTACCTGGGCCTACCTCCAGGGATGAAAACAGACTCCTCTACTCCCTGGGGAGACCATCAGGCTTCCCTTTCTCCCATGACCAGAAACTGTCTGGATTGCAGCCAGGTCCAGGATGCCCCAGCTTTTCTGCAAACAACCTTGCCCCAAAAGAGGGTTGGACATGAAGCAAACCAGTGTTCTCCCATCAAAAGCATCATAACTCATTTAACATTGACAGTATATGTGCTTTTAAATCCTTTTTCCTAGATTAGAAAAACAACAGTTGTTTCTTTTACCTTTTATTTCAGCTGCATTCCAGATAATAAAATCACTTATAATTAAGCCAATATATTTACTTTTTTAAAAGATTTATTTATTTATTTGAAAGTCAGAGTTACTCAGAGAGAGAAAGAGAGAGAGAGAGAGAGAGAGATGTTTTCCATCCACTGTTGCACTCTCCAATTGGCCACAATGGCTGGAGCTATGCCAATCTGAAGCCAGGAGCCTCTTCCAGGTCTTCCATGTGTGTGCAGGGGCTCAAGGACTTGGGCCATCTTCTTCTGTTTTCCCAGGCCATAGCAGAGAGCTGGATCGGAAGTGGAGCAGCCAGGGCCCGAACAAGTGCCATATGGAATGCCGGCATTGAAGGTGGCAGCTTTACCCACTACACCACAGCACTAGCCCTTAGATTTACTTTTGCTGTGTTGCCCCAGATTTTAGATTTACTTTTGCTATGTTGCCCCAGATTATGAAAAAGTATAATTACATATAATTAAAAATGAGCAGTATATCTTACCCGAGTGAAGCTTTGAGCTGATCAGGATGAGCTTTGTTGAGAAATCCATGTTTGGATAGCAAGCGAGCCCTTCAGGGGCCTGGGGCACAGAGCATGGCAGGCTTGGGCAGAGTGAGATGAAGACAGGCACGTGGCAGGGCCTTGTGGCCACATGAGAACTTTGCCGTGTTCTCTGAGAGATTTGGGGAGCCATGGTGGGGATGTGAGCACAAACATGACATGCCGAGATTGACATTTTCAAAGGATCATCTGGCAGCTAGGTTGGGGCTAGATAGCACCAAGGGTGGGGGTGGGATGGAGGGAGTGGGTCTGCTGTCTGTGTCCGTGGGTTGTGGCCATGGATGGTGGCTGTAGAGGTGGTGGAAAATCATCAGAGCAGGTCCTCGGTGTGTTTGAGGATGGAGCCAGGAGTCCTCCTGAAAGACTGTGTGGAGATGAGAGAGGCTCACAGCCTTAACATATAGAAGCATGGACTTGCTGCCCACTGTAGGGATGTTACCGATGGAGCAGGTGTTTATTTGTCTATTTAAAAAGAAAAAGGTTTATGTATTTATTTGAAAGGCTGAGTGACACAGAGAGAGGGAATGGGTGATGGAGAGAGAGAGGAGAGAGAGAGAGAAGTGAAAGGGATCCTTCATCTATTGGTTCATTTTCTAAATGTCTACAACAACCAGGACAAAGGCAGGAAGGAGGTCCATGCCAGTCTCCAGCATGGGAAGCAGGGACTCAAGCACTTGAGCCATTAGCCACCGCCTCTCAGAATGTACATCAGTAGGGAGCTTGGTCAGCAGAGGAGTGGGGACTTGAACAAGGCACTTGATGCAGGATGTGGGCATCCCCAGTGGCAGCTTAGCTTGCCACACCATGATGCCTTCCCTGGAGCAGGTTTTGCAGGAGAACATCAGGAATCAGTTTGGGACACCTTCAGCTTAAAATGTTTGAAGGGAGGTGGTGGAAGTAGTGGTGGTGGTGGTAGAGGTAGTGGTGGTGGTGCTGGTGGTCGTGTTGCTGCTGCTGTTGGTGGTGGTGGTTGTGGTGGTTGTGGAGGTGGTAGTGGAGGTGGTTGTGGTGGTGGTGGTGGAGGTGGTTGTGGTGGAGGAGGTGATGGTGTTGTTGGTTGTGGTGGTGCTGGTGGAGGTAGATGTAGTTGTGATGGAGGCAGTGGTGGTGGAGGTGGTTGTGGTGAAGGTGGTTGTGGTAGAGGTGGTTGTGATGGAGGAGGTAGTGGTGGTGCTGGTTTTAGTGGTAGTGGTGGAGGTGGTAGTGGTAGAGGAGGTGGTGGTGGTGCTGGTTGTAGTGGTTGTGGTGGAGGTGGTAGTGGTGCTGCTGGTGGTGGTAGTGGTGGAGGTGGTTGTGGTGGAGGAGGTGGTGGTGGTGGAGGTGGTGCTGGTGGTGGTAGAGGTGGTTGTGGTGGAGGAGGTGGTGGTGGTGTTGGTGGTGGTGGTGCTGGTGGAGGTAGATGTGGTTGTGGTGGAGGAAGTGGTGGTGCTGCTGGTGGTGGTGGTGGAGGTGGTTGTGGTGGAGGAGGTGGTGGTGGTGGTGGAGGTAGATGTGGTTGTGGTGGAGGTGGTGGTGGTGGAGGTGGTTGTGAAGGTGGTGGTGGTGGAGGTGGTAGTGGTGGAGGAAGTGGTGGTGGTGCTGGTTGTAGTGGTTGTGCTGGAGGTGGTAGTGGTGCTGTTGGTGGTGGTAGTGGTGGAGGTGGTTGTGGTGGAGGAGGTGGTGGTGGTGGAGGTGTTGCTGGTGGAGGTAGATGTGGTTGTGGTGGAGGAGGTGGTGGTGATGGTGGTGGTGGTGGAGGTGGTTGTGGTGGAGGAGGTGCAGGTGGTGCTGGTGGAGATGGTGCTGGTGGAGTTAGATGTGGTTGTGGTGGAGGTGATGGTGGTGCTGGTGGAGGTGGTGCTGGTGGAGGGGGAGGTGGTCGTGGTTGTGGTGGAGGTGGTGGTGGTGCTGCTGGTGGTGGTGGTGGTGCTGCTGGTGGTGGTGGGGGAGCTGATGCATATGTGAGTCTGAAGCTGGGAGATTTGGGAATTTCTGGTGGGAGAGTGTGATTGGTGTTTTCATGTCTTCAAATGCTATCGGCTACAAAGAAACTGAAATGCAACCTTGTGCATGGGGCAGTCTGTAGAGACTTCAGATGAGTGCTATTGAAAGTGCTGCCCTTAGCCTGTTGGTACTTGTTATTACTTTTTAAAGATGGGTTTATTTGAAAGGCAGTTACAACGAGAGAGAGAGAGAGAGAGAGAGAGAGAGAGAGAGAGAGATCTTCCATCTGCTGGTTCATTCCCCAGGTGACCAAAGCCAGGAGCCTGAACTCTATCTAGGTCTCCCACATGGGTGCAGGGACCCAAGCACCTGGGCCACATGCCACTGTTTTCTCAGGCACATTAGCACAGAGCTGGATTGGAAGGGAAGCAACCGGGGCTTGATCCGGCTCTCCTGTGGGATGCTGGTGTCTCAGGTGGTGGCTGAATCCACTGCGCTGGCTCTGGGCAATAGCTGCTGATGTTGTGAGGGAAGCTGTGCTCTTTGCTTTTGGAGTAACAAGGGCATTTCCCATCACATTGTGTAGTCCTCCGTCTGTCCTGACTCAGGATTTTTTTTAAAAGCTAAGTCTTAGGAAAAGCTCTGCTTTCTCAGAAAAACTGACCTGCTTCCCCTTTCCTGAAGATGAAAATTAAGAAAAGATTGTGTGGCTCTTTTTTCTTAAGCTGCTAGGGAGCTCAGGGCCAAATTGGAAACTTTTTTTTTTTTTTTTTTTTTTTTTTTTTTTTTTTTTACCTTTTAAGTACTCTATTTGTTATCACAGATCTGGGAAAATATATGGTAATTTTCTTTTGGGGACTGTAAGTAAATGTTTTCCAGTTGCATCCATTTTGTTGCAAATGACAGTATTTCATTTTTTTGCCACTGTGTAGTATTCCATTGTGTACATAATTTCTTTCTCCAGTCATCAGTTGATGGACATCTGGATTGACTGCATATCTTAGCTATTGTGAATTGAGCTCTAGTAAGCATGAGGGCACAGATAACTCTTTCATATGCTGATTTCATTTCCTTTGGGTAAATTCACAGGAGTGGGACGGCTGGGTCATATAGTAGGTCTATATTCAGATTTCCGAGGTATCTACATATTGTCTTCCACAGTGACTATACAAGTTTGCATTATCACCAACAGTGGATTAGGGTATCTGGCTATCTAAAAGAAATGTTAATGGATGTGAAAGAAGAAACAGACTCCAACACAGTAATAATGGAGGACCCCAACAACTCACTTTCAGAAAGGGACAGACCAACAAGACAGGAAATTGACAAAGAAACAACAGGTGTATTGACATTATATGCCAAATGGACCTAACTTATATCTACAGAGCTTTTCATCCTACAATTGGAAACTTTATTTTAAGATTTGTTTGTTGATTTGAGAGGTTGAGTTACAGACAGAGAGAGGTCTTCTATCTGCTGCTTCACTCCCCAAATGGCTGCAACAGCAGAAGCTGAGCTGATCTGAAGACAAGAGCTTCTTCCAGGTCTCCCAAGTGGGTGCAGGGTCCTTGGGCCATCTTCTACTGCTTTCCCAGGACATAGCAGAGAGCTGGATCAGAAGTGGAGCAGCCAGAACACGAAAGGGTCCCATATGGAATGCTGGCACTGCAGGCAGCAGCTTTAGCTGCTACATCACAGCTGTGTTAACCACTTGGCTCCACAGAGTCTGCATATTTCCTTCTGCTTTCCCAATTGTAGTGTTTTATTTTGTAATATGTCTTCTCTCTATAAGTTGTCTTGGTTCTATATAGAACAGAGCAGAATGTAAAATAAAGAATTAAACATAATTGAATAAGGTTGCTTTTTAATAACAACACAACTCATTTATAAGAGATATTGGAAATTTTTCTCTAAAGTAACTTTTTTATACAGAATCTTCTATTCTGGCTGACTTTTATTATAAAATTGAAAATGAATCCCTCAACGAAAAAGAAGTCTAGTCTGGAAACGTTATAAAAATCACACTTTAAAATTGCAGCGTATTGGCCGGCGCCGCGGCTCAGTAGGCTAATCCTCTGCCTAGCGGCGCCGGCACACCGGGTTCTAGTCCCGGTCGGGGCGCCGGATTCTGTCCCGGTTGCCCCTCTTCCAGGCCAGCCCTCTGCTATGGCCAGGGAGTGCAGTGGAGGATGGCCCAGGTGCTTGGGCCCTGCACCCCATGGGAGACCAGGAAAAGCACCTGGCTCCTGGCTCCTGCCATCGGATCAGCGTGGTGCACCGGCTGCAGCGCACCCGGCCACGGCGGCCATTGGAGGGTGAACCAACGGCAAAGGAAGACCTTTCTCTCTGTCTCTCTCTCTCACTGTCCACTCTGCCTGTCAAAAAAAAAAAAATTGCAGCGTATTTGCAAATTCCCGTATTTTAAGGGAAATAAGCATGCTCTTATACTGAAAGTAATATGCAAAATAAGTCACAAAATACAAATAAAAAATAATAGCATTTTTTGCCTTGGAGCCATGATTTAAAGCTTCTGGGAAAAAAAACCCTGAATTTTCCTAATGGGAACTGGTGCCCTTTTCCGGAAGCCACGGATGTGATGCTTCTTAGCCCCCTGCAGCGTTGCCACTCCCCACCCACCCCCTGCACATTGCCACATCCCTGTCAGCCCCTGTGGTAATCATCTTTCAGCATCGGTTCTTCAGATCAGTCCCTCTTTTACATTTATTTAAAGAGAAAGCTTACATGATAGAGAGTGTGTGAATTCAAGGGTTTTTTACTTCCCTAATGTACATAGAAATAATATGATAAAGAGTGGTAGGGTAGGCAGCTTAGCAGTGGAGGCACCAAGTTGGATACTCGCATCCAAGCTGGACCGTCTGAATTCCCTGCCCAGCCCTCAGACCCTGGGGGACGGTGCTGATGGCTCGAATGATGGGGTCTCTGGGTCCCCTTTGGCGCAGCTCAGCCTCAGCCATTGCAGTCACTTGAGGAGCAAACCAGCAGATGGGAGATCTCTTTATGTTTTCAAATAAATAAATAAAATTTATATATATATATATATGTAAAAAATGCAAGCACAGCATGGTATATACTCTTAAATACCTCTTTCACCCCCAAGCTGAACATCCAGAATGGGGAAGTGGCCTCTGTCCTGGACGTGATGGCAGAGCCAATGCTCCCAGCCCTTGGCAGTGGGTTACCTGGGCCCAGGTACCCTCGAAAGACATGCACCAGTGAGTTGGCAGAAGGAGAAAGACCCCCTTCTCCCCTGGCCACCATGAGATGGGATTCCTTGCTGAAACATCAAGGAAATCCCATGCAGTAACCCCTGGGAGAAGAGAAGCCGCTTAGGGTGAAGACTCCCGCCCTCCCATGGTCCCTACGATCATGGAGCTCACTTGCAGGTCCTGTGCAGGAAGCTGCAAGGAGAGAGTGACAATCAGTCATCTTGCAGTGGGATTCTAGGACAGGAATGCTCAGCTATGAGCCCCGGTCCTGTGGCACCTGACTCCTGCCAGCCACACAGCTCGGACCTATGGGACCTTATTCCCCCAGCTGCTGAGGCTTGAAGACCACTGTTCTAGAAGAATCCCTGCTGTTGTCCAGTACAGAGGGTGAGCAGAAAGGGGCCTGTATCCTGGTCACAGACGTGCTTGCTGTGACCTCCGGCAAAGGCCTGAGGGCCCCTGGGCTTGTTGGCCAGCCCTGGGTGAGGCTCTGAAACACCTGGACAGCTTTCTGGTTTCCAGTGTGGCTACATCCAAGAGTCGCTCCATGGTGATTCCATTTGTGTGGAGTCCTAGAACAGCCAGAGTGTTCATCTGTGATGGGAACAGTCAGAGGGGTGGTTGCTGAGATGATGGGGTAGGACAGAATGTTCTGGTCCCACGTGCTTACGTCACTGCTCATTTTGAAAGACATCAAAATGGTTTGCTGGCATGGGGGAGGAGGCAGTGATTGGATCAACAGGTGAGTGGCTGACAAAGTGGATCTAATCTACCACTGAAGGTAGGTAGCATCAAAGTGGTGGTTTATGGGTGATCTGTTACAAGATTCTGTGAACTCCGTATGAAGTAGGGACCCTACTCCCTCCTCTAGTAATGGGCTATTTCTTAAGCTTCAGCATCTGCCTTTGGGATCGAGGTGCAGCAGGTTGAGCCGCCACTGGAAACGCCTGCATCTGCATTGGGAGCAACTGGGCTCAAGTAGCAGCTCCTCTGCTTGGGATTCCACTTCCTGTTAATGCACACCCTGGAAGGCAGCAGCTGATGGCTCAAGTACTTGGGTCCCTGCCACCTGCCATGAGTTCCAGGTTCTTGGTTCTGATCTGGCCCTGCCTTGGCTGTTGTTGGCACTTTGGGGGCAGTGTGTTAACCCAGAATGGAAGAACTCTCTCTCTCTCCCTTTCAAATAAAAAAACTTGAAAAGTCTGACTTTGGAAGGAGATACATTTCTTTATTGAGGATTACACACAGGTGTGTCCCTGGGAGAAGGGGTGCAGGAGAGGATTTTGGCCCCGACCGTGGACTCTGTGCCCAGGTCACAGCAATGGTAAGGACTGGGTCATGTTCCTGGCATTGCCGAGCCACAGGTGCACCTGCCCCGCCTCCAACACACTGCCTTGGGGACCACCTCTGGGTAATGTCTACTTGCTGCAGCCACTCCACCACAACCACCAGGGATATAGTCACCCTACTGTTGCCTGAGGCTCCCCAGGATTCAACCCCACAGCCTGAAATGTGTCTGAGTGACCCCTCTCCCCCAGAGTGCCTCTCCTGCCCTGTTGATTCAGTCACCTCAAACGACCACACCTCTTCAGGTCAGACCCTCCCTCCAGATCCCAACGTTCCCCAGTGGTTCCCTTTTCAGACCCCTGAGATAGCACCCCAGCTTCTCACCCCACTTTGCCTGGCATCCTCTTGTGTGTGGGGGCTTTCTCCTCTGGTCCCCCTTCACTCCAGAATTAGGGGTGGGGTCTGGTACCCCTCAGGCTTCTCACAGCTGCTCCTAAGACATCTTCTTGGTCTCTTGCCCAAAGCCTACCCTGTGCTCTGCTGTCTCTTACTGCTGCCAGCAGGTCCTCCTCTTTCCATGCCCTGGGAGCTTTCTCTAGCCTCACTGTGGTTTTACTCCACCTGAGATCTCCACCCACATCAGGGAGCCACACCCACCCCTTCCTGGCCTCTCGGTGCCTGGTGTTCTGTAGTCCAGGATCCATGTGTCATTCAGTCTGCCGCACAGCAAGGAGTAGATGGAGCACAGCCTCACAGAAGACCCATGGTTACTGGGCAGTGCCTGGTCTGCTTGAGTGATGTCCTGGAATTTCCAGCCTCTTGCGTATAACTGCATTTTTTTTAACTTTTATTTAATGAATATAAATTTCCAAAGTACAGCTTATGGATTACAATGGCTTCCCCCCCATAATGTCCCTCCTACCCGCAACCTTCCCCTTTCTCACTCCCTCTCCCCTTCCATTAACATCAAGATTCATTTTCGATTTTCTTTATATACAGAAGATCAGTTTAGCATACATTAAGTAAAGATTCCAACAGTTTGCTCCCACACAGAAACATAAAGTGAAAAATACTGTTTGAGTACTAGTTATAGCATTAGATCTCAATGTACAGCACACTAATGACAAAGATCCCACATGAGGAGTAAGTGCACAGTGACTCCTGTTGTTAACTTAACAAATTGACACTCTCTGTTTATGGCCTCAGTAGTCACACTAGGCTCTTGTCATGAGCTGCCAAGGCTATGGAAGCCCCCTGAGTTCACTGACTCTGATCATTTTTAGACAAGGCCATGGTCAAAGTGGAAGTTCTCTCCTCCCTTCAGAGAAAGGTACCTCCTTTGATGACCCGTTCTTTCCACTGGGATCTCACTTGCTGGGATTTTTCATTTAGGTTTTTTTTTTTCCCCAGAGTGTCTTGGCTTTCCATGCCTGAAATACTCTCATGGGCTTTTCAGCCGGATCCGCATGCCTTAAGGGCTGATACTGAGGCCAGAGTGCTGTTTAGGACATCTGCCATTCTATGAGTCTGCTGTGTATCTCACTTCCCACGTTGGATTGTTCTCTCCCTTTTTTATTCTATCAGCTAGTATTTGCAGACACTAGTCTTGTTTATGTGCTCCCTTTGGCTCTTAGTCCTATCATTATGATCAATTGTGAACAGAAATTGATCATTGGGACTAGTGAGATGGCATTGGTACATGCCACTTTGATGGGATTGAATTGGAATCCCCTGGTATGTTTCTAACTCTACCGTTTGAGGTAAGTCAGCTTGAGCATATCCGGAATTGCACATCTCTTCCCTCTCTTATTCCCACTCTTATATTTAATAGCGATCACTTTTCAGTTAAGTTTCAGCACTTAAGAATAATTGTGTATTGATTACAGTATTCAACCAAAAGTATTAAGTAGAACAAACAAACAAACAAATACTAAGAGGGATAACATATTATGTTGCTCATCAACAGTCAGGGTGAGGGCTGACCAAGTCACCGTTTCTCATAGTGTTCATTTCACTTTAGCAGGTTTCCTTTTTGTTGCTCAGTTAGTTGTCACCGATCAGGGAGAACACATGGTATTTGTCCCTTTGGGATTGGCTTATTTCACTCAGCATAATGTTTTCCAAATTCCTAACAGGGATCACTTTTCAGTTAAAATTTAAACACCTAAGAATAATTGTGTGTTAATTACAGAGTTCAACCAATGGTACTATAACAAAAAAATACTAAAATGGATAAAGTATTATATTGTACATCAACCGTCAGGAGAAGAGCTGATCAAGTCACTGTTTCTCATAGTGTCCATTTCACTTCAACAAGTTTCCCCTTTGGTGCTCAGTTAGTTGCCGCCAATCAGGGAGAACATGATATTTGTCCCGTTGGGACTGGCTAAATTCACTCAGCATGATGTTTTCGAAATTCCTCCATCTTCTTGCAAATGTCCGGGTTTCATTGTTTTTGAATTCTATAGAGTACATGTCCCATAATTTCTTTATCCAATCTACTGTTGATGGGCATTTGGGTTGGTTCCAGGTCTTAGCTATTGTGAATTGAGCTGCAATAAACATTAATGTGCAGACAGCTTGTTTGTTTGCCAATTTAATTTCCTTTGGGTAAATTCCAAGGAGTGGGATGGCTGGGTTGAATGGTAGGGTTATATTCAGGTTTCTGAGGAATATCCAGACTGACTTCCATAGTGGCTTAACCAATTTGCATTCCCACCAACAGTGGGTTAGTGTCCCTTTTCCCCCACATCCTCGCCAGCATCTATTGTTGGTAGATTTCTGAATGTGAGCCATTCTAACTGGGGTGAGGTGAAACCTCATTGTGGTTTTGATTTGCATTTCCCTGATTGCTAGTGATCTTGAACATTTTTTCATGTGTCTGTTGGCCATTTGGATTTCCTCTTTTGAAAAATGTCTATTGAGGTCCTTGGCCCATCTCTTAAGTGGGTTGTTTGTTTTGATGTTATGGAGTTTCTTGATTTCTTTGTAGATTCTGGTTATCAAACCTTTATCAGTTGCATAGTTTTCACATATATTTTCCCATTCTGTTGGTTGCCTCTTCACTTTATTGACTGTTTGTTTTGCAGTACAGAAACTTCTCAATTTGATGCAATCCCAAATGTTAATTTTGGCTTTGACTGCCTGTGCTTTCGGGGTGTTTTCCAAGAAGTCATTGCCGGTACCTATAACTTGCAGGGTTTTTCCAATGCTCTCTAGTAATTTGATGGTGTCAGGTCGTAGATTTAAGTCTTTAATCCATGTTGAGTGAATTTTTGTGTAAGGTGAAAGGTAGAGGTCTTGCTTCATGATTCTGCATGTGGAAGTCCAGTTTTCCCAGCACCATTTCTTGAATAGACTGTCCTTACTCCAGGGATTGGTTTTGGATCCTTGATCAAATAAGAGTTGACTGTAGATGTTTGGATTGATTTCTGGTGTTTCAATTCTGTTCCATTGGTCTATCCACCTGTTTCTGTACCAGTACCATGCTGTTTTGATAACAACTGCCCTGTAGTATGTATTATGTATTATGTAGTATGTAGTATGTAGTATTTCTTCTATGACCCATTGTTCATTCAGGAGCATATTGTTCAATCTCCATGTGTTTTCGTATGCTCTAGGGATTCCTGAGTTGCTAATTTCCAGCTTCATTCCTTTATGGTCTGAGAAGCTGCATGGTATGATTCTAATTCTTTTGAATTTGCTGAGACTTGTTTTATGGCCTAGTATGTAGTCAGTCCTAGAGAAGGTTCCATGTACTGCTGAGAAGAATGTAAATGCTTTCTGTGTAGGATGAAAAGTTCTGTATATATCTATTAGATCCATTTGGGCTATAGTGTCGTTTACATCTGCTGTCTGCTTGTTGATCTTCTGTCCTGTTGATCTGTCTATTTCTGAGAGTGGAGTATTGAAGTCCCCCAGTACTATTGTATTGGGTTTAAGTCTCCCTTTAAGTCCCATAACAAATCTTTTAAATAAACCGGTGCCCTGTAATTAGGTGTATATACATTGATAATCATTATATAGTGTCCCTCTTTGTCTCTCCTAACAGTTTTTGTGTAAAGTTTATGTTGTCCAATAATAAGATGGCTACGCCCGCTCTTTTTTCATTTCTGTTGGCATGGTATATCTTTTTCCAGCCTTTCACTTTCAGTCTGTATGGATCTTCGTTGGAAAGATGAGTTTCTTGTAAGCAGCAAATAGATGGGTTTTGTTCCGTAACCCAGTCAGCCAATCAGTGTCTTTTAACTGGACAGTTCAGGCCATTCACGTTCAATGTGACTAATGAAAAGTGGTAACTTTGCCCTGCCATTTGCCAAAGATAAGTTCTAATATATGCTTTGAATTCCCTGTGATCTTTTGCTGTGAGGTTTCCTTCCTTTACCTTTTTCATATTGATGACCATATTTCTGTGTTTCTGTGTGCAACACATCTTTAAGCATCTTTTGCAGGGCTGGAGGAGTGGCGACAAATTCTTTCAATTTCTGTTTGCTGTGAAAAGTCTTTATTTCACCTTCATTCACAAATGAGAGCTTTGCAGGATATAATATTGTGGGCTGGCAGTTTTTCTGTCTTAGTACCTGGCCTATATCTCACCATTCCCTCCTTGCTTGTAGGGTTTCTGATGAGAAGTCAGCTGTGAGTCTGATTGGAGATCCTCTGAGAGTAATCTGACGTTTCTCTCTTGCACATTTTAGGATCTTTTCTTTATGTTTCACTGTGGAGAGTTTAATTACAACGTGTCGTGGTGAGGATCTCTTTTGGTCGTGCTTATTAGGGATTCTATGAGCTTCCTGTACTAGGATTTCTCTGTCCTTCTCCAAACCTGGGAAGTTCTCTGCTAATATCTCACTAAAAAGGCCTTCTAATCCTTTTTCCCTCTCCATGCCTTCAGGAACTCCTAGAACCCGAATGTTGGGTTTTTTAATAGTATCCTGAAGATTCCTGACAATATGTTTTAGATTTCTAATTTCCTCTTCTTTTCTTTGGTCTGACTGTATCCTTTCTTGTTCTCTGTCTTCTATGTCTGATATTCTCTCTTCTGCTTCACCCATTCTGTTTTTAAGGCTCTCTAATGTGTTTGTCATTTGATCTATTGAATTCTTCACTTCATTGTGATTTCTCATCACTATCACAGTTTCCTGTTGTACTAGTTGTTTAATTTCATTGTGATTCCTCCTTAATATTTCATTTTCGTGAGAGAGATTTTCTATCTTGTCCATTAAGGATTTCTGTAGTTCAAGAATTTGTTTTTGAGAACTTCTTAATGTTCTTATCAATTTTTTGAGATCTGCTTCTTGCATTTCTTCTATCTCATCATCTTCATAATCTTGAATTGGGGTGTCTTTTTCATTTGAGGGCGTCATAGTGACTTCCTTGTTTTTATTACCTCGGTTTTTGCGTTTGTTATTTGGCATATTGGAGATATTTGCTTTCTTCACTGTGGTGCTTTTTCTTGTTATACTATGACTCTAGATTAAGTGGACTGTCTGTTTTTGATGGAGCTAGGCGTGGGATCTCTCTCTCTTCCTTCTTTTCTTTTTTTGATTCAAAAGGGAAGTAATTCCGCACAGCTGAACGAGGTTGGAGGTAGTTAGCAGGCAAATGATATACCCACAGGATCCAGAGATCGGAAGCTCTTTCCCAAGGACCACACAGGGAATCTGTTCTGCCCTCAGAGTGGGCTCAAATTCTCCTTCAGTCTCCCACTGGGTTGCCAAGTTACGGAATTGTAGTGTCTCTGGAGAGTACTCATGTGAATTCCATGAGTTCTCTCCCCCACTGTCTCTTTTTTCACAGTCTCAGTTCAGTAGCACCACAAATTCACTAGGTCCTAATCTCCTGTTAATTCACCCCGCCCAGAGTCAGGTTTTTCTGCCAGGCTCAGGGCTGGTGCAGACCTGAGGTGGCCCTGCTTATGACGTATTTCCAAGATGGTGCCTGCTCTTTGTCTTGCTCGCCTTTGAGAGGTGAGTGGAGAGAGAGAAACCCGTGTCTGTATCGGTCACTTTTTTTTTCTCTCTCTCTCTCTCTCTTCTAGTTAGCCTGGTGAACTTTTCCCCCCAGGGTCGTTCCCTCTAGTCTCCTCTTTCCGCTTGCCTGCCGGTGTCTCAGGCTATTGCGGTTCGGCTCACCTCGCGTTCTAGCGCTGGTGTGTTGATTCTGCCGCTGGTGTCCCGAACTGTGGGCTCCCACGCTCTCCACGCAGGTCCACTGTGAATCACTAGTTCCGGCAGAGTTTCTTCTGCTGTTTCTTCCCCTACTCTTCCTTGAACCTGCAGTATCTCCACTTTTATTAAACTGTTTCTCCCCGGACTATGAGTGTGCTCCCTTCCTATTCCGGCATCTTGCTTCATAACTGCATCTTGAAGTTCTCTTAGTCACACTCCCGCCCACCGTTCCTCCCTGGTCCGAGCACTCCCTGCCCTCTGGACAGGGGAGGAAGGGTGCTGCCTGTGTCCTGGGAGGAGACACAAAAGCAACTCATCCAGGGCAACATGTTTCCAAGGCACCGCCCCATCCAGGGCTTTGTTCATGAGCCAGGCAGTTGCAGGTGTCCCGTGTCCCTCCCCAGGGGCCTGGGTCATGGTCAAGGCCTGAACCCACAACCAGAGCACGGATGTCAAAGTACATGCTTAAATCTGCGTGTTCACAGTTAACCCGTCAGATTGGCTCTGTGGGGAAGTGGGGGGCAATTGGGGATCAGACAGCAGACAGAAGACGGCCTTGCCTGGACAGCACTGCTGTGGGCTGTGAGCCCAGGCAGCAGAAGTAGGAAGCCCTGGGCATCTCAGCTGAGGCCCCAGCATCCCGACCTGGAACTCTGGGCCCACTGCTCCCCCTGCCGAGGACCCCTGTGGGTGCCGCTTACATATACTTTCTCCCCAGGGACTCATGGTTCCCTTGGAAACAAGTGCATTCTGGGAAACTGTGTTGGGACCACTCCTGAGGTTTCAATGACGACAAAGAAAAAAGAAAAGAAGGCTCCAGGGGCGTTGTGGTGTATCGAGTAAAGCCACTGCCTGCAATGCTGGCATTCCATATGGACTCAAGTTCGAATCCCAGCTGTTCCTCTTCCGATCCAGCTCCCTGCTGATGTTCCTGGGAAAGCTGTGGAAGATGACCTATGTGCTGGGCCCCTGCATCCACGTGGGAGACCTCTCTCTGCTTTCTCCTGCCTTCCTCTCCTGCCCTCCCACAAGGTCCCACTTCTCACAGGAGTCATGGCAGCACCTGGGTGTCTGGGGGGTGAGCTGATTTGCAGAGATGGATGGAACAGTTCAGAATCCATAAAATTCCTGCTCACTGGGAGTCTCCATTTCCCAGAAGCCCCCTCCCCCTACATCTCTGTGGGTCCACAGGCTGGTTGTGTCAGCACAGTTTCTGGTCGAGACTGCTCTTCTCAATCTCCCATCCAGAGGTGGGATCTAGGGATGGGCACTTGGTGCAGTGGTGAAGTCACTGCTCAGGCTGCCAGTGTTTGAGTCCCGGCTCCTGTGCTTTGGACCCTGCTTCCTGCTGATGCATACCTGTGAGGAATCTGATGATGACTCAGGTGCTGGAGTCCCTGCGACACATGTGGGACACTGTGCCTCCCAAGTGGCATCCCAGCGGCTGCACCAGATGCCTGCCCCGAGAGGAAGGTAACTTTGAAGGAGATGCGAGGAAAATCCGAATCCTAACTCCAGTCAGGGCTCTGTGTCCTGTGCTGCTGACCTCTTGGGCAGGGTGCTAATTAGGAAGTATGGACAAAAATTCCATTCAAAAGGAAAATGAGGTGGGACAGATTCTCCCAGGGTGTGTTTCTAGGCACCCAGCACACAGAATTGTTTGTCCAGAAGCTTCTCCTATTATCTAATGAGCTACATTGGGTGCCCTGAGAGACAGGGGCCTACGGGAGGCTGGAGAGCTCACCTTCCAGGTTACCTAGCAACCTCCAGGAAGCACCACACCCAAAGACCTCAAAAAGAACCCTTCCTTTGGCCCTCAGCATTCCAGGGGCTTTGAGAAGTGTGGAGAAAAGGGAGGTTGCCAAAGAAACCAGAGTTCTTTTTAACTTGAAGATAAAAAAATCACCACTGAGTAGGAATCAGAAAAGCCATTACTGACCACGAGGCCCCAGCCGGAGGAAGGCAGGGGTCGGGGGAGGGGGCCCCAGGCACTCATCCTCTCAGGAGCACAGTTTCCTTCCAGTTTTATTTTCTTGTCTCAGATTTCCTTTTCTCACTCATTTTCCACTGGCCTGCTTCTCGTTTGCTCCCGGGGGGCCCCGCTCTTGTTCTGGCTTGATTATAGTGCACAATCATCATTCCCTTTCCTCTTTAGCAAGTGTATTTCTTGATCACCCCACTTCATTTCTGTTCCCCAGGGCTGTTTGCCAATGTGGCAAGATGTTAATGTTCCACACAACATGCCAGAAAATGCTAGAAAACCAGGAAAGAGCCCCCCCTCCTGCCCCGGGCGGAGCAGCCCAGGACAGGTGGGCTTCAGAAGGTGGCTGCAGTCCACGTGAGTGCTCCAGTACTGATGGCAGCTCAGGCCATGGGAAGAAGAATCTCCCACCAGCAGGGGTCAGAGGGCACCAAGGGTGCCAGCAGGCAGGAGCCACTGCTTCACACTGAACTCTCTCTTCTGGGAGCTGAGGCCCAGGTGGAGTGAGGGGTGGGCAAACACAGTTGCAGGGTGGGACAAGAGTGAGGGCCATCGGAACAGAGGGAGAGGTGGCCCATTCCAGGGCATTCAGAGTTCTTCCAGAATTTTCCTCGGTGCTTCTGTGGCTACTTGGATGCTCTGTTCTCCCTCATTCGTCCCCAGCCAGGCCTTGCCAAGAAGTGGTGGGGTGGCCCAGTTGGGAGGGGCATAGATGTGGGAGAGACTTCTCAGGATCCTTTTCCCTCCAGCCTGATGGAGGGACAGGCTAGAGCTCGCGCTTCCAGGAAAACCCACACAGTTGGCCGAAACATGTTGTCATACTTCTGTGGGTCAAGCAGAGCATACCAGCCCGCTGCCCATCGACCCCGGGTGCCCACTGCCCACTGACTCTGAGGCCTGCTGCTTGGGTTTGCAGCCTGGCTGTACCACTTCCGATCTGGGTGACTCCAGGCAGGTTACTTAAAGTCTTTGTGTCTCAGACTCCTCTGCAAAGTGAAAACACAAATTCCTGAAGATTAAATAAGAGGAGAACGTAAAGTATTCAGCAGGGAACTTGGTGCATGGCAGATACAATCTGTGCGTTTATGCCACAAAAGTAAGCTGCTCTGGGCAGGAGCTCAGCCTGGTGGTTAAGGAACCAGCATCACACACTGGAGTCCCTGGGTTCAAGTCCTGGCTCTGGCTCCTTCCTCCAGCTTCCTGCTAATGTGGATCCTGGGAGGCAGCTGTGATGGCTCAGCTGACTGGGTCTCAGCCACCCATGAGGGAGTCCTGGATTGAGTTCCTGGCTTGGACACGCTCAGCCCCAGCCATTGCAGGCATCTGGGGGATGACCCAGCAGCAGATGGGAACTTCTCTGTCTCTTTGCCTCTAAAATAAGTAAGAGTTTTTACGAAGGTGTTCTAAGACTATGGAAAACAAGGCAGTTGACCCCGCCCCCACCCCCCAGAGCCTTCTATGTGGGAGACACAATAGGTCAACAAAGAAATGACAGACACCAGGAAGGGTCTCTCTGAGGGGGAGACTTTGGCACAGGGACCTGTGTGACGGAGAGTCCGATAGCAGCAGGAACAGTGGGCAAAGGGCAGGGTGTGGAGGACAGGAAAGGTGGGCATGGCTGGAGCATGGCTTGGGGGTGGGTAGAAGTTGGAGGGGAGCAGGGTGGAGAGCTGGAGAGAAGCAGCCCAGGGCTTGGGGCTGGTGGGGCCAGGATAGAGGGAGATTCTGGTCTGATGAGGAGTGGAAGATTGTGATCATCTCTCAGCTCAGTGACAAATGACATGGTAGCTCCCACAACAGAAATGTATTGTGCCCCTAGGTCTTTTTTTTCTTTTTATTTCTTTATTTGTATGGCACAGTGGCAGAGAGAGAGAGAGAGAGAGAGAGAGAGAGAGAGAGAGAGGTGGCAAGGGAGAGAAAGAGAAAGAGAGATAATTTTCTTCTACTGATTCACTCCCCAAGTGGCTACATTTAGTTCTAGGCCAGGCTGAGGCCAGGAGCTCCATCCAAGTCCCCCACGTGGATATAGAGGCCCAAGCACTTGGGCTGTCTTCTGCTGCCTTCCCAGGCGCATTAGCAAGGAGCTGGATGGGAGGTGGAGCAGCCAGGTCTTGAACCAGCGCTCTGATATGGGCTGTGGGCATTGAAAGCAGTGGCTCCCCTGTCTGTGCCACAGCACCAGCCCCAGGTCCCTGTTTCAGAGGCCAGAAGTGGGATGTCATGGAACGGGCAGCGCCATGGTCCCTCTGAAGGTTCTGAGGGAGAACGTGGTCCTGGCTGCTCCCAACTTCTGGGGCTCCAAACAACCCTTGGCTGTGGCCATGTCGCTCGGATCCCTGCCTCTGTGTGCACATGGCTTCCTCTCTGTGTCTGGCTCCTAGCCCCTTCTTGCAGGGACATGGTCAATGCACCTGACCTAGAAGTCTAGCATAGTCTCATCTCGAGATCCTTGGCCCATGATATCTGCATCCTCAAAGGCTGGCGGTTAGCACGTGGATGTATATTCTGGTGGGCACAATTGAACCCACCATGGGGGAGCTGGCAGTTTGAGCAGAGGACTGGTACAGTCTGGTTTAGCATTTACCAGGTCCTGCTGTCTGTGGATGGACACCAGTTGGAAGTGGGGAGGGGAGTTGCAGCAGGAAGCTGGGCTGTCATGGACACTCCTGGCTAAGTCTGGGCATCCTCCTGTTGAACACAATTTCTCAGGTCACCAACCTGACTGTGATGGGCCAAGACAGCAGCAAGAGCCCCCTGAAATCCAGTGTGAACACAGACAACCATAGCCCTCATACAAACCACGGCATCCTGGCTGGCCCAAGTGCCTACTCCTTTGAATTTCTTTTTTTTCCTTTTTTTTTAAGATTCATTTATTTATTTGAAAGACATTTACAGTGAGAGAGAGAGAGAGAGAGAGAGAGAGAGAGAGAGAGAGATATTTTCCATCTGCTGGTCCATTCCACAAATGGCTGTAATGGCTGAGATTGGGCCGGGCCAGGCCAAAGCCACCAGGAGTCTGGAGCTCCATCTGGGTCTCACATATGGGCTGCAGGGCCTGAGCATCCTCCAATGCCTTCCCAGGTGCACTAGGAGGGAGCTGGATCAAAAGTGGAGCAGCCTGGGCTCAAAGCAGCGCCCAGACAGGATGCTGGAATTGCAGACAGCAGCTTAACCTTTTGTGCCTAGATGCTAGCCCCTGAATTTCCCTTCTTAAAAAAATCCCAGATTTTGCTTTGTTGCATACTTCTCGCCTTCCAGATGGGAATTATTTCTGTGTACAGTTGTAGAATTGCCCGATTCCTGACAGCACCTGGTCCCAAGCCACGTCTTGCTGCCTTAAGCCTCCCCAAGGCTCACAACAGAGCCTGAATCCCAAGTCCTTGCAAAGAGGACCCAGGGCTCCCCATAGTCCGAGTTCTCCCAGCTTTGTTCAACCCCAAGGGAGCTCTCACTGGTCTTGGCAGAAGACAGAACTGGCTCTGCAAGTGTGGGGCCCTGCAGCCCAGAGGATCCCCACCCCGTGCCCCACAATGTAGACAGGCCCATGCTCAGTTCCAAGCTCTGTTGCTGCTGTATTGAACTCCTTCACACTTTCCTCATGTTCATTTTCTCTGGGCTCCCAGACCTCACAGGTCCTTCTGCTGGAGGGCGCTGACCAGGGCTCATGCCAGGGTCGCTGTGGGAGAGGAAGGACGGAGCAGGTGCATCAGGGTTCTTCAGCTGGGCTCTGCAGGACCCGTGGGTGTTTTGGATGTGGGTGGGATCAGGCAGGAGAGGGATTTGGGAGTTCAAAATGGGGGACTGGGCACTTCATCAAGACAGGAAACACTGTGTGGACAAGCAAAGCAGATTTAGGAACAGCTGGGTGGGAGTCAAGGATTCCAGCTTGGTAAAAATAGGCTTTCCATAAAACACTATGAAAGAGGGATTGGACACTAGCGTTTTAAATATCAGTGGTGAGGCCAGTGCTGTGGTGTAGGACGTTTAGCCACTGCCTACCATGCCGGCATCCCATATGGGCGCCGGTTCGAGTACGGCTGCTCCACTTCCAATCCAGCTCTCTGCTATGGCCTGGGAAAGCAGTGGAAGATGGCCCAAGTCCTTGGGCCCCTGTATGCACGTGGGAGACCTGGAAGCAGCTCCTGGATCCTGGCTTCAGATTGGCCCAGCTCCTACCGTTGCAGCCATTTGGGGAGTAAACAAGCAGATGGAAGATCTCTCTTTCTCTTTCTCTTTCTCTCTCTCTCTCTCTCTCTCTCTCTCTCTCTCTCTCTCTCTCTGCCTCTGCCTCTCTGTAACTATGCCTTTCAATTATATAAATAAATATTTTTTTAAAAAAATCAGTGGCCTGGGGCTGGGGTTGCAGCACAGTTGGTTAAGCCACTGCTTGGGACACTGGCATTGCATATGACCACCAGTTCACAAGTCCCAGCTGCTCGGCTTCTGATCAAGCTCCCTGCTAGCACAATTGGAAAAGCAGTGGAAGATGACCCAAGTGCCTGGGCCCCAGCACCCAAGAGGGAGACCTGAATGAAGTTCCAGCTCCTGGCTTCAGCCCTACTCAGCCCTGGCTATTGGGACCATATGGAGAGTGAACCAGTAAACAGACATGCTCTCTCTCTCTCTCTCTCTCTCTCTCTCTCTCTCTGTCAGTGGCCCAATATCGTGCTGTCATTTGCCAGACATCAGCATGGAAGGAACTTAGGAGGTCTCTGTCACTTCTCACCGCTGCATGTTATCATCATCTCAAAATGAAAACTTCTAATAAAGATGGTTACCCAGAAAATCAGGATGTGAAACGGGTGACAGGCTTCTTGGACGGGTGGCTCTGCTCCCCCTTCTTCAGCTCTTGAATCTGCCATGGGCTCCAGCTTAACTCACCCAGGCAGCTGGTGAAGGGGTGCAGCTCACGTCTGCAGCTTTATTCATGGAATTCCTAGCACATCTGGAGGAGAATGTGCAGCCCACCCCTGGAGGAAGCGGTGAAATGAATCGTTAAAGCACAAAACATCCCTTGAATTTTAGTAGACATAGATGAGCACGGATGTGATGGGGAGACCTGGGTGGGTTGTGGCTTTAGGAAGGGACCTGGAAGAGCTCACCTGCTTCTTCATCTGCTCAGCCATCCGACACTTACCTGGCCCCAGGTGATGCAGCCTGAATGACAGCCGCAGGTTTCTGTTCTTGTGGAGCTGCCTCCCAACGACACTGCGGCAGGTGCAAGGTGTGTCTGAAATGCACCTTTGTGGGGGGACACCTTTGGGGGACGGGTTTCCTCTGAGCACCACTGTCTTACAAATGCTATTCCTGCCACGGTTGGAAGCACTTATTAACATTTAAGTCTTCTTTCTCACAATGTCCTCGTTTGCACGTCAAGGTGTAACATTTCTTGGGGGAGAACAGATACAGTTGGGCAAGCTAGCTTTTCATGATGTGGACCCCAGCTGGGCAGCCATGGGTCCAGCTTCTGCCCAGAATCCTTGGTCCAGGGTGGAGGGGCAGGGGTGGCAAGAGGACACACAGCCCCTAGTTCTCATTGCTACTGGGGGGCTGGGTCACTGGACATGGAGTGACTGGGCTCTTTCCCACGGTGCCACCACAGTTGTGGAGGGGGTGAGCGAGGGTGGGAAGAGTGGCCTGTGTCAGCCTTGAGGTTGGGGCTGGTGTCTGAAGTGAGGGTGGTCTTGCTGGAGACTGAGCCCTTAGATCTACCTCTGGATAGTAGGCGCCAGGATTGCATGGCCATAGTCGTGCAGCCACAAGAAAACCACTCCTCATTTCATTGTTAAGCCCAGAGATCTCTCTTGAGTGAGTCCTGGTGGGGGGCACAACCCATGCTGCCTAACCATCAAAGGTCCTGCTGCTCCAGGAATCATGAAGCCCAGAAAGCCACTGGGCTCACAGGGAGGACATCATGAAAAACACCCCGAGAACGGAATGACTATTTTGGGGAGGATGCACAGATTTGGAGGATCAGATTTTCACACAGATTCATTAAACCAAGGTAGTTGAGATGCCTCGTGAAGGGCCTGAAAGTCATTTTTAGCATTACCTTAAGATGTGCCCCATTTTTTTACAAAAAGATTTATTTATTTGAAAGGCAGATTGACAGAGAGAGGGAGAGATAGAGAGATCTTTCATTCCTTGGTTCACTTCCCGAATGGCTGCAACAGCCAGGGCTGGGCCAGGCTGAAGCCAGGAGCCTGGAAACCCCTGCTTCCCACGTGAGTGTAGGGGCCCAAGCACTTGGGCCATCCTCCACTGCTTTTCCAGATTGTTAGCAGGAAGCTGGATCAGAAGTGCAGCAGCTGGGACTCCAACTGCTGCACGTAGGGGATGCTGGGGACAAAGGCAGGTTAACCCACTGTGCCACAAGACCAGCTCCAGGAGGTGCCCCATTTCTCAAGAACTTGGAGATGGAGCAGCTGGACTCAAACCTATGCTCATATGGGATTGAGAGACTCCATTTCAGTTAGAAACCCAAGAAAGGTTCTGGTAACCTAGGGGCAGAGAGAAAGGGCTTTTAGAACAAGGAGAGGGAGAGTGAGCATGAGAAGTACAGCATTCTGTGGAGAGAAGCAAGACCTAGCAGGTCCTGGTGGCGGGAAATCAATCAGGGTGCCAGTCTGGGTGCTCAACGTTTTCTAAGTCTGCTGACACAGGCCAGCAGTGAACAGGTCCCTCTGGAGTCTCTCGGGGTCCGTGTTGTTCAGATCTGGAACACACTTTCATCTGGCAGCTTCCTGTTCTGACCTGACATCTGCGTGCCCACCGGCCTACCCCAGCCAGCCATCCTCCCTGGCTCAGAAGGGGCTTTGGCTCTCCCCAGCCACTCTGCCGAAGTTTCTGGCTTTCCTGCAGTCCCCTTTAAGGAAGAAAGGATGGGGACACAGGCACTCTGGGAGGAATGGCCCTGTGTGGGCATGGGCGCCTGCCAAGGATAGGCCACAGAAGGGACCAGCCCCTGTGGCACCTTGATCTGGATCCTGAGCTTCCAAAAGGGTTTCCGGTTTCTGGGGCTGAACAGAGAAGATCTGGCTGGTCCAGTGTCATCTGTTCACCTGGTCCCTGGGTGGTGAGGGCTCTGGTCTCCTGGCAGCATCAATCCTTGTCCACCGCCCCTAACAGGAAAGCAGTGATCACTTGCTGGCCATAATGGGGATGGGGGAGGAGGGAGGGGCTGGGTGCTCCCCAGGAGAGGCAGTTGTTACTCTACAGAACATGGTGGGCACAAAGGAGCTAAGCTTCCTCCTGGGGTGGAGGTGGCATGGGTGGGCTTCCCTTGGGGGCCAGCAAGGGTCAGCCAGTACAGAGCCATGTTGATGGCTGAGGGTCAGGGCAGCGCTGCACTGTGGGGGTCTGGCTGGGCATGTGGAGGATATTAGCCATGGCCATGCCTCTCCCAGAAGGCCCCAGTGCAGAGCCTCTGAGCTGTGGGTCAGGGTGCAGGATGAGTGGGGAGTGGAGCTAAGTGTGGATAGTGGGCAGCCCGGCTTTTGTAGTCCAAGTCGGGAGCACACAGGGCATCTGGTTTTGCTGCCAGACGTCCTAAGTCCTGTCCCACACACTCATCCAGCTGCTCTGGGAGAGTCATGGAGGGCAGCGGGGTCACCTCCCACCACATGCCCCCCGAGAGCACTAGGCCCTCCCTCCTTTCCCAGCATGCCTTGCAGCCTGAGCATGCAGCCCAAGCCTGGCCGGTCAGATACAGCTGCTCTGGATGGAGCTCCTGCTGGAGGCTGCATCGCCTTAACCGGGGGCCCTCTCCTCCCCAGGCACGGCTGCATGAGCTCCCTGAAGTCCTTCTCCATAATGGCTCCTCTGAGCACAGTGAGCAGTGTCCATCTCTGCTGCCTGCAACTCAGAGGGTGGCTCTCAGAGAGGGTGTGGAGCAAGGTCTGCCCAGTTGGGATACAGACAGGGCCTGGGTCAGGGTGTGGGGGCCACCCATGAGAGCAGACCTAGCCCCAGCCCCAGCACACCCAGCATCCCTGACTACTTGCCCTGTGTGTGCCTGTAGGTTGTGGCCTCATCTCTGTCATGTGCAAGGGGGCTGGCATTGACCATCTGTGGGGCCCCTTCTCACCTTGGCCTCTGCATTTCTGGGTTTGGGCCCAAGAGCTCTGGGCTGTCTGTGCTACCTGCCCATGTCCAGGAGCTTGCCTAGAGGCTGCAGACTAAAGCAGCAAGATTCAGCCTGTTTCTGTAGTTTGCAAAAAAAGAGACAGTATCTCGATTTTGTGGGGGAGGTACAAAGATTTGTGATTCAACTCTGAAAGCGATTTTCAGTTTTTTTTTTTCTTAAGCTCAAAAATGTCCCTGGAAAGGAACATGCAGACATGTGTTATTCAAAGAGGAGAGTCTCTCCCTTCAATGAAATGAAGGAGAAACATGACTTCACCAGCCAAGTGGATGTTCCCAGAGCAGTGGCTGCCTTGCGGAGGGCCAGAGGAGCCATGGGTGTTCTCACCACCTGTGGCATGCTGATGATGCACATGCTGAAGGCTCCAGGTTCCTTCTCCAGTCCATCATGTCGGACTGCCTCCCAGAGATTTGGGGCTCCCTGTCTTTGAAAGGAGCCTCCCCTAGCACCATGGCTCAGCACCTACTAAAATGAAGACTCGGGGAACCAGCAGGAGAATGTGTGAGGCTTGCAGCTCAAGCAGTTTACAGCATTCTCTTTGGGAAAAAGAAGACATAAATACATCATAAACTTAGGTTTTGTATGAGTCAGCTTTGTTGTGTGTATGGGGTAGGGGGCAGGAGAGAGCTTACGTCTGCTGGGTTCTTGCCCCAAGAAGCCTTCAAGTACCAGAACCAGGAGCTGGGGACTCAGTCCAGGTCTCCAACATGAGTGGCAGGAGCCCAGTTGGCACAGCCATCTCTGCTGCCTCCTGGAGTGTGCATTAGCAGGAAGCTGGAGTTGGGAGCCAGTGCTGGGGATCTAAACCCAGGAGCTCTGATACGGGAGGGAGGCATCAAAGCTTTGAGGCTGAGCACCTGCTCAAAATTAGTGAGCTTGTACTGCTGGAAGAAGAGGGGTCTATTTAGCTCATGGTTTGGGAGTTTTAAGGACAGGATGGCTGCATCGTCTCAGTTCTGGCAAGGGCCCCGCAGCAGGTGGTGATGGCGCTGGCAATGGTTTGAGGATGCATCGAGGCCGGTATTTGCATCTTGAACCAGGAGGGTGGGAGTGGTATGGGGAAGAGTAGGGGCCAAGTTCACCTCTTTCAAAGCAGTCATTATGTCAGGGCATTTGGGGAATGTCTGGCCTCAAATGTGAAACCACTGGGTCTGCCAATGCACCAGCAGGCAGGACTTGAACTTCAATACAGCTACAGCAGGCTATTTTTTTTAAAGATTATGCATTATTTATTTGAAAGACAAAGTTAACACAGAGAGAGAAAGATCTTCCATCCACTGGTTCACTCTCCAAAAGGGCTCAACAGCCTGAGCTCGGCCTATCCAAGCCAGGAGCCAGGAGCTTCTTCCAGGTCTCACACATGGGTGCAGGGGCCCATGCACTTGGACCATCATCTGCTGCTTTCCCAGGCCATTAGCAGGGAGCTGGTTCATAAGTGGAGCAGCCAGGACACAATTGGCACCCATAAAGGTTGCCGGCCATGCAGGTGGAGGCTTAACCTATTATGTTGCAATACTGGCTCCAGGCTGGCTAATTTTTAAGTTGATAATTTTGTATAGCCTGTAAATGATAAAAAAAAATCAAAGTGGCCCTTGGCAGAAAAGATTCCCCGCCCCTGTGAGCAGAGCTGTTCAAGGGGTTGGGGCACACTCCCAGTAACCTAAGGCTTCCCCACAGGCCTGGCCTCTGGGAGCTCCCAGTCCCTCCCAATAGCCCCACCCTGAGGATCATGCCTCCAACTGCAATGGGCCCTGTGACATGGCATTCGATCCACAGCAGGTAGGAGAATGAACGTTGATTCAGAAGGAGGAAAGATTAAAAAATAAATAAATAAATAAAAGAGGGAAAAGAAAAGAAACTGCCATGCTGTGGTCTTTCAGGGGCCTGCCCTCTGGAGTTTACTGGTCCTGCATGCCAATTCCAGCTTGGCTTCTCACCCTTTGTAGAAGGTTCCACGCCAGTGCTCGATAAATAGCACCCAAGTGAATGAAAATTAGATTTCTGAGCAGGCTGGTGAGAGCCGGAGCCAGACAGAAGCACATTTCCAAGGAAATGGTCATCTTGCTCGGGCAGGCTGGAGAGCAGATGGCCTCACCTGGGCTCTCACCAACGTGTCCCAGGGTGCACTGGCTTCCTGTGCAAACTGCGGCAGAGGCATGAGTGACCATGCCCTTTCACCCCCTGCTGACCTCCAAGGGGTCCCGCTGAGGTGATGACCAAGCAATGGCTCCCCATCATCCCTGACCTTCACAGCTCACCCAGTTGTCCAGACAAGCCTCCTTCACTCTTAAGCTCTGGACCAACCACCTTGAGGCCTCCCTGCTGACCAATGGCCAATCTCAAAGCCCTGACTTTGGCACTCCCAGTCCCCTTCTCTTCTTTTTTTTTTCCCTATAATTTCTTTTTTTTTTTTATCTTTTATTTAATGAATATAAATTTCCAAAGTACGACTCATGGGTTACAATGGCTTCCCCCCCCATACCGTCCCTCCCACCAACAACCCTCCCCTTTCCCACTCCCTCTCCCCTTCCATTCACATCAAGATTCATTTTCGATTATCTTAATATACAGAAGATCAGCTTAGTATACCTTAAGTAAGTATTTCAACAGTTTGCTCCCACACAGAAACATAAAGTGAAAAATAATAGATGATTTTTTTTTAAATGATGATGAAATCAGATCAGACCTATTGTCATGTTTAATCCCAGTGAGAGTCAAGTTGGGAATTGAAAATTTCTTTTTTTTTTTTTTTTTTTTTTTTTACAGAAGATCAGTTTAGTATACATTAAGTAAAGATTTCAGTCGTTTGCACCCCCATAGAAACACAAAGTGAAATATACTGTTTGAGTACTCGTTATAGCATTAAGCCTCAGTGTACAGCACGTTAAGGACAGAGATCCTACATGAGGAGTAAGTGCACAGTGACTCCTGTTGTTGACTTTACCAATTGACACTCCTGTTTATGGCATCAGTAATCTCCCCATGCACCAGTTATGAGTTTCCAAGGCTATGGAAGCCCCTTGAGTTCTCCGACTCTTATCTTGTTTAGACACGGTCATAGTCAAAGTGGAGGTTCTCTCCTCCCTTCAGAGAAAGGCACCTCCCTCTTTGAAGACCTGTTCTTTCCACTGGGATCTCACTCACAGAGATCTTTTTGCCAGAGTGTCTTGGCTTTCCATGCCTGAAATACTCTCATGGGCTTTTCAGCCAGATCCGAGTGCCTTTAGGGCTGATTCTGAGGCCAGAGTGCTATTTAGGACATCCGCCATTCTATGAGTCTGCTGAGTATCTCACTTCCCATGTTGGATCACTCTCCCCTTTATTTATTCTATCGGTTGGTGTTAGCAGATACTAGACTTGTTTATGTGCTCCCTTTGACTCTTAGTCCTTTCATTATGATCAATTGTGAACTGAAATTGATCACTTGGAGTAGTGAGATGGCATTGGCACATGCCACCTTGATGGGATTGAATTGGAATCCCCTGGTATGTTTCCAACTCTACCAATTGGGGCAAGTCAGCCCGAGCATGTCCCAAATTATACATCTCTTCCCTCTCTTATTCCCACTCTTATGTTTAACAGGGATCACATTTCAGTTAATTTTCAACACTTAAGAATAACTGTGTGATAATTACAGAATTAAACCAGTCATATTAAGTAGAACAGACAAAAAAAAATACTATGAGGGATAATGTATTAAGTTGTCCATTAGCAGTCAGAGCTATGCTGATCAAGTCACCATTTCTCATAGTGTCCATTTCACTTCAGGAGGTTTCCTTTTTGGTGTTGAGTCAGTTGTCACCGATCAGGGAGAACATATGGTATTTGTCCCTTTGGGACTGGCTTACTTCACTCAGCATGATGTGTTCCAGATTCCTCCATTTTGTTGCAAATGACTGGATTTCGTTGTTTCTTACTGCGGTATAGTACTCTAAAGAATACATATCCCATAATTTCTTTATCCAGTCTACCGTTGATGGGCATTTAGGTTGGTTCCAGGTCTTGGCTATTGTGAA
The DNA here is from genome assembly GCF_051225735.1 of Oryctolagus cuniculus. Lineage (NCBI taxonomy): Eukaryota > Metazoa > Chordata > Mammalia > Lagomorpha > Leporidae > Oryctolagus > Oryctolagus cuniculus. The sequence continues at coordinate 39,468,999 of NC_142885.1, read as the reverse complement.
TTGAGCTGCAATAAACATTAGGGTGCAGACCGCTTTTTTGTTTATCAATTTAAACTCCTTTGGGTAAATTCCAAGGAGTGGGATGGCTGGGTCGAATGGTAGGGTTATATTCAGGTTTCTGAGGAATCTCCAGACTGATTTCCATAGTGGCTTGACCAGTTTGCATTCCCACCAACAGTGGGTTAGTGTCCCTTTTTCCCCACATCCTCGCCAGCATCTGTTGTTGGTAGATTTCTGTATGTGAGCCATTCTAACCGGGGTGAGGTGAAACCTCATTGTGGTTTTGATTTGCATTTCCCTGATTGCTAGTGACCTTGAACATTTTTTCATGTGCCTGTTGGCCATTTGGATTTCCTCTTTTGAAAAATGTCTATTGAAGTCCTTGGCCCATCTCTTAAGTGGGTTGTTGGTTTTGTTTTTGTGGAGTTTCTTGATCTCGTTGTAGATTCTGGTTATTAACCCTTTATCTGTTGCATAGTTTGCAAATATTTTTTCCCATTCTGTCGGTTGTCTCTTCACTCTCCTGACTGTTTCTTTTGCAGTACAGAAACTTCTCAATTTGATGCAATCCCAATAGTTGATTTTGGCTTTGACTGTCTGTGCCTCCCGGGTCTTTTCCAGAAATTCTTTGCCTGTGCCAATATCTTGAAGGGTTTCTCCAATGTTCTCTAATAACTTAATGGTGTCAGGACGAAGATTTAGGTCTTTAATCCACGTTGAGTGGATTTTTGTGTAAGGTGTAAGGTAGGGGTCTTTTTTTTTTTTTTTTTTTTTTTTTTTTTTTTTTTTTGACAGGCAGAGTGGACAGTGAGAGAGAGAGACAGAGAGAGAAAGGTCTTCCTTTGCCGTTGGTTCACCCTCCAATGGCCGCCGCTGCAGCCGGCGCACCGCGCTGATCCTGGCAGGAGCCAGGAGCCAGGTGCTTTTCCTGGTCTCCCATGGGGTGCAGGGCCCAAGCACCTGGGCCATCCTCCACTGCACTCCCTGGCCATAGCAGAGAGCTGGCCTGGAAGAGGGGCAACCGGGACAGAATCCGGCTCCCCAACCGGGACTAGAACCCGGTGTGCCGGCGCCGCTAGGTGGAGGATTAGCCTAAAGGTAGGGGTCTTGCTTCATGATTCTGCACGTGGAAATCCAGTTTTCCCAGCACCATTTATTGAATAGACTGTCCTTGCTCCAGGAATTAGTTTTAGATCCTTGATCAAATATAAGTTGGCTGTAGATGTTTGGGTTGATTTCTGGTGTTTCAATTCTGTTCCATTGGTCTATCCATCTGTTTCTGTACCAGTACCATGCTGTTTTGATTACAACTGCCCTGTAGTATGTCCTGAAGTCTGGTATTGTGATGCCTCCGGCTTTGTTTTTGTTGTACAAGATTGCTTTAGCTATTCGAGGTCTCTTGTGCCTCCATATGAATTTCAGCATCATTTTTTCTAGATCTGCGAAGAATGTCTTTGGTATCTTGATTGGGATTGCATTGAATCTATAAATTGCTTTTGGGAGAATGGACATTTTGATGATGTTGATTCTTCCAATCCATGAGCATGGAAGATTTTTCCATTTTTTGGTATCCTCTTCTATTTCTTTCTTTAAGGTTTTGTAATTTTCATCGTAGAGATCTTTAACGTCCTTGGTTAAGTTTATTCCAAGGTATTTGATTGTTTTTGTAGCTATTGTGAATGGGATTGACCTTAGCAGCTCTTTCTCAGTCATGGCATTGCTTGTGTATACAAAGGCTGTTGATTTTTGTGCATTGATTTTATATCCTGCCACTTTGCCAAACTCCTCTATGAGTTCCAATAGTCTCTTAGTAGAGTTCTTTGGATCCTCTAAGTACAGAATCATATCGTCTGCAAAGAGGGATAGTTTGACTTCTTCCTTCTTGATTTGTATTGCTTTGATTTCTTTTTCTTGTCTGATGGCTCTGGCTAAAACTTCCAGAACTATGTTAAATAGCAGTGGTGAGAGTGGGCATCCCTGCCTGGTGCCAGATTTCAGTGGAAATGCTTCCAACTTTTCCCCATTCAATAGGATGCTGGCTGTGGGTTTTTTATAAATTGCTTTGATTATATTGAGGAATGTTCCTTCTATACCCAATTTGCTTAGAGTTTTCATCATGAAAGGGTGTTGAATTTTATCAAATGCTTTCTCTGCATCAATTGAGATAATCATATGGTTTTTCTTCTGCAGTCTGTTAATGTGGTGAATCACATTGATTGATTTGCGAATGTTGAACCATCCCTGCATACCAGGGATGAATCCCACTTGGTCTGGGTGGATGATTTTCCTGATGTGTTGTTGTATTCTATTGGCCAGAATTTTATTGAGGATTTTTGCGTCTATGTTCATCAGGGATATTGGTCTGTAATTTTCTTTCAGTGCTGCATCTTTCTCTGGCTTAGGGATTAAGGTGATGCTGGCTTCATAGAAAGAATTTGGGAGGATTCCCTCTTTTTCGATTGTTCTGAATAGTTTGAGAAGAAATGGGATTAGTTCTTCTTTAAATGTCTGGTAGAATTCAGCGGTGAATCCATCTGGTCCTGGGCTTTTCTTTGTTGGGAGGGCCTTTATTACTGTTTCAATTTCTGTTTCAGTTATGGGTCTATTTAGGTTTTCGATGTCTTCATGGTTCAATTTAGGTAGGTTGCATGTGTCCAGGAATCTATCCATTTCTGATAGGTTTTCCTGTTTGCTGGCGTACAGGTCCTTGTAGTAATTTCTGATGATTCTTTTTATTTCTGTGGTGTCTGTTGTTACGTTTCCTTTTTCATCTCTGATTTTATTGATTTGGGTCTTTTCTCTTCTTTTTTTAGTTAGTTGGGCCAATGGGGTGTCAATTTTGTTTATTTTTTCAAAAAACCAGCTCCTCGTTTGGCTGATTTTTTGTAATGTTTTTCTTGATTCAATCCTGTTGATTTCTTCTCTGGTTTTAATTATTTCTCTTCTCCTACTAGATTTGGGTTTGGTTTGCTGCAGTTTTTCTAGGTCCTTGAGGTGCGCTGAAAGCTCATTTATTTGGTACCTTTCCAATTTCTTGGTATAGGCACCTATTGCTATAAATTTGCCTCTCAATACTGCTTTTGCTGTATCCCATAAGTTTTGATATGTTGTGTTGTTGTCTTCATTTACTTCCAGAAAGTTTTTGATTTCTCTTTTGATTTCTTGAATGACCCAGTGTTCATTCAGGAGCATGTTGTTCAGTCTCCATGTGTTTGCATACTTTCTGGGGTTTCCTGAGTTTCTAATTTCCAGCTTCATCCCGCTGTGGTCTGAGAAGCTGCATGGTATGATTCTAATTCTTTTAAATTTGCTGAGACTTGCTTTATGGCCTAGTATGTGGTCAATCCTAGAGAAGGTTCCATGCGCTGCTGAGAAGAATGTGAAGTCTGTAGATGTAGGGTTGAAAGTTCTGTATATATCTGTTAGATCCATTTGGGTTATAGTGTCATTTAAATCTGCTGTTTCCTTGTTGATCTTCTGTCTGGATGATCTGTCTATTTCTGAGAGTGGAGTATTGAAGTCCCCCAGTACTATTGTATTGGAATCTAAATCTCCCTTTAAGTCCCTTAACATATCTTTTAAATAGACCGGTGCCCTGTAATTAGGTGCATATACATTTATAATAGTTACATCTTCCTGTTGAATTGAACCCTTAATCATTATATAGTGTCCCTCTTTGTCTCTCTTAACAGTTTTTGTATTAAAGTTTATTTTGTCTGATATTAATATGGCTACACCTGCTTTTTTTTGGTTTCTGTTGGCATGGAATATCTTTTTCCAACCTTTCACTTTCAGTCTGCATGCCTCTTTGTTAGAGAGATGTGTTTCTTGTAGGCAACAAATAGTTGGGTTGTGTTCTGTGAGCCAGTCAGCTAAACGGTGTCTTTTAACTGAAGAATTCAGACCATTAATGTTCAATGTAACTATTGATACGTAGTGACTTTGCCCTGCCATTTTCCCGGAAATATTTTCTAGTATATGCTTTGAGCTTCCCATGCTCTTTTACTGGTAGGTGTTCTTCCTTTCCCTTCTTTCATATTGATGGCCGTGTTTCTGTGTTTCTGAGTGTAGCACATCTTTAAGTATCTTTTGCAGGGCCGGACGAGTGGCCACAAAGTCTTTCAATTTCTGTTTGCTATGAAAGGTCTTTATTTCACGTTCATTCACAAATGAGAGCTTGGCAGGATATAATATTCTGGGCTGGCAATTTTTCTCTCTTAGCACCTGTGCTATGTCTCGCCATTCCCTCCTAGCTTGTAGGGTTTCTGATGAGAAGTCAGCTGTGAGTCTGATTGGAGATCCTCTGAGAGTAATCTGACGTTTCTCTCTTGCACATTTTAGGATCTTTTCTTTATGTTTCACTGTGGAGAGTTTAATTACCACGTGTCGTGGTGAGGATCTCTTTTGGTCGTGTTTATTAGGGGTTCTGTGAGCTTCCTGTACTAGGATATCTCTGTCCTTCTCCAAACCTGGAAAGTTCTCTGCTAGTATCTCACTAAAAAGGCCTTCCAATCCTTTCTCTCTCTCCATGCCTTCAGGAACTCCTAGAACTCGAATGTTGGTTTTTTTGATAGTATCCTGTAGATTCCCAACAATATTTTTTAGGTTTCTAATTTCCTCTTCTTTTCTTTGGTTTGACTGTATGTTTTCCTGTGCTCTATCTTCTAAGTCCGATATTCTCTCTTCTGCTTCACCCATTCTGTTTTTAAGGCTTTCTAATGTGTTTGTCATTTGATCTATTGAGCTCTTCATTTCATTTTGATTTCTCTTCACTATAACACTTTCCTGTTCTACTAGTTTCTGAGTTTCATTTTGACTCTTCCTTAAAATTTCGTTTTCACGAGAGAGATTTTCAATCTTGTCCATTAAGGATTTCTGTAGTTCAAGGATTTGCTTTTGAAAACTTCTAAATGTTCTTATCATAAATTTTTTGAAATCCGTATCTTGCATTTCTTCTATCTCATCATCTTCATACTCTTGGCTTGGGGTGTTTTGCTTATTTGGAGGCATCATAGTGTCATCGTTGATCTTGCTCCCTCTATTTCTGTGTTTGTTACTCGGCATAGTTAATTCTTCTTGCGTCACTGTGCGTTTTTTTTTCTTTCTTTTTTTTTTTTTATTTATACTGTGTCCGTGTTAAGTGGACTGCCTGCTGTTGGAGGAGCCTTGGAGGCTTGAGATGGGTGCGGCCTGAGAGCTCTGCCTGGTTCTTCCAGGTTAAGGGTGTGCAAAGGTAACACCCTCAGGTTATGCGTGGTAAATCTCTCTCTTTTTATTTATTTATTTATTTTATTTATTCAGGGGGTAAGTAACACCGCAGGGCAAGGCTGTGCAGAATTGATGGTATTTAGCTTCCAGTCTTTGGCTCTTCTGGACTCCCACTGGGTTGCCTAGGCTACTGAATTGTAGTGACTCAGTTGCTTAGCTCTCCCCCATTGATATGTAAATCCAGAGCGCAGGCCTGCTCTTTGTCTCTTGGGAATTCTAGCCTTGCAGCCTTGTAACCTTTGCAAGGTTAGGGGGAAGAGAAACCCCGAAGCTTTTTTTTTTCCTTCTTTCCGGTAGTGAGTTTGCTGCACTTTCCGGCCCCCCTCTAGATTCTGACCCCCGTTTCCCCACCAATGTCTCGGGTTATTGAGCTCACCTCCCCTTCCAGCGCCGATGTGTGGAGCGTCCCAAGTCTCCCTGCTGTTGTCTGTGTGGCATGCACTCCCCTTGGAGCACTGGGGCTTCTGCGGCTCCGTCCCCTTCTCTTCTGCCTCATCAGCAGCACTGCCCCTTCTGATCCTCTACAGGCCCCCCATGTCCCCACACAGCCACAGACCCCGGGGACCCAGTATGTGACCTTGCTAGGGCTGCTGTGACAAAGGAGCACTCGGTGGGTGATTTGCAGAAGCAGCAGAAGCCTACTTTCCCACGGTCCAGGAGAGCAAGGGTTCAAATTCAAGGTGCTGGTTGGGTTGCTTCTGAGGACTGTGAGCATCCGGTCCAGGCCTCTCTCCCTGGCTTGTAAATGAACATCTGTCTCTCCCTCTCTTTCCATCTCCCCCCACCTCTCAATATGAGTGGCAGAGATGTACAGGAACACAGCTCCCATCTGCTGCTTCACTTCCCAAATGCCTACAAAGGCAAGGGCTGGGCCCGGGTGCAGCCAGGAGCTGGGAATACAGTCCACATCTTCCACAGGGGTGGAGGGAACCCAGTTACTGCAGCAGTCACTGCTGCCTTCCAGGGTCTGCGATAGCAGGAAGCTGGAGTCAGGATCCAGTGCCAGGCCCTGATCCCAGACATTCCAATACAGGGTTCCTCCATCTTAATCAGGGCTTTAGCCACTAAACCCACTCCAACCTGTCTCTTTCTGTAGTGTTCTATGTGTGCATCTCTGTCTACATTTCTATTTTTTCAGATGTATTATTTATTTGAAAGGCAGAGAGAGAGGTCTCTAACTGCTGGTTCACTCCCCAAATGCGCACAATGGCCAGGGCTGAGTGAGGCCGAAGCCAGGAGCTAGGAACTCCATCCTGGTCTCCCATGTGGGTGGCTGGGTCCCAAATACTTGGACCATCACCTGTTCCCTCCCTGGGTGCATTAGCAGGGAGCTGGATCAGAAGTGGAAGATTCTGGCCTTGTACGGCACAGCTTAATCTGCGGCACCACAGCACCAGCCCCTATGCTTATGTTCTCCCTTTTAAAGGGATACCTGTAATACAGGACTCGCCCCCGTCCCAATGATCTCATTTTAACTAATTACATTTGCAATGTCCCTATTTCCAAATAAGGTCACATTCTGGGCACTGGGGGCAGAATTTCAATATATGCATTTTTGGAGACACAGTTCAACCTGTGACACTTGACATGCACACATACACACACTCAGTGTGTTCTTTGGGCCTTTTCTGCATCATTCTGTAAGGGAGCAGCTCCGCCCTACACTGTCATCCACCAGCCTAGGATGCTCACTTTGGATCAGGAGTCTCCTGAGCCCAGGACGAGAGCTCAGTCTGGAGCCAAGGACATCGAGGGCTGCATCAGCTAACGTAAGGCAGGCTGCTCCCACACCTGTGCCTCTCAGCCTCCATTGCCAGACCCAGCAGAAGTTGGGGTGGTCCAGGCTGCCAGGATTCTGCCAGCTTCACCAGAGGGCTCCAAGGTCGCTGTGGGTATGGGCAGACATCACACCAGCACACCACAGGCAGAGAGAGGGGAGGATAAAGGGTGGCTTGTATGGACCAGGTCTTCTCATTCCACTGGCCCAAACTCAGCCATAGATCTTGCCTCCTGCAGGCTAGCTGGGAGTTGCTGTCCTGGGCTGGAGTCTGCCCTGTAGGTGGGGAGCACAGGTCTTACCTGGGTAAGAGCCCACATTCAGAGCATGTGCGCCTGAAACCCTGAGCTCCGTAGCCTGATAATGGAGGGGGCTTCTGAAATACAAGAGCTTCCTTATTATGTATTCCAAAACAGAACCACTGGAGTTACCACCTCTCAGGTACTCCCCCCCACCCATCTTTTCCATTATTTTAGGTTGTCATCTTCCTTCTCCCTCAGCACTTGGTTGTTTCCAGAATGAGTGAGACTAAAATTATTTTTTGAGAAGGTTTGGGGAATTTGCAAATGGCCCTTTAGGAAGCAGGTGGTGCCCTGGGTTGGGGGGAGGGGTCATCAGCAGAGCCCAAAGCAAGTTCACTCCACTGTTCACTTCTGATTTGATTCTTACTAAGACAAAAACAACTCTGCCCTGGTATTTTCCCATATACATTTTAAAGACAGAGGAACTGAGGCCCAGGGAGGCCAGCTGGCACCGACCAAGTTGCCTCATTCGAACAAAGGGAAGAGAAAGCAAAGGTGGCTTGGAGTCTTGGAGGGGTGGAGACAGAGGGGAGTGGGTGGAGGCCCTGGCACCTGTCTTGGTGGTCAGACATCTGCCCCTCTCTCAGCACTTGTGGCTGCCCACCAACTCCCTTCTCCCGAGAGGAGCTCTGCGGACCCCAGTCTCCTGGCTGAAATGTCCAGGGAGGCGCCGCCTCCCACACTCACCCTGCCATGGCTGTCAGCTGAGCCCGCCCCTGATGACCCCAGAAAAAACCTGTGTTGTGTCTAAGGTTCTGCTGAGAGGGACATTCCCTCAGAGCTCTGGAAGTTTCCCCTTGTGTCTCCCCAACATCTGATCTGCAGCACTGTTCCTCTGGTTTGAGGGGTGTGTGTGTATGTGTGTGTGTGTGTATGAGAGAGAGAGAGAGAGAGAGAGAGAGAGAGAGGAAAGCAAGGCCTCAGGTCTCAGGCTGGCCATCCTGTCTGAGGGGGAGTGTCACACATTATAGCTAACCAGATTCCTGGCCACCCAGAGGTGGAGGAGAGGGCAGTGAGCAGGCCCTGGACAGGCCTGGGACATCTTTCTTGGGAGATACAGAGAGGAAAGCTGGTGGAGCTCACCCATCACATAGATCCCTTTGGGGCTGAGAAGGATTGTACTGTTTTTTCCTGGGCCCCCAGGATCTGAATCCTTTCTTAGCAACCCGATGTATCTTCCTCAAGCTTCAGTCTTGTCATCTGTAAAATGGGATAATATCTCATGTGATGTGACCATGAAATGAAATAATGAATAGAGTGCATGTGACACAGTCTGAGCACATGCCGAGGACTTGGTAAGTATTCACTATGATTTTCCTGGTGGGGTTGACAAGCACCCCGTGGACATGCCTCTCTGATGGGTAGCCCCAGCCCCAGATGACTACCTGTCTTTAATTTAATCATTATCAAATAAGACCAATGGTGCAGTTGCTGGTTGCACCAGCCACTTGTGGCTGGAGGCTACCATACTGGATGCACAGAGAATTTCCAGAATGGTTTATTGGACAACATTGTCTTCAAGCAGATAGAAGCCAATCCGTCAGGAACAGGACACAAGGCAGTTTTTTAATTAATTAATTAATTAATTTATTTATTTATTTAAAAGGCTGAATGACAGAGTGCATGGGAGACAGACATACAGAGATCTTCACCCACTGGTTCACTCTTCTCAAATTCCTGCAACGGCCAATGCTGGGCCAGGAGCCTGGAATCCCATCTGGGTCTTCCACATGGGTTGCAGAGACTCAAGTACCAGGACCATCACCTGCCGCCTTCCCAGGCACATTAGCAGGGAGCTGGATTGGAAGCCGTGCCTCAGGGACAGGATGCCAGTGTCAGAAATGGTGGCTTAACCATCTGTGCCAGTTCTGGCTCTGGGCAAGCAGTTTTGATGGCGGGAAAGTCAGGGTCCAGGCAGGGGTTCATCTGGGCATGAGTAGGAGGTATCATATGGGTGGGAGCTGGGACTGCTGACATTGGGGGCAGCAGGTGGAATGGGGGCCCCTCCCTACCTGACAGCTGTCAGTGGGAAAACGATGTCTGGGCAGCTGGTGGACTCAGCGCTCAGGGCAGTCACTTGTAAGCCTCCCTGGATTCTGGGGTGACTGCAGGGATGGCAGCCTTTGTGCCCATGCATTCCTCGCTGCGAGCTGAGTGATCAGTGACATGGGAGGACCCCGACCGCTTTTGGAGAGATTTCCAGCAAGGTCTGCAGGAGGAGAACAGCGGTGTGGGGCTAGGGGTTTGCCAGCAGCAGCTCACATCAGGTGAGCATTTAAGGGATGAGATGAAGTCAGCTCAGGGAGCCCATGAGGGAGAAGGCTGGATGTGTCACTGTAGTAATGATGAATAATAAAGGACCAAGACACTGCTGTAACTCACAGAATGGGAGAGGAGGTGAGAAAATCTATGGCTTTGGCGTGCCCCAGGAGAGAGTGTCTCAGATGTGCTTGGATCTTTATTTGATGAAGAACCTTCTGGAAGATGTGCTCTTGTCAAGAGGAGCCCATGTTTCCGTGAGGCTGAGGATCTAATGATGCAAGAAGCCCCCTCCTTCATCATCCTGCCAGCCCCACGTATGAGTATCTGCTGGATCAGGCCAGGGCCCCACCCTCTGCCACCTCTGCCTGTGCAAACCAGAGCAGTCCATGACCTGGGTGTCCCTGGGCCTTTGCAAGGGCAGGGGGAGGCAGCCCCTGGCAAAGGAGGCCTGGGAAGTGCAGGGAGCCGGCCTCCAGGTCAGGTGCAGGGCTGGCAACTCAATGTCCACTCTTAGCAACCCTGGGGAAAGACCTGGGTCAGAGGTAAAATGAGCTCAGGGCTGCGGATTGGTGTGGGCTTTAATCATTTATTCATGGGAAGCAGCAGCACAGCGTGTGTGAGAAGACACCAGAGGGGACATGGCAGCCTTGCCCTTTCCTGGGTGACCCTCCCCGCTCTGCCCCAGGGCTGGGCTGTCCGTCCTCCACCAAGTTGCCACCAGGATCCCCGGGCTGGCAGCCGAATGTGCTCAGCCTCCTTCCTTTCCTGGCTTCTGTGGCCCTGCCTTTCCCTGGGATCATGGTCCATGCTCGGTGGCACTGAGAGGTCAGCACCACTGAAATCGAAGCTGGGGTTACGGTTGTCCTGCCACGCGGGCCTGGGCACCCCATGGGCATGTGGAAGAGAGCAGGAAGCCTTTGCTGTGGATATTCTATGGGGGACAGAGTGGGGCCCGGTGGAGTTGGGGGAGGGGCTCTGGGCTACTGGGGTCCCTGGTTGCCTGGCCCCGGGGTCCCTGGGTGACTCTGGGCAGGAAGACTGTTTGACTGTTTTGTCCATGTGTGAGTTAGATAATCAAAGCCTTCCTCAGGTTTCATACATTTGGCTCTGCAACTTGTAGATCCAGCTATGTTTTCGGTTTATTAGGCTGGATATCACCGACCGCAGTCTGAGAGGTGCATGGGCGAGGATCCCAGCGGTGGGAGCCTCTGTTTCTAGGCACTCCCCGAGCCCTGTGGGTCAGCACATTTCTGTGGGGGCTTCTTCCTCACCCAGGAGTGATTGTTGACTCCCTCCCCCAGTGGTTTACCTCTTCCTGAGATCAAAAGATACTCCCAGGGCCCAGCTGATACCAAGAAGCAGGAGCGCTAGGTCAAGAGTTTGACTCAGATGCAGTATTAGGGCCTGAGACACCAGCGGATCTTGCATCATTAGATCCAGTTCCCTGCTAATGCACTTGGGAAAGCAGCAGAAGATGGCCTGAGTACTTGGGCCCCTGTCATCCACCTGGGATGGAGTTCAGGGATCCTGGCTTCAGCCCAGCCCACCCAGCCACAGCTGTTGTTGGCATTTGGGGAGTGGACTAGCATATGGAAGATCTCTCTGTCTTCCCCTTTCTCTCTGTTACTCTGCCTTTCAAATAAATAAGTCGGTAGTCGTTAGAAGATGAAGCATGGGAACAGAAGATGCTCCTGGCACTGCCATTGCTCAGAACAGCACAAGACTTTTGGATTCTGGGCAAGGGAGGCTGAAAGCAGGGCCCCAGTAGGTACTTCCTCCCCTGATTCTCACCTGCCTGCAAAATGGGGGCACAGGGGAGACACAAAGGGCTCTGGTGGCTGTTTGGGTCATGCTGGGATGAATGGATGCAGAATCTCAGCCAACCCTCCGGCAGCTCTCCTGCCTTGCAATGTTGGCTTCTCTCAGATCTGGGTCCTCTGCATACACTCTTCCTGGAGAAGTCTCCTAGCACCAGGGACCTGGGGCTTCCTCTGTTCTGAGATAGCCCCACACTTGTTCTCCTCTGAAGGACCTCTGCTCCAGGCACCCACACCCTTCTGGTCACCTCTTAGGGCTCTGGGGAAGGCCCTGCCAGGAGCAGGTGCTGATATTCCCATCCAAAAGGGAGCCCCGAGGGAGCGCTCCCTGTGCCTCCACAAGGTTCGTTAAGGTAGCAGGCTCCAAAGAGTGTGTGAGACCAAGCTAGGAGGGCCATCCCATCCGAGGCTAGGGCAGTGTTTTGAGCTGATGGACCAAGCACTGGGGCTGCTACACCAACAGCACACACGCTCTATGGCTCATGACAACAGGGTTTATTCTCTTGCATCTCTGAGGACCAGAGGCCCAGGTTTCAGCAGGGCCTGGGGTTTGCCCCCTGAAAACTCAGGTTGAATCTTCACAGCCACTGTAACAGGGTTAAGAGGATGGGGGCCCTTAACTGGTGATGGAGCTACGGGAGTTCTGTGGGATTTTTAAGTGTACAGTGACAACCATGGGTGCATCTGAAGCCGCTAGGTGTGGGAGCTCTGGCTGCTGACGTCCATTTCTGTGTTGTTGCAAACACAAGTCAGCCGGGCTGCACTGTGGCATAGAGGGTAAAGCTACCCCTTACAGTGCCGGCATCTTAGGTGGGTGTTGGTTCAAATCCCGGCTGCTCCTTTTCGAATCAAGATTTTTGCTAATGGCCTGGGAAAGCAGTAGAAGATGGCCCAAGTCCTTGGGACCCTGTGCCCATGTGGGAGACCTGGAAGAAGATCCTGGGTCCTGGCTGTGGATTGGCCTAGCTCTGGCCATTGTGGCCATTTGGGGAGTGAACCAGTGGATGGAAGACTTTCTCTCTGCCTCTCTAACTCTGCCTTTAAATTAAATGTTTAAAATAGGGCCAGTGCCGTGGCTTACTAGACTAATCCTCCGCCTGTGGCACCAGCACTCTGGGTTGCTCCTCTTCCAGTCCAGCTCTCTGCTGGGGTCCGGGAGTGCAGTGGAGGATGGCCCAAGTGCTTGGGCCCTGCACCCGCATGGGAGACCAGGAGGAAGCACCTGGCTCCTGGGTTCAGATCGGCACAGCATGCCAGCTGTAGCGGCCATTTGGGGGGGTGAACCAAGAGAAGGAAGACTTTTCTCTCTGTCTCTCTCTATCATTCTCTAACTCTGCCAGTCAAAAAAAATAACACAAGTCAGTTACATGTCACAAACTTATTTTTATTTAAAAAAATACAGCAACTGTGATGAGTCCATTTTTTGCTTGAAAAATGAAGATACCAAATGTCTATGGGGACAAAAAGGCAATTATTTATTTTTAAATACTTATTTAATTTGAAAGGCAGAGTTAGAGAGAGGCAGACACAGACAGACAGACACACACACACACACACACACACACAGAGAGAGAGTTTGACCCACTGGTTTACTCCCCAAGTAGTTGCAACGGCCGAAGTTGTGCCAGACTAAAGCCAGGAGACAGGAGCTTCTTGCAGGTCTCCCATGTGGGTGCAGGGGCCCAAGGACTTGGGCCATTTTCCGCTGCTTTCCCAGGTCTATTAACATGGAGTTGGATCTGAAGTGGGGCAGCTTGACTAGAACCTGCACCCATATGGGATGCTGGCATGGCAGATGGTGGCTTAACCCACTGTGCCACGGTGCCAGCCCCTGAAGAAGGCCATTCTTAGCCCATTGGCTGGAACCTTAAATGCAGGAATCAAAGTTGACATCACCGTACAGCTCTCTGATTCTCATGGCAACCTCTGGGTGTGATGCTGCAGCAAGGGCAGGGCAAGGTGGGTCTGTTTATGCTGACAGCTCTGGGCATCTCTGGCCTGAGCTCCTGGTCCTGCTGTGCAGAGAGCTTCTCTGAACACAGACCCAGCCTCTGTGGGATTGGGGGTAGCCCGGGGTCTGGGCTCCATGACATCTAGGTTGGGACCCTTTCCTGTACTTCCAGCTCTGCCTTTCTGAGCTACAGGGCTGTTTCCACCTCTAATCCTGCAGTAAAAATCAAATGCCTCCTTCAGGGGAAGGTTTAGCACACTGTGGGCCCATGTAGCCAGTGGTCTTAGCCCATCTTCTGCTGCTGTAACAAAATGCCCGAGGCCAGGTAACTCTGAAGGTATAGAAGCTGGGGCTGGCATGGTGGCACATCTGGGTAAGCCACCACCTGCAGTGCCAGCATCCTGCATCAGATCACGTCTTTGAGTCCTGGCTTCTCTGCTTCTGCGCCAGCTCCCTATTAATTCACACCTGGAAAGGCTGCAGAAGATGGCCCAAGTCTTTGGGCCCTGTCATCTGGATGTGGGTGACCTGGATGGAATTCCAGGCTCCCGACTTTGGCCTGTACCAACCCTGGGCTGTTGGGGCCATCTGGGGAGTGGAACAGCAGGTGGAAGATCGATTTCCCTTCTCTCTGCCTCTCCGATAAGTAAATAAATCTAAAAACAATCAAGCAAAAAGAATAGAGGATGATTTGGTTCATCACAGAAGGCAGGGAAATTCAAGAAGCTGGTGCAGGTGCTGTGTGCTGATGTGGCTGAGGGCAGGAGTGTGGGCAGAGAGGAGGATCGAGAGATCTCAGGGAAACAGGATACAACCCTCTCCTGTGAGAGTGAACTCACTGCCTTGAGAAGCACATTGATCCATTTCTGTCCCGTTGCTTTCCGCAGTGCCCCCCTCCTGACACTGCCACCTTCGGACCTAAGAACCCAAGGTGTAGGTTTTTGAGGGTCACACAGCACCAGCCAGAGTGCTACTGTTCAGTGGACATCAGTGCCCATTGTCCACACTCGTGGGATGAATGTGTGGACAAGTGGGTTAATTTGAAATTATCGGTTGTGGGGAATATGCATCTAGCCTTGGCCTTCTCCCACCCTGCAGGGTCCCCTGGGCTGATTCTCAGCATGGAAGCAGAAGGCTCTGCAGTTGGTCAGGGTCTGGCCCTTGGAGCAGTTCAGCAGTGACTCTGATCCTTTGTGAGGGTTCTGTCCTGTAATAAGTCAGCAGTCCGTGCACACTCTGAGCACTTCCTGTTTATTCTTGGCTGCTGGAGTGGGAAGGGCCTCTTTTAGCAGGGGGAAGGATTGACTCATGCTCCTGGGGTGTGTGGTTGGCTCGGCTGCTCAGAGGGATCAGGTGTAATTTTAGGGTAGAGTGAGTGTGATTCGTGATAGAGCTGTTACAGTCAGTGAAAGGAAAAAATACGAAGCTGCTGTGGCTTTTATTTTAATCCTAAGTGAGGATTACGGCTCTTTTTATGGAAGGACTCCTCCTGGGAATGAAGATGCACTTTTGGAGGAAGAGGTTTGGGAAAGTTGGCAGGGGCTGGAAACTGCCTGTCTCTGTCGAGAAGGACTTTGCTCCAAGCAGCCGAGATCTGTCTCATGATACCCTAGGGAGGGTGGGGGTCTGATGGGGGCTGGGCTGCTGCCCTAAGGGCCACCTCCCACCCCATGCCATGGATTCACGAGCCCCTGAGGTCCAGTGGGCTTCCTCACTGTTTCTGTGGTGCGTGTGCAGGAGTGGACTGCAGAGGGAGTGGTGAGGACCAGCTGACTGACGGGAAGTGCTGGAGGGAGACCCTAGCCCAGACAGGTGGGAAGGGATTTAAAGCCACAAGGACCTTTTAGACAAGGATGAAGGAGGAATGCCATGCAAAGACCTTCACTCTGGAGGCAAGGAGGATGAGGATGTGGAACAGAGGTGAGGTTTGGTTCTTCAAAGAGCTCTGGCCTTGGAAACAGCTGCCTCTAGCTCTTCTGTGGGTCTGGGGTAGGCAAAGACTTGAGAGGTTCCAGAACATTCTCAAAAGTTTTCTCCTTACTTTCTTTGAAAGGCAGAGTTATAAGGAGAGACACAGAAAGAAAGATCTTCTATATGTTGATTTGCTTCCCAAATGGCTGCAATAGCCAGGGCTGGGCCAGATGGAAACCAGGAGGCTGGAACTCTGTCTGGGTCTCCCATGTGGGTGCAGGGTGCTGGGCCATCATCCTCTGCTTTGCCCTGCCTACCTGAACCCATGCGAGTGCCTGGGGAAGCTGCAAAAGAATTCTAAAAATTTTGATAGCTCCAGACCCAGAATACTGGTGTTCAATGCTAGCCTGGGGACTGAGGTTTTTCTTGATCATATAAAATGTGGAAATCTCGGCATCAGCTCCAACAGCTCCTGGGGTCTTTGGGAAGAATGTGGATGTGCTGGAATTGGAAGGCCCATGTAGGTCCATGTGGGCTCTTCGAGCAAGGGTGGAGGGCATGATCTGGGCACGTGGGACAGCAGGATTACCCCATAGGACCCGGGTGTGCTGAACACAGCTATGGGGCAGACAGCTTCAGTTTCCTGTGAGTCAGACGTTCCCATGGACACTTAAGGGTATGTGTCCCTCTTCCTCTCTCACGCATTGTCCAGCAACACTGTGGAATGCAGGTTTCACATCCCTGGCAGTTAGGCTACCTGCCTGCTCCCCACTGAATTATCTCCTTACCTCCGCACCTACTGCCTACCTACCTACTCATCTGCCTATGTAGCAAGTTACCTAGTTACCTGAGTTATTCCTTACCTGCTTCCTCACTTATCTACCTACTGAGTTATGTTCTTATCTAGTTAACTACCCACCTATTGAGTTATTTTTTAATTAATTAATTAATTAATTGGAAAGGCAGAGTGATAGAGAGGTTTTTCATTTGCAGGTTCACTCCCCGGATGGCTGTAACAGCCAGGATTGGGCTTGACCAAAGCCAGGAACCATAAAATTCTTTGAGGTCTCCTATGTGTGTGCAGGGGCCCAAGCACCTGGGCCATCTTCTGCTGCTATTCCCAGGCCACCAGCAGGGAGCTGGATTGGAAGTGGAGTAGTTGGGATGTGGACTAGTACTCATATGGGATGCCAGCATTGCAGGCGGTGGCTTACCCACCAAGCCACAGCAGCGGCCTGCTGAGTTATCTTCTTATCTAGTTGCCTTCCTCCCTCCCAAGTTACTAACTTACCTAGTAACCTGCTACCTACTTCCCTACTTTTCTCCAAGTGGCGGCAGTCTTTCTGTGCCTGGGTCTTAACCAGGGACCTTGCATGAGGACTGAGACAAGACTGGGATGGGGGAGGAGGGCTCCTGCTGAATTGGGGGAGCCACCATCCCTTACAATAGAGGCCCTGTGATAGGGCCAGCCTCACCCACAATCAAACTCATCACTTGGGATGGGCCAGCCAGAAAGGCCCCCACTGGCACCACAGCCGGTAGGCTTGGGCTTCCCCCAGCAGGGCTAGACACCCATGCTGGTTGCACATGGCTCCAGCCCGGCTCTGTGCCTGGGGCCACGATTTTCTCCGTGCCAAACTGAGAGCACATCAGGCATCCTCATCCAACACAGGAAGTTCCTCGGGGGCACGTGGGTTCAGGGCAAAAGCTCCAGCCCAGTGGCCAATGCCCTCTGTATCTGAAGGTGTCTTCCCTGTGTCCTTGTCCCTGCAGCACCTCCCGCCTGGCCTCTGTGTCTACTGCAATAGACAAGTCACTTCTTCCTGGCACCTAGGCTGCAGCAGTCCAACTGTGTGCCTGTGCACCTGCTCTTCCAGCTCCTCTGGCACCCTGCCCCACTCTGTCAAATTTTTAGCCATTCTGGGGCCAGTGTCATGGTGCAATGGGTTAAACCGCCACTTGTGACACCAGTATCCCATTTTGGAGAGACGGTTCAAGTCCCTGCTCACCCCAGGGGGCTAGTGGCAGAGCTGCATGGCTGTGTATGCCAGGTGCACTGCTCCGCTCCCAACACCCAGCATGGAACAATCCTCAGGAATCAAATTCCATGCTGTGTCCACTCTCAGGTTGAGGAAAGACCAACTGCCCACTTTAAAAAAAGGTTATTTATTGGAAAGGCAGACACACATGCACCCAGAAAGAGAGCTCTCGTTGACTGGTTCACTCCCAAAATTCCTGCCTTGGCCGGGACTGGGTGCTGAAGCCAGGAGCAGAAACCCAATCTAAGTTTTTCACGGGGCTGGCGGGCACATGATTCCTTGAGCCATGTGGAAAGCCGGAGTCTGCAGCCTGAGCCAGGAATCAAACCTGGGCACTCTGATGTGGGGTGTGGACAGCATAGCTGCCAGCTGATGCCTGCCCTATCACCTACTTTCTGTGTTCTATGGTGCTTGAAAGCCACACAGACCCCTAGAAATCAAAGGCATGGAGGAACATGTTCCAGCCAATCTGACTCTGTTTCTATGAGATGAGCTTTTTTGTGCTTCCACTTGCGAATGAGAATGTGCCATCTCTTTCCACGCCTGGCTTATTTCACTTAACTAATGTCCTCCAGTTCTAGAAGGAGGAGGGGCAGAGGAGGGATAGAAAGCAGTTGGTTTTTGTGGCACAAAATGCAGTCAGGTAACTGGAGTGTGTTGTGGTGTCATGTTGCACAGTCGAGTAACCACGTGAGCAACAGGGGCTTGTATATTTTTCTTTTTTTAACTTTTATTTAATGAATATAAATTTCCAAAGTACAGCTATGGATTACAATGGCTCCCCCCAATAACTTGCCTCCCACCCGCAACCCTCCCCTTTCCCTCTCCCTTCCCCCTTCTATTCACATCAAGATTCATTTTCAATTCTCTTTATATACAGAAGATCAGTTTAGCATATATTAAGTAAAGATTTCAACAGTTTGCACCCACATAGAAACACAAAGTGAAAAATACTGTTTGAGTACTAGTTATAGCATTAAATCACAATGTATAGCACATTAAGGACAGAGATCCTACATGAAGAGTAAATGCACAGTGACTCCTGTTGTTGACTTAACAAATTGACACTCTTGTTTATGTCATCAGTAATCACCCTAGGCTCTTGTCATGAGTTGGCGAGGCTATGGAAGCCTTTTGAGTTCACCAACTCTGATCATATTTAGACAAGGTCGTAGTCAAAGTGGAAGTTCTCTCCTCCCTTCAGAGAAAAGTACCTCCTTCTTTGATGACCTGTTCTTTTCACTGGATCTCACTCACAGAGATATTTCATTTAGGTCTTTTTTTTTTTTTGCCAGAGTGTTTTGGCTTTCCATGCCTGTAATACTCTCATGGGCTTTTCAGCCAGATCTGCATGCCTTAAGGGCTGATTCTGAGGCCAGAGTGCTGTTTAGGACATCTGCCATTCTATGGGTCTGCTGTGTATCTCGCTTCCCATATTGAATTGTTCTCTCCCTTTTTTATTCTATCAACTAGTATTTGCAGACACTAGTCTTGTTTATGTGCTCCCTTTGGCTCTTAGTCCTATCATTATGATCAATTGTGAACAGAAATTGATCACCGGGACTAGTGAGATGGCATTGGTACATGCCACCTTGATGGGATTGAATTGGAATCCCTTGGTATGTTTCTAACTCTACCGTTTGAGGTAAGTCAGCTTGAGCATGTCCCAAATTGCACATCTCTTCCCTCTCTTATTCCCACTCTTATATTTAACAGCGATCAATTTTAAGTTTCAACACTTGAGAATAACCGTGTATTGATTATAGTATTCAACGAAAAGTATTAAGTAGAACAATCAAAAAAATACTAAGAGGGATAACGTATTAAGCTGTTCATCAACAGTTGGGGCAAGGGCTGACCAAGTCACCGTTTCTCATAGTGTTCATTTCACTTTAGCAGGTTTCCTTTTTGGTGCTCAGTTAGTTGTCCCTGATCAGGGAGAACATATGGTATTTGCCCCTTTGGGACTGGGTTATTTCACTCAGCATAATGCTTTCCAAATTCCTAAAAGGGATCACTTTTCAGTTAAAATTTAAACACCTAAGAATAATTGTGTGTTAATGACAGAGTTCAACCAATAGTACTAGAACAAAACAACGAGAACATACTAAAATGGATAAAGTATTACATTGTACATCAACAGTCAGGACAAGAGCTGATCAAGTCACTGTTTCTCATAGTGTCCATTTCACTTCAACAAGTTTCCCCTTTGGTGCTCAGTTAGTTGTCACCGATCAGGGAGAACATATGATATTTGTCCCTTTGGGAATGGCTTAATTCGCTCAGCATGATGTTTTCCAGATTCCTCCATCTTGTTGCAAATGACTGGGTTTCATTGTTTTTGACTGCTGTATAGTATTCTATAGAGTACATGTCCCATAATTTCTTTATCCAGTCTACTGTTGATGGGCATTTTGGGTTGGTTCCAGGTCTTGGCTATTGTGAATTGAGCTGCAATAAACATTAATGTGCAGACAGCTTTTTTGTTTGCCAATTTAATTTCCTTTGGTAAATTCCAAGGAGTGGGATGGCTGGGTCGAATGGTAGGGTTATATTCAGGTTTCTGAGGAATCTCCAGACTGACTTCCATAGTGGCTTAACCAGTTTGCATTTCCTTTTCCCCCACATCCTCTCCGGCATCTATTGTTGGTAGATTTCTGAATGTGAGCCATTGTCACCGGGGTGAGGTGAAACCTCATTGTGGTTTTGATTTGCATTTCCCTGATTGCTAGTGATCTTGAACATTTTTTCATGTGCCTGTTGGCCATTTGGATTTCCTCTTTTGAAAAATGCTACCGAGGTCCTTGGCCCATCTCTTAAGTGGGTTGTTTGTTTTGATGTTGTGGAGTTTCTTGATTTCTTTGTAGGTTCTGGTTATCAACCCTTTATCTGTTGCGTAGTTTGCAAATATTTTTTTCCCATTCTGTCGGTTGCCTCTTCACTTTCCTGACTGTTTCTTTTGCAGTACAGAAACTTCTCAATTTGATGCAATCCCAAATGTTAATTTTGGTTTTGATGCCTGTGTTTCTGGGGTGTTTTCCAAGAAGTCATTGCCGGTACCTATATCTTGCAGGGTTTTTCCAATGCTCTCTAGTAATTTGATGGTGTCGAGTTGTAGATTTAAGTCTTTAATCCATGTTGAGTGAATTTTTGTGTAAGTTGAAAGGTAGGGGTCTTGCTTCATGATTCTGCACGTGGAAATCCAATTTTCCCAGCACCATTTATTGAATAGACTGTCCTTGATCCAGGGATTGGTTTTGGATCCTTGATCAAATATGAGTTGACTGTAGATGTTTGGATTGATTTCTGGTGTTTCAATTCTGTTCCATTGGTCTATCCATCTGTTTCTGTACCATTACCATGCTGTTTTGATAACAATTGACATGTAGTATGTCCTAAAATCTGGTACTGTGATGCCTCCAGCTTTGTTTTTGTTGTACAAGATTGCTTTAGCTATTTGAGGTCTCCTGTGTCTCCATATGAATTTCAGCATCATTTTTTCCATATCTGAGAAGAAGGTCTTCAGTATCTTGTTTGGTATTGCATTGATTTTATAAATTGCTTTTGGGAGAATGGACATTTTGATGATATTGATTCTTCCAATCCATGAGCATGGAAGATTTTTCCATTTTTTGGTATCCTCTTCTATTTCTTTCTTTTAGGTTTTGTAATTTTCATCGTAGAGATCTTTAACCTCCTTGGTTAAGTTTATTCCAAGGTATTTGATTGTTTTTGTAGCTATTGTGAATGGGATTGATCTTAGCAGTTCTTTCTCAGCCATGGCATTGCTTGTGTATACAAAGGCTGTTGATTTTTGTGCATTGATTTTATACCCTGCTACTTTGCCAAACTCTTCTATGAGTTCTAATAGTCTCTTAGTAGAGTTCTTTGGGTCCCCTAAATAAAGAATCATGTCATCTGCAAAGAGGGATAGTTTGAGTTCTTCCTTCCCAATTTGTATCCCTTTAATTTCTTTTTCTTGCCTAATGGCTCTGGCTAGAAGTTCCAGAACTATATTGAATAGCAGTGATGAGAGTGTTCATCCCTATCTGGTGCCAGATCTCAGTGGAAATGCTTCAAACTTTTCCCCATTCAATAGGATGTTGGCCGTGGGTTTTTCAAAAATTGCTTTGATTGTATTGAGGAATGTTCCTTCTATACCCAATTTGCTTAGAGTTTTCATCATGAAAGTGTGTTGAATTTTATCGAATGCTTTCTATGCATCTATTGAGATAATCATATGGTTTTTCTTCTGCAGTCTGTTAATGTGGTGTATCACATTTATTCGGGAATGTTGAACCATCCCTGTATACCAAGGATAAATCCCATCTGTTCTGGATGGATCATCTTTCTGATGTGTTGTTGCATTCTATTGGTGAAAATTTTATTGAGGATTTTTGCATCTATGTTCATCATGGATATTGGTCTGTAATTCTCTTTCAATGCTGCATCTTTTTCCAGCTTAGGAACTAAGGTGATGCTGGCTTCATAGAAAGAATTTGGGGGATTCCCTCTTTTTCGATTGTTCTGAAAAGTTTGAGAAGAATTGGAGTTAGTTCTTTAAATGTCAGGTAGAATTCAGCAGTGAATCCATCTGGTCCTGGGCTTTTCTTTGTTGTGAGGGCCTTTATTACTGTATCAATTTCTGTTTCACTTATGGGTATATTTAGGTTTTCTATGTCTTCATGGTTCAATTTAGGTAGGTTGCATTTGTCCCGGAATCTATCCATTTCTGATAGGTTTCCCTGTTTGCTGGCATACAAGTCCTTGTAGTAATTTCTGATGATTATTTTTATTTCTGTGGTGTCTGTTGTTACGTTTCCTTTTTCATCTCTGATTTTATTGATTTGGGTCTTTTCTTTTTTTAGTTAGTTGGGCCTATGGGGTGTCAATTTTGTTTATTTTTTCAATAAACCAGCTCCTTGTTTGGCTGATTTTTTGTAATGTTTTTTTGGATTCAAACCTGTTGATTTCTTCTCTGATTTTAATTATTTCTCTTCTCCTACTAGATTTGAGTCTGGTTTGCTGCAGATTTTCTAGATCCTTGAGATGCAGTGAAAGCTCTTCTATTTTGTACCTTTCCAATTTCTTGTTGTAGGCACCTATTGCTATAAAGTTTCCTCTTAACACTGCTTTTGCTGCGTCCCATAAGTTTTGGTATGTTGTGCTGTTATCCTCATTTACTTCCAGAAAGTTTCTGATTTCTCTTTTGATTTCTTCTATGACCCATTGTTCATTCAGGAGCATGTTGTTCAATCTCCATGTGTTTGCGTATGCTCTACGGATTCCTGAATTGCCAATTTCCAGCTTCATTCCTTTATGGTCTGAGAAGCTGCATGGTATGATTCTAATTCTTTTGAATTTGCTGAGACTTGCTTTATGGCCTAGTATGTGATCAATCCTAGAGAAGGTTCCATGTACTGCTGAGAAGAATGTAAATGCTTTCTGTGTAGGATGAAAAGTTCCGTATATATCTGTTAGATCCATTTGGGCTATAGTGTCGTTTACATCTGCTGTCTGCTTGTTGATCTTCTGTCCTGTTGATCTGTCTATTTCTGAGAGTGGAGTATTGAAGTCCCCCAGTACTATTGTATTGGGGTTTAAGTCTCCCTTTAAGTCCCTTAACAAATATTTTAAATAAACTGGTGCCCTGTAATTAGGTGCATATACATTGATAATCGTTATATATTCCTGTTGAATTGATCCCTAAATCATTATATAGTGCCCCTCTTTGTCTCTCCTAACAGTTTTTGTGTAAAGTTTATGTTGTCCGATATTAAGATGGCTATGCCCGCTCTTTTTTCATTTCTGTTGGCATGGTATATCTTTTTCCAGCCTTTCACTTTCAGTCTGTATGGATCTTTATTGGAAAAATGTGTTTCTTGTAAGCAGCAAATAGATAGGTTTTGTTCCTTTACCCAATCAGCCAATTGGTGTCTTTTAACTGGACAGTTCAGGCCATTAACGTTCAATGTGACTATTGATAAGTAGTAGCTTTGTCCTGCAATTTGCCAAAGATATTTTCTGATATATGTTTTGAACTTCCTGTTTATCTTTTGGTGTGAGATTTCCTTCATTTACCTTCTTTCATATTGATGACCGTGTTTCTGTGTTTCTGTGTGCAACACATTTAAGCATCTTTTGCAGGGCTGGACGAGTGGCCACAAAGTCTTTCAATTTCTGTTGTGCAAGGTCTTTATTTCACCTTAACTCACAAATGAGAGCTTAGCAGAATATAATATTGTGGGCTGGCAGTTTTTCTGTCTTAGTACCTGGGCTATGTCTCGCCATTCCCTCCTAGCTTGTAGGGTTTCTGATGAGAAGTCAGCTGTGAGTCTGATTGGAGATCCTCTGAGAGTAATCTGACGTTTCTCTCTTGCACATGTTAGGATCTTTTCTTTATGTTTCACTGTGGTGAGTTTAATTACCACATATCATGGTGAGGATCTCTTTTGGTCATGTTTATTATGGGTTCTATGAGCTTCCTGTACTAGGATGTCTCTGTCCTTCTCCAAACCTGGGAAGTTTTCTGCTAATATCTCACTAAAAAGGCCTTCTAATCCTTTCTCCCTCTCCATGCCTTCAGGATCTCCTAGAACCCAAATGTTGTTTTTTTTTAATAGTATCCTGAAGATTCCTGACAGTATTTTTTAGATTTCTAATTTCCCCTTCTTTTCTTTGGTTTGTTTGTATATTTTCCTGTGCTCTATATTCTTTTTTTGTTTTTTGGATTTAGTCGATATTTTTTACAGCTTTTTTTGTTTTTTACATTTCAGATCATTCACAATTACATTTTCTCATTTTCTGACCTGCAAACAGATACCTTAAAAGAAATATTTTTTTTAAAATATTATCAAATTAGGTGCATCCAAAATGCAACAATTACACATAATGACAATTAATTCACAAAGTGTAATTCACTAGGATGTATCCTAAGAATTTAGGAACAGCCAGTCAGGAGAAATCTGACCAAATTTAGCTATCAACCATTTACATATCCAGAAATCAAATGTATCTAAACTCCCAAACTAAAAGCTTGAAAGTTTTGTCAAATTCCCACAGGACAAAAGATAAAGATTCAAACCTATCCATTTTTTGACAGTGTTGATCCCAAATAGTAGCCTATTTCCCCAGTCTAACTGAATAGCAAGCATCTGTTTGTGAAACACCCAAGTATCAAACTTTTACACCAATATGCACATAAAAAGGCTGTTCATTAATTTAAAAACTAGTAGTCATTAAATATCCACACTATCCTCCCAGCTCACTAGCCCTTACTACAATCCCAAATATTCAACCCATGTCACATAGTGACAGGCCATATTTTATATAGGTGTGTGTGTGTGTCTGCATATACACACACATACAGATTTAGGTACAAATGGCAATTAACAGTCCCTGCAAAAATTCAATTTCACTTGAGGCTATGGCTCCTATGCCTTGGGATGGTTTTAGATTTCAGAACTGAAAAATACTGCTAAAATCTCACTTCCTTAAGACAAAATTTGATTGCATGTTCAGTTTAAGCTTCTCAGTCTAAAAATGGCTATAAGTTAAGTATAAAAATGTCAGCCAACTGAGTGCAATTTCTCTCTCCAATTTGGCCAAGCTACCTCATAGAAATTATTCCTGACTAGACTAGAATATCTATGGCGCCTTCCAATGGTCCTTGCCTACCTTACTGTCCGTGTTCACGTTTCAAACTGTGTCAAAAGAGCCCGCACTTCAGGGGTCAGCTGCTTGGCTGCCTTGGCTGCCTCTGTGATGGCCTTGCGATACAGGCCCTTTCTCTTATTAAAGCGTGACTGGAAGTTTTCTAGAAAGGGAGAGAGTTGCGAAAGAGCAAGGAAAGATGTTGTTGGAGACCCAAACCATGAAATACGGGCCTCCTGTCGGATCAATAGGCCATTATCTTTCCGGCTCACGGTTATAGTAAGAATACGGGCTGGCCACCAAGGAAAGCCATATATCTTAGCCCAAACAATGTCCCCTACACATATGGTCCTGCCATCTGGTGTGATGCATTGAGAGACGTTTTTGGAAAAGATTTTCATTTTCGAAGAATTACTGAGCTTTTTCTCTTCCTTTGAAGAGGAGGAAGTGGAGGAGGTGGAAGGTGCATGCATACTGCTTGGAGGAAAATCAAAGCTTTCAGAAGAGCTACACTCAGAGTTGGAAGATTTCAAATCATCTGTGCTATCAATGCTACACACTGAAGCACTGGAAGAGTCAGATTTCTTTTGATTTAGGGTCATGTAAACAGAGATATTGCTTTTGCTGCCCTTTTTGCCCAATGTCTGTGGTTCATCCTGCTCACCAGGCACATGCACTTCATTTGTGTCCTGAACCTCACTGCTGGCCTCTTCAGGGCCTTTTGAGGGACTCTGAGTTTCTGAAGGGGCCTCACCTGCTGAGCGGGTAGAGGTGCAGTGGGACTGGGGTTTGGACGCCATCTTGCCACTCCTTATTTTCTCAAGTCCCGTCTTCAGAGAAGAGTCATTTTCTTCATTCCTGTACCTCTGCGGTTTTAAACGAACCCAGGGAGGAAGGGAACCTGAGCTAGGATTCTGATAGCGACGTGTGAAATGGACTTTTGAATGCACATTTTTGGAAGTAGAGGTTTCACTTTGCTTCTTTTGTGCCTTTTCTTTGGCAATTTTCAACACATCCCGAGCTTTCGCATGATCCATATTCTTACTCTGGAGCACTTTTTTAGTATTTAACTGAGCTTTTGATGTATTTGCCTGAGCAGAAACTTTAACTACTCTGCCTCTGCTGTGAGCAATATTTGAAACTTTAACCACGACATTTCTTTTCTGGCTTTCATTTTGGTTTTTCCCATCCACTTTATGGTCAGTTTTCAGTTTTTTGTTCACAGTAGTTACACTTTCATTTCTCCGCTTTTTGTCTTCATATTTAGTAGAGTCACTTACACTACTACCTTTTCTAATTTCCTTTTTTTCAGCAACAACACTGTTTTTACATTTATCACATAGGACTTGCCTGGGGCGTAGTTTAATAGCATTCATTATTGATGTGGGTTCTTCCCTGTACATTTTTCGTTTGGGTCGCTTAATTTTCCGAGGAGGTGGCTGAGGTATTGATTGGTTATATGTGTCCCTGATAAACAAAGGGAGAGGATAAGGTGCTCCTTCGTGGAAGAGAGGTGGTGGTTTGGAAGTCCACAAGCTTTCAGCCAAGTTCAGCTCAGGCGGTGGGACAGGAGAAGGGTCCTCAGGAGCAGCACCATTCACTTCGTGCTTGACCTCTATCCCTTCTTGGAATGTGTTACTTTGCAGCTGCATGGCTTCCAGTTTATCCTTATATTCCCTTTTGGGAAATACTGTCACAGGGATCCCATGAGGCCCAAACCTTTTGGACAGATTCATGAGGACTCCTGAGAAGACCTTCTCCCCGAGGCGGAACGACACGACGAGCGCGTCCTCAATGATGTGGTCCAGCGTGACCCGCACCTCTGAGCCCGGGATCAGTTGCGACCCCGCGGAGTCCCCGCCCGCCCGCGGCACGAGCGCCGGGGCTGCGGGCTGGGGCAGCGGCGTCTCCTCGCGCTCCTCCGGAGCCGGGGGCTGCTTGGGCGGCGGTGCAGGGGAGGGAGGAAGGTCGGGTCCTTCCTGAGGAGCAACTGCCGCCGGCTCCTCCGGGCAGCTTCTCCTCAGCCTCGAGCTCCGGCCCCGCTGCCTCCGGGCTGCGGGCGAGCTCCCCTGGCGGCGGCGGCGGTGGCGGTGGCGTCGGCGTCGGCGGCGGCGGGTCGTCGGCCTGAGGAGCTGACTGTTGCCCGTCTGCCTCGCCGTCCGGCACAGACGCTTCAGTGGCCATGACCTGGAGGGGGTCAGTGCCGGCCTCGCTGCCGGGGATGGGCTCCATCTCCGGCTTGGCCTCGCCGGCGCCCCCCTCCCCGGGGGACGCTGCAGTCGCTGCCGCCTCTGCAGCCACAGCCGCCATTTTCATCCTGGCTTCTCCCTCCTCCAACTCCGGTTGCAGCTGAGGCGGCGGCAGCGGCGGCAGCAGCAACGCTGCTTGGTTCCCTTTGTGCTCTATCTTCTTAGTCTGATATTCTCTCTTCTGCTTCACCCATTCTGTTTTTAAGGCTCTCTAATGTGTTTGCCATTTGATCTATTGAATTCTTCATTTCATTATGATTTCTCGTCACTATCACAGTTTCATTTTCTACTAGTTTCATTTCATTTTGATTCCTCCTTAATATTTCATTTTCATGAGAGAGATTTCCTATCTTGTCCATTAAGGATTTCTGTAGTTCGAGAATTTGTTTTTGAGAACTTCTTAATGTTCTTATCATAAATTTTTTGAGATCTGCTTCTTGCATTTCTTCTATCTCATCATCTTCATAATCTTGAATTGGGGTGTCTATTTCGTTTGGGGCCTCATAATGTCTCCCTTGTTCTTGTTTCATCGGCTTTTGCGTTTGTTTGGCATATTGGAGATATTCTTTTTTTTTTCTCGTTATGCTGTGACTCTAGATTAAGAAGACTGTCTGCTTTTGATGGATCCTTAGAGGCTGTGATGGGTGTGGCCAGAGAGCTCTGGTTCTACAGGGTTAAGGGTGTGCCAAAGGTGATTCACCCTGATTGTTTCCTTGTTTGCTCTCACGCTCTCTCTTTTTTTTTGACTCAGTTGGGAAGTAATTCCACACAGCTGAGTGGAACTGAGAGTAGTTGATGTATGAAATCTGGCCCCTGTGGGTATTCATTTGCTCATCAGAGTCATGTTTTTCTGCTTGGCTAATGAGGGGCACCCACTTTACATATGCAAAATGGCATGCACCACTTTACTTACATAAAATGGCTTCTGCCCTTTGTCTTGCTCGGCTTTGTAAGGTGAGTGGAGAGAGAGGCTAAATGTCCGTGCTGATTCCCCTTATTTATTCGATTTTTTCTCTCCTCCAGCCAGCCTGGTGAACTTTCCCCAATGGGGTTTCAGGTCTCGTTCTCTGCAGGCTCTTTCTGCCTTTCCCCGCCAATGTCTCGGGTTACCGAGAGGTTTTTTCTCACCTCCCCTCCAGTGCTGGCACGCAGATTCTGCAGCTCCGGTGGGTCCGGCGGGTCCAGCAGGTCCGGCGGCTCCCGCGGCTTGGGTTCCACACGGTGGGCGACCTTGCTCTCCCCGTAGGTCCTCTGAGTCACAGCCACTAGATCCGGAAGAGTTTCCTCTGCAATTTTTCCCTGATCCTTTTCCTGAGGCTACCGTAACTCCACTTTTATTAAACTATCTTTCCCCGGACTATCGGTGCGCTCTCACTATTCTGCCATCTTGGCGCCGCCCCCGCTTGTATATTTTTCAACAGAGAAAGGATGTAGAATGTTCCTGACACAGAGAGGGAGGAAATGTTTGTAGGGGTGAAATACGCCCACTGCCCTGATCTGATCACTCTGCATTGTGACCTTGTGTCAAAGTATCACATTGCAACTGAGAAACATGTGCACTTATTATGTGTCACTTAAAACAACAATAATAATTGAAAAAGTAAAATGAGGGGCTGGTTCTGTGGCATAGCAGGTTAAGCCACCATCTGCAGTGTCAGCTGGCATCCCACATGGGTACCAATTCAAGTCCTGGCTGCTCCACTTCCCATCAAGCTCCCTAGGAAAATCATTGGAAGATGACCCAGATGCTTGGGCCCTGTACCCATATGGGAGACCCAGATGAAGCTCCTGGCTCCCAGCTTTGGCCTGGCCCAACCTTGGCCACTGGGGCCATGTTGGGAATGAGCCAGTGGATAGAAAGATCTTTCTCTCTCTCTCAATAAATATCTTTGAAATAAATTAATTTTTTAAAAAAGTAAAATGAGCCCAAAGGTAACAGCTACAGGTGCCTGTGCTGAAATGCCTTCCAAGAATGACAGAGGAGACCTGTCCTTGCTATAGTGAGTAAAGCTGGCATGCCATATCGGCACATGTTTGAGTCTCGGATGCTCCACTTCCAATCCAGTGCCTTGGTTACAGTCTGAGAAAGCAGCGGAAGATGGCTCAAGTGCTTGGGCCACTGCATCCACGTGGGAGACCAGGAAGAAGCTCCAGGCTTTGGTCTGGCCCAGCCCTGGTCATTGTGGCCATCAGGAGAGTCTCCAAGGCCATCTTGACCATAACACCCCCTCCCGCATGCCTGTGGGTGTCCCGGTCCACGGGGTAATCAACTAGGACATGAGGAGGGCAGACCTGAATGGAGAGACAAACCAGACACAAGAAGGGAGACCAAGACAGTACTCTGATCAAGGTCTCACTTTATTGGAGAAGGAGGTAGCTTATATAGTACAAGGCAAGGATTGTAACAGTTGAGGGTAAGCAGGGGTCATCTTACAACGTAGTTCAAAGGAATAATTTCACAGGAATCAGTATTAATTTGACAAAGGGAGTTACAGCGAGGTCTTACAGCTACCAGACATGCTTATTGAGGTACAATAAAGAGAGCACTGAAGCCAAATGGCCAAGCGCTAACCATATCAGTGAGCTGTACAAATGGAATTTTCTAGTGAATCTTCCTTACAGGAACACAGTTGAAGGTTAGTCTAAACAAAGGCCTATATAGGGAAACCAGCACAGTGGCTCCCTACATGTGGGTTTAGGGCTGGGAAGGGTAACGCCCAGCAGGGATGCATTTGTGTTGCTGCTATTTAACCGGGTGATTTGCCACAGCAGCCACGGAGATCTCAGCTCTCAGAGAGGTCTGAGAATTACTCAACCCCTGCATCCACCAAGACCTGCTCTTTCCACATGGATAAAAAAGCCCAGACACCCATACCCTGCTCTATGGGGCTCCAGATCAGGCATTTAAACCTCTCTGCTCACATGCAGCAGCTAAGGAGAAAGACCTGGCTTCCTATGAGGAATGCCACCTGCAAAAAAAAAAAAAAAAAAAAGCAAACTCTACCCCCATGCTCACCCCCACAGTGAAGGCCCTGGGAGCACAGGATGATCCTAAGAAGACAAAGCTGAGTCTGGGCTCTTTCCCCATGTGGCCCGGCATGTCGTGGGTGGAGCCCTGTAGTTGGGTGTGAAAGGTGGGGTGCACTTCCTGCCTGCTCATGGCCCTCATGGCCCTGGCTCAGATTCCATCTCTAAATCCACTTGGATGTCTTCATCATGCCCCATTCTCCCGCTGGCTGAAACCAAGCCCACAGCTCCCACAGGCCTCAGCAGCTCCTGCCCCATCTCTGCTCTCTACCCAGGACACATCAAGTTGCCCATCTGCCTGCCTGTCTCCTGTGGATGGGACAACCCCCCAACTGTAGGGTGGAGTCTGAGCTGTCTTCTCCATTGGCTGGTACATTGGCAGCACACAGTCAGGGCCTAATACATGCTTGCTTCTTGCACAAATAGGTCGCCTCGCTGGTCCCTGCCTCCGGTGCCTGAGTCCATGTCCGGGTGACTGTGAAGGAGCGTCTTTGGCTCTGGCCCCATCCCGGATCTCCCTGTGGCTGACGTGGATGGTCACCCTTACCTATTCAGCCAGGCCACCTTCCAGGCATGAATCCCCGGGGTGCCCTCCTCCCAGCCTTGCAGCCAAACATCTACAAGGGTTTCCTGGTCCTGCTCGGCCTCCTTTTCACCCTGAAAGTCTTCCCATGTGAGCCATGGGCTGCCACACTTTTTTTCAGACATTGCTTGAAGAAGTACCAGCCAATTGGAAAAGAAAAAAAAAGCCACTTTGTTTTCCTTTTAAGTGGGGGAAAATCCAATCACAAAGCAACTGAGCCATTTGCACAACTGGATCCTTTTACCACAAATGGCTTCAGCACTCAGACACGCTGCTTCTCCCTGCCTGGGTTCTCTCGGTGCCCTGGCCAAATGCAATTCCGGATGGCTGGGGACAGGGTTCTCTCTGTCTTCCTGGAAGTGTGGTTACCAGTGCAACTTGATGCTAGGCAGTGACTCTAAGTGGTGAGGAAAGAGATCTGGAGGAGTAAGTGCCCAGCAGGAATGTACAGAGGGGCTGTGCAAGCAGGTAGGGAAGGCTGGGAACCAGGGGAAAACACCCAGTGTCAGGTGGAGCAAGTGTTCCGAGCATGCCTTGGGTTTTCCTTTTGTGAGGAGCAGGTGTGTCAGGAGCAAACAAAGTTTGTGCAATTGGGGTCAGACTTGTGGCATAGTGGGTAAAGATGGCATCCCTCATGGGTGCTGGTTCAAGTCTCGACTGTGCCACTTCCAATCCAACTCCCTGCTAATGAGCCTGGGAAAGCAGAGGAGGATTACCCAAGTGCATGGGCACCTGCTACCCCCATGGGAGACCTGGAAGAATCTCCTGGCTCCTGGCTTCAGTCTGGCCTAGCCCTGGTCATTGTGACCATCTGGGGAGTGAGCCAGCAGATAGAAGCTCTCTCTCTCTGTGTGTGTGTGTGTGTTTAACTCTGGCTTTCAAATAAATCAGTCTTTAAAACAAAACATCATGCAATTGAAAAGTCTCACCCTGGTGAGTGCCAGCCGCAGATGGGGTTGAGACTCTGCTTACAGCAAGGCAGATGGCCCTTCACTTGCAGCCCATTTGCTCAGGGGTAGGGAGAAAGAGAGCCCCTCTCTGCCACCGACTTCTTTTGTGGGCCCTTTGGCTGGCCCCAGGAACCTGAGAATACAACACTGATTAACCAAAGTATACATGTGTCATTAATTTTACCTGTATGCAGGGATGTTTGTGACAAAGTCCAAAGCATGAAGCCAGTGTAGACCAAGAACGAGAACTTTGGGAAGAATGGACCACCAAGGGTGCTGAGTTCTAGGGCTGTTGGAAGTGCGTGGACAATAGAACGCAAACCTCGGCACACGAGGGGTTTTCAAAAGAGTTTGGGGATAATGTGAACTGTGCAAAAATGATGCACGGATTTCAAAATTCTTGTTGCACCAAAATAAATGTATCTTTCCATCTGCTTTCCAGGAACTTTTGGGAGTAGGCTGGTGGCTGAAGGGCATGGACTGAGTGCACTGAGTGGGTTTGTCCAAATTCACTGGCCTTTCTGGTGTTCTGAGCTTTTTCCCGGCCTGTGCACCAGGAGGTTGCTCCTCCCCCACATGTCTCTGTGACTGGCTACACTTAAGAAAACAGGCCACCCTGCCCTTTCTGGAGTTCCACTTCCTCCACTGATATAAGCGTGGAATAAGCAACTGTTTGGCAACTGTTGCCATAGTGTCCCCTTCATCCCTTCACCTGTATACAAACCTAGGTGGAGGAGCACCACTTCCCACCATGTCTGTGCTCCAGGGACTGTCAGCTGCACTTCGACCTCACTTGTCTGAAAGCCTTGATTAACCTTGTATGCCAGCCACCTGCCCCTTTTTTGCACAAAATATGGCTTTTCATTAGGTTAATGAGAATGGAAATAATAATCACTGAAGGCTAACAGAGGCTCACTGCTTCCCAATGAAGGCCCTGTCTTCAAGACAGAGGAAGGGTCATGTGAGCCTGGCCAACCGGGGCTGGGGTGGTGGGGGTGGGGTTGCTGGACAGTTTTATTGAGGCCATTGCTGCCCATCCCACCACCCTGGTCCTGTCCCTGGAAGCCTGGATGCGACAGTGAGGTTAATTTGAGCTGAACTTAGGGTTAGTCTCACAGACCATTTTCCACAGAGAACCAAAGTCACCTTTATTTATGACTATGTCAGCCACAAGCATCCTTCCTCCATGTGGTGCCGGGGTCTTCAGGGTGCTTTCCGCCAGCTCAGAATCCCTGCTGTGCAATTGCAGGGACTTCCCCAAATCACGTACCTCTTGAAGCATGCTCTCTGATGCTCTCACCATGCACCAGTTCATACTACAGTATCAATGACTGGCCATGCATGCAACGCCTCTGCCTCCAGTGCGGCCACCTCCTGACAAACCCACTGTCAGGCAGCAATACTGCAAGTGGGGAAAGCATGGAATCCACCCTTGGCTCACTGCCCTGCATGCTGTGGAGTCTCTGTTGTCTTCTCCGTGGTCTGGGGGCTGCAGCTGGTGGAAATCACGGGTCCACAATGCTGCCAACTTGTAGCCAGCACCAGTTGGAAATAGCCTATGTCTTCTGATAATCTTTAGGTCATTAGGTTATCATTATAACAAAACTACCATGGGGACACACCCACTCCCATCATGCACCTGATACCTGGACACTTCCTCAGAAAGGCACAGAAATGGGCAGTGCTTGAACCCTTTGAAACCTCACCCACTTTTGAATATTTGATTGGGCTACACACACACACACACACACACACACACCTGACTCTGGGGATATAAAGGGAAAGCGTAAGCTTATTAAAGGGGGTTTTGTCTTGTTTGGGGAGGGCCTTTCCTTCTGGATGCTTTTCCTCATAGAAGTGTTTTCTTGGGGTCATTCTGCATTTTTGGCTGTCCACACATGACTTGGTTCTGAAGCTCACACTTTTGCTTAGCTCTGAGCAAACTCCAGCCTCTTGTGCACGTCTTGGCCTCCACCTTTGAGTGCTTTTATGCATGGAGGGAAGCATGTGCATCCCACAGCAGGCTGAGCCTGTGGGGATCTGGGACGGCCACTGTGGTGCAGGGGTACAGGAGAGCTCTGGCCGTGCAGACGTCGGGCAGGTGGGCAACTTGTGAAGCCAGGTGCTTGGTGAATGTCTGGGGGTTCTGGGGCAGGGAGGGGTGATTCTTCTCCATGCTCCAGGGGCTGAACAAATAGCTTTGTGTGTTTTCAGAAGCATCAGAGTATGGTTGGTGGCATGGACAAATTTCTGGCCCCTCAAGAGGGAAAATACTCGATGGACTGGCTCTCGAAGGACACAGTGTCCATGTTGCTGCCTGGAGAATGAGCTCTCACCCTCTCTCTATCCCTTTTGCCTGTTGGCCCTGAGAAGATACAACTCAGAGACAAGCTCTTGGAGCCTGGACAGCCCAGCCTCCAGAAATGTGAGCCAGCACTGTTCTAATTTAAGGTATTTATTTTAATTTTCCTTGAAAGGCAGAGCAATAAGAAAAGAGAGAGACACATCTTCCATTTGCTGGCTGGCTCCCCAAATGCCCACAACAGCTAGGGCTGTGCCAGGTCAGGAGCTTAGAACTCCAACTGGGTCTCCCACATGGTTGGCAGGGACTCAAGTACCTGGGCCATCATCACCTGCTGCTTCCCAGGGGGCACGTTAGCAGGAAGCTGGATCAGAAGCAGAGGAGGTGGAACCTGAACAGGGTGCTCAGATACGGGGTGTGGCATTCCAAGGGACATCTTTTCCGCCACACCAAATGACTGCCCAAGACACTGCATACATGCTGGTTACAAACTCCCTGGGTTCCAGACAACGGGCTACCAAGTGTCTGGCAAACACTCCAGGGGTGGATGGCTGGATGGAGAGAGTGCATTGATGAGTGAAGTGCCGGGTCTGTGTTGAGTCTTGGAGCCCCCAGTGCCTCCTTGGCGGATTGGCAGGGATGGTGTTCTTTAGCTTGTCTCATCTGGTCCTCACTGTCTGTCCCTTGGTGGAGTCAGTACTAGGGAGAGCATGCCTGCTTCTTCTCCCCACCTCCACACACACACACACCAGGGTGAGGCCCCAGGATTTCCTCCTTTCCCCGTGAGCACCCTGACTTTTCTGGTTTTGTATTCATTTCACAGTGGCACAAGCAAAGTATGGGCAGGTGTAGTCCTGATGGACCTTCTGCTTCTGATAACTGCAGAAGCTTCCATTTCACTGGGTTTAGTCTGGGGTGTAAGCAGGGGTTCCTCCCCACTCTGGTATGCTCTGTGCCACCCTGGAGAATCCTCCTGGGTAAGGAAGTTGGGAGCAGCATTGTGCAAACCACAGGTGTCTTTCATCTGAGGAACCGGTCCAGCCAGGGACAAAGCCACAGACACATCCCTGTGGAAATACAGGTCAGCTCATTAACCTCAGTCCCCATGGCAACAGCAGGGTGTTCCTGGGGGAGGGAGAAGACTCAGGGTGTCCTGGAGGAACAATCCAGGAGTGCCACTTCCATGGTCCCTGCCAGGGCATCAGAGTTCCTGAAAGAGGATGGGGTCCAAGCTGCCTTCCTTCCATTGTGGTCCTAAATGTTGGGAACCGGAAGCCAGGAAACCACAGAGGAACTCCCCAGGAGCAGCCAATTCCCATTACTATCCCTGCATGCTCAGGGTGGGGGGAGGTTAGAGTGAGGAGTTACAGGTGCTCAGCCCAGATGCATGCACTGACTCCATGATGCTCGCAGGTCACCTTGGCTTCCAGAATGTGCTGGTTCTTGGGTCCTGGGTTACAGAGGAACCATTAGTTGCTGGGGGTGGTGTCCAGAGTTGCCTCCTATGGAAATTTATATATATGGGCTAGTGCTGTGTTACAGTGGGTTGTGCTGCTACCTGGGATGCCAGCATCACCCATGAGCAGTGGTTTGTGTTCCAGATCCAGCTCCCTGGGAAAGAAGTGGAAGATGGCCCAACTACCTGGGTTTCTGCACCCCTGTGGGAGACAAGGATGGAGTTCCAGACTCCTGGCTTCAGTATTGTGGCCATTGGAGGAGTGAACCAGCTATTGGAAGATCTCTGTCTCTCCCTCTCTGTCACTCTGCCTTCCAAAATAAGTCATTAATTATCTATTATCTATCTATCTATCAAGATATTTTGTTCGTTAATTTAAGAAATGGCAAAAACTACATGTGCCTTGGGGGGAAACTTTGGCCTACAGCCACTGACCAGCCTTTGTGTGCAGACATCTAGGGCTCACCTGAAATTCCTGCCTTTCCCTCTATGGGGGCTGCCCTCCTGGTGTTGCCAGGACACTGGGTGCTGAGCCTGACTTCCTTTCTACCCGAGCCATGCACTGCAGCAGCAATTATCACACAAACAGCTGGAGGAGGCAGCCCACTTCATACATCTTTCTCAGTGAGGAGTGCAATCTTGTGACTGGATGGACATTCCTTTCACTGGTGCTGGAACCCTCTTCGGAATCTGTCCGTCCAGGACAAAAAGGACTTTGATGTCTTTTTTTCTGCCCAGCCTCTTTCTCCCACCCCCAGTCTCTCAAGGGAAACAATGCTGGCTCCCTTACAAAGGGAGCTGCTAGTTTGAGTGACAGAGTGACACAGGCAGCAGTGAGGGAGCTTCTGAATCTGATTTCATGTTAGTAGGGGAAACCAGTTTTTTTTTTTTTTATCTTTTATTTAATGAATATAAATTTCCAAAGTACGTCTCATGGGTTACAATGGCTTTCCCCCCCATACCGTCCCTCCCACCCACCACCCTCCCCTTTCCCACTCCCTCTCCCCTTCCATTCACATCAAGATTCATTTTCGATTATCTTAGTATACAGAAGATCAGCTTAGTATACCTTAAGTAAGGATTTCAACAGTTTGTTCCCACACAGAAACATAAAGTGAAAAATAATAGATGATTTTTTTTAAATGATGATGAAATCAGATCAGACCTATTGTCATGTTTAATCCCAGTGAGAGTCAAGTTGGGAATTGAAAATTTCTTTTTTTTTTTTTAACAGAAGATCAGTTTAGTGTACATTAAGTAAAGATTTCAACAGTTTGCACCCCCATAGAAACACAAAGTGAAATATACTGTTTGAGTACTCGTTATAGCATTAAGCCTCAGTGTACAGCACATTAAGGACAGAGATCCTACATGAGGAGTAAGTGCACAGTGACTCCTGTTGTTGACTTTACCAATTGACACTCCTGTTTATGGCATCAGTAATCTCCCTATGCACCAGTCATGAGTTTCCAAGGCTATGGAAGCCCCTTGAGTTCTCCGACTCTTATCTTGTTTAGACAAGGTCATAGTCAAAGTGGAGGTTCTCTCCTCCCTTCAGAGAAAGGCACCTCCCTCTTTGAAGACCTGTTCTTTCCACTGGGATCTCACTCACAGAGATCTTTTTGCCAGAGTGTCTTGGCTTTCCATGCCTGAAATACTCTCATGGGCTTTTCAGCCAGATCCGAGTGCCTTTAGGGCTGATTCTGAGGCCAGAGTGCTATTTAGGACATCCGCCATTCTATGAGTCTGCTGAGTATCTCACTTCCCATGTTGGATCACTCTCCCCTTTATTTATTCTATCGGTTAGTGTTAGCAGATACTAGACTTGTTTATGTGCTCCCTTTGACTCTTAGTCCTTTCATTATGATCAATTGTGAACTGAAATTGATCACTTGGAATAGTGAGATGGCATTGGCACATGCCACCTTGATGGGATTGAATTGGAATCCCCTAGTATGTTTCCAACTCTACCAATTGGGACAAGTCAGCCCGAGCATGCCCCAAATTATACATCTCTTCCCTCTCTTATTCCCACTTTTATGTTTAACAGGGATCACATTTCAGTTAATTTTCAACACTTAAGAATAACTGTGTGATAATTACAGAATTAAACCAGTCATATTAAGTAGAACAGACAAAAAAAATACTATGAGGGATAATGTATTAAGTTGTCCATTAGCAGTCAGGGCTATGCTGATCAAGTCACCATTTCTCATAGTGTCCATTTCACTTCAGGAGGTTTCCTTTTTGGTGTTCAGTCAGTTGTCACCGATCAGGGAGAACATATGGTATTTGTCCCTTTGGGACTGGCTTACTTCACTCAGCATGATGTGTTCCAGATTCCTCCATTTTGTTGCAAATGACTGGATTTCGTTGTTTCTTACTGCGGTATAGTATTCTAAAGAATACATATCCCATAATTTCTTTATCCAGTCTACCATTGATGGGCATTTAGGTTGGTTCCAGGTCTTGGCTATTGTGAATTGTGCTGCAATAAACATTAGGGTGCAGACCGCTTTTTTCTTTATCAATTTAAATTCCTTTGGGTAAATTCCAAGGAGTGGGATGGCTGGGTCGAACGGTAGGGTTATATTCAGGTTTCTGAGGAATCTCCAGACTGATTTCCATAGTGGCTTGACCAGTTTGCATTCCCACCAACAGTGGGTTAGTGTCCCTTTTTCCCCACATCCTCGCCAGCATCTGTTGTTGGTAGATTTCTGTATGTGAGCCATTCTAACCGGGGTGAGGTGAAACCTCATTGTGCTTTTGATTTGCATTTCCCTGATTGCTAGTGATTTTGAACATTTTTTCATGTGCCTGTTGGCCATTTGGATTTCCTCTTTTGAAAAATGTCTATTGAAGTCCTTGGCCCATCTCTTAAGTGGGTTGTTGGTTTTGTTTTTGTGGAGTTTCTTGATCTCTTTGTAGATTCTGGTTATTAACCCTTTATCTGTTGCATAGTTTGCAAATATTTTTTCCCATTCTGTCGGTTGTCTCTTCACTCTCCTGACTGTTTCTTTTGCAGTACAGAAACTTCTCAATTTGATGCAATCCCAATAGTTGATTTTGGCTTTGACTGTCTGTGCCTCCCGGGTCTTTTCCAGAAATTCTTTGCCTGTGCCAATATCTTGAAGGGTTTCTCCAATGTTCTCTAATAACTTAATGGTGTCAGGACGTAGATTTAGGTCTTCAATCCACGTTGAGTGGATTTTTGTGTAAGGTGTAAGGTAGGGGTCTTGCTTCATGCTTCTGCACGTAGCAATCCAGGGGAAACCAGTTTTTTACTTAAATGTTGCATCTTTGTGTACCGTGAGGATAGCCTGTGTTCTTTACCTGTGTCCTGTGTCCTGTAGCCTGTGCCCTGTGCTTGTAGCCTATGTCAAATGTACTTTAGCCAGTGTCCTGTGTCCTTTGTCCTGTATCCAGTGTACTGTGTCCTATAGACTATGGCCTGTGGCCTATATCCTGTAGCCTCTGTCCTGTGTACTATACCCTTTGTCCTATGTCCTGAAGCCTGTGTCCTGTAGCCTGTTTCCTGTGCCAAGTAACCTGTCTCCTGCAGCCTGTGTAATTTGCCCTGTATCCTGCATCCTGTATCCTGTGTCCTATACCTTTTGTCCTGTGTCCTGTAGCCTGTCTCCTGTGTCATGTAACCTGTCTCCTGTACCTGTGTCTATCTCCTGAATACTGTGTCCTGTGCCCTCTATCTTGTATCCTGTGGCCTGTGTCCTATATCCTGTAGCCTGTGTTTTGTATCCTATATCCTGTGTCCTTTGTCCCATAGCCTATGTCCTGTAGCCTCTCTCCTGTGTCCTGTAGCTTGTGGCCTATGTCCTGTATCCTGTGTCCTGTGTCCTGTAGCTTGTGGCCTATGTCCTGTATCCTGTGTCCTGTGTCCTATAGCCTGTGTCCGATTGCCTGTAACCTGTGTCCTGTAGGCTGTGTCCTCTACCCTGTATCCTGTATTCTGTATTCTGTGTCCTATATCCTAGGGACTGTGTCCTGTGTCCTGTCTCCTACAGCCTGTGTCCTGTGTGCTATGGCCTCAATCCTGTAGCCTGTGTTCTGTGTCCTGTAGCCTGTGCATTATGTCTGTTAGTCTGTTTCCCTTGTCCTTTGTCCTGTAGCCTGTGTCCTATGTCCTGTATACTGTGTTCTGTGTCCTGTTTCCTGAGGCCTGTGTCCTGTGGCCTCTGTCTTCTAGCTGGTATCCTGTGTCCTGTAGCCTGTGTCCCATAGGCTGTGTCCTGTAGCCTGTGTTCTGTGTCCTATAGCCTATGTTCTATGTCCTATAGGCTGTAACCTGTGTCCCATAGCCTGTGTCCCATATGCTGTGTCCTGTAGCCTGTAGCCTGTGCCCTGTGTCCTATAATCTATGTCCTATGTCATTTAGCCTGTGCCCAGTGTCCTCTAGCATGTGTCCTCGAGCCTATGTCCTGTGTCCTTCAGTCTGTGTCCTGTAGACTGCATCCTGTGTCCTGTAGCCTGTGTCTTATAGCCTGTGTCCTTAGCCTGTGTCCCATAGGCTGTGTCCTGTAGCCTGTCTCCTGTGGCCTGTAGCCTGTGTCCTATGTCCTATAGGCTATAACCTGTGTCCCATAGCCTGTGTCCCATACGCTGTGTCCTGTGTCCTGTAGCCTGTCTCCTGTGTCCTGTAGCCTGTGTGCTGTATCCTTTAGCCTGTGTTCTGTGTGCTATGCTCTGTCCTATAGCCAGTGTCCTGTGTCCTGTATCCTGTGTCCTGTAGTCTGTGTCCTATGTCATATAGATTATGTCCTGTAGGCTGTGTCCTATGTCATATAGACTATGTCCTGTAGGCTGTGTCCTATAGGCTGTGTCCTGTGTCCTGTAGCCTGTGTCCTCAGCCTGTGTCCTGTGTCCTCTAGCCTTTGTCATGTGTCCTTCAGTTCTTGTCCTGTTTCCTGTAGCCAGCATCCTGTTGCCTGTGTCATGTGCCCTTTAGCCTTTGTCCTTTACCTGTGTCCTGTGTCTTATCATCTGTGTCCTGTGTCCTCTGGCCTATTTCTTTTAGCCTGTGTCCTGTAGCCTTTATCCTCTGTTCTATTGCCTATGTCCTAGGTGGTGGAGCCTGTGATCTGTAGCCCATGTCCTGTAGCCCATGTCCAGTAGCCTATGTCCTGTGTCTTGCAGTCTGTGGCTAATGTCCTGTAGCCTGTGTCCTGTGGCCTCTGTCCTATAGCCAATGTCCTGTCTTGTTACCTGTGTCCTGTGTATTAGGTGCAGTAGTCTGTGTCCTGTGTCCTGTGTGCTGTGGCCTCTGTCCTGTAGCCAGTGTTTGTGTCCTGTGTATTTTATCCAGTAGCCTGAGTCCTACATCCTGTGGCCTCTGTCCTGTAGCTTGTGTGCTGTTTCCTGTAGCCTGTGTCCTGTGTCCTGAAGCAGGTTTCTTGTAGCCTCTGGACTATGTCATGCAGCCTGTGTCCTGTAGCCTGTGTCCTATAGCCTGTGTCCATGTCCTTTATCCTGTGTCCTGTGTTCTGTATCCTGTGTCCTGTAGCCTTTGTCCTATGTCATGTAGCCTGTGTCCTGTAGTCTGTGTCCTATAGCCTGTGTCCTGTAGCCTGTATTCTGAGTCCTTTAGCCTGTTCGTGTAGCCTGTGTCCTGTAGTCTGTGGCTAGTGTCCTCTAGCCTGTGTCCTGTGGCCTCTGTCCTATAGCCTGTCCCTCTGTCCATTGTCCTGTGTCCTGTAGCCTGTGTATTTTGACTGATATCTGTGTCCTGTGGGCTGTGGCATCTATCCTTTGGCCAGTGTTTTTCTCCTGTATCCTGTGTCCTGTATCCTGTGTTCTGTGTCCCAAAGCCTGTGTCCTATAGCCTCTGTCCTGTGTCCTGTAGCTTGTGGCCTATGTCCTATATCCTGTGTCCTGTTCCCATAGCCTATGTCTGATAGCCTCTAATCTGTGTCCTGTAGCCTCTGTCCTTTAGCTTGTGTCCTGTGTTTTGTATTCTGTGTCCTATATCCTATGGCCTGTGTCCTGTGTCCTGTCTCCTACAACCTGTGTCTTTTGTGCTGAGGCCTCTGTCCTGTAGCCAGTGTCCTGTGTCCTCTAGCCTGTGTCCTGTCTCCTATAGCCTGTGTCCTGTGTCCTGTAGCATGTGCATTATGTCCGTTAGTCTGTTTCCCTTGTCCCTTGTCCATTGCCTGTGTCATATGTCTTGTATGCTTTGTCCTGTGTCCTGTGGCCTCTGTTCTCTAGCTGGTGTCCTGTTTCCTGAGGCCTGTGTCCTATAGCCTGTGTTCTATAGCCTGTAGCTGGTGTCCTGTATCCTCTGTCCTGTATCTTGTGTCCTGTGTTCTGTGTCTGCATCCTGTAGCCTGTGTCCTGTGTCCTGTAGCCTGTGTCCTATCTCCTGGAGCCAGTGTGCTTTAGCCTATGTCTTGTGTTATTTAGATGACTTGGGATTTATGTTTTTTAAAAGATTTATTTTATTTATTTGAAAGACAGAGTTACAGAGAGAGGTAGAGACAGAGAGAGAGGTCTTCCATCCAATGGTTCACTCCCCAGATGGCTGCAATGGCTGGAGCTATGCCAATCCAAAGCCAGGAGCCAGGAGCTTCTTCCAGGTCTCCAACATGGGTGCAGGGGCCCAAGCACTTGGGCCATCTTCTACTGCTTTCAAAGGCCATAGCAGAGAGCTTGGTTGGAATAGGAGCCGCCGGGACTAGAATCGGCGCCCATATGGGATGCCGGCACTTCAGGCCAGGGCATTAACCCTCTGTGCCATAGAGCTGGCCCCCTGGGATTTATGTTTGAAAAACTGTCAGCTTGGGGCCAGAACTGTGGCACGGCAGGTTAAGACATGGTTTATGTCTCCAGGATTTATGTTTTAAAAACTGTCAGCTTGGGGCCAGAACTGTGGCATGACAGGTAAAGCCACGGTGTATGCCACAGTCAGCATTCTATTTGAGCCCCACCTGATTCAAATCCCAGCTGCTCCACTTCCAATCCAGCTCCCTGCTAATGTACCCGAGAAAGCAGTAGAAGATGGCCCAAGTTTCTGGGCCTCTGCCACCCAAGTGGGAGGCCTGGAAGAAGCTCCAGGCTCCTGACCTCAGCCTAGGATGGCCCTGGCCATTGCAGCCATTTGGGTAGTGAGCCAGTAAGTGGAAGATATCTCTGTCTCTATGTCCTTTTCTCTGTCTATGACTCTGCTTTTCAAATAAATTAATATTTTTTAAGAAAGAAAAAAACCTGTCAACTTTTATACAAAAGGTCAAATTAGGAGTTGGCAGACCTGTTAAGAAGTGATTAAAGTAATACATATGTGAGTTGATGCTGATGGTGCCGGGGAGAAGTGGTTGGATTGGGGGTGAACTTTGAGATATATTTGGAAAAAAGAACTGACAGGATTTACTAATGTATTGACAGGATTTACTATTGTGCAAGTGATGCTGCACTAATTGAAATACGAAGCACTAGGAAGGGCCCCTTAGGGTCCCTGGGGAGAATGGAGAGTTTTGTTGTCAAAATGTTACTTTGGAAATGCCGTGCATGTGTGCACACTTTGAGGAGACGTGATGGTAGAAATGCTGTGTGTGTGTGCACACTTTGAGGGGACACATGTATGTAGATAAGTGGAATTCAGGAGAGAGCTTTTTCTCTTTAGAGATGAAGCTGAGTACTGCCCATATGAAGGTAATATTTCAAGTGACTACTTGATGAGTGAGTTTGGATAAAGATGAAGAAAGTCCTTTGGGAGCTCAGGATGTGACAGCAGTTGGTGGGCAAGAGGAAAAGGGCCTGGGAAGGAATATGGGGAAGGGGCAGCTGGTGGGTGAGCAGGACAGTGTGAAGTCTGGAAGCCTGGAGAAGGAAGGGCAGGATGAGCAGCTTGTCTGTGGTCCTAGTGCTGCAGTAGACAGATGGGAACCACGAGTGGCCTTCTGTGCTGGTGACCATGATGAGGACAGTTTGTAGGGTGGCAACGTGATATGGAATAAAATGAGAGTTAAGTTGAAAGGCAAGTGAGATGGAGAGAATACATATTTTCTTCACCAAATTTTGTATAAAAAGGTAGTAGCTGGAGGGGTGCATAAAAGTGCAATTCTTTTGAGATGCTGTAAGTAGAAAGGGAGAACTGGTGATATAGAAAAGTGGAGAAAAGTATAAATGGGGGAGAAGAATGGGTTGCAGTGTGCATTCTGAGTGCATGGCCCCATTTAGAGTGAGTGTTCATGCCATGGGCGAGAAGATGAACGTCACGGGCACGGAAGCAGATGAGTTGGCACATTCTGCAGTGGGAATTTACAGTGGGAGTCAGTTCTCTTCTAAATACCGCTGTTTCTCTCAGTGAAGTAGGCATACTTGTGAATGGAGAGGTGGGGTGGGATGCAGGGGTGAGGAGACTCAAAGAGAGGATCTAGAGCAACTGCAGAGAGGTGAGTGTGTGTATATACTGCAAGCCCTTGTGACTGTCTGTCCTGCGAGAGCATGTGTGGGAGTGTGGTGTCATTGCCTTGCAGTAAAAGACCATCAGCCGCAAGGATGTGCTGTGGACATAGGCAAAGGAGAGGTGGAGCTGGACTTGGGGCTAGGATTTTGCCTTGCAGGTATAAGGGAAGTGAGGGGTGAAGGCGTCGGGCACATGCAGCAGGGTTATGGCAGTGATGGACAGCAGGTGCCGTGGTTTGGATAGTCATTTGGGGGTTGAGTTTCCCCCCGGGATTCTGTGTTGAATGCTTTGTCCCGAGGTGGCCCTGTTGGGAGTTGAGGGAGACGTTAGGAGGTGGGGCCTAGTGGGAGGTCCTTAGGTCACTGGAAGTGGG
This sequence comes from Oryctolagus cuniculus, assembly GCF_051225735.1. NCBI lineage: Eukaryota > Metazoa > Chordata > Mammalia > Lagomorpha > Leporidae > Oryctolagus > Oryctolagus cuniculus. The sequence goes on along the minus strand of NC_142885.1, from coordinate 39,424,663 downwards.
ACCTAACAGTGAATGCCCCCCACCAGATCAAACTCCCCCAGTGCTGCATTGCACTCCTCATCTCCCACTGCTTTTGCCAAGATTCCCTACTCCTCTCTTCTTCGTCCCTTTCCCCACTCATGGCTCAGACGGTGCACATGTACCCAGTACCTGAATATGGAAACGCTGTCCATTCCTCAAGGATTAGCAGATGTGTTTTCTTCTTTTTTTTTTAACTTTTATTTAATGAATATAAATTTCCAAAGTACAGCTTATGGATTACAATGGCTTCCCCCCATAACGTCCCTCCCACCCACCACCCTCCCCTTTCTCACTCCCTCTCCCCTTCCATTCACATCAAGATTCATTTTTGATTTTCTTTATATACAGAAGATCAGTTTAGCATACATTAAGTAAAGATTCCAACAGTTTGCTCCCACACAGAAACATAAAGTGAAAAATAATAGATGATTCTTTAAATGATGATGAAATCAGATCAGACCTATTGTCATGTTTAATCCCAGTGAGAGTCAAGTTGGGAATTGATAATTTCTTTTTTTTTTTTTACAGAAGATCAGTTTAGTATACATTAAGTAAAGCTTTCAACAGTTTGCACCCACATAGAAACACAAAGTGAAATATACTGTTTGAGTACTCGTTATAGCATTAAATCTCAATGTACAGCACATTAAGGACAGAGATCCTACATGAGGAGTAAGTGCACAGTGACTCCTGTTGTTGACTTTACAAATTGACATTCCTGTTTATGGCATCAGTAATCTCCCTATGCTCCAGTCATGAGTTTCCAAGGCTATGGAAGCCTTTTGAGTTCTCTGACTCTTATCTTGTTTAGACACGGTCATAGTCAAAGTGGAGGTTCTCTCCTCCCTTCAGAGAAAGGTACCTCCTTCTTTGAAGACCTGTTCTTTCCACTGGGATCTCACTCGCAGAGATCTTTCATTTAGGTCTTTTTTTTGCCAGAGAGTCTTGGATTTCCATGCCTGAAATATTCTCTTGGGCTTTTCAGCCAGATCGGAATGCCTTTAGGGCTGATTCTGAGGCCAGAGTGCTATTTAGGACATCTGCCATTCTATGAGTCTGCTGAGTATCTCGCTTCCCATGTTGGATCACTCTCCCCTTTATTCTATCGGTTAACACTAGCAGGTACTAGATTTGTTTATGTGCTCCCTTTGACTCTTAGTCCTTTCATTATGATCAATTGTGAACTGAAATTGATCACTTTGACTAGTGAGATGGCATTGGTACATGCCACCTTGATGGGATTGAATTGGAGTCCCCTGGTATGTTTCTAACTCTACCATTTGGGGCAAGTCAGCTTGAGCATGTCCCAAATTGTCCATCTCTTCCTTCTCTTATTCCCACTCTTATGTTTAACAGGGATCACATTTCAGTTAAATTTCAACACTTAAGAATAACTGTGTATTAATTACAGAATTAAACCAGTCATATTAAGTAAAAGACAAAAAAACTACTAAGAGGGATAATGTATTAAGTTATTCATTAACAGTCAGGGCTATGCTGATCAAGTCACCATTTCTCATAGTGTCCATTTCACTTCAGGAGGTTTCCTTTTTGGTGTTCAGTCAGTTGTCACCGATCAGGGAGAACATATGGTATTTGCCCTTTGGGACTGGCTTACTTCACTCAGCATGATGTGTTCCAGATTCCTCCATTTTGTTGCAAATGACTGGATTTTGTTGTTTCTTACTGTGGTATAGTATTCTAAAGAGTACATACCCATAATTTCTTTATCCAGTCTACCGTTTATGGGCATTTAGGTTGGTTCCAAGTCTTGTCCATTATGAATTGAGCTGCAATAAACATTAGGGTGCAGACCGCTTGTTTGTTTGCCAATTTAAATTCCTTTGGGTAAATTCCAAGGAGTGGGATGGCTGGGTCGAATGGTAGGGTTATCTTCAGGTTTCTGAGGAATCTCCAGACTGACTTCCAAAGTGGCTTGACCAGTTTGCATTCCCACCAACAGTGGGTTAGTGTCCCTTTTCCCCCACATCCTCTCCAGCATCTGTTGTTGGTAGATTTCTGCATGTGAGCCATTCTAACCGGGGTGAGGTGAAACCTCATAGTGGTTTTGATTTGCATTTCCCTGATTGCTAGTGATCTTGAACATTTTTTCATGTGCCTGTTGGCCATTTGGATTTCCTCTTTTGAAAAATGTCTATTGAGGTCCTTGGCCCATCTCTTAAGTGGGTTGTTGGTTTTGTTTTTGTGGAGTTTCTTGATCTCTTTGTAGATTCTGGTTATTAACCCTTTATCTGTTGCACAGTTTGCAAATATTTTTTCCCATTCTGTCGGTTGTCTCTTCACTCTCCTGACTGTTTCTTTTGCAGTACAGAAACTTCTCAATTTGATGCATCCCAATAGTTGATCTTAGCTTTGACTGCCTGTGCCTCCCGGGTCTTTTCCAGAAATTCTTTGCCTGTGCCAATATCTTGAAGGGTTTCTCCAATGTTCTCTAATAACTTAATGGTGTCAGGACGTAGATTTAGATCTTTAATCCATGTTGAGTGGATTTTTGTGTAAGGTGTAAGGTAGGGGTCTTGCTTCATGCTTCTGCACGTGGAAATGCAGTTTTCCCAGCACCATTTATTGAATAGACTGTCCTTGCTCCAGGAATTGGTTTTGTATCCTTGATCAAATATAAGTTGGCTGTAGATGTTTGGGTTGATTTCTGGTGTTTCTATTCTGTTCCATTGGTCTATCCATCTGTTTCTGTACCAGTACCATGCTGTTTTGATTACAACTGACCTGTAGTATGTCCTGAAATCTGGTACTGTGATGCCTCCAGCTTTGTTTTTGTTGTACAAGATTGCTTTAGCTATTCGAGGTCTCTTGTGCCTCCATATGAATTTCAACATCATTTTTTCTAGATCTGAGAAGAATGTCTTTGGTATTCTGATTGGGATTGCATTGAATGTATAAATTGCTTTTGGGAGAATGGACATTTTGATGATGTTGATTCTTCTAATCCATGAGCATGGAAGATTTTTCCATTTTTTGGTATCCTCTTCTATTTCTTTCTTTAAGTTTTTGTAATTCTCATCGTAGAGATCTTTAACGTCCTTGGTTAAGTTTATTCCAAGGTATTGGATTGTTTTTGTAGCTATTGTGAATGGGATTGATCTTAGCAGTTCTTTCTTAGCCATGGCATTGCTTGTGTATACAAAGGCTGTTGATTTTTGTGCATTGATTTTATACCCTGCCACTTTGCCAAACTCCTCTATGAGTTCCAATAGTCTCTTAGTAGAGTTCTTTGGGTCCCCTAAATAAAGAATCATGTCATCTGCAAAGAGGGATAGTTTGAGTTTTCCTTCCCAATTTGTATCCCTTTAATTTCTTTTTCTTGTCTGATGACTCTGGATAAAACTTCCAAAACTATGTTAAATAGCAGTGGTGAGAGTGGGCATCCCTGTCTGGTGCCAGATCTCAGTGGAAATGCTTCCAACTTTTCCCCATTCAATAGGATGTTGGCCGTGGGTTTTTCATAAATTGCTTTGATTGTATTGAGGAATGTTCCTTTTATTGCCAATTTTTAGACTTTTTATCATGAAAGTGTGTTGAATTTTATCGAATGCTTTCTCTGCATCTATTGAGATAATCATATGGTTTTTCTTTTGCAGTCTGTTAATGTGGTGAATCACATTGATTGATTTGCGAATGTTGAGCCATCCCTGCATACCAGGGATAAATCGCATCTGGTGTGGATGGATGATCTTTCTGATGTGTTGTTGCATTCTATTGGTGAAAATTTTATTGAGGATTTTTGCATCTATGTTCATCAGGGATATTGGTCTGTAATTCTCTTTCAATGCTGCATCTTTTTCAGGCTTAGGAATTAAGGTGATACTGGCTTCATAGAGAGAATTTGGGAGGATTCCCGCTTTTTCGATTGTTCTGAATAGTTTGAGAAGAGTTGGAATTAGTTCTTCTTTAAATGTCTGGTAGAATTCAGCAGTGAATCCATCTGGTCCTGGGCTTTTCTTTGTTGGGAGGGCCTTTATTATTGTATCAATTTCTGTCTAAGTTATGGATCTGTTTAGGTTTTCGATGTCCTCCTGGTTCAATTTAGGTAGATTGCATGTGTCCAGGAATCTATCCATTTCTGATAGATTTTCCTGTTTGCTGGCATACAAGTCCATGTAGTAATTTCTGATGATTGTTTTTATTTCTGTGGTGTTTGTTGTTATGTTTCCTTTTTCATCTCTGATTTTATTGATTTCGGTCTTTTCTTTTTTTAGTTAGTTGGGCCAATGGGGTGTCAATTTTGTTTATTTTTTTTCAAAAAACCAGCTCCTCGTTTGGCTGATTTTTTGTAATTTTTTTATTCAATCCTGTTGATTTCTTCTCTGATTTTAATTATTTTTATTCTCCTACTAGATTTGGGTTTGGTTTGCTGCAGTTTTTCTAGGTCCTTGAGATGTGCTGAAAGCTCATCTATTTGGTGCCTTTCCAATTTCTTTATATAGGCCCCTATTGCTATAAACTTGCCTCTCAATACTGTTTTTGCTGTATCGCATAAGTTTTGATATGTTGTGTTGTTATCCTCATTTACTTCCAGAAAGTTTCTGATTTCTCTTTTGATTTCTTGAATGACCCAGTGTTCATTCAGGAGCATGTTGTTCAGTCTCCATGTGTTTGCATACTTTCTAGGGTTTCCTGAGTTGCTCATTTCTAGCTTCATTCCACTGTGGTCTGAGAAGCTGCATGGTAAGATTCTAATTCTTTTGAATTTGCTGAGACTAGCTTTATGGCCTAGTATGTGATCAATCCTAGAGAAGGTTCCATGCACTGCTGAGAAGAATGTGAAGTCTTTAGATGTAGGATTGAAAGTTCTGTAGATATCTGTTAGATCCATTTGGGCAACAGTGTCGATTAAATCTGCTGTTTCCTTGTTGATCTTCAGTCCAGTCTATTTCTGAGAGTGGAGTATTGAAGTCCCCAAGTACTATTGTATTGGAATCTAAATCTCCCTTTAAGTCCCTTAACATATCTTTTAAATAGACCGGTGCCCTGTAATTAGGTGCATATACATTTATAATAGTTACATCTTCCTGTTGAATTGAACCCTTAATCATTATATAGTGTCCCTTTTTGTCTCTGTTAACAGTTTTTGTATTAAAGTTTATTTTGTCTGATATTAATATCTACACCTGCTTTCTTTTGGTTTCTGTTGGCATGGAATATCTTTTTCCAACCTTTCACATTCAGTCTGCATGCATCTTCATTAGAGAGATGTGTTTCTTGTAGGCAACAAATAGTTGGGTTGTGTTCCTTGAGCCAATCAGCCAATCGGTGTCTTTTAACTGAAGAGTTAAGACCATTAATGTTTAATGTGACTATTGATATGTAGTGACTTTGCCCTGCCATTTTCCCGGAGATATTTTCTAGTATATGCTTTGAGCTTCCCATGCTCTTTTACTGGTGGTTTTTCTTTCTTTACCTTCTTTCATATTAATGGCCCTGTTTATGTGTTTCTGAGTGTAGCACATCTTTAAGTATCTTTTGCAGGGCCGGAGGAGTGGCCACAAAGTCTTTCAATTTCTGTTTGCTATGAAAGTTCTTTATTTCATCTTCATTCACAAATGAGAGCTTAGCAGGATATAATATTCTGGGCTGGCAATTTTTCTCTCTTGATACCTGGGCTATGTCTTGCCATTCCCTCCTAGCTTGTAGTGTTTCTGATGAGAAGTCTGCTGTGAGTCTGATTGGGATCCTCTGAGAGTAATCTGACGTTTCTCTCTTGCACATTTTAGGATCTTTTCTTTATGTTTCATTGTGGTGAGTTTAATTACCACGTGTCATGGTGAGGATCTAATTTGGTCATGTTTACTGGGGGTTCTATGAGCTTCCTGTACTAGATGTCTCTGTCCTTCTCCAAACCTGGAAAGTTTTCTGCTAGTATCTCACTAAAAAGGCCTTCTAATCCTTTCTCTCTCTCCATGCCTTCAGGAACTCCTAGAACCCGAATGTTGGTTTTTTTAATAGTATCCTGTAGATTCCCAACAATATTTTTTGGATGTCTAATTTCCTCTTCTTTTCTTTGTTTTGACTGTATCCTTTCCTGTTCTCTGTCTTCTAAGTCTGATATTCTGTCTTCTGCTTCACCCATTCTGTTTTTAAGGCTCTCTAATGTGTTTGTCATTTGATCTATTGAGCTCTTCATTTCATTTTGATTTCTCTTCACTATCACACTTTCCTGTTCTACTAGTTTCTGCATTTCATTTTGATTCTTCCTTAAAATTTCATTTTCACGAGAGAGATTTTCAATCCTGTCCAATAAGGATTTCTGTAGTTCAAGGATTTGCTTTTGAAAACTTCTAAATGTTCGTATCATAAATTTTTTGAAATCCGTATCTTGCATTTCTTCTATCTCATCATCTTCATAATCTTGGCTTGGGGTGTTTTGTTTATTTGGAGGCATCATAGTGTCATCGTTGATCTTGTTCCCTCGATTTCTGTGTTTATTGCTTGGCATGGTTAATTCTGTTTCCCTCACTGTGAGTTTTTTTTTTTATTATACTATGTCTGTGTTAAGTGGACTGCCTGCTGTTGGAGGAGCCTTGGTGGCTTGAGATGGGTGTGGCCTGAGAGCTCTGCTCAGTTCTTCAGGGTTACAGGTGTGCAAAAGTGACACCCTCAGGTTTTGCGTGGTAAATCTCTTTATTTATTTATTCATTTATTTTATTTTATTTTATTTTTTATCAGGAGGTAAGTAATACTGTAAGGCTGAGCAGAATTGATGGTATTTAGCTTCTGACCTCTGGCTTCTACCCAAAGAGTCTGTGCAGGCTAGGTTTCTCCTGCGGACTCCCACTGGGTTGCCTAGGCTACTGAATTGTAGCCTTAACTCTCCCCTTTTATTATGTATATCCCAGTTCTTTTTCTCTTGCTGGCCTTTGCAAGGTTGGCGGAGAGTGGAACTTGTCTGTACCAATATGCCCCCATCTGTTTATTTATTTATTTATTTTTCCTTCTCTCCTGTAGTCAGTCTGTTGGACTTTCCCGCTTCAAAACCCGCTTCCCTCTAAAATTCTGTCCGCCGTTTCCCTGCCATTTTCTCTGGTTACTGAGCTCACCTCCACTTCCAACGCCAATGTGTGGACTCGGAGCCCTGGGCGTCCCTCCTCTCCCTGCTGGTGTCTGTGTCACATCGACTCCCCTTCCCACACTGGCGCTCAGACTCTGCGGCTCCCGCGGTTTGGCTTCCACATGGTGGGTGACCCTGTTCTCCCAGTAGGTCCTCTGAGTCACAGCGAATAGCTCCGGAAGAGTTTCCTCTGCAATTTTTCCTGATCCTTTTTCTGAGGCTACCGTAACTCCGCTTTTATTAAACTAAATTTTCCCGGAATATCGGTGCGTGCCCTCACTATTCCGCCATCTTGGCTCCGCCCCCATAATATATTTATCTAATAAAAAGTAAATTTCAGGGGCAGAGCCAAGATGGTGGAACAGTGAGGGCGCACACCAATAGTCTGGGAAAAGGTAGTTTAATAAAAGTGCAGTTACTTTAGCCTTAGTAAAAGGCTCAGGGAAAATTTGCAGAGGAAGCTCTTCCGGATCTAGTGGATGTTCCACGGAGGACCTATGGGGAGAGCAAGGTCACCCACCATGTGGAAGCTGAGCCATGGGAGCCGAGCCACATCAGAAGCCGAGCTGTGGAGTCTGCATGCCAGCGCTGGAAGTGGAGGTGAGACAAAAACCCTGGTAACCAGAGACATTGGCGGGGAAAGTCAGAAAGTGTCTACAGGGAATGAGGCCTGAAGCCCCACTGGGGAAAGCTCACCAGGCTGACTGGTGGAGAAAAAAAATGAAAAAATAATGGGAACAGGCATGGACATTAGCCTCTCTCTCCACTCACCTTACAAAGCCGAGCAAGACAAAAAGCAGGTGCCATTTAATGTATGTAAAGGGGCGCCCACCATTAGCCAAGCAGAAAAACCTGACTCTGGTGGGGAGAAATAACAGGAGGTTAAGACCTATTGAAAGTGTGGAGCTAATGAACTGAGACTGTGAAAATCTGAGGGGGAGCAAGAGAACTCACTGAGGACACAAACTCGGTAACCTGGGCAACCTGGTGAGAGACTGCTGAGAAATTTGAGACCACACTGAGGGCTGCATAAAATCTTTGTGTGGTCTCAGGGGTAAGCAGACAAATACCCACAGGGGTCAGATTTCATACATCAACTAACCTCAATTCCACTCAGCTGTGTGGAATTACTTCCCAAATAAGTCACAAAAAAAAAAAAACAGAGGGAGAGAGAGAGAGCCAGCGAGCGAGCGAGCGAGAGAACAATCTGGGTGAGTCACCTTCTCACACCCTTAATCCTGAAAAACCAAACAGAGCTCTCTGGCCACACCCATCAAAGCCTCTAAGGATCCATCAAAAGCACAGTCCACTTAATCTAGTGTCACAGTAAAATGAGAAAAAACACTACACCGAAGAAACCAAAGAATAGCTCCATTATGCCAAAAAACAAATGCAGAAACTGAGGTAACAAGAACAAGGAAGACACTATGATGCCCCAAAATGAAATAGACACCCCAATTCAAGATTATGAAGATGATGACATAGAAGAAATGCAAGAATCGGATCTCAAAAAATTGATAAGAACATTAAGAAGTTCTCAAAAACAAATTCTTGAACTACAGAAATCCTCAATGGACAGGATTGAAAATCTCTCTCATGAAAATGAAATATTAAGGAGGAATCAAAATGAAATGAAACAACTAGTAGAACATGAAACTGTAATAGTGACAAGAAATCATAATGAAATGAAGAATTCAATAGGTCAAATGAAAACACATTAGAGAGTCTTAAAAACAGAATGGGTGAAGCAGAAGAGAGAATATTGGACTTAGAAGACAGAGCACAGGAAAGGATACAGTCAAGACAAAGAAAAGAAGAGGAAATTAGAAATCTAAAAAAAATTGTCAGGAATCTTCAGGATACTATTAAAAAACCCAACATTCAGGTTCTAGGAGTTCCTGAAGGCATGGAGAGGGAGACAGGATTAGAATGCCTTTTTAGTGAGATACTAGCAGAACATTTCCCAGGTTTGGGGAAGGACAGAGACATCCTAGTAGAGGAAGCTGATAGAACCCAAAATAAGCATGACCAAAAGACATCCTCACTACAACACATTGTAATTAAACTCACCGCAGTGAAACATAAAGAAAAGATCCTAACATGTGCAAGAGAGAAACGTCAGATTACTCTCAGAGGATCTCCAATCAGACTCCAAGCTGATTTCTCATGAGAAACCCTACAAGCTAGGAGGGAATGGTGAGATATAGCCCAGGTATCAAGAGAGAAAAACTGCCAGCCCAGAATATTATATCCTGCTAAGATCTCATTTGTGAGTTAAGGTGAAATAAAGACCTTGCACAGCAAACAGAAATTGAAAGAATTTGTCGCCACTTGTCCAGCCCTGCAAAAGATGCTTAAAGATGTGTTAAACACAGAAACACAGAAACACGGTCATCAATATGAAAGAAGGTAAATGAAGGAAATCTCACACCAAAAGATAAACAGGAAGTTCAAAACATATATCAGAAAATATCTTTGGCAAATTGCAGGACAAAGCTACTACTTATCAATAGTCACATTGAACGTTTATGGCCTGAACTGTCCAGTTAAAAGACACCGATTGGCTGATTGGGTTAAGGAACAAAACCCATCTATTTGTTGCTTGCAAGAAACACTTCTTTCCAACAAAGATGCATACAGACTGAAAGTGAAAGGCTGGAAAAAGATATGCCATGCCAACAGAAATGAAAAAAAGAGCAGGCGTAGCCATCTTAATATTGGACAACATAAACTTTATACAAAAACTGTTAGGAGAGACAAAGAGGGGCACTATATAATGATTAAGGGATCAATTCAACAGGAAGATATAATGATTATCAATGTATATGCACCTAATTACAGGCCAACGGTTTATTAGGGACATAAAGGGAGACTTATCTTCCAATACAATAGTACTGGGGGACTTCAATACTCCACTCTCAGAAATAGACAGATCAATAGGACAGAAGATCAATAAGGATACAGTAGATTTAAACGACACTATAGCCCAAATGGATCTAACAGATATATACAGAACTTTCAATCCTACAGCTAAAGATTTTACATTCTTCTCAGCAGTACATGGAACCTTCTCTAGGATTGACCACATACTAGGCCATAAAGCAAGTCTCAGCAAATTCAAAAGAATTAGAATCATACCATGCAGCTTCTCAGACCATAAAGGAATGAAGTTGGAAATTAGCAACTCAGAATCCCTAGAGCATATGCAAACACATGGAGATTGAACAACATGCTCCTGAATGAACAATGGGACATAGAAGAAATCAAAAGAGAAATCAAAAATTTTCTGGAAGTAAATGAGGGTAACAGCACAACATACCAAAACTTATGGGACGCAGCGAAAGCAGTGTTAAGAGGAAAGTTTATATCAATAGGTGCCTACATCAAGAAATTGGAAAGGCACCAAATAGATGAGCTTTCAATTCATCTCAAGGATCTAGAAAATCTGCAGCAAACCAGACTCAAATCTAGTAGGAGAAGAGAAATAATTAAAATCAGAGAAGAAATCAACAGGATTGAATAAAAAAATTACAAAAAATCAGCCAAACGAGGAGCTGGTTTTTTGAAAAAAAAAAAAATAAATAAATAAAATTGACACCCCATAGGCCCAACTAACTAAAAAAAGAAAAGACCCAAATCATTAAAATCAGTGATGAAAAAGGAAACCTAACAACAGACACCACAGAAATAAAAAGAATCATCAGATATTACTACATGGACTTGTATGCCAGCAAACAGGAAAATCTATCAGAAATGGATAGATTCCTGGACACATGCAACCTACCTAAATTGAACCAGGAGGACATCGAAAACCTAAACAGACCCATAACTTAGACAGAAATTGAAAAAGTATAAAGGCCCTCCCAACAAAGAAAAGCCCAGGACCAGATGGATTCACTGCTGAATTCTACCAGACATTTAAAGAAGAACTAATTCCAATTCTTCTCAAACTATTCAGAACAATCGAAGAAGAGGGAATCCTCCCAAATTCTTTCTATGAAGCCAGCATCACCTTAATTCCTAAGCCGGAAAAAGATGCAGCATTGAAAGAGAATTACAGAGCAATATCCCTGATGAACATAGATGCAAAAATCCTCAATAAAATTCTTGCAATTGGATTCAACAACACATTAGAAAGACCGTCCACTCCGATCAAGTGGGATTTACCCCTGGTATGCAGGGATGGTTTAATGTGTGCAAAACAATCAATGTATACACCACATTAACAAACTCCAGAAGAAAAACCATATGATTATCTCAATAGATGCTGAGAAAGCCTTTGATAAGACATAACACCCTTTCATGATGAAAACTCTAAGCAAAATGGGTTTGGAAGGAACATTCCTCAATAAAATCAAAGCAATTTATGAAAAACCCATGGCCAGGCTTGTATCGAATGGGGAAAAGTTGCAAGCATTTCCATTGAGATCTGGTACCAGACAGGGATGCCCACTCTCACCACTGCTATTCAATATAGTTCTGGAAGTTCTAGCCAGAGCCATTAGGCAAGAAAAAGAAATTAAAGTGATGCACATTGGGGAGGAAGTACTCAAACTATCCCTCTTTGCAGATGATATGATTATTTAGAGGACCAAAGGAACTCTACTAAGAGACTGTTAGAACTCATAGTAGAGTTTGGAAAAGTAGTAGGATATAAAATCAATGCACAAAAATAAACAGCCTTTGTATACACAGGCAATGCCATGGCTGAGGAAGAAATTCTAAGATCAATCGCATTCACAATAGCTACAAAAACAATCAAATACCTTGGAATAAACTTAACCAAGGACGTTAAAGATCTCTACGATGAGAATAACAAAAACTTAAAGAAAGAAATAGAAGAGGATACCAAGAAATGGAAAAATCTTCCATGCTCATGGATTGGAAGAATCAATATCATCAAAATGTCCATTCTCCCAAAAGCAATTTACAGATGCAATGCCATACCAATCAAGATACTGAAGACCTTCTTCTCAGAACTGGAAAAAATTATGCTTAAATTCATATGGAGACACAGGAGACCCTGAATAGCCAAAGCAATTTTGTACAACAAAAACAAAGCTGGATGCATTAAAGTACCAGATTTCAGGACATACTACATGTCAATTGTTATCAAAACAGCATGGTACTGGTACAGAAACAGATGGATAGACCAATAGATCAGAATAGAAACACCAGAAATCAATTCAAACATCTACAGCCAACTTATTTTTGATGAAGGATCCAAAACCAATCCCTGGAGTAAGGACAGTCTATTCAATAAATGGTGCTGGGAAAACTGCATTTCCACGTGCAGAATCATGAAGCAAGACCTCTGCCTTTCACCTTACACAAAAATTCACTCAACATGAATTAAAGACTTAAATCTATGACCCAACACCATCAAATTATTAGAGAGCATTGGAAAAACCCTGCAAGATATAGGTACTGGCAAAGACTTCTTGGAAAATACCCCAGAAGCACAGGCAGTCAAAACCAAAATCAACTATTGGGATTGCATCAAATTGAGAAGTTTTTGTACTGCAAAAGAAACAGTCAATAAAGTGAAGAGGCAACCGACAGAATGGGAAAAATATTTGCAAACTATGCAACAGATAAAGGGTTGATAACAATAATCTGCAAAGAAATCAAGAAATTCCACAACATCAAAACAAACAACCCATTCAAGAGATGGGCCAAGGACCTCAATAGACATTTTTCAAAGGAGGAAATCCAAATGGCCAACTGGCACATGAAAAAATGTTCAAGATCACTAGCAATCAGGGAAATGCAAATCAAAACCACAATGAGGTTTCACCTCACCCCGGTTAGAATGGCTCACATTCAGAAATCCACCAACAATAGATGCTGGCAAGGATGTGGGGAAAAAGGGACACTAACCCAGTGTTGGTGGGAATGCAAACTGGTCAAGCCACTATGGAAGTCAGTCTGGAGATTCCTCAGAAACCTGAATATAACCCTACCATTCGACCCAGCCATCCCACTCCTTGGAATTTACCCAAAGGAAATTAAATTGGGAAACACAAAAGCTGTTTGCACATTAACGCTTATTGCAGCTCAATTCACAATAGCTAAGACCTGGAACCAACCCAAATGCCCATCAACAGTAGGCTGAATAAAGAAATTATGGGACATGTACTCTATTGAATACTATACAGCAGTCAAAAACAATGAAACCCAGTCATTTGCAAGAAGATGGAGGAATCTGGAAAATATCATGCTGAGTGAACTAAGCCTGTCCCAAAGGGACAAATATCATATGTTCTCTCTGATTGGCAACAACTAACTGAGCACCAAAGGGGAAACCTGTTGAAGTGAAATGGACACTATGAGAAAGAGTGAACTGATTGGCCCTGGTCCTGACTGTTGATGTACAACTTAATACTTTATCCCTTTTTATATTTTTTTTGTTCTAGTTAATACTATTGGTTGAACTCTGTAACTAACACGTAGTTGTTCTTAGGTGTTTAAATTTAACTGCAAAGTGATCCCTGTTAAATATAAGAGTGGGAATAAGAGACGGAGGAGATGTACAATTTGGGACATGCTCAATCAGATTTGCCCCAAATTGTAGAGTTAGAAATATGCCACGGAATTCCAATTCAATCCCATCAAGGTGGCATGTACCAATGCCATCTCACTAGTCAAAGTGATCAATTTCAGTTCACAATTGAGCATACTGATAGGTCTAAGAGTCAAAGGGATCACACAAGCAAGGCTAGTGTCTGCTAATACTAGCTGATAGAATAAAAAAGGGAGAGAACGATCCAACATGGGACATGGAATACACAGCAGACTCATAGAATGGCAGATGTCCTAAACAGCACTCTGGCCTCAGAATCAGCCCTTAAGGCATTCGGATTTGGCTGAAGATTCCATGAGAGTATTTTAGGCATGGAAAGCCAAGACACTCTGTCCAAAAAAAAAAAAAAAGAAGACCTAAATGAAAGATCTCTGCGAGTGAGATCCCAGTGGAAAGAACGGGCCATCAAAGAAGGAGGTACCTTTCTCTGAAAGGAGGAGTGAAACTCCACTTTGACTATGACCTTGTCTAAATAAGATCGATGTCCACGAACTCAAAAGGCTTCCATAGCCTTGGCAACTCATGACAAGCGCCTAGGGTGATTGCTGATGCCATAAACGAGAGTGTCAATATGTTAAGTTAACAATAGGAGTCACTGTGCACTTACTCCCCATGTAGGATCTCTGTCCATACTGTGCTGTTCAATGTGAATTAATGCTATAACTAGTACTCAAACAGTATTTTACACTTTATGTTCTCTGTGTGTGCAAACTGTTGACATCTTTACTTAATATATACTAAATTGTTCTGTATATAAAGAGAATTGAAAATTAATCTTGATGTGAATGGAATGGGAGAGGGAGTGGGAGTTGGGAGGGTTGCGGGTGGGAGGGAAGTTATGGTGAGGAAAATGCCATTGTAATCCATAAGCTGTACTTTGGACATTTATATTTACTAAATAAAAGTTTAAAAAAGGAAAAATAAAAATACCACATCTTCCAATTGTAGGATATCCTTTCTGTCATGTAACATACAGAACCAAACAGTTGTCCCATGAAGTGAGTTAGTTAACACTGGGACTTCAAGGCACTTAAATAATTACAAGACTACAGAATGTAAAAAGAAAAGAGTAACATGACCCCTAATTAGAAATAACAATGAACTAATCATAATAATTAGCTATTCATAGTATAATGACTAGTAATTACAATAATTAAGTGGTAAACTATCATCAAGACTGGGACTGGAACCCAAGCATTGTGATTCCCATTCAAATGATTAGAACACACACACACACACACACACACACACATATATATATATATATATATATATATATATATATACAGACAGAAAAACACCTGTACTACGTAATGGACTGAAAGACATCTAAATTAGCAGAATTTTAAAAACAGCAAACACGCAAATTGTACTACAAATGTTCAAGACTCATATCTCTCCTTGGGGTGAGAAATGGCATCTTGTGTTCAAATCTCCTATCTCCACTGGACAGATTTGCCTGTGGTATACATGCATAAACTCTTAAGGCCAAATCCCCTGCAGGTAACTACAAAGCCTGCTCAAACCACAAGCAGCCAGCAACTTGAATGCTCTATGGAGGGGATAAAAGTCAGCAGATTGGCCAAAAACAAAAAACAAACAACAACAAATAACAATAAGAAAAGTTGAAATTTTGAACAGCAATGGACAGAGAGTAAGTTTTCTGCTTTTGGCTGAGATAGATTGCAGTCAGCACGTGGTGAGGGAAGGTTACCTAGTAATGGAAAACCTGCCATGTTTTTCATTGTGATCAGAGGACCAAGCCTAGGCAATACACACCATGAGGAACTGAAGGGGAATCCGGGAAAGGAGAGTCCTAGAGAATCAGAGTCTCAGACACTGAGTGTAAAATCTTCCCAAGTCTCTGGCTGATCTCCAACCTAAATGGGAAAAGAACATACCCAAAGACTCAACTGATGAGGACTCAACTGATGAGGACATGAGGGGGCACCTATAACTGGCCCGAGCTCTCATTTTTTGTCTAAACATGTTAACTGCCCACTCTGACAAATTTCCACACACTCTGAGTACATACAGGGTACTTCCAAAGGGTCACAGAAAATGGAATTAAAAGGTAAATTTCCTTCACCCAAAGAAAATTTTTCAACCCACATAGTACACATCCTCCATGAACCTTTTGAAGATCCTTTGTACAACAAGATGCAATGTAGGGTCTCTGAGGACACATAGACAAGTGACCCTTTCTTCAGAGGGAAGACAATGAATGATGCAAATTCAAAAATCACTCACAAGTTGGAATTAATAGACTTTAATGTATCTGTTTAACTAGGCCCAGTGACACAAAGACACTATACTTATACTGAACAAGAAAAGAAATCTTAACAGATAAGTAGAAGCTACTAAAAGAACAAAACAGAACTAGAACTGAAAAAAGTATTTGGAAAACAACAACAAATCCCACTGCATGTTCTTAATAGGAGAAAGGATAAATTATGCAGGAAAAGAATTAGTGACTTTAAAGACACATAAATGTAAATTATCCACTTTGAATGAGAGAAAGATTAAAGATTGAAAAATGAACAAAGACTCAGTGTCTTATGGGCTAACATCAGAGGTCTAAGATATGGTATTTGGAATTCCAGGAGAAGGGAGAATTAACAGACTGTGAAAATGTATTTTTAACAGCAATGTTTAAGGAAAACATGAACTTACAGGTTAAAGAAATCTGGCAAATGCTTAATAGATGCAGTACAGCCACACTCATGCCAAGAGACCTCACAGTCTCACTGCTGAATACCAGAGATAAAATCTTGAAAGCAGAAAGAAAAAAACTACTAAGTACAGAGAAAGGATTATTTTAATAACCATGAACTTATCAAAAACAAAAAACCTAAAATAACCAGAGACAGAGGTGTGACATCTTTTCAGTGCTGAGAAAACAAATCTGTCAACCAAAATGCTAAATCCAGAGAGATTATATTTCAAGAACAAAGATGAAATAATATACTTCAGATACAAGAGAACTACACATTCATCACCAGCCAACCTGCACCACCAGACATGCTGATGGGAGCTGCTCAGGCCAAAGGCCATGATACAAGTTCTAGGAAGGGAGGAGGAGCACTATAAATGGTAAAGACAGGGCACACAGAAAAGACTTGCTTCACATTCGGTGTTTGCTATTTTTACAATTTTTATTAATTGTACACATTTATGGGCTACGGCGTGATATTTCCATACGTGTAAATAACATGCACTGATCACAAGAGAATAATCAACTTTTCCCTCTTTTTATATAAACTTGTGATTGGAGGCATGGAGCTTCTTTCTTCTGTTTGCTCACACACTACTCCAGGAATTAGTTTTAGATCCTTGATCAAATATAAGTTGGCTTTAGATGTTTGGGTTGATTTCTGGTGTTTCAATTCTGTTCCATTGGTCTATGCATCTGTTTCTGTATCAGTACCATGCTGTTTTGATTACAACTGCCCTGTAGTATGTCCTGAAATCTGGTATTGTGATGCCTCTGGCTTTGTTTTTGTTGTACAAGATTGCTTTAGCTATTCGAGGTCTCTTGTGCCTCCATATAAATTTCAGCACCATTTTTTCCAGATCTGAGAAGAAGGTCTTCGGTATCTTGATTGGGATTGCATTGAATGTATAAATTGCTTTTGGGAGAATGGACATTTTGATGATATTGATTCTTCCAATCCATGAGCATGGAAGATTTTTCCATTTCTTGGTATCCTCTTCTATTTCTTTCTTTAAGGTTTTGTAATTTTCATCGTAGAGATCTTTAACATCCTTGGTTAAGTTTATTCCAAGGTATTTGATTGTTTTTGTAGCTATTGTGAATGGGATTGATCTTAGCAGTTCTTTCTCAGCCATGGCATTGCTTGTGTATACAAAGACTGTTGATTTTTGTGCATTGATTTTATACCCTGCTACTTTGCCAAACTCTTCTATGAGTTCTAATAGTCTCTTAGTAGAGTTCTTTGGGTCCCCTAAATAAAGAATCATGTCATCTGCAAAGAGGGATAGTTTGAGTTCTTCCTTCCCAATTTGTATCCCTTTAATTTCTTTTTCTTGCCTAATAGCTCTGGCTAGAACCTCCAGAACTATATTGAATAGCAGTGGTGAGAGTGGGCATCCCTGTCTGGTACCAGATCTCAGTGGAAATGCTTCCAACTTTTCCAGATTCAATAGGAAGTTGGCTGTGCGTTTTTCATAGATTGCTTTGATTGTATTGAGGAATGTTCCTTCCAAACCCAGTTTGCTTAGAGTTTTCATCATGAACGGGTGTTGTATTTTATCAAATGCTTTCTCGGCATCTATTGAGATAATCATATGGTTTTTCTTCTGTAGTCTGTTAATGTGGTGTATCACATTGATTGTCTTGTGCACATTAAACCATCCCTGCATACCAGGGATAAATCCCAATTGGTCTGGGTGGATGATCTTTCTGATGTGTTGTTGCATTCTATTGGCGAGAATTTTATTGAGGATTTTTGCATCTATGTTCATCAGGGATATTGGTCTGTAATTCTCTTTCAGTGCTGCATCTTTTTCCGGCTTAGGAATTAAGGTGATGCTGGCTTCATAGAAAGAATTTGGGAGGATTCCCTCTTCTTCGATTGTTCTGAATAGTTTGAGAAGAATTGGAATTAGTTCTTCTTTAAATGTCTGGTAGAATTCAGCAGTGAATCCATCTGGTCCTGGGCTTTTCTTTGTTGGGAGGGCCTTTATACTTTTTCAATTTCTGTCTAAGTTATGGGTCTGTTTAGGTTTTCGATGTCCTCCTGGTTCAATTTAGGTAGATTGCATGTGTCCAGGAATCTATCCATTTCTGATAGATTTTCCTGTTTGCTGGCATACAAGTCCATATAGTAATATCTGATGATTCTTTTTATTTCTGTGGTGTCTGTTGTTAGGTTTCCTTTTTCATCACTGATTTTAATGATTTGGGTCTTTTCTTTTTTTAGTTAGTTGGGCCTATGGGGTGTCAATTTAATTTATTTATTTTTTCAAAAAACCAGCTCCTCGTTTGGCTGATTTTTTGGAATGTTTTTCTTGATTCAATCCTGTTGATTTCTTCTCTGATTTTAATTATTTCTCTTCTCCTACTAGATTTGGGTCTGGTTTGCTGTAGGTTTTCTAGATCCTTGAGGTGAATTGAAAGCTCATCTATTTGGTGCCTTTCCAATTTCTTGATGTAGTCACCTATTGATATAAACTTTCCTCTTAACACTGCTTTCGCTGCGTCCCATAAGTTTTGGTATGTTGTGCTGTTATCCTCATTTACTTCCAGAAAATTTTTGATTTCTCTTTTAATTTCTTCTATGACCCATTGTTCATTCAGGAGCATGTTGTTCAATCTCCATGTGTTTGCGTATGCTCTAGGGATTCCTGAGTTGCTAATTTCCAACTTCATTCCTTTATGGTCTGAGAAGCTGCATGGTATGATTCTAATTCTTTTGAATTTGCTGAGACTTGCTTTATGGCCTAGTATGTGGTCAATCCTAGAGAAGGTTCCATGTACTGCTGAGAAGAATGTAAAATCTTTAGCTGTAGGATTGAAAGTTCTGTATATATCTGTTAGATCCATTTGGGCTATAGTGTCGTTTAAATCTACTGTATCCTTGTTGATCTTCTGTCCTATTGATCTGTCTATTTCTGAGAGTGGAGTATTGAAGTCCCCCAGTACTATTGTATTGGGGTCTAAGTCTCCCTTTAAGTCTGTTAACAAATCTTTTAGATAAACTGGTGCCCTGTAGTTAGGTGCATATACATTGATAATTGTTATATCTTCTTGTTGTATTGATCCCTTAATCATTATATAGTGCCCCTCTTTGTCTCTCTTAACAGTTTTTGTATAAAGTTTATGTTGTCCGATATTAAGATGGCTACGCCCGCTCTTTTGTCCATTTCTGTTGGCATGGAATATCTTTTTCCAGCCTTTCACTTTCAGTCTGTATGCATCTTTGTTGGAAAGATGTGTTTCTTGTAAGCAGCAAATAGATGGGTTTTGTTCCTTAACCCAATCAGCCAATCGGTGTCTTTTAACTGGACAGTTCAGGCCATTCACGTTCAATGTGACTAATGAAAAGTGGTAACTTTGCCCTGCCATTTGCCAAAGATAAGTTCTGATATATGCTTTGAATTCCCTGTGATCTTTTGCTGTGAGCTTTCCTTCCATTATCTTCTTTCATATTGATGACCGTGTTTCTGTGTTTCTGTGTGTAACACATCTTTAAGCATCTGTTGCAGGGCTGGACAAGTGGCAACAAATTCTTTCAATTTCTGTTTGCTATGAAAAGTCTTTATTTCACCTTCATTCACAAATGAGAGCTTTGCAGGATATAATATTGTGGGCTGGCAGTTTTTCTGTCTTAGTACCTGGCCTATATCTCGCCATTCCCTCCTAGCTTGTAGGGTTTCTGATGAGAAATCTGCTGTGAGTCTGATTGGAGATCCTCTGAGAGTAATCTGACGTTTCTCTCTTGCACATTTTAGGATCTTTTCTTTATGTTTCACTGTGGAGAGTTTAATTACAACGTGTCGTGGTGAGGATCTCTTTTGGTCGTGTTTATTAGGGGTTCTGTGAGCTTCCTGTACTAGGATGTCTCTGTCCTTCTCCAAACCTGGGAAATTTTCTGCTAATATCTCACTAAAAAGGCCTTCTAATCCTTTCTCCCTCTCCATGCCTTCAGGAACTCCTAGAACCCGAATGTTGGTTTTTTAATAGTATCCTGAAGATTCCTGACAATATGTTTTAGATTTCTAATTTCTCTTCTTTTCTTTGGTCTGACTGTATCATTTCCTGTTCTCTGTCTTCTAAGTCCGATATTCTCTCTTCTGCTTCACCCATTCTGTTTGTAAGGCTCTCTATTGTGTTTTTCATTTGATCTATTGAATTCTTCACTTCAGTCACTATCACAGTTTCCTGTTGTACTAGTTGTTTCTTTTCATTTTGATTCCTCCTTAATATTTCACTTTCACGAGAGAGATTTTCTATCTTGTCCATTAAGGATTTCTGTAGTTCAAGAATTTGTTTTTGAGAACTTCTTAATGTTCTTATCAATTTTTTGAGATCCGCTTCTTGCATTTATTCTAACTCATCATCTTCATAATCTTGAATTGGGGTGTCTTTTTCATTTGGGGTCGTCATGGTGACTTTCTTGTTTTTATTGCCTCGGTTTTTGCATTTGTTATTTGGCATATTGGAGATATTTGCTTTCTTCACTGTGGTGTTTTTTCTTATTATACTATGACTCTAGATTAAGTGGACTATCTGTTTTTGATGGAGCCTTAGGGCTTGAGATGGGTGTGGCCTGAGAGCTCTGGTGTGCCAAAGGTGACACTCCCAGGTTAGGCGTGGTAAATCTCTCTCTCTCTTTCTTTTTTTGATTCAAAAGGGAAGTAATTCCGCACAGCTGAACAAAGTTGGAGGTAGTTAGCAGGCAATGATATACCCACAGGAGCCAGAGATCGGAAGCTCTTTCCCAAGGACCACACAGGGAATCTGTTCGGCCCTCAGCGTGGGCTCAAATTCTCCTTCAGTCTCCCACTGGGTTGCCAAAGTTACGGAATTGTAGCATCTCTTGAGAGTGCTCACGTGAATTCCGTGAGTTCTCTCCCCCACCGTCTCTTTTTTCACAGTCTCAGTTCAGTAGCACCACAAATTTACTAGGTCCTAATCTCCTGTTAATTTGCCCCACCCAGAGTCAGGTTTTTCTGCTAGGCTCAGGGCCGGTGCAGACCTGAGGTCGCTCTGCTTATGACGTATGTCCAAGATGGCGCCTGCTCTTTGTCTTGCTCGCCCTTGAGAGGTGAGCGGAGAGAGAGAAACTTGTGTCCGTACCAGTCAGCTTTTTTTCTCTCTCTCTCTCTTCCAGTTAGCCTGGTGAACTTTCCCCCCTGGGCGTCGTTCCCTCTAGTCTCTCTCTGCTTGCCTGCTGGTGTCTCAGCTCACCTCGCGTTCCAGCGCTGGTGTGTTGAGTCTGCCGCTGGTGTCCCAAACTGTGGGCTCCCACGCTCTCCATGCAGGTCCGCTGTGAATCACGTGTTCTGGAAGAGTTTCTTCTGCTGTTTCCTCCCCTACTCTTCCTTGAACCTGCAGTATCTCCACTTTTATTAAACTGTCTCTCCCGGACTATCAGTGTGCTCCCTTCCTATTCCGCCATCTTGCCTCCTCTCGGGAGTTAATTCTTATAATTTAGTTACATACAGTATGCTTTGTTAGAAGTATTTCATTATGTGTGTATATTCATTGAGTTCTTACATTTAAAGTTTTATGTATAACAGATTATAACATAGATGATGATCCCTAATTAGGGCTTCATACATGATTAGAACACATACCCCTTCCTGACACTGTTCCTCTTTTTCTACTTGCTTTAACAGCTGTATTTTTAAGCCCCTTTCCAGAACTGTCAGCAGTGAGTGCTGAGTCCAGCACAGAAGGTCCAGACAGATGTATTCAGCCCTCCAACTGTGTGCATTCAGAGTGAACAGACAAGCTGTGCATCACATGGTATCAAATCTGAATTTCCACCCTGCATCCACCTCCCACAAGCTATGACCTGGGGTGGGTTACTTTATAAGCCTCAGTTTTTACAAGCCAGCATTAGTACTTGGGCCAGGTGCTGGTTGTCAGGATTTCGCCCCATGTTGAGTGCTTGAATGGAAGCTGGTCCTCCTTATGTGTGGCTATTACTCCTGTCACTACTCATGACTGTAGACATGCAGTAGACATGTGCACTTCTACAAGTGTTCATAGGGGACACAAGGATGAATCAGGGCCAGGACAGTCAGAGGTGGCCTCAGAAAGGAGCAGAACCTTGTGCTAGCTTATCAAGACCACCAGGACTTTGACTAACAGAAGGAAGAGGGCTGCAAAGAATGTCACATGGAGCAAGGACAGGGAAAACACCAGGGATTGTGTTAAGATGGTAGGGTAGAAAGGGTAGAAAGATGAAATAGTTTTCTTCCCTGTTGCTCAACATGCCTGGTCTCCACAGGGGACCTGGAGCCCAGCCAAGATAATGTGTTGCATTATCTTGATAAGTCAGAAATAGTTTTTTATGGCTTTCTTTAGTGAAAGGATGGAAGAGTTCATTAAATCATAGCTGTGACCTTTGAGAAAGTTGGTATGGGAAGGCTGATTAGGCAATTTTTGCATGTGTGATGGTTGCCATGGCCTTGGGCCTCTCTAGGCTGAATTACTCTCTGTTAGCCCATTCTGTTGGTTAGAGAATGGTGAGGGGAAGAAAACAAAAGTCCAAATAATTAGTTTATCTTACAGGCTAGGCTTTCTCAGGCACCAGCTATGTCCTCAATATTGGCAGATAACAAAAATAAAATCCAGGCCAATCAGTCTAGTACCATAACTCAAGACCATGCCCAAGCTAATTAAAAACATGTTACTTGCATATTAGAGTTTCTTTAAATTTTAGGTATTGTGTTTTCCAACATCTAAATCTAAAACCAGCCTTGAGAACCCTTCAAGTGGGACTGCAGCATGGAGCTTGACCTGACCCAGAACTCAGTGTTTCCAGGAAGAGCGATTCCAAATGCTGAAAGTTGCTTTGCCATAACTGACTCTCTGGTGACTTGTTTTTCTTTTGTATTCTATGGGAATATGTCAGTGATCATTTCTTGTATTAAATATATCTTTAATCATAAAGTTTTTGTCACCTAAAATGCAAAGTACAAATGTAGGATTTCAGAAAAGATTGCTTATTAGGGTTCTCCAGAGAAATACAGCCAGTAGAGTGTGTGTGTGTGTGTGTGTGTGTGTGTGAAAGAGAGAGAGAGAGACAGAGACAGAGACAAAGACAAAGAGGTATTGAGGTTGATTTTAAGGGATTTTTCTATGGCCTTGCCACCCTGATCATGCTAGATCTTGTCTGATCTCAGAAGCTAAATAGGGTTGGGCCTGGTTAGTACTTGAATAGGAGATTTTAAGGGATTGGCTCACAAGATTGTGGATTGTGCATGGTGAATCCATATCTTCAAGGCAAACTCAAGTGGCAACTCTTCCCCGGGTCTCCAATCAGCCTGTAGACAGAAGTGTCTATTCCATGGGGAGGAGGTTGGTTACTTATTAATGCCTTCAACTGATTGAATGAGGGGTACCCAAGTTATACAAAGTTGTCTGTTCCACTCCAAGTCTACTTATTTGTTAATGCCATCTGAAAAATACTTTTGCAGAAATCTCCAGAATAATGTTTGGCCAAACATTTGAGGACTTTGCCGTAGTGCAATTGACAGTAAAATTAACCATAACAGAGACACCTTTTGTTAAGCCGACATCCATACACATCTTTGTAAACCACACTTAGTCTCCTTTCATCTAACATGACACAACTGTCCTGCTATATGAACGCAGCAAGCTTTTCCCCAAAAAGAATGAAAAAGCCCTTAGAAGATGCTTGCTCTTCTCTGTAAAGCGCTGTGATTTAAATATTGTGATATAAAGTTAACAATACACATATACAGTGACACAAAGTTCATACCTCATATGTGAGAAGATAAGAGAGAAAAAAAAGACAATTGGGTGCATCCGTGCACACACACACACATTCATTAGATAATAAGGAAGAAATACTCAATATAATTCTAGTTTTTGTTTCTGTAACTGGCACACAGGCAAAGCCGATGTTCCTAATGACTTCCTCTTCCTACTCATGTCTTATGGCCTTTATTCTCAGCAAGCACGTCCTCTGATTATGATTCTTTCTTGACAAGATGAGAGACCCAAGGTTTCATTGCTAAAGGGTATAAGACGTTGGTCCTGCCTGAACTGGGGGGTTGTTGTTTTGTCATTTTCCCTGAGTTAGAGTCACAGGGCAGAATGTTACTTCCCCAGGGAGTAGCTGGACAGTTTGCCCTTGGCAGTTACAATCACTTGCCCCTGGCTAGCATGCTGACTACTGGCTTTGACTGTAGATTCAGAGGCACAGGGAGCCCTCAGTGGTCAGAGAACAGTCTTCACTTTCAGTTCAGTGGAATCTGTTGACTCTTCTAGTGGAAGCATTGCTCCCACAAGAATGAAAAACATGAGGCCAGCAGATCATAATGTTGTGCAAACAGCAAAGCAAAAACAGTGCTATGGCTCAGTAGGGGCAATCACAGATGGAAACACTCCCCTTTCCAGCCCTGGACTCTTCGTCATAGGAATCCTGGTTATGAAAGGCACCATACAGTGTGAAGGATCTTCGAGAGTTTCATTTAAAAAGTGTGTGTAATGGGGGCCGGCTCTGTGGCGTAGCATGTAAAGTTGCTGCCTGCAGTGCCTGCATCCCATATGGGCACTGGTTCAAGACCCAGCTGCTCCACTTCTGATCCAGCTGTATGCTATGGCCTGGGAAAGCAGTAGAAGATAACACAAGCCCTTGGACCCCTGCACCCACATGGGAAGACCTGGAGGAAGCTCCTGGCTTCTGGCTTCAGGTAGGCACAGCTCCAGCCATTGCGGCCAATTGGAGAGTGAACCAGCAGATAGAAGACCTCTCTCTCTCTCTCTCCTTCTCTCTTTCTGTAACCCTGACTTTTAAAGTAAATAAATAAATCTTTTCAAAAAAGTACGTTATGAACAAAACCGCATGGATTTAAAATTTTTTTTGCTCCCAAACTTACTTTAAGTTCATTTTTTCACAAACTTTGTAGATGCTGGTTTGGAGCATCTATAGAATCATGATAACCTTGACCCAGAACATATATTTGAGTAGTGAGGCCTTACTAAGTTGACACAAAAAATTAGCCATTGCAAATGACATAGGCAGACTTGAGTTTCTAAGCAAATATGATTACCAGTATCTGGAAGTTTTGGGTTTTTTAAAAAGCATAGTTGCCTCATCTTTGTTGCTGTAAGTGACATGTGATGAAATCTGATTCTACCTGATGCTGCAAGTCAAGTCATGGCACATGGCCATGTCCGTCCATTTAAGTACAATCTCTCTCCCCTTTCCAGAGAACGTTTACTGACCTGTGTAATAAATAATATTTTATTGGCCAGGTAACAGGGTGATCTGACTTATTCTAGTTCAACAACTATGAATTGAGCATAAACAGGGGTGGGTGCTGGTTACTCTAGGGGACAGAGTCATACTAGGAAGCCAAACCATCATGAAAATTAGAAGCAAAATAAATAGAAGACCAGGTCAAGCTTTTCCTATGTGTTGGGTACTGTGCTCAATGCATCACCTAATGCCATCCTCATAATGACCACAAGGGTGGTGGCCAGCAATTTGGCACAGCAGGTTAAAACACCACATATATCACCAGCATCTCATATCACAACACTGGTTCAAGTTTCAGTCCTACTCCCTGATAATGTACCTGGGAAGGCAGCAATAGGTGGCACAAGTGCTTTGATCATTGCCACCAATCTAGGAGATCAGGATGGAGTTCTAGGCTCCTGGCTTCTTCTTGGCACAGCTTTGACCATTGTGGCCATTTGGGGAGTGAAGGAGCAGATAGAAAATAGTAAAACCCTACAAATTCTAGTTTTCTGGGAAGAAGGCAACAGTAACAGTGGCCAACATGATATTTAGTTTGTAAACATGACATTGAAGCCACTTGCCAAGGAGAATGTGCTTTTCTACAAAACCAGTTTGACTGTGATTTTCTGGGTCAACTTAACCCAAATTCCACAGAATTTCTCTGGATATGGCTGGATCAAACCAGGAATATCCAGTTCTGTTGTGGCTAACTCAATCCCAGATCTTGCTACAGCCTCTGAGTTTGTTTGTGTTTTCTGGACATTATCCATGGACTTTATGGTTTTGAATGAATTTTACATGTAATATTTTGTTTTGCTGGAGAATGCAATTGAGGGAACTGGATACAAAAACCCTACACATTCGAGGTTTCTGGGCAGAATGCTACAGTAACCATGGCCAACATGAAATTTGTGCTTTTAAACATAACATTGAAGCAATTTGCCAAAGAAAAGAATTTTGTCTTTCTCGAAAACAAGTGTGACTGTGATTTTCTGTGTCAATGTAACCCAAATTCCACAACAATTTTCCGGATATGGCTGGATCAAAGCAGAAATGCCCAGTTCTGTTGTGGCTAACTCAAACCCAGCCTCTTTGTTTTTTATATATATATTTTTATATATTTTTTATATATTCTGGACATTAGCCTTAGATTCATGGTTTGCAAGGAACTTTAGCATGTACCATTTTTTTCCCTTGCTGGCGAATGCAATTAAGAGAACTGGATACAAAAAACCTACACATTTGAGTTTTCTAAATGATACAGTAACCGTGGCCAACATGATATTTCTGTTTGTAAACATAATATTGAAGGCACTTGCCAAGGAGAATGATTGTGCTTTTCTGCAAATCCAGTTTGACTGAGATTTTCTGTCTCAACTTAACCTGAATTCCACAACATTCTTTTCAGATATGGCTGGAACAAAGCAGAAATATCTGGATCTGCTGTGGCTAATTCAATCTAAACTCTTACTACAGCCTCTGTGTTTGTTTGTGTTCTAGACATTATCCATGGACTCTACAGTTTTGAATCAATTTTAGCATGTAACATTTTGTTTCCTCTCTGGCGAATGCAATTGAGGGAACTGGATACAAAAACCCTACACATTCGAGTGTTATACACAGAATGCTACAGTAACCGTGGCAAACATTTTTGTGTTTCTAAACATAACATTGAAACCACTTGCCAAATAGAGTGATTGTCCTTTTCTCCAAACCAGTTAGACTGTGATTTCCTGGGTCAATTTAACCCAAATTCCCCAACACTGTGTCTGGAAATGGCTGGATCAAAGGAGAAACATCCATTTCTGTTGTGGCTAAATCAATGCCAGAACATGCTACAGCCTCTCTGTTTGTGTTATCTGGACATTAGCCATGGAATTCACAGTTTTTAATGAATATTAGTATGCAACATCTTGTTTTCTTGATTTCCAATGCAATTGAGGGAACTGGATACAAAAACCCTACACATTCAGGTTTTCTAGGCAGAATGCTGCAGCAACCGTGGCCAAAAATGATATTTGTGTTTATAAACATAACATTGAATGTACTTGCGAAGTGAATGATTGTGCTTTTCCCAAATCCAGTTAGATTGTGTTTTTCTGGGTCAATTTAACCCAAATTCCACAACACTTTGTGGGGATATTGTTGGATCAAACCAGAAATATCCAGTTCACTTGTGGCTAACTCATCCCATATCTTCTTACAGCGTCTGTGTTTGTTTGTGTTTTTGAAATTATCCATGGATTTCATGGCTTTGAAGTAATTTTACTATGTTATATTTTCTTTTCCTGTTTGCGAAGGCAATTGAGGGAACTGGATAAAAAAACAGTACGCATAAAGGTTTTCTAGGCACAATGCTGCAGTAACAGTGGCCAACATGATATTTGTGTTTGTAAACATAACATTGAAGCCACTTGCCAAGGCGAATGATTGTGCTTTTCTCCAAATCCAGTATGACTGTGATTTTCTGTGTCAATTTAACCCAAATTCCACAACACTTTGCCCGGATATAGCTGGATCAAACCAGAAATATCTGGTTCTGTTGTAGCTAACTCAATCCCAGCTCTTGCTACAGCCTCTGTGTGTGTTTGTGTATTCTGGACATTATCCATGGACTTCATGGTTTTGAATGAATTTCAGAATGTAACGTTTGGTTTCTATGCTGGTGAATGCAATTGAGGGAATTGGATACAAAAAGCCTACACATTTGAGTTTTCTAGGAAGAATGTCAGGGACCATGGCCAACATGATATTTTTGTTTTTAAACATAATATTGAAGGCACTTGCCGATGAGAAATATTTTGCTTTTCTCCAAATTCAGTTAGACTGTGGTTTTCTGTGTTAATTTAACCCAAATTACAAAACATTTTGTCTGGATATGGCTGGATCAAACCAGAAATATCCAGTTCAGTTGTGGCCAACTCAATCCCAGCTCTTGCTACAGCCTCTGTGTTTGTTTGTGTTTTGTGGACATTATCCATGGACTTCATGGTTTTGAATGAATTTTAGCATGTAACATTTTGTTTTCTTGTTGCTGACTGCAAAGGAGGGAACTGGACACAAAAACCCTACACATTTGAGTTTTCTAGGTAGAATACTACAGTAACCATGAGCAACATAATATATATTTGTTTGTAAACGTAACTTTGAAGGCAATCCAAAAGAGAAGAATTTTACTTTTCTTCAAAACAAATTTGTGATTTTCTGGGTCCATTTCACCCAAATTCCACAAAACCTTGTCCGGATATTGCTGGATAAAACCAGAAATATCAGGTTCCGTTGTGGCTAACTCAACCCAGATCTTGCTACAGCATTGGTGTTTGTGTTTTCTGGAAATTTTCCATGGGCTTCATGGTTTGGAATGAATAGTAGCATGTAACATATTGTTTTCTTGCAGCTGAATGCAAAGGAGGTTACTGGATACAAAAAAGCTACACATTCAAGTTTTTTATTCAGAATGCTAGAGTAACCATTGCAACATGATGTATTTGTTTGTAAACATAACATTGAAGAAACTTCGCGATGAGAAGAATTTTACTTTTCTCCAAAACTAGTTCCACTGTCATTTTTTGGCACAATTTCACCCGAATTACACAACACTTTGTCCAGATATGGCTGGATCAAACCAAAAATATCGGTTCTGTTATGGCTAACTCACACCCAGACCTTGCAACAGCCTCTGTGTTGGTGCATGCTTTCTGGACATTATCCATGGACTCCATGGTTTGGAATGAATTTTAGCATATAACATTTTGTTTTCTTGCTGCTGACTGCAAAGGAGTGAACTGGATACCAAAACCGTACACATTTGAGTTTTCTTGGGAGAAAACTACAGTAACCATGGGCAACATGAATTATTTGTTTGTAAACATGACATGAAAGACACTTGCTGATGAGAAGAATTTTACTTTTCTCCAAAACCAGTTTGAGTGTGATTTTCTGGGTCCATTCACCCGAATTCCACAACACTTTGTCCGGATATGGCTGGTTCAATCCGGTTCCGTTGTGGCTAACTCCATCCCAGATCTTGCAAAAGCCTCTGTGTTTGTGCATGTTTTCTGGACATTATTCATGGACTTCATGGTTTGGAATGAATTTTAGCATATAACATTTTGTTTTCTGCTGCTGACTGCAAAGGAGTGAACTGGATATCAAAACCCTACACATTTGAGTTTTCTTGGTAGAAAACTACAGTAACCGAGGGCAACATGAATTATTTGTTTGTAAACATGACCCTGAAGACACTTGCTGATAAAAAGAGTTTTACTTTTCTCCAAAACCAGTTTGAGTGTGATTTTCTTGGTCCATTTCACCCGAGTTCCACAACACTTTTTCTGGATATGGCTGGTTCAAACCAGAAGTATCCGGTTCAGTTGTGGCTTACTCAATCCCAGATCTTGCTACAGCCTCTGTGTTTCTTTGTGTTTTCTGGACATTATCCATGACTTCACAGTTTGGAATGAATTTTAGCATGTAACATTTTGTTTTCTTGCTGCTGAGTGCAATGGAGTAAAGTGTATAGAAAAACCCTACATATTCGAGTTGTCTAGGCAGAATGCTACAATAACCACAGGCAACATGAATTATTTGTTTGTAAACATGACAAGGAAGACACTTGCCAATGAGAAGAATTTTACATTTCTCCAATACCAGTTTTACTGCTATTTTCTGGGTCCATTTCTCCCGAATTCCACAACACTTTGTCCGGATATTGCTGGATCAAACCAGAAGTATCCGGTTCAGTCGTGGCTTTGTCAATCCCAGATCTTGCTACAACCTCTGTGTTTGTTTGTGTTTTCTGGACATTATCAATGGACTTCAACGTTTGGAATGAATTTTAGAAAGTTACATTTTGTTTTCTTGCTGCTAAATGCAATGGAGGGAACAGGATACACAAACCCTATACATTTGAGTTTTCTAGGCAGAATAATACAGTAACTGTGGGCAATATGAATTATTTGTTTTTAAACATGAAACTAAAGAAACTTCCCGATATGAAGAATATTATTTTCTCCAAAACCAGTTTGACTGCGATTTTCTGGGGCCATTTCACTCTAATTGCACAACACTTTGTCCGGATATGACTGGATGAATCTGGAAATATCCGGATTGGTTGTGTCTATCTGAAACCCAGATCTTGCTGCATCCTCTGTGTTTGTTTGTGTTTTCTAGACATTATCCATGGAGTTCTCGGGTTGGAATGAATTTTAGCATGTAGCATTTTGTTTTCTTGCTGCTGAATTAAATGGAGGGAACTGCATAGAAAAACCTTGCAAATTCGAGTTTTCTAGGCAGAATGCAACAGTCACTGTGGGCAAAATGGATTGTTTGTTTGTAAACATGATATTAAAGACACTTGCTGATGAGAAGAATTTTACTTTTCTCCAATACCCATTGTCTGTTATTTTCTGGGTCCATTTCACCTGAATTCCACAACACTTTTTCCGGATATGGCTGGATGTAACTGGAAATATCTGGTTCTGTTCTGGCTAACTCAATCCCAGATCTTGCACATCCTCTGTGTTTGTGTTTTCTGGACATTATCCATGCAATTCATGGTTTGGAATGAATTTTAGAAAGTTACATTTTGTTTTCTTGCTGCTGAATGCAATGGAGGGAACTGGATACACAAACCATACACATTTGAGTTTTCAAAGAAGAATGTTACAGTAACTCTGGGCAACATGAATTATTTGTTTGTAACATGACATTGCAGACACTTGCCGATGAGAAGAATTTTACTTTTCTCCAAAACCCGTTGTCTGTTAGTTTCTGCGTCCATTTCACCTGAATTCCACAACACTTTGTCCGGATATGGCTGGATCAAACCGGAAATATCTGGTTCTGTTGTGGCTATCTCAATCCAAGATCTCGCTGCAGCCTCTGTGTGTGTTTGTGTTTTCTGGACATTATCCATGGACTTCATGGTCTGGAATGAATTTTAGCATGTAATATTTTGTTTCCTTGCTGCTAACTTCAAAGATGGGAGCTGGATACAACAGCCCTACATGTTAGATTTTCCTAAGCACAATACTACAGTAACAGTGGGCAACAAAAATTACTGGTTTGTAAACATGACATTGAAGACCCTAGCCGATGAGAAGAATTTTACTTTTCTCCAACAGCAGTTTGTGATTTTCTGGGTCCATTTCACCATAATAACACAACACTTTGTCTGGATATGCTGGATCAACCCAGAAATATCCAGTTCTGTTGTGGCTAACTCAATCCCAGATCTTGCTACACCCTTGTGTTTGTTTGTGTTTTCTGGACATTATCCATGGACTTCATGGTTTGGAATGAATTTTAGCATGTAACATTTTGTTTTCTTGTTGCTGAATGCAATGGAGGGAACTGGATAAACAAACCATACACATCTGAGTTTTCCAGGAAGAATGTTACAGTAACCATGGGAAACATGAATTATTTATTTGTAAACATGAATTTAAAGACACTTGCCAATGAGAAGCACTTTTCTTTTCTCCAATCCAGTTTGACTGTGAATTTCTGTGTCAATTTGACCCAAATTCCACAACACTTTGTCGAGATATATATTAGTTGAAAACAGAAATATCTGGTTCTGTTCTGGCTAACTCAATCCCAGATCTTGCTACAGCCTCTGTGTTTCTTTGTGTTTTCTGGACATTATCCATGGACTTCATGGTTTGGAATGAATTTTAGCAAGTAACATTTTGTTTTCTTGTTGCTGACGGCAAAGAAGGGAACTGAATAGAAAAACCCTAGATATTAGAGTTTGCTAGGCAGAATATTACAGTAACCATGGGCAACAAAAATTATTGGTTTGTAAACATGACATTGAAGATACTTGCCGATGATCAGAATTTTACTTTTCTCCAAAATGAATTATTTGTTTGTCAACATGATATTACAGACACTTGCTGATGAGAAGAATTTACTTTTCTCCAAAACCAGTTTGACTGTTATTTTCTGTGTAGATTTCACCCAAATTCCACAACATTTTGTCCAGACATGGCTGGGTTAAACTGGAAATATCCGGTTCGGTTGTGGCTATCTCAATCCCAGATCTTGCTACAGCGTCTGTGTTTGTTTGTGTATTCTGGACATTATCCATGGACTTCGCGGTTTGGAATGAATGTTAGCAGGTAACATTTTGTTTTCTTGTTGCGGACTGCAATGGAGGGGACTGGATACACAAACCCTACACATTTGAGTTTTCTAGGCAGAATGTTATATTTCCCATGGGAAACATGAATTATTTGTTTGTAAACATGATCTTGAAGACACTTGCCGATGAGAAGATTTTTACTTTTCTCCAAAACCAGTTTGACTGTGATTTTCTGGGTCCATTTCACTGAATTCCACAACACTTTGTTTGATATGGCTGGATCAAACCAGAAATATCTGGGTCGGTTGTTGCTAACTATCTCTGATCTTGCTACAGCCTCTGTGTTTGTTTATGTTTTCTGGACATTATCCATGTACTTCACAGTTTTCAATGAATTTTAGCATGCAACATTTTGTTTTCTTGCTGTATACTGCAAAGATG
This sequence comes from Oryctolagus cuniculus, assembly GCF_051225735.1. Classification (NCBI taxonomy): domain Eukaryota; kingdom Metazoa; phylum Chordata; class Mammalia; order Lagomorpha; family Leporidae; genus Oryctolagus; species Oryctolagus cuniculus. The sequence goes on along the minus strand of NC_142885.1, from coordinate 39,391,481 downwards.
GGAACTGGACACAAAAACCCTACACATTCGAGTTTTCTAGGCAGAATACTACAGTAACATGGACAACATCAATTCTTTGTAAATATGAAACTAAAGAAACTTTCCGATGACCAGACTTTTACTTTTCTCCAAAACCATTTTGACTGTGATTTTCTGGGTCCAATAATTCCAAATTCCACAATACTTTGTCCAGGTATGGCTGGATGTAACCAGAAATATCCAGTTCCCTTGTGGCTAACTCAATCCCCGATGTTGCTACAGCCTCTGTGTTTGTTTGTGTTTTCTGGACATTATCTATGGACTTCACGATTTGGAATGATTTTCAGCATGTAACATTTTGTTTTCTTGCTACTGAATTCAATGGAGGGAACTAGATATAAATCTGCATATTCAAGTTTTCTAGGCAGAATACTACAGTAACCGTGGGCAACATGATATGTTTTTTGTATACATCAGATTGAAGGCACTTCTGACTGAGAAGAATATTACTTTTCTCAAAACCAGTTTGCTTGTGATTTTCTGGGTCCATGACCCGTGAATTCCACAACACATTGTCAGGATATGGCTGGATCAAACTGGAAATATCCGGTTCTGTTGTGGCTAACTCAATCCCAGATCTTGCTACAGCCTCTGTGTTTGTTTGTGTTTTCTGGACATTATGCATGGACCTCACACTTTGGAATGAATTTTTCCATGTAACCTTTTGTTTTCCTGCTGCTGAATGCAATGGAGGGTATTGGATACAAAACCCTACATATTCCAGTTTTCTAGGTAGAATATTACAGTAACCATGGGAAACAAGAATTATTTATTGTAAACGTTAAAGTAAAGAGACTTGGTGATGAGAAGAATTTTACTTTTCTCCAAAACCAGTTTGAATGTGATTTTCTGTGTAAATTTCACCCAAATTCCACAACATTTTGTCCAGACACGGCTGGGTTAAACTGGAAATATCCAGTTCGGTTGTGGCTACCTCAATCCCAGATCTTGCTACAGCCTCTGTTTTTGTTTGTGTTTTTTTGGACATTATCCATGGAGATCACAGTTTGGAATGAATTTTAGCATGTAACATTTTCTTTTTTTTTGTTGCTGATGGAAAAGGAGGGAAGAGGATAAAGAAGCCCAACATAAAATTTGAATGTGTGGATGATTGGGTTCCATGGGGATCCCATTAGCGTTTGCTGACAAAAAAGAAAAAGTTACATGCTAAAATTCAGTCGAAACCCTAAAGTCCATAGATAATGTCCAGAAAACACTATCATAAGAGAGGCCATAGGAAGATCTGGGATGGAGATAGCAGCAACACACCAGATATTTCTGCTTTCATCCAGGCATATCCGGACAAAGTGGTGTGGAATCAGGTGAATTTTAATAAAAAAATGACCGTCAAAGCGCTTTAGGAAAAAGCACAATCTTTCCCTTCGGCAAGTGGATCCAATGTCATTTTTACAAACACAAATATCATGTTTGCTCGGGCTTCTGAATCTTTCTGAATAGAAAATTGGAATGTTGATGATTTGACTCCATGTGAAACCAATTAGCGTTTGCCGGCAGAAAACAAAAAGTTACATGCCAAAATTCACTCCAAACCATAAAGCCCGTAGATAATATCCTGAAAACACTATCATAAGAGAGGCTGTAGCAAGATCTGGGATGGAAATAAGAGCAACACACCAGATATTTATTCTTTCATTCTGTCTTATCTGGACAAAGTTGTGTGGTAATCCAGTGAAATTTATCCAAAAAATCACCATCAAAGTGGTTTTGGAGAAAAGCAGTATATCTTTCACTTAGGGAAGAGGATCCAATGTCATATTTAGAAACACAAATATCTTGTTTGCTCATGTTTCTGAAGCTTTCTGCCTTGAAAACGCGAATGGGTGGAGGATTTGATTCCATGTGGAACTAATTAGCGTTTGCCCTGCAGAAAACAAAATGTTACATGCTAAAATTCATTCCAAACCGTAAAGTCCATAGATAATCACCAGAAAACACAAACAAACTCAGAGGCTGTAGAAAGAACAGGGATTGAGATAGCCACAACACACCAGATATTTCAGCTTGCATTCAGCCTTATCCAGACAAAGTGGTGTGCAATTCGGGTGAAATTTAACCAAAAATTCACCGTCAAAGTGGTTTTGGAGAAAAGCACAATCTTTTTCTTCAGCAAGTGGATCCAATGTCATGTTTACAAACAGCAATATCATGTTTGGTCAGGTTTCTGAAGCTTTATGCCTAGAAAAAGCGAATGTTGGATGATTTAACTCTATGTGGAACCAAATAGCGTTTTCTAGCAGAAAACAAAAAGTTACATACTAAAATTTATTCAAAACCATGAAGTTTGTAATAAATCTCCAGAAAACACAAACAAACACAGAGGCTGTAGCAAGATCTGGGATTGAGTTAGCCACAACACACCGGATATTTCTGCTTACATCCAGGCTTATCTGGAGAAAGAGGTGTGGAATTCGAGCAAAATTTACCCAAAAATTCACCGTCAAAGTGTTTACAAGAAATGCACAATCTTTCTGTTCAGCAAGTGGATCCAATGTCATGTTTACAAAAACAAATATTATGTTTTCTTTGGTTTCTGAGGCTTTCTGCCTAAAAACACGAATGTTGAAGGATTTGACTCCATGTGGAACCAATTAGCGTTTGATGGTAGAGAACGAAATGTTACATGCTAAAATTCATTCAAAACCGTAAAGTCCATAGAAAATGTCCAGAAAACAAAAACAAACATAGAGGCTCTAGCAAGATCTGGGATTGAGATAGCCGCAAAACACCAGGTATGTCTGCTTTCATCCAGGCTTTTCTTTACAAAGTATTTTGGATTTCGTGTGAAATTCAACGAAAAATTCACTGTCAAAGTGGTTTAGGAGGAAAGCACAATCTTTCTCTATGGCAAGTGGATCCAACGTCATGTTTACAAATACAAACATCATGTTACCTATGGTTTCTGAGGCTTTCTGCCCCGAAAATGCAAATGTGTGGAGGATTTGACTCTATGTGAAACCAATTAGCGTTTGCTAGAAGAAAACAAAAAGTTACATGCTAAAATTCATTCCAAATCGTAAAGTCCGTAGATAATGTCCATAAAATGCAAACAAACACAGAGGCTGTAGCAAGATCTGGGATTGAGACAGCCACAACACGGCAGTTATCTCTGCTTTCATCCAGGCTTATCCAGAAAAAGTGGTGTGGATTTAGGGTGAAGTTTAACCAAAAATTCACCTTCAAAGTAGTTTTGGAGAAAAGCACAATCTTTCTCTTCGGCAAGTGGATCCAATGTCATGTTTACGAACACAAATATCATGTTTGCTTGGCTTGAAGCTTTCTGCCTAGAAAACTCAAATGTGTGGAAATATTGAATCCACATGGAACCAACTAGCGTTTCCCGAGGAAAACAAATGTACATGCAACAATTCATTCCAAACCCTGAAGTCCGTTATTCTTGTCCAGAAAACACAAACAAACACAGAGCTGTAGCAAGATCTGGATTGAGATAGCTCCAACACATAAGATATTTCTGCATTCATCCAGGCATAGCTGGAAAAGTGTTGTGGAGTTCAGGTGAAATTTAACCAACAAATCACTGTCAAAGTGGTTTTGGAGAAAAGCACCATCTTTCTCTTCGGCAAGTGGATAAAATATCATATTTACAAACAAAAATATCATATTTGCTCTGGTTTCTGAAGCTTTCTGTCTAGAATACTCGAATGTGTAGAGGATTTCACTCCATGTGGAACCAATTAGCGTTTGCCGGCAGAAAAGAAAACGTTACATGCTACAACACATTCCAAACCATAATGTTCATGGATAATGCCCAGAAAACACAAACAAACACAGAGGCTCTAGCAAGCTCTGGGTTTGATATAGCCATAATACTCCAGATATTTCTGCTTTCATCCAGGGTTATCCAGACAAAGTGGTATGGAATTCGTGTATAATTATATAAAAATCGCCGTCAAAGTGGTTTTGGAGAAAAGCACAATCTTTCTCTTCGGTAAGTGGATCCAATGTAATGTTTACAAACACAAATATCATGTTTGCTCGGGTTTCTGAAGCTTTCTGCCTAGAAAACTGGAATGTGTGTAGGATTTGACTCCATGTGGAACCATTCAGCGTCTGCCTGCACATAGCAAAATATTACATGCTAAAATTCATTCAAAACCATAAATTCCGTTGATCATGTGCAGAAAACACAAACAAACACAGAGGCTGTAGCAAGATCTGGGATTGAGATAGCACCAAGACACAAGATATTTGTGCTTTCATCTAGGCATATCTGAAGAAAGTTTGTGTAAGTAGGATGAAATTTAACCAAAAAATCACTGTCAAAGTGCTTTTGGAGAAAAGCACCAACTTTCTCTTCAGCAAGTGGATCCAATGTCATGTTTACAAACACAAATATCACATTTTCTCAGGTTTCTGAAGCTTTCCCCCTAGAAAACTCGAATGTGTGGAGGATTTGACTCCATGTGGAACCAATTAGCATTTGCTGGCAGAAAACAAAATGTTACATGACAAAATTCATTCCAAACCATAAAGTCCGTAGATAATGCCCAGAAAAAAGAAATAAACACAGAGGCTGTAGCAAGATCTGGGATTGAGATAGCCACAACACACCAGATATTTCTGCTTTCATCCAGGCTTGTCCCGACAAAATGGTGTGGAATTCGTGTATAATTATATAAAAAAATCACCGTCAAAATGGTTTTGGAGGAAAGCACAATCTTTCTCTTCGGCAAGTGGATCCAATATCATGTTTACAAACACAAGTATCATGTTTGCTCAGGTTTTGGAGACTTTAAGCCTAGAAAACGTGAATGTGTGGAGCATTTGACTCCATGTGGAACCAATTAGTGTTTGCCTGCACCATGTAAAAAGTTACATGCTAAAATCATACAAAACCATAAAGTCCGTTGATAATGTCCAGAAAACACAAACAAACACAGAGGCCCTAGGAAGATCTGGGATTGAGATAGCCACAACGCAGATATTTCTGCTTTCATGCAGGCATATCCGGATAAAGTGATGTGGAATTCATGTGAAATTTAACCAGGCTGGGACAATTTAGTTTAATAAAAGTGGAGTAACGGTAGCCTCAGAAAAAGGATCTGGAAAAAATTGCAGAGGAAACTCTTCTGGATCTAGTGGCTGTGACTCGCAGGACCTACTGGGAGAACAAGGTTGCCCACTGCGTGGAAGCCGAGCCGTGGGAGTTGCAGGGTCTGCGCGCCAGTGCAGGAAGGGGAGTTGATGTCACACAGATACCAGTGGGGAGAGTTGGGATGCTCAGGGCTCCGAGTCCACACATCGGCACTGGAAGGGGAGGTGAGCTCAGTAACCTGAGACATTTGTGGGGAAACGGCAGTCAGAATCTAGAGGGGAGCGGGAAAGTTCACCAGACTGACTTCAGGAGAGAAGGAATAAAGGTGGGGGGTTTCTCTCTCTGCCAACCTTGCAAAGGTTGCAAGGTTGCAATGTTTGCAAGACTTTGCAAGAGTTTGCAAGGTTTGCAAGAGATAAGAGCAGGCCCCCACTCTGGATTTACATAACAACAGGGGAGAGCTAAGGAAATGAGTCACTACAATTCAGTAGCCTAGGCAACCCAGTGGGAGTCCAGAGGAGAAACAGAGCCTGCACAGACTCTTTGGGTAGAAGCCAAGGATCAGAAGCTAAATACCATCAATTCTGCACAGCCGTGCGGTGCGGTATTACTTACCTCCTGAATAAATAAATAAATAAAATAAATAAATAAATAGAGATTTACCATGCATAACCTGAGGGTGTCACCTTTGCACACCCGTAACCTGGAAGAACCAAGCAGAGCTCTCAGGCCACACCCATCTCAAGCCTCCAAGGCTCCTCCAACAGCAGGCAGTCCACTTAACACAGACATAGTATAATAAAAAAACAAACGCACAGTGACAAAAGAAGAATTAACTATGCCAAGCAACAAACACAGAAATCAAGGGAAGAAGACCAACGATGACACTATGATGCCTCCCAAGAAACAAAACACCCCAAGCCAAGATTATGAAGATGATGAGATAGAAGAAATGCAAGATACGGATTTCAAAAAATTTATGATACGAACATTTAGAAATTTTCAAAAGCAAATCCTTGAACTACAGAAATCCTTATTGGACAGGATTGAAAATCTGTCTGCTTTCTGCCTAGAAAACTCGAATGTGTGGAGGATTTGACTCCAGGTGGAACCAATTAGTGTTTGCCGGCAGAAAACCAAAATTTACCTGCTAAAATGCATTCAAACCGTAATGTCCATAGATAATATCCAGAAAACACAAACAAACACTAAGGCTGTAGCAAGATCTGGGATTGAGATCACCACAACACACCAGATATTTCTGCTTTAATCCAGGCATATCTGGACAAATTGTGGAATTCGGGTGAAATTTAACCAAAAAATCACCATCAAAGTGGTTTTGGAATATATCCCAGGCTTTTTGTTCGGTAATTGCACCCAATATCATCTTTGCAAACACAAATATCATGTTTTCTTGGGTTTCTGAAGCTCTCTGCCTAGAAAACTCGAATGTGTGGAGGATTTGACTCCATGTGGAACCAATTAGCGTTTGCCAGCAGAAAACAAAATGTTACATGCTAAAATGCGTTCAAAACAGCACAGTCTGCAGATAATGACCAGAAAACACAAAAACACACAGAGGCTGTAGCAAGATCTGGGACTGAGATTGTTAGAGTCTGCAAAAGCCCACTGCCCGAGGAATGAGTCCAAGAGACCTTTCTCTCCTGCAACTAGCAAAGGGTTAAAGATTTATTGATTATCCAGCATGCTGGGGCTGTCTTATCATCATGAGCAGAGAAGCCCCAAATAACCAAAGGTTAGGGTTTATAAAGGCAAAAACCGCAATACCAGGAAGGGGGAATGCATGGTTGTTATGCACGGTTGCTACACACAGTTGCTAAAATCAAAAGAGAGTACATAAAATCAAAAGAGAGTATATGGTTACTGGGGTCAACATAACCTAAAACATAAGTTAAAATAATATTTATCATAATCTTGACAATACCAGTTACAATCTTACAATTAGAATTAGGACTTGGAGGAGGAGGAAAGATAGCGGACTAGGAAGGGAGCACACTGATATTCTGGGGAGAGACAGTTTAATAAAAGTGGAGATACTGCAGATTCAAAGAAGAGTAGGGGAGGAAAAGCAGAAGAAACTCTTTCGGAACGCGTGATTCACAGTGGACCTGCGTGGAGAGCGTGGGAGTCCACAGTTCAGGACACCAGCGGCAGACTCAACACACCAGCGCTGGAACGCGAGGTGAGCTGAACCTCAATAGCCCAAGACACGGGCAGGCAAGTGGAGAGAGGAGACTAGAGGGAACGACCCCCAGGGGGGAAAGTTCACCAGGCTAACTGGAAGAGAGAGAGAGAGAGAGAAAAAAAAAGGTGACTGGTACAGACACGGGTTTCTCTCTCTCCGCTCACCTCTCAAGGGCGAGCAAGACAAAGAGCAGGCGCCATCTTGGACATACGTCATAAGCAGAGCGACCTCAGGTCTGCACCGGCCCTGAGCCTGGCAGAAAAACCTGACTCTGGGCGGGGCGAATTAACAGGAGATTAGGACCTAGTAAATTTGTGGTGCTACTGAACTGAGACTGTGAAAAAAGAGACGGTGGGGGAGAGAACTCACGGAATTCACGTGAGTACTCTCAAGAGATGCTACAATTCCATAACTTTGGCAACCCAGTGGGAGACTGAAGGAGAATTTGAGCCCACGCTGAGGGCCGAACAGATTCCCTGTGTGGTCCTTGGGAAAGAGCTTCCGATCTCTGGCTCCTGTGGGTATATCATTTGCCTGCTAACTACCTCCAACTTCGTTCAGCTGTGCGGAATTACTTCCCTTTTGAATCAAAAAAAGAAAGAGAGAGAGAGAGAGAGATATTTACCACGCCTAACCTGGGAGTGTCACCTTTGGCACACCATACAGAGCTCTCATGCCACACCCATCTCAAGCCTCTAAGGCTCCATCAAAAACAGACAGTCCACTTAATCTAGAGTCATAGTATAATAAGAAAAAACACCACAGTGAAGAAAGCAAATATCTCCAATATGCCAAATAACAAATGCAAAAACCGAGGCAATAAAAACAAGAAAGTCACCATGACGACCCCAAATGAAAAAGACACCCCAATTCAAGAATATGAAGATGATGAGTTAGAATAAATGCAAGAAGCGGATCTCAAAAAATTGATAAGAACATTAAGAAGTTCTCAAAAACAAATTCTTGAACTACAGAAATCCTTAATGGACAAGATAGAAAATCTCTCTCGTGAAAGTGAAATATTAAGGAGGAATCAAAATGAAAAGAAACAACTAGTACAACAGGAAACTGTGATAGTGACGAGAAATCATAATGAAGTGAAGAATTCAATAGATCAAATGAAAAACACAATAGAGAGCCTTACAAACAGAATGGGTGAAGCAGAAGAGAGAATATCGGACTTAGAAGACAGAGAACAGGAAAGGATACAGTCAGACCAAAGAAAAGAAGAGAAATTAGAAATCTAAAACATATTGTCGGGAATCTTCAGGATACTATTAAAAAACCAACATTCGAGTTCTAGGAGTTCCTGAAGGCATGGAGAGGGAGAAAGGATTAGAAGGCCTTTTTAGTGAGATATTAGCAGAAAATTTCCCAGGTTTGGAGGACAGAGACATCCTAGTACAGGAAGCTCACAGAACCCCTAATAAACACGACCAAAAGAGATCCTCACCACGACACATTGTAATTAAACTCTCCACAGTGAAACATAAAGAAAACATCCTAAAATGTGCAAGAGAGAAATGTCAGATTACTCTCAGAGGATCTCCAGTTAGACACACAGCTGACTTCTCATCAGAAACCCTACAAGCTAGGAGGGAATGGCAAGATATAGGCCAGGTACTAAGACAGAAAAACTGCCAGCCCACAATATTATATCCTGCAAAGCTCTCATTTGTGAATGAAGGTGAAATAAAGACTTTTCATAGCAAACAGAAATTGAAAGAATTTGTCGCCACTCGTCCAGCCCTGCAACAGATGCTTAAAGATGTGTTACACACAGAAACACAGAAACACGGTCATCAATATGAAAGAAGGTAAATGAAGGAAAGCTCACAGCAAAAGATCACAGGGAATTCAAAGCATATATTAGAACTTATCTTTGGCAAATGGCAGGGCAAAGTTACCACTTTTCATTAGTCACATTGAACGTGAATGGCCTGAACTGTCCAGTTAAAAGACACCAATTGGCTGATTGGGTTAAGGAACAAAACCCATCTATTTGCTGCTTACAAGAAACACATCTTTCCAACAAAGATGCATACAGACTGAAAGTGAAAGGCTGGAAAAAGATATTCCATGCCAACAGAAATGGACAAAAGAGCGGGCGTAGCCATCTTAATATCGGACAACATAAACTTTACCACAAAAACTGTTAAGAGAGACAAAGAGGGGCACTATATAATGATTAAGGGATCAATACAACAAGAAGATATAACAATTATCAATGTATATGCACCTAACTACAGGGCACCAGTTTATCTAAAAGATTTGTTAACAGACTTAAAGGGAGACTTAGACCCCAATACAATAGTACTGGGGGACTTCAATACTCCACTCTCAGAAATAGACAGATCATCCGGACAGAAGATCAACAAGGAAACAGCAGATTTAAATGACACTATAGCCCAAATGGATCTAACAGATATATACAGAACTTTCAATCCTACAGCTAAAGATTTTACATTCTTCTCAGCAGTACTTGGAACCGTCTCTAGGATTGACCACATACTAGGCCATAAAGCAAGTCTCAGCAAATTCAAAAGAATTAGAATCATACCATGCAGCTTCTCAGACCATAAAGGAATGAAGTTGGAAAATAGCAACTCAGGAATCCCTAGAGCATACGCAAACACATGGAGATTGAACAACATGCTCCTGAATGAACAATGGGTCATAGAAGAAATTAAAAGAGAAATCAAAAACTTTCTGGAAGTAAATGAGGATAACAGCACAACATACCAAAACTTATGGGACGCAGCAAAAGCAGTGTTAAGAGGAAAGTTTATATCAATAGGTGCCTACATCAAGAAATTGGAAAGGCACAAAATAGATGAGCTTTCAACGCATCTCAAGGACCTAGAGAAACTGCAGCAAACCAGACCCAAATCTAGTAGGAGAAGAGAAATAATTAAAATCAGAGAAGAAATCAACAGGATTGAATCAAGAAAAACATTACAAAAAATCAGCCAAGCGAAGAGCTGGTTTTTTGAAAAAATAAACAAAATTGACACCCCATAGGCCCAACTAACTAAAAAAAGAAAAGACCCAAATCAATAAAATCAGAGTTGAAAAAGGAAACATAACAACAGACACCACAGAAATAAAAAGAATCATCAGAAATTACTACAAGGACCTATATGCCAGCAAACAGGAAAATCTATCAGAAATGAATAGATTCCTGGACACATGCAATCTACCTAAATTGAACCAGGAAGACATCGAAAACCTAAACAGACCCATAACTGAGACAGAAATTGATACAGTAATAAAGGCCCTCCCAACAAAGAAAAGCCCAGGACCAGATGGATTCACTGCTGAATTCTACCAGACATTTAAAGAAGAACTAATTCCAATTCTTCTCAAACTATTCAGAACAATCGAAGAAGAGAGAATCCTCCCAAATTCTTTCCATGAAGCCAGCATCACCTTAATTCCTAAGCCGGAAAAAGATGCAGCACTGAAAGAGAATTACAGACCAATATCCCTGATGAACATAGATGCAAAAATCCTCAATAAAATTCTCGCCAATAGAATGCAACAACACATCAGAAAGATCATCCACCCAGACCAAGTGGGATTTATCCCTGGTATGCAGGGATGGTTTAATGTGCGCAAGACAATCAATGTGATACACCACATTAACAGACTGCAGAAGAAAAATCATATGATTATCTCAATAGATGCCGAGAAAGCATTTGATAAAATACAACACCCGTTCATGATGAAAACTCTAAGCAAAATGGGTTTTGAAGGAACATTCCTCAATACAATCAAAGCTATCTATGAAAAACGCACAGCCAACTTCCTATTGAATCTGGAAAAGTTGGAAGCATTTCCACTGAGATCTGGTACCAGACAGGGATGCCCACTCTCACCACTGCTATTCAATATAGTTCTGGAGGTTCTAGCCAGAGCTATTAGGCAAGAAAAAGAAATTAAAGGGATACAAATTGGGAAGGAAGAACTCAAACTATCTCTCTTTGCAGATGACATGATTATTTAGAGGACCCAAAGAACTCTACTAAGAGACTATTGGAACTCATAGAAGATTTTGGCAAAGTAGCAGGGTATAAAATCAATGCACAATAATCAACAGCCTTTTTATACGCAGACAATGCCTTGGCTGAGGAAGAACTGCTAAGATCAATCCCATTCACTATAGCTACAAAAACAATCAAATACCTTGGAATAAACTTAACCAAGGATGTTAAAGATCTCTACGATGAAAATTACAAAACCTTAAAGAGAGAAATAGAAGAGGATACCAAGAAATGGAAAAATCTTCCATGCTCATGGATTGGAAGAATCAATATCATCAAAATGTCCATTCTCCCAAAAGCAATTTATAGATTCAATGCAATACCAATCAAGATACCGAAGACCTTCTTCTCAGATCTGGAAAAATGGTGCTGAAATTTATATGGAGACACAGGAGACCTCAAATAGCTAAAGCAATCTTGTAAAACAAAAACAAAGCCGGAGGCATCACAGTACCAGATTTCAGGACATACTACAGGGCAGTTGTAATCAAAACAGCATGGTACTGGTACAGAAACAGATGGATAGACCAATGGAACAGAATTTAAACTTCAGAAATCAACCCAAACATCTACAGCCAACTTATATTTGATCAAGGATACAAAACCAATTCCTGGAGCAAGGACTGTCTATTCAATAAATGGTGCTGGGAAAACTAGATTTCCACATGGAGAATCATGAAGCAAGACCCCTACCTTTCACCTTACACAAAAATCCACTCAACATGGATTAAAGGCCTAAATCTACGACCTGACACCATCAAGTTATTAGAGAACATTGGAGAAACCCTTCAAGATATTGACACAGGCAAAGAGTTTCTGGAAAAGACCCGGGAGGCACAGGCAGTCAAAGCCAAAATCAACTATTGGGATTGCATCAAATTGAGAAGTTTCTGTACTGCAAAAGAAACAGTCAGGAAAGTGAAGAGACAACCGACAGAATGGGAAAATATATTTGCAAACTATGCAACTGATAAAGGGTTAATAACCAGAATCTAAAAAGAAATCAAGAAACTCCACAAAAACAAAACAAAGAACCCACTTAAGAGATGGGCCAAGGACCTCAATAGACATTTTTCAAAAGAGGAAATCCAAATGGCCAACTGGCACATGAAAAAATGTTCAAGATCACTAGCAATCAGGGAAATGCAAATCAAAACCACAATGAGGTTTCACCTCACCCCGGTTAGAATGGCTCACATACAGAAATCTACCAACCATAGATGCTGGCGAGGATGTGGGGAAAAAGGGACACTAACCCACTGTTGGTGGGAATGCAAACTGGTGAAGCCACTATGGAAGTCAGTCTGGAGATTCCTCAGAAACCTGAAGATAACCCTACCATTCAACCCAGCCATCCCACTCCTTGGAATTTACCCAAAGGAAATGAAATTGGCAAAGAAAAAAGCAGTCTGCACATTAATGTTTATTGCAGCTCAATTCACAATAGCTAAGACCTGGAACCAACCCAAATGCCCATCAACAGTAGACTGGATAAAGAAATTATGGGACATGTACTCTATAGTATACTATACAGCAGTCAAAAACAATGAAACCCAGTCATTTGCAACAAGATGGAGGAAACATCATGCTGAGTGAATTAAGCCAGCCCCAAAGGGACAAATATCATATGTTCTCCCTGATTGGTGACAACTAACTGAGCACCAAAGGGGAAACTTGTTGAAGTGAAATGGACACTGTGAGAAACAGTGACTTGATCAGCTCTTGTCCTGACGGTTGATGTACAATGTAATACTTTATCCATTTTAGTATTTTTTTTTGTTCTAGTAGCATTGGTTGAACTTGTAACTAACACACAATTATTCTTAGGTGTTTATATTTTAACTGAAAAGTGATCCCTGTTAGGAATTTGGAAAACATTATGTTGAGTGAAATAAGCCAATCCCAAAGGGACAAATACCACTTGTTCTCCCTGATAGGTGACAACTAACTGAGCACCAAAAAGGAAACCTGTTAAAGTGAAATGAACACTATGAGAGACGGTGACTTGACCAGCCTTCAACCTGACTGTTGATGAGCAGCTTAATATGTTATCCCTCTTAGTATTTTTTTGTTTGTTCTACTTAATACTTTTGATTGAATACTGTAATAAATACACAATTCTTCTTAAGTGCTGAAACTTAACTGAAAAGTGATCACTGTTAAATATAAGAGTGGGATTGAGAGGGAAGAGATGGAGATGTGCAATTCGGGACATGCTCAAGCTGACTTACCTCAAACAGTAGAGTTAGAAACATACCAAGGGATTCCAATTCAATCCCATCGAGGTGGCATGTACCAATGCCATCTCACTAGTCCCAGTGATCAATTTCTGTTCACAATTGATCATAATGATAGGACTAAGAGCCAAAGGGAGCATATAAACAAGACTAGTGTCTGCAAATACTAGCTGATAGAATAAAAAAGGGAGAGAATGGTCCAACATGGGAAGTGAGATACACAGCAGACCCATAGAATGGCAAATGTCCTAACAGCACTCTGGCCTCATAATCAGCCCTTAAGCCATGCGGATCCGGCTGAAATGCCCATGAGAGTATTTCAGGCATGGAAAGCCAAGACACTCTGGGGGAAAAAAAAAACTAAATGAAAGATCTCCGCGAGTGAGATCCCAGTGGAAAGAATGGGTCATCAAAGAAGAAGGTACCTTTCTCTGAAGGGAGGAGAGAACTTCCACTTTGACCATGGCCTTGTCTAAAAATGATTAGAGTCAGTGAACTCAGGGGGCTTCCATAGCCTTGGCAGCTCATGACAAGAGCCTAGGGTGATTACTGATGCCATAGACAGGAGTGTTAATTTGTTAAGTCAACAACAGGAGTCACTGTGCACTTACTCCTCATGTAGGATCTTTGTCCTTAGTGTGCTGTACATTGAGATTTAATGCTATAACTAGTACTCAAACAGTATTTTTCACTTTATGTTTCTGTGTGGGAGCAAGCTGTTGAAATCTTTACTTAATGTATGCTAAACTGATCTCCTGTATATAAGGAGAATCGAAAATGAATCTTGATATGAATGGAAGGGGAGAGGGAGTGGATAAGGGGAGGGTTATGTGTTGGAGTGACGTTATGGGGGGAAGCCATTGTAATCTATATTCTGTACTTTGGAAATTTATATTCATTAAATAAAAGTTAAAAAAAAGAATTAGGACTTGACATTAACGTAAGACACAGACAAATCACATCTTTATTATTAGCCCAGGTAACCCAGGTGCAACCTTTCTACTTTTAAGCTTGAGCAATCATGCTAGGGGGTTTTTGTGCTCTGCCAAGGGTGATGGAGTGCACTGCTATTGTCCGACAATGTGAGATCATACTTTCAGACCAGAGTCTCACGGTGGGAGGGGGTGTTTCTCAGAATGGAGTCTCAAGTGCTTCAAAATGGAGTCTCTACTGTCAAGGTACTACTTCACTCTGTCTTATTTTTACAGCTGTACCATGAAGGTTTAAACCTGTAAGCTTAAGCTTAATTTTTACACCAGCACATATACAATTTTAACTCTTGAAGATAGCCACAACACACCAGATATCTCTGCTTTCATCGAGGTATATCCAGACAAATTGTTGTGGAATTCAGGTGAAATTTAACCAAAATATCACCGTCAATGTAGTTTTGGAGAAAAGCACAATCTTTCGTTCAGCAAGTATATTCAATGTAATGTTTAAAACGGAAATATCATGTTTTCTCGGGTTTCGGAAGCTTTCTGCCTAGAAAATTCGAATGTGTGGAGGATTTGACTTCATGTGGAACGGATTGGTTTTTGCAGGCAGAAAAGAAAATGTTACATGTTAAAATGCATTCAAAACAGCAAAGTCCACAGATAATGTCCAGAAAACACAAACAAACACAGAGGCTGTAGCAAGATCTGGGATTGAGAAAGCAACAACACACCAGATATTTCTGCTTTCATCCAGACGTATCCAGAAAAATTGTTGTGGAATTCAGGGGAAATTTAACCAAAAAATCACCGTCAGTTTGTTTTGGAGAAAAGCACAATCTTTCTGTTCGGCAAGTAGATCCAATGTCATGTTTACAAACACAAATATCATGTTTTCTCGGGTTTCTGAAGCTTTCTGCCTAGAAAACTCGAATGTGTGGAGGGTTTGAATCTATGGTAACCAATTAGCGTTTGCCAGTAAAAAAAAAAAGAAAGTTACATGTTAAAATGCATTCAAAACTGTAAAGTCCGTAGATACTGTTCAGAAAACACAAACACAGAGGGTGTAGCAGAACTGGGATTGAGATAGCCACAACACACCAGTTATTTCTGCTTTCTTCCAGGCATATCTGGACAAATTATTGTGGAATTCGGGTGAAATTTAACCAAAAAATCACCATCAAAGTGGTTTTGGAGAAAAGCACAACTTTCTGTTCGGCAAGTGCACCCAATGTCATGTTTACAAACACAAATATCATGTTTTCTTGGGTTTCTGAAGCTTTCTGCCTAGAAGAGTTGAATGCGTGGATGTTTGGACTGCATGTGTAATCATTAGCGTTTGCTGGCAGAAAACAAAAAGTTACTTGTTAAAATTCATTCAAAACCGTAAAGTCCGTAGATAATGTCCAGAAAACACAAACACAGAGGCTGTAGCAAGATCTGGGATTGAGATCGCCACAATACACCAGATATTTCTGCTTTCATCCAGGCGTAAAAAGAAAGATGTTGTGGAATTCGGGTGAAATTTAATGAAAAAATCACCTTTACAGCATTTTTGGAGAAAAGCACTATCTTTCTGTTTGTCAAGCACATCCAATGTCATGTTACAAGCACAAATATCATGTTTTCTTGGGTTTCTGAAGCTTTCTGCCTAGAAAACTTCAATGTGTGGAGGTTTTGAATCCATGTGGAACCAATTAGTGTTTACCGGCAAAAAAAAATAAAAGTTACATGTTAAAATACCATTCAAAACCATAAAGTCTGTAGATACTGACCAGAAAACACAAACAAACACAGAGGCTGTAGGAAGATCTGCGATTCAGATCACCACAACACACCAGATATTTCTGCTTTCATCAGGCATATCCGGATGTATTGTTGTGGTTTTTGGGTAAATATTAACCAAAAAATCACCATCAAAGTGGTTTTGGAGAAAATCCCAATTTTTCTGTTTGGCAAGTGCATCCAATGTCATGTTTACAAATACAATTATCATGTTTTCTTCGGTTTCTGAAGCTGTCTGCATAGAAAACACGAACGTGTGGAGGATATGACTCCATGTGGAACCAATTAGCATTTGCCGGCTGAAAACAAAAAGTTACATACAAGAAAGCATTCAAAACTGTAAAGTCCATAGATACTGAGCAGAAAACACAAACAAACACAGAGGCTGTAGGAAGATCTGGGATTGAGATAGCCACAACACACCAGATATTTCTGCTTTCTTCCAGACATATCCAGACAAATTGTTGTGGAATTCAGGTGAAATTTAACCAAAAAATCACCGTGAAAGTGGTGTTGGAGAAAAGCACGATCATTCTGTTCAGCAAATGCATCCAATGTCATGTTTACAAATACAAATATCATGTTATCTTGGGTTTCTGAAGCTTTCTGCCTAGAAAACTCGAATGTGTGGAGGATTTGACCACATGTGGAAACAATTAGCGTTTACCAACAGAAAACAAAAAGTTACATGCTAAAATGCATTGAAAACTGTAAAGTCTGTTGAAAATGTCAAGAAAACACAAACACAGTGGCTGCACAAGATCTGGGATTGAGATAGCCACAATGCACCAGATATTTCCTCTTTCAGCCAGGCATATCCGGACAAATTTTTGTGGCATTTGCATGAAATTTAACCAAAAAATCACTGTCAAAGTGGTATTAGAATATAGCCCAAGCTTTCTTTTCAGCAAGTGCACCAAATATCATCTTTGCAAACAAAAATATCATATTTTCTTGGGTTTCTGAAGCTTTCTGCCTGGAAAAGTCGAATGTGTGGAGGATTTGACTCCAGGTGGAACCAATTAGCGTTTGCCAGCTGAAAACAAAAACTTACATGCTAAAATGCATTCAAAACCGTAAAGTCCATAGATAATGTCCAGAAAACACAAACAAACACAGAAGCTGTTGCAAGATCTGCGATTGAGATCGCTACAACACACCAGATATTTCTGCTTTCATCCAGGCATATCTGGACTAATTCTTGTGGAATTCGGGTGAAATTTAAACAAAAAATTACCGTCAAAGTGGTTTCAGAATATACCCCAAGATTTCTGTTCATCAAGTGCACCCAATATCATCTTTACAAACACAAATATCATGTTTTCTCGGGTTTTTGAAGCTTTCTGCTGGAAAACACGAATGTGTGGAGGATTTGACTCCATGTGGAACCAATTAACGCTTGCCGGCAGAAAACAAAAAGTTACATGCTAAAGTGTATTCAAAACCATAAAGTCTGTAGATAATGACCAGAAAACACAAACAAACACAGGGATTGCACAAGATATGGGATTGAGATCACAACAACACACCAGATATTTCTGCTTTCATCCAGGCATATCTGGACAAAGTGTTGTGGAATTTGGGTGAAATGTAACCAAAAATTCACCATCAAAGTGGTTTTGGAGAAAAGCCCCATCTTTCTGTTCGGCAAATGCATCCAATGTCATCTTTACAAACACACATATCATGTTTTCTTTCTTCTGAAGCTTTCTGCCTAGAAAACTCGAATGTGTGGAAGATTGACTCCATGTGGAACCAATTAGTGTTTGCCGGCAGAAAACAAATGTTACATGCTAAAATGTATTCAAAACCATAAAGTCCGTAGATAATGTCCAGAAAACACAAACATAGAGGCTGTAGCAAGATCTGGAATTGAGATCGCACAACACTCCAGATACTTCTGCCATCAGCCAGACATATCCGGACAAACTGTTGTGGAATATGGATGTATTTAACCAAAAATCACCGTCCAGTTGTTTTGGAGAAAAGCACATCTTTTTGTTCAGCAACTGCATCCCATGTCATGTTTACAAACACGAATATCATGTTTTCTCGGGTTTCTGAAGCTTTCTGCCTGGAAAAGTCGAATGTGTGGTGGATTTGACTCCATGTGGAACCAATTAGCATTTGTGGGCAGAAGGGAAAATGTTACATGCTAAAAAGCATTCAAAACTGTAAAGTCCGTAGATACTGACCAGAAAACACAAACAAACACAGAGGCTGTAGCAAGATCTGGGATTGAGATAGCCACAACACACCAGATATTTCTGCTTTCTTCCAGACATATCCAGACAAATTGTTGTGGAATTCAGGTGAAATTTAACCAAAAAATCACCGTCAAAGTGGATTTGGAGAAAAGCACAATCTTTCTGTTCAGGAAATGCATCCAATGTCATGTTTCCAAACACAAATATCACATTTTCTCAGGTTTCTGAAGCTTTCTGCCTTGCAAACTCGAATGTGTGGATTACATGACTGCATGTGGAACCAATTAGCATTTGCCGCAGAAAACAAAAAGTTACATGCTAAAATGCATTCAAAACCGTAAAGTCTGTAGATAATGTCCAGAAAACACAAGCAAACACAGAGGCTGTAGCAAGATCTGGGATTGAGATAGCCACAACACACCAGATATTTCTGCTTTCATCCAGGCATATCCAGACAAATTGTTGTGGAATTTGGGTGAAATTTAACGAACAAATCACGGTCAGAGTGGTTTTGGAATATAGCCCAAGCTTTTTGTTCTGCAAGTGCATCCAATGTCATGTTTACAAACACAAATATCATGTTTTCTCGGGTTTCTGAAGCTTTCTTCCTAGAAAACTCGAATGTGTGGAGGATTTGATTCCATGTGGAAGAAATCAGCGTTTGCTAGCAGAAAACAAAAAGTTACATGCTAAAATGCATTCAAATGTAAAGTCATTAGATAATGTCCAGAAAACACAAACACAGAGGCTGTAACAAGATCTGGGATTGAGATAACCACAACACACCAGATATTTCTTCTTTCAATCCAGGCACATCTGGACAAACTGTTGTGGTTTTCAGGTCAAATTCAACCAAAAAATCACCGTTAAATTGGTTTTGGAGTAAATCCCAATCTTTCTGTTCAGCAAGTGCATCCAATGTCATGTTTAAACACACTAATACCAATTTTTTCTCCGGTTTCTGAAGATTTCTGTCTAAAAAAATCGAATGTGTGGAGGATTTGACTCCATGTGGAACCAATTAGCATTTGCAGGCAGGAAACAAAATGTACATGGTAAAATGCATTGATAACCGTAAAGTCCATAGATAATGTGCAAAAAGCATAAACAAAAACAGAGGCTAAAGAAAGTTCTTTGATTGAGATAGCCACAACACACTAGATATTTCTGTTTTCATCCACGCATATATGGACAAATTGTGGTGGAATTCGTGTGAAATTTAACCAAAAAATCAGCGTCAGAGTGGTTTTGGAGAAAAGCCCAATCTTTCTGGTCGGCAAATGCATACAATGTCATGTTTACAAACACAAATATGTTTTCTCAGGTTTCTGAAGCTTTCAAACTGGAAAACTGGAATGTGTGGTGGATTTGACTCCATGTGGAACCAATTAATGTTTCCTAGCGGAAAATAAAAGTTATATGCTAAAATGCATTCAAAACCGTAAAGTTTGTAGATAATGTCCTGAAATCACAAACAAACACAGAGGCTGTAGAAAGATCTGGGATTGCGATAGCCACAACACACCAGATATTTCTGCTTTCATCCAGGCATATCCGGACAAATTGTTGAGGAATTCAGGTGAAATTTAACCAAAAAGCCACCATCAATGTGATTTTGGAAAAAGCACAATCTATCTCTTTGGCATGTGCATCCAATGTCATGTTTACAAACACAAATATCATGTTTTCTCAGATTCTGAAGATTTCTGCCTAGGAAACTCGAATGTGTGCGGTATTTCACTACATGTGGAACCAATTAGCGTTTGCTGGCAGAAAACAAACTGTTACATGCGAAAATGCGTTCAAAACCATAAAGTTGGTAGATAATGTCCAGAAAACAAAAACAAACACAGAGGCTGTAGCAAGATCTGGGATTGAGATAGCCACAACAAACCAGATATTTCTGCTTTCATCCAGGCATATCCGGAAAAGTTGTTGTGGTTTTTGAGTGAAATTTAACAAAATCATCACCGTCCAAGTGGTTTTGGAGAAAAGCCCAAGCTTTTTGTTCTGCAAGTGCATCCAATGTCATGTTTACAAACACAAATATCATGTTTTCTCGGGTTTCTGAAGCTTTCTGCCTAGAAAACTCGAATGTGTGGAGGATTTGACTCCATGTGGAACCAATTAATGTTTGCCAGCAGAAAATAAAAGTTATATGCTAAAATGCATTCAAAACCGTAAAGTCGGTTGATAATGTCCAGAAATCACAAACAAACACAGAGGCTGTAGGAAGATCTGGGATTGAGATCGCCACAACACACCAGATATTTCTGCTTTCATCAGGAATATCCGGATGTATTGTTGTGGTTTTTGGGTAAATATTAACCAAAAAATCACCATCAAAGTGGTTTTGGAGAAAAGCACAATCTTTCTGCTCAGCAAGTGCATCCAATGTCATGCTTACAAACACAAATATTATGTTTTCTCGGGATTCTGAAGCTTTCTGCCTAGAAAATCGAACGTGTGCAGTATGTGACTACATGTGGAAGCAATTAGCGTTTGCTAGCAGAAAACATAATGTTACATGCTAAAATGCATTCAAAACCGTAAAGTCCGTAGATAATGTCCAGAAAACACAGACAAACACAGAGGTTGTAGCAAGATCTGGGATTGAGAGAGCCAGAACACAACTGATGTTTTTGCTTTCCACCAGGCGTATCCTGAAAATTGTTGCAGAATTTGGGTGAAATTTAACCAAAAACTCACCGTCAAAATGGTTTTGGAAAAAAGCACAATCTTTCTGTTCAGCAAGTGCATCCAATGTCATGTTTACAAACAAAAGTATCACATTTTCTCAGGTTTCTGAAGCTTTCTGCCTAGAAAACTCGAATGTGTATAGGATTTGACTCCATGCGGAACCAATTAGCGTTTTCCGGCAGAAAAGTAAATGTTACATGCTAAAATGCATTCAAAACCGTAAAGTCCGTAGATAATGTCCAGAAAACACAAACACAGAGGCTGTAGGAAGATCTGGGATTGAGATAGCTACAACACACTATATATTTCAACTTTCATCCAGGCATATCTGGACAAGTTGTTTTGGTTTTCAGGCAAAATTTAACCAAAAAATCACTGTCAAAGTGGTTTCAGAGAAAAACGCAAGCTTTCTGTTCGGCAAGTGCATCCAATGTCACGTTAACAAACACAAATATCATGTTTTCTTGGGTTTCTGAAGCGTTCTGCCTAGAAAACTCGAATGTGTGGAGGATTTGACTCCATGTGGAACCAATTTGCGTTTGCCAGCAGAAAAGAAAACGTGAAAAAAGCCAAAGAAATCCAAGAGTCCTTTGTGATATTTGGCTTAATTTAATCACAAGATAATCGGCTGCTTCCGGATTCATCCACCTCTCCCAGCTAACTGGCTGTGCAATTCTGATTTAATTAGCCTGAAAATTGAACTCACACTGGATTTGAAGGGAATTAATATTTGTCCCCTCAGAAAAAGTGTCTCATTTCTTTTTCCAAAACACAAAAACTCCTCTTGGTCATGTTTCCTGTAGATTTCTATGCATGAAATGCAATACGATATGTTTTTTATTTCATAATGGATACTCTGTCTTAACTCTTGTTTGTGTTGCATCAGAATACAAAATTTGGGAAGGAAGAAGGCAAAACAAACTCAGACCCAGAATAAATTTAGGAAATTGCCGCTCAAGAAAGCAAAAATTGGCTGATGCACCCAAAACCATGACAGAAATCCAGAATTGAAGCAAGCCAAGAGTTGTGCCCTGATTGAAAATGACCATTCCTCCCATGCCCTGAACTCCATATTCCAGCCTCAAATCCAAAGCTCACATTAGAAAATTCATTACAAGCCATGAGAAATAAGAAAAATGTGAAAAAAGCCGAAGAAATCCAAGAGTCCTTAGTGATATTGGGCTTGATTTAGTCACAAGGAAACCGGCTGCATCCAGATTCATCCACCCCTCCCAGCTGACTGGCTGTGGAATTCTGATTGAATTAACCTGAAAATCACACTCACACTCGATTTGGAGGGAATTAATATGGGTCCCCTCAGCAAAATGGTACCAATTCCTTTTCCAAAAAACAAAAACTCTTCTTGGTTGTGTTACCTGTAGATTTGTAAGCATTAAATACCAATTTGTTGTGTTTTTTTTTTTTATTTCATATTGGATACTCTGTCAAAACTCTTGTTTGTATTGCGCCAGAATAAAAAATTTGGGAAGGAAGGAGGTGAAACAAACTCAGGGTCAGGTTTAGGTTTAGGGTTAGGGTCAGGGTTAGGGTTAGGGTTAGGACTATGGCTATGTTTAGTGTTAGGGTTCTGGTTAGGGTTAGGGTTAGGGCTAGGTTTAGGGTTCGGGTTAGGGTTAGTGTTAGGGTGAGGGTTAGGGTTAGGGTTAGGACTAGGGTTAGAGCTAGTGTTAGAGTTAGTGTTGGAAAGAGCTAGGGCTAGGTCTAGGGCTAGGGTTAGGGTTAGGGCTAGGGCTATGTTTAGGTTTAGGGTTAGGGTTAGGGTTAGTGTTGGGGCTAGGACTAGTGCTAGGGCTGGGGTTAGGGTTAGGGTTAGGGCTAGGTTAAAGGTTAGGTTCAGGGCTAGGGTTAGTGTTAGGGTTAGGGCTAGGGCTATTGTTAGGTTTATGGTTAGGGTTAGTGTTAGGGCCAGGGCTAGGGCTAGGATTAGGGCTACGGTTAGGGTTATGGTTAGGATTAGGGTTAGGGCCAGGGTTAGCATTAGGGTTATTGCTAGAGTTAGGGCGAGGGCGAGGGTTAGTGTTAGTGTTAGGGTTAGGGTTAGGGGCATGGTTAGGTTTAGGTTTAGGGCTAGGGTTTGTGTTAGGATTAGGGCTAGGTTTAGGTTTAGGGCTAGTGTTAGGTTTATGGCTAGGGTTAGTGTTAGGGTTAGTTCTTGGGTTAGGGTTAGGGCTAAGGTTAGGGTTAGGGCAGGAGTTAGGGTTAGTGTTAGGGTTAGGTGTTAGGGTTAGCATTACGGTTAGGGTTAGTGTTAAGGCTAATGTTAGGGTTAGGTTTAGGGCTAGCACTAGGGCTAGGGTTAGCAGTAGGGTTAGGGTTAGGACTAGGTCTAGTGCTAGGGCTAGGGTTAGGGTTAGGGTTGGGGTTAGGGCTTGGGCTAGGGCTAGGTTTAGGGTTAGGGTTATGGCTAGGGCTATGTTTAGTGTTAGGGTTATGGTTATTGTTAGGGTTAGGGTTAGGATTAGGGTTAGGGTTAGAGTTGGGCTTGTGCTAGGCCTAGGGCTAGGGTTAGGGTTAGAGCTAGGGCAAGTGTTAGGGTTAGGGTTAGGGTTAGGGCTAGGGCTAGGGCTAGGGCTAGGGCTAGGTTTAGTGTTGCTTTCATGGTTAGGTTTAGGATTACCTCTTAGGGTTAGGGTTAGGGCTAGAGCTAGGGTTAAGGTTAGGGTTAGGGTTTGGTTTAGGGTTAGGGCTAGGGTCACAGTTAGGGTTAGAGTTAGTGTTAGTGCTAGGGTTAGGGTGAGGATGAGGGCAAAGGTTAGGGTTAGGGTTAGGGCTAGGGTTAAGTTTATTGTTAGGGCCAGGGATAGTGTTAAGGTTATGGTTAGGGGTAGGGGTATGGTTAGGTTTAGGGTTAGGTGTTAGGGTTAGGTGTTAGGGTTAGGGTTATGGCTCATGTTAGGGTTAGTGATAGGTCTAGGGCTAGGTCTAGGGTTAGGGTTAGTGTTAGAACTAGGGCTATTGCTAGGGCAGGTTTAGGGTGAGGGTTAGGGCTAGGTCTATGGTTAGGGTTAGGGTTAGGGCTAGGGTTAGGTTTAGGGTTAGGGCTAGGGTTAGGTTTAGGTTTAGGGTTAGGGTTAGGCTAGGGTTAGGGTTTTGGTTGGGGTTAGGGATAGAGCTAGGTCTAGGTCTGGAGTTAGGGTTAGGGTTAGGGTTAGGGTTAGGGCTAGGGCTAGGGCTAGGGTTAGTGTTAGGGTTAGGGTTAGGTTTAGTTTTACCATTAGGGTTAGGGTTAGGGCTAGACCTAGGGTTAGGGTTAGTGTTAGGGGTAGGGTTAGGGCTAGGGCTAGGGTTAGGGCGAGGGTGAGGGCGAGAGCGAGGTTTAGGGTTAGTGTTAGGGTTAGTTTTAGGGCTAGGGTTAAGTTTAGGGTCAGAGTTAGGGCTATTCTTAGGGTTAGGGTTAGGGTTAGGGCTAGGGCTATGGTTTGGGTTAGGGTTAGGGTTATGGCTAGGGTTAGGGTTAGGGCTAGTGTTAGTATTAGGATTAGTGCTAGGGTTAGTGTTAGGGTTAGGGCTAGGGTTAGTTTAGGTTTCGGGTTAAGTTAGGGTTAGTTTCGGGCTAGGGTCAGGGTTAAGGTTAGTGCTAGGGTTAAGGTTAGGAAGAGGGTTTGGGTTAGGTTTAGGGTTAAGTCTAGGGTTCGGGTTAGGTTTGGGTTAGGGCTAGGGCTAGGTCTATGGTTAGGGTTAGGGTTATGGCTAGGGCTATGTCTAGGGCTAGTGTATGGGTTATGGTTAGGTTTAGGGCTAGGGCTAGGGCTAGGGTTAGTGTTAGAGCTAGAGCTAGTGCCAGAATTAGGCTTAGGATCAGGGTTAGGGTTAGATCTAAGGCTAGGTTTAGGATTAGGGTTAGGTTTAAGGCTAGGGTTATTGTTAGGGTAAGGGGTAGGGCTAGGTTTAGGGTTAGGTTTAGGTCTAGGGCTTGTGTTAGGTTTGGGTTTAGGGCTAAGGCTAGGTCTGGGGCTAGGGCTAGGGTTAGGGTTAAGGATATGGCTAGGGTAGGGCTGGGGCAGGGTTAGGGTTAGGGCTAGGGCTAGGGTTAGGGTTAGGGTTAAAGCTAGGGCTAGTATAGAGTTAGGGTTAGTTTTAGGATTAGTGCTAGGGCTAGGGTTAGTGTTAGGGTTAGGGCTAGGGTTAGTTTAGGTTTTGTGTTAAGTTTGGGTTAGGTCTAGGGCTAGGGTTAGGGTTATGGTTAGGGTTAGGGTTAAGTTTAGGAAGAGGGTTTGGGTTAGATTTAGGGTTAAGTGTAGGGTTCGTGTTGGGTTTTGGGTTAGGGCTAGGGCTAGGTCTATGGTTAGGGTTAGGGTTAGGGCCAGGATTATGTTAGGGTTAGGGTTAGGTCTAGGGCTGTGGTTAGGGTTAGGGTTAGGGCTAGGATTAGTGTTAGGGCTGGGGTATGGTTTACCACTAGTGTCTCAGGGTTTCTGGTCAGGAGACTCAACCCAGGGCCCATGACGGTGGTTTCTCGGGTGAGAAAATAATGAACGATGTTTATCGGTCTTAAGTAACCTTTTTATTAGAGAAAGTAGACATTTCAGAGGTAGAGAGGAAGGAGTAAAGGAGAGGAGAGAGAGAGAGAGCTTCCTCCTTACACCTGTGGCTTATATACAAAATGCGACCAACCAGGAGCAAGCTAGAGTCCATACATCGGGCACACCAATTTGGTCTCTGTTCACGTGAAGGGCACGTATCCTTCGGCCAATCAAGTGAGGTGTCACGCAGTAGGCAGGCAGGCAGACTCACTGTGGGGGTCCTGGCACCATCTTGTTGTTTACCGCAACCTCGATCCCTCTGCCTCCGGAGAGCCCCGCCCATAGGAAAACCCCCTGGTCAAAACCGAAAGTAAAAACCTCCGCCTAGTGATGCCGCTGCGGACTATTCCCTGACATCTCCCCCTTCTTTATTTTAAAATGGTGGCATCGAAACATGTCTGTCTTAGGCGACCAGGAATGCAATACCGGCGTACCCGTCATGGGGTGGGGGGGAGCATGCCCCTCCGCCCTGTCTTAGGTTGCTCGGCATGCCTCCCAGAACTTACCCGTCTTTGACTACCGTTCCAACATGCTAAGCCTCACTCCAGCTTGGGGGTTAGTCATGGGGTATTGTTTGTGCATCGCTAACATGGCTTGTTTAACCACAAGCTGCGTTTGCCTATGGCAGTGTATAATGGAGATCAGGAGGCGAAGTAGCCCAGAACCAAACAAGAGTACCACAATAAACAGGGCCCCGATGGCCACCCATTCTTTAACCGTGTTCCAGGATTTGCTGAACCAGGACCCTAGGATCACAAAGGGTGACCATATAGTTGTACCAGAAGGAGAGGTTTCCCTTAACCGTAATATATCACGTCGCAGCTTATCTAACAGCAGAGTGAAATTGCTATTCCATGTAGTATTTATCATTTTTCCTAAAGCTTTAGAGTCATTGGCTAAATGAGAAAATTCTGCTGCTTTAAAGGGAGTAACACAAGTGGACATGGATTGAAGTAAGCATGGCATACCCGCAAGAGCCCCCAATAAGTCCAGCTCTTCCTGCATAACATCTACACACTGATTTAGCATTCGGAGGCCAGTATAGAGGTGTAGGTCCATTTCTTGATGTTCCAGCACCGCAGCCGTATCCTTAGTAATGTTATCCAGTGTGGATAGGGTGGAAGCCTGAGAGACCACCATACCAATGGCCACCACACTGGCTGACAAGGCTGCAATAACGGCTACAATGATGGCAGTGGCACCGAAGTCTCTCCGGTTGTGGAGGGCGACTACAAAGTCCTGTTCGTGTACCAGTACCTGTACTGGGACCCAAGTTGGAATGCAAACCACGACAGCCGTGTGGTTCCCATCCCAGCAGTTAGTCAGATTTCCTGAAAAACAAGTACCATCAATGTCTTGACAAACATACCAAAGAAAAGGCGTGCTCAGGCACACAGGAGAATTGACCCTGCCTTCAGCTTTATGGGATGTGTTATAGTACTTTAACGTCAGGTTAGCAAGTTGGTAGTATGAGCCGCAGAAGGTGCCATTAGCCCAATGGAATCCTTTAAGGAAAAGTAAGGGTGTGATATCTGTACAAGCTCCAGCAGCATTACACATAACAAATGGGTCCCACACACTACCATCCTCATCGGTTTCAAACATATTTTGGTTGGACCAAGCCTGCATGCTGTTACTGAGAGGCTGTATGTGGGTGTTACTGGAATGAGGATTGGAACAGGTCACATTTGTAGTAGTAAGACGGGTAATGACTGAATTATTGAGGGCTGTCCAGCCCCTGAATAATGCGTGGTGAGTGAGAAAGAATCCATGACCTAACTGCGCGTGAACCGTGCTAGATAAGGAAGATGAGAAAGCGGGGTGTACAGGGTTGACTGGGGATTTACAATGCTGGATGGGGTCTACAATAGGTAAAGACTTGTTAGAAGTGCAGTGGAATGCTACTAGAGGAGAAAGAGGCCACATTGCCTGAATTATTCTGACATGAAGAATTGGAGTGGGAAACATTCACAAAATCGCTGAGAACAAAAGGGAGTAAAACAATGCATGGTGAAGGGTGGCTGTGATTAAACCCGCACTCATCCATACCGTCCTTGCTTATCTGAAAGCAAAGAGATCCAGCTAGAGATAAAGTGAGATTCAGGCTAGCATAAGCAGAGTTGGGTGAAGCTACCGGGTCAGCAGCCGGAATGTTGTAGCGCTGACCAAGAGTAGCATTGGCTAAGTACATTAAGGGGAGGATCTTGGAGGAGTTAGATAAAGGGAGAGGAAAAGGGAGCATCCGAAGGAGCCCCCAGTAGGGGTTGCCCTCATCAGAGCTGCTGGTTGTGGTGGATAGGAGCGATCTCCTCGTCCTGTTCCAGATGATAAGCATTGTCCTTCGATGGCTTGTCTAATCTCCTTGTCCTTCTTTCCGGGGTCCACACTGGTTGTGTCGCATCCTGTGGGAGAAAACAGACTGCGCCTCGCACCCGTCATAATATCGGGAACAGGCCTTTCCATTGATTATCCTGTGGATCTGTCCACATCACCCATTCTTTACTTGGCTTCTCAGCAGAACGTGCATGCTGTTTGGCTGGAGTGGTGCCATCCAATTTCTGATTTAAAAAATTCATGGTGTATAGGGCTGTGTTCAAGATATCTTTGGGTGAGGAGGATAATACTCCTACTCCCCCTTTTTGTTTATTAATGATGAGTTTTAGATACTGATTGGTATGCTCTACTATGCCTTGACCCTGTGGATTATAGGGAATTCCAGTTACATGTTGGATGCCGAATTGTATTAAGAATTCTCGAAATTTTGCAGAGGTGTAAGCTGGACCATTGTCTGTTTTAATGACTTGTGGGGTTCCCCAGGTGGCAAAACATTGTAAACAATGTTGAACGACAAAAGTGGTGGATTCTTTTGCCATGGCTGAAGCCATAACCACACCTGAGTATGTGTCCACAGTGACGTGAACACAATTAACTCTGCCAAATGAAGGTATGTGAGTGACGTCCATTTGCCAAATGTGACAGGGATACAATCCTCTGGGGTTTGCCCCTGTAGGTGCAGGCAGAGGAACATGTATCATGCATCGCTCACAGGTACGGACAATGCCTTTGGCCTTGGCAAGTGGAATGTTAAACCTTTTGCTGAGGGTTAGGCTATTTACATGCTATTTTTGGTGAAACTCTCTTGCTAACTCTAGGGCTGAGCATGCAAGTTGGAAGTGAGAATATTGATCGACTAAGTGATTGCCCAAGGCTA